>NC_133662.1:264148984-264748984 GCF_037893015.1 Macrotis lagotis | reverse complement strand
TCTAAACTGAAAGAACATTTTACATATCTAAATTCAGAGGCAGACCTCAAAATGCAAAAAGCAGAGCAGTTTTTTGATATATCGAAAGACCAAAACAAAGATTCTAGTGTTTTGACTGATATCTGTAAAAATGTAGATGGTGATTACAAGGAGATTATTGGGGGTGGTCTTCAGAGGCATGATCTGGATGAAGAGTCCCAGCAAGAATATCACAGTTTTGAAGAGCAAGATTACTCCGGTTACCATTTAGAGTTTGACCAAATAAAGGCCCTTTGTACTCCTGCTTCAGAAGTCATGGAGTTGGGGGATTCAGATTATGAAATCAAGTGTGCTAATGGTCTGGGGGAGAATCATGTGAAGAAGCTGGAAGGTGGTGCCTTTTTCTCCTATGAGTCAACTCACATTCACACAGAAGATATGGTAGAGGCCCCCAAACTTCACGATTACCTGTCTCTCACTGAGTATCGAGGTCAGAAGTACTGGAGGCGCCAAGAACAAGAGGCTGGCTTCATGAACCAGAATTTATTTGATGGCATTGTACAGATGAGGGGTGCTAAGGAGGAGCCAGACCTCGCCTGCAGTCAGGCTTCTCGTTTAGGAAGCAGTCCTCCAAAGCCCTTACAAACCAACCTTTCTCCTGGCAAAAGGAAGTCTCAAGTGCCTGAGAAGAGAGCTGTCTGTGAAGAAGCTGCTGAGGAGAAGAAGATCCTGGAGGGCCTGGAAAGTGCCTCAGTGGTCTCCTGGCAGCCCAGCCAGTGTTTTCAGAATTCTGTGGCTTGCATTTTTGATGAATCGGACCTTTCTGCCTATGACCAGTCATGTTACAGATTCATCCAGAGCACCACCAAGCCAGGCTTAGATTTTCCCATGAATGGGCCAAAGGTTTTGACCAAAGAGAGTCATTTGATGGAAGAAGACAACCCTTCAAAAGCCAAGGGCAGCATCATGAACAAAACATCCCTGATCGAGGTGGAGTCCAGGTCTCCTCCCCACTCTGGGGATGCGTCCCGGGGCTGCCTTGTGACAGTTAACCAGACAATCGATGCCAGCTCTGATTTTAGGGCCTGTTTCACAACGAGCCGGGCGACAAGCACTAGATCTTCAGTGACCTCCAGGTCAAGCAACACAGAGATAACCATGATGAACAAGACACGGCCCAATGAGTGGCTGAATGAGAAACCGAGGAGCATCGCCTGCAACACCGACTGGTCCTGTCTGCAGGACTGGACAGAGGAAGAGGGTCGCTTCCCAGGGACATTGCCCAAAGGCCCAGTTGAGAATTCAAAAGCTAATGAAAATTTATTGGTTAAGGTAATATTAAGCTTTTTTTTTGTTTGTTTTTACCTCCTGGATTCCTCTCCCCACCACTCCATAAAAATTATGAGTGATAGGATTGGTTGCAAAAGCATGGGTTGTGTTTGGTCCCAAATAGGAATTCTGGGAGGCTGCTGTGTGGTAGCTGAGAGTTTCTAATTATTTGTCAAAATGTTTTTAGGATTACCTGGAATTGAAAGATAAATTTGATGTCAGAAACTTAAAGAAAAGCTCTGGGAGGTATGTGCTAAGGATCATTTACTGCTTTTACAATCGGTTGTGAATGGTGAGTGTAGAAGTCAAAATGAAGTCAGGTCTGCCCGGCCAAGTAAATTCTAATAGCGCATGATGGCCAGAGGAACCTTAAGAAACATGTTTGGATTCCTGCTCTTGAAAGGGGCTTCTTCCATTCACATTGAATGCTGTGGATATATTAGGCCCTGGGCATCATCCCTGCCTGTGGGGGGGCCTGCAGGCTCCTGATCCACTCAGGACCAGCCCTGCCTTCTGGGCTACCCCCATGGACCTGGAATCTCCAAACACCACCCCCCCACACACACAAAGAGTTCTCCAGTATGCTCCCTGTCTTCCCTGAGGGCATATATAGTTTTGTTTCATCCTCTGGAAACATCCCAGTTTGGTGTATTTGCATTTGCCTGCAGCTGGAGGTGGCATTCTGGAGCTTCACTTTACAATGGCACCTTATGTGTAGTCTGGGAGGCGTTGGGTTCTGTCTGAATAGACTGAATCTTCCATTGAATGGGCGAGTTCAGCCCCTTCTCAAGGCTGTGATTGCAATCTTTACAGAAACAGCTATCCAGTCCCTTTATTACTTTGTAAGATGTTTATTAACATACAAAGAGCTTAGACTCAGTCTCTGATCTGATATTTAGACCAAGTTCTGAGAAACCTTACTATAGAATCGTAACTTAGAAAAAGTATGAATTATTAAGATGTCTTTAAATTCCAAATTCTTGTCTGGAAATGTTAGTGCACAATTCTTACTCACTTGCAGAAATGGATTCAAGATAAAATTTAGAAAGCAATTCACTCGCTCTTAAGTTGAATAGACTCCTTCTGATTTTTGCCCTGATCCTGCTCTTTGTTTTGAAGTCTGGTCCCACCATCTCAAGAGTGTTGTCAGCAAGTGTTGCAGAGAGCCGTCAGGGCAGAGCTGTTGCTTCTGAAAGCCCATTATCAAATGTGTCACCAGCACTGTTGGAAGATGTACAGACTTGTAGTAGAAGAAAAGGAAAGCTTTACTAGGTATGTGTCCATCACTCCATCAGGGAAAAAATCAGCAGTTGGGATATTATCAAATTCATAACCATGAATCTTAGTTGGATGTCTCGAATGCTTTGTTATACTGGGGGGGGGGGGGGCGGGAACTGCTGGTCTGGGAGAGATAAGGCCCCTTTCAATACCTGCTTCTTGGGGGTGATGGGAATGACTTGGTTGGTGCCATTCCTTGAAGGCTTCTGTTGGAGAGGGGGACAGTCTCACCCTTGAGTTTCCCTAGAGTTTGCTTTAGAAAGGTAATTCTAGTAGTTATTCATTATTCTGTAACTTTGGAAGCTTGACCAGAAGTTAATCTGTGCCCATTTTGTACAATGTGTGGCAGATAAAAAGTTCAAAAAATATGGTTACTATGTAATCATTTTATTAACTTTGCTAGCAGATAATTAATAAAAAGGATGCTCTCTTTGGCCAAAGACCCCTCATGGAACATACTTAACACTCATGTGCCCTTAGAGGAGTAGGTGTTCCTGAAGGTGGAAATCAACTCTGATTGATTAACATGTAATGAGAGTGGTATTATGAGAGGTGGGCTTATTCTAATGAGGATCTGGGGTCTAATTACTCAGGCTTAGGCAATGGGAGGGCACTTCTACCTTTTGGTTGGATCTTCCATGGGGATGGTCAGCCCTGCCTTCCAAGGCTGCCCAAATAGCCCCCAGGGAATGAGGAAATAGAAGGGGGGAACCTATGTCCTAATTCAGTGTTTGTTATTAATATAAGAAAGACAGAAGTTTCTCTCAATAGTAGTGGCAAGCTTGCAGGTCACGATTTCAGGAGTATGTCCTTACTGACTTTTTTTTACCACTTCACAGGAATTTTGCAAGTGATTTTGCTAAAACAGAATTAGGGTCTACATTACTGTCCATTTTTGGAGACCTGAAATTTAAGTATTTGAGTTTGAGAGAAAAAATAATCAAGGGAGTCCCCCTAGACGAATTGCCTCCCCTGTCTGTAGACTGCAAATTGTCGCCTTTCTTTGCCACTTTTATTCCATCCAAGGTATGTGTTACAGTAAGGAGGGGTTTGGGTTTTATTAATGTTTTCTGCATAAAATATTCACGTTTTAATGAATTGTCCTCCCTCTCTCTCCAGCTAATAAAAGAAGACGCTCATATGTAAGTTATGTTTATCCCCGAGTCAGAGAAGCCCCAGACAGCTCTGACGATAAAGCTGCTCATTGTTTAGTTCTGCTTTGGGTTCTTCCTCAGAGATCCCCTCTGTAAGCTGCTGGGGTCTCTATACTCTTTGAGTAACTGGGCCCCTTTCCTTCCAGCCTTTCAGGACTAAGTTCGAACCTCGATGGGACTGCCGCTCACAACGCCGACCCTGGGACCACCACCCTGAAAAGGGCCCTCTCTCAAGTGAGGTTTGGAATGGGATTTCGGTCTCTCCCTAAAGGAGCATCACCCCACAAGCTCATGGTCCCTTTCCTGGCTTGGCTACGCAACAGACCCCAGCGCAGCCTCCTTCTCCCTCCACACCTCAGTTTTTAGTCATCCCCCCCCATCTCACACCTCCCAGAGGAGATGGCATCATGATTGTTCTGGCACTTTGATGGGATACTTTGGTCCCTGGCCTGGTTTCCCCTCCATAGCTCTTGAGGTGACTAGGTTAAGAGTCTAGATAAGGACACCTGACCCCCTTCTTGCTTGCCTAGACCACTTTTACCATAGCATCCCAATATCAGCCATCTCTGGTCCCCCAGGGTAGGGTAAGGCCCCAGCTAGGGACAAGTGAATGGGTTAGAGATAGAGAGTTGGAAGGACCCAGGGGTATCAGGGAAGGTGAGGAGAGATCACTTTGTTAGCTCAGCTGAGGGAGCAGTACCTGTGCCTTTGGAATTCAGACCCCTGGAGACAGGAGAACCTTGTCAGGGAGACCAGGCCTGCCTGGAGAAGATGTTGGGGAAGGGACTGGGGGAGGAATGGTGCTTGAGAATGGGGTCAGGGATCCTCCTGGGGAACAAGAAAAGACCTGTATTTTGATCAGGCAGTGATTGAGATTCAGCAGAGTGGCAGATCGGAAGTGTATGAGAGGCTTCTCCACAGCCTCTCCACAGGGTCTCTCTGCCCAAGCTCAGAACTAAAAAAATTACTCCAAAGAAAACCTTCAGTTCATCCTCCTTCCCTCAGCCTGGCCAGGCTCGGCTGCAGTGACTCCTGCCCTCAGAAAGTCCGCAGTCTCAAAGGAGACCAGATGCACCTAGATGGCTTTAATACCCCCACCCAGAGCTTCAGGAGCCCTGGCTGTGAGGTCCAAGGGGGCCCCAGAGTCTTGGCTGATGAGCCTCAGGAGCTGCCATCACGTGTGTCCCAGATTGCTGCTACACACATTTTGGTAACTTATTTTGTGTATATTTTAATCCCTAACGATTCCTGTTCTATCCCTCCTCAGAGTATGCCCACCTCTGAGAGTTGTCATCCTAAGCAAGATGTGGCCCCAAAGAATGAGAGCCAGAAGACCCAGGAACTGAATGTTGGCCTCAGAAATCTGAAGCTAAATGATGAAGGTCAGTGTCAAAGTCCAGATGACTCAGCAGGGCATCAGCCTTGGGCCAGATGGACCTGTTACCCTTCCTAGCTGTGTGACCCAGGACCACATCCACGCCCCCCAGTTCTTGTGACTCTCTGGACATTGAGGGAACAGGTCCCCATGTCAGAGTTGTCTGGGGCCACCTAGTCTGCGGACATGTGAGGAAGGGCCACCAGGTGACCACAGCCAATGAGCATCTCCAGGGGCATTTCATTTTCTAGAGTACGAAAAGTGTCAGGAAATCAAGGAAGCTTGGTTTGATGCTAAGGAAAACCTGACGGGAATCGACTGTTCAGAAATACCAAAACGTCAAACCGAGCAAGGCAAGGGGAGCCCTGAATTCACTCTGGGTGAGTCTCCGAGGCCACGAGTCTCAGAGGAACTTGGCTGTGGCGGGGAGGGGCTCCAAGAAGATTTGCATGTAAACATTCAACCTTAACTTTGGGCTCCCCACCCCTGGGGTCCTCCCCAACAGTATCCCCAGGGCCACCCTGGGCAGAAGGTTTAATATTGCTCTCTCTGGCTGGGGGCTGGGCTGGGCTGGGCTGGGCCCCCTCCTCATCCTACTTGAGAGAGAGTCTAAGACCTCCTGGAAGCCACCACCTGCAGCTTCAGAGGTTCAGAGAAGTGACCACAGTGGGCATTCCCTGTCCATGGGTGAGTGTGTTCAGATGGAGCTCTGGCCCCCCCATGTCAGGCACATTGGCTGGCACTCTCTGCCCTCAGGTACTTGGGGTGGGGGCAGTGTCCTGTGTGCTGGGCCCATAGACCTTCCCTTGTGTGGAGGGCACTCTGGGGCTCCTACCATTGGCCACTGGAAAGTGTTTTGCTGGCCTCTGGGCAGGAGCCCCAGGATCTTTGCTTGAACAGGGGCCCAATTGTCAAGGCTGAGTTGACTCTGTTGCTTGACCCACGTGCACTTTTTTTGGTAGGGCAATGGGGTTAAGTGACTTGCCCAGAGTCACACAGCTAGGTAATTAAGTGTCTGAGACCAGATTTGAACTCAGGTCCTCCTGACTCCTGGACTGGTGCTCTATCCAATGCACCACCTAGCCGCCCCTCACATGCATTTTTTAAAAGTGAATTTTATTTTTTTGCAAATTACGTGCTAAAATCATTTAAAAATTTTTTTTTGACTTTGTAGTTCTAAATTCTGCCCCTTCCTCCATAAGCCACCAGATAGAAGTCATGTGAAATCTTGGAAAACATTTCCATAGTAGTCCTTTTATACAAAGACACAAATAAAAGAAAAAGAAAACCAGTCTGGGATGGGTACTTTAATCTGGATTCAGACAGCACCAGCTCTTTGTTTGAGATTGGCCCTTATGTGCATTTTGGAATAAGTCAGGAGCCGATGGCACAGCTGGGCAGGGAGGTGGGGTCCGTGCTCATGAACCCCTGCCCAGCTCAGAGCTCAGCAAGACAGAAAAAAATGTCCTTGGGAAATGTTTCCCAAAACCAGCCACGAGACCAGACCACGGAGAGGACGTGCATGTGTGGTGTGGATCTGGCCGCAACCTGAGGTTTCTGTTAACCTCCTGGGCAGGGCTTGGCACAGGAAGCCCCCCGACACTGCCTTTCTGACTGTGACCAGTTGCGGTCACTGTCCACTTGTACCCTTTCGGACTGAGTACCCATTGGGACTCAGTTGCAGTGAACATTTCCTTTGCTTGTCAGACTTAGATAACAGCCCTGTTTTTGTCTTCACACAGAGAAGAAGATTGCTGAGCCTTCCCAAAAGGAGCCCAGCAAGAGCTACCTCATTCATGTTGGCAGTCTATGCCCGTCAGTTTCCGAGGTACAGAGGCTGCCAGACTCCTTGCACCAGAACCCTCAGGAAGGACCTGGGAGCTTCTCAGACCCACCCTCTTGTGTCTCTTTCTTTTCAGACTGACCTAATGTCTCATTTCCAGAAGTATCAAGTTTCTGAAGTTTCCATCTGCACATCTTCTCATAACTACAGGTGAGTCTGTGCTCCTGGAACAGTTTGGGGAAACTGTTATCTGCCAGAAAATTGCAACCGATTCTGATGTTTGGAGAAGAGTCGGTGCTGTGTCACAATCCACAAACAGCGATGGCCCCAGGAGAATCCTCTGTTCTTGGGCCAACTCAGTCCAGGGGTGCCTTCCTCATGCCCCCAGCCCGGCTTCCGATGGTCACAGAAAGACTTCGTATGTGCGGGGGAGCAGACATCGGGCTGTTGGTGCCTTTTTCTTTTGTTCCTGGCAAAAGGGTTTTGGGTTCTCCCCTCCTTCAGACGACTGACCCATCTGTTCTCAGCACCTTCACAATTACGTTTTTATACTTACTCCAAACCAGATGGTTTTCCATCTTGGCTCTCTTTTGGGACGTCTTCAAATCTTTAAATCATCTCAAGGACAATGATGTCGGGTTCTTTGTTCTTGGGTTCCACTGTCCTTGATGGTGAGAACCCTCGGTCAGTTGTCCACTTCTCGGTTGTTTGTTGTTGTCCTTCAGTGTCCTTGAGATGAAATGACTTTGTGGAGTACCTTGCTGGCTTTCTTTCAACTGGTTGGACCCTCCACTGCAGTTTTTTGCTGCTTATGATGTCCCTCATCCTACTTGGTCAGATTTTACAAACAAATTTACATTTTAATCTGGCCGCCATCTCTCTCCCCTTGGTCACTGTGTCTGAAGTTGGTAGCCGGTGACACTTGCTGTCCTTTATTGGTCATCCTATTGAGCTGTTTCAGCAGTAGAGCTGTTTCGGTTAAATTTGTATGTTTAATTATTCCAGTCATGTTGTACCATTCTTCATTGTGTTTCTTGGTCTAAATAGTCCAGGAGCATTGTTTCAGTTGTTAGCTGTGTCCTTTTTTGCTTCGTGGATTTTTTACTCTGCAAAGACAGGGTCTTACTGCCCAGACAGCTGTATCGGGACAATGCCCATGTCATAAACAAGCCTTTTCTTGCGTTAGCAAAATGTTATCTGTTACTTTTTTTAAAACATTATTTGCTGTCTGCCACATCCTGCAACTTCCCAATCATTTCTCAATGATATAAAAGGGTGATGCTTCTGTGAAGTCAGGAGGCTCTGCCTCCACCTCTCTTTCTTGACCTCCTCTTTTCTCCATTTTATATTGATAATAATAATGTTTGTCCTTCAGTTTTTGAAGAAGACCAAGACATCAGGGAGGTGGGGCCATGACAAGCACATGAATCGGATTTGAGTGAGGGGATGCTGTGCTAAGTCCCCAGCCTCATTTTCTCCAGAGCCATCGGGTTCAGTGGCCAGATAGGAACCAGGACAATTGGAGATGGCCCTGGATATGAGGCAGTCAGGGTGAAGTGACTTGTTAAAGGTCACACAACTAGTGTCTGAGTCAAGTGTCTGAGGTCAGATTTGAACTCAGATCCTCCTGATTTAAGGCCAGTGCTCTATTGACACTGTGCCACTTGGCCACCCCATTGCATTGAAGTCATCAATCTTCCTCTCCATTGTCAGCAGCTGCCTGGGTTCTCAGCCACGGTGATTTTCCTGGTGGTCTTGCAAATAAGAGCCACGATGTGATATGCACTGACAAATTATCAGACAAAATGGTGTTGGCTTCCTTCCAACAAGTGATCAGACCACCTTGGCCTTCTCCTTTCTTTGCCTCTCATGGGACCGACTGGGATTCAGGCTGCCTCCCAGTGAGCAGGAGCTTCCTTCCTTTCTCCTGTTGTGTTTTGGGGGGCTTTCACAGCCACAGGCTGGTGGGACTTATCTGCCACTTGGGTTTGGATGGTCTAGAAACAGCAACTCTACGCTATCTGGTCTGTCCTTGGAAAGCAGACACAGCCTCGACCAGGGTCAGACTCTCCCCATGGTGCAGCCTTTGAGAATGCAGGGGTCTTAGGGTTTAGTCCTTGAAAGCAGGGGCTGTTTTGTTTCTGTCTCTGGACCCCCCTCTGACACTTGGCTTGTTGACCGAGTGACTTAGCAGAGAAGTCAGAGGCTCCTCCAGACCTCGGCTCTGCTGCGGCTTACCTTGGGCAAGGCTCCCATCCTCTGGAGAGATCTCAGTTTCTTCTCCTGTAAAATGCGGGAGTTAGACTAGAAGGCCTCGGGCTTCCTCTCCTCTCTAATCCAGGACACCATGATTCTGTGTGAGATGACGTTTTCTGTCTTAAGCCAGTGATAGCCAGATCCAGATTTCTCAGATGTGGGGACTGGGGAAGAGAGCCATCTTAAGAGCCCCATCCAGGCCGGTCAGAGCTGAGGGCTTCTCCCCTTGTCTGGGCTTGACTCCAGGCCCTCCCTTCCTTGGGCTAGGGGCAGGGCACGCCGTGCCTCCTGAGGACAGAGTTCTGGTCTCCCCTTCTTTGTCAATGCACAAATGTCTAAACATGAGTTTTAGATGAGTCTTTGTAACTTGACTCACTGGTGGGGTGATTTCATATTTATAAGGAGATATGATTTATTCTTCCTAAATACATGTGTCTCTGGTTACACAACACCCCCTCTTATTTTCAGTCTCTAAGATGTCTTGTCCCCCTTGTGTTTCAGGTATGCGTCTCTGGTTTTTAAAAAAGCGAACAAAGCAAGGATGGCTGTGGAAGAAATGAATGGGAAAGAAATCAATGGGAAGTCAGTGAATGTTCGGCTGGTCAAAACCCCTGTGGAAAACACCCCACCCCTGTCCTTTAGGAACGAAAGCCAGCTTGCCCTTGGGGGTCTGGAGAAGACAGGGGATAGTAAAGGCTCTGGCTCGACCCCAGTGCCTCCCAAGTTCCTGGCTCCTGTGTCGAAGCCTTCTGGGCCCGAGCAAGAAAATGTTTATCTTTCAGTCGACCAGAAGGTGAGTGTATGGTCAGGAGTCTTCTCTGGGATGGGTCACAGGCTGTGGTGCTGCCTAGAGACCTGTTCAGATGCAGAGATGATGGTTCTGCTGCAGTATCCCCTTGAACCTCCAGAGGATGGGGCGTGTTTGAGGTGTTTCTGACCACGGAGTCTTTCTCCTTGGGGATGCCATTAGGAAGTCATCCTGATCCCACCCTGTCCCTCACCCTCCTCCCATCCATCTTCCTGCATTGCCATTGCCGTAGCTGTTGAGCCGGGCACCCCGCCTGATCCCCCTCAATCTCTGCTGCTTTGCCATGCACTTAGGAGCTTGGCCTCGGGGCTGGGCCTCTTTGGGGCATCTCACCCAGATGCTTCCCTGGGCTCCCATCTCCCCAACCTTTCCCACATTTGTCCTCAGCTGCTGCCCTGATGGCACTTCACTCAGTTGGCTCCAGGCAGCTGGGCCTTGTGCTGCCTGGCCAGCCCCTTTTATGTGACGGGTACTGCCCCTGGTCTGAGCTTGATAGGCAGGCTTCTGTCGGAGAAGCCTAAGACCTGGTCGGGGATGGTGTGAGATGTTAGTCTGAACTGAGGATCTGTCAGACCCCTGTCCCTAAGTCCTTGGCATCACCTGTGCCTCCTTGGGACCTAGGGACTAGAGGCTCCAGACTGGCCATGCGGCCCAGTTGGAGGCCTGAGGCTGCTGGGCCTTATCCTTCCTGGATCCTTCCCCAGTTGCTTCCTCGTTCCCCTCACCACCCCCCAGCAGCACCACTTGAATTTCTCTGTTTTTCTGTAAGGCAGCCTGCTGGTGGTCAGGTGGGATTTGGGGAGGCCTAGAGCCTTTCTACATATGCTCTTGTCCAAATTGTGTTCATCTGTGCTAATTCAGACCATTCTTTGGCTCTGCCAGTCACGGCAAGAACAGCTCTCACAGCTTTAAGGGTCTTCATCGTGAACCTCCAGAGGCTTTGAAATGACCTTTCTTTGAGGTTTTGCTGGTAGGTTCAGAAAAGTTAGTGATTGGTGCCGTTTTATGTTATAGTCTGCTCCTTTTCCTGAACTTAATATTTCACATGGTTGGTTTACTCCCCAAGGTTCTCTGGGTCGACCATCACGCCTCCTGGAGAAAGAGTGATTGCATTTGTTTGTCTTGCCTGCCACCCCAGGAAGTACTCGGGGTGGTCTTGGACGCTCCAATGTTGTGCCTGTGATGTCTCTATGAGATACATCCATGCCAGGTTGTAGAGGAGCCAGTTTGGAGCAGAGGGATTCCTCCCGTGCTTTGGGGGCTGATGACTAGAAGCAGATGTCGGAGGTTGTTGAGAGCTTTTCTGCATTTATCAATAGCATTGTGGTTGGCAAGACCTGGATTCAAATTCAGCTTCAAGATGCTGCAGTGGGGAGGGGGGGGGCACAGACAGGAGTGGCGCCTCTCCCAACCTACTGGGAGGTTATATTCTCTGGATCAGAGAGCGTCTCTGCGATCAGCCTGGGCTAGGCTTCCATTCACTTCTAGCCATGTGACCTTGAGCAAGTCTACCTTACCCTCATTTTGTAGATGAGGAAAGTAATTGCCTCCCAGGACCATTGTGAGGATCTAATGAGATTATATTTGTAAAGAAATTTGCAGACCTTAAAACCCCTAGCCATCATCATGTGATTTTCATCTTCCATTAACATTTATTTCCCAATTAGATTTTCCTTGCACCCTGTAGTTTTTGTTTACAAAAATGTTAAACTTTTTCTCCAAACTTCTATCTAGAGTGGCAAGAAAGGTTTTAAACAGAACAAACCTGTTAAATTCCTACCAGAGAGCCCTCTCCCTTACATCCCTCCAAATACATTGAACCTGGGGAGCTTCACCAAACTTCTGAAGAAGCTGGAAGGTCTGCACCCCGATATCAGCAGGTAAGCCAAGCTCCTCACTGGTCAGTCAAGGTGTATTGGGCTGGTTTCCATTTTGTATCTTTCTTTGCTCCTGCCCAGGAATGCCATCATTGATGCCCTCCAAGAGGTGAGGGCAAATAATAAAGGTTTTCTGAGCGGCTTATCCCTCACCGCCATAGTGGAGATGACAAACTCTATCCTAAGGAACTCTGCCTTCAAGAAGGAAGAGGAGAGGCACCGGGAGGTGAGCGACTCACAGGCCAGGGTGGCAAGATGTCCAGTTGACAAGGCTGTGGTCTGAGAGGCAGCAGGGAGCCAGGAATTGGGGGAGTCTTTTGGAAAACTCCAAGAAGCATTTGAAAAATTCTTCTAAATCCCTGTTAATTTAGAGAAATGCAAGTTAAAAGTACTCTGAGGGACCCACCCCATCCCTGCTTTTCCTGAACTTAGTGGCTATGACAAAAAAATGTTGGAGAGAAAAACTGGGACCCCAGTGCATTGTTGGTGGAGTTGTGAACCGATCCAACCATGCTGGAGAGCAACATGGAATTAGGTCCAAAGTTTATAAAACTGCACATCCCCTGTGGTCCAGGAATTCCACTGCTGGGTCTATATCCCAAAAATATCATAAAATGGGGAAAGGGACCCAAACGTACAAAAATGTTGATAGCAACTGTTTGTAGAGGCAAAGAACTGGAAACTGGGGGGAATGACTGGACACATGACAGTAGAAGATGTGATGGATGAAGGGAGGCGGTTTCAGGGAAAATGGGACAAGACCAAGGTGCCCTGCAGCACCGGGAAGGGAGCAGAACCAGGAGAACCCTGAGAGTGGGCAGTGGGGGTGATTGTGAGGGATCCAAGGGCCTTCTCAGGACTTGGGAAATGTGCTGCAACCTCCAGAGAGAGGACCGAGCAAGCCTGAGGAGGGAGGGAAAGAGGATTTTTTTTTAAAATATGGCTAGTACATGGGGTGGCTAGGTTGGCACAGTGGATAAAGCACCAGCCCTGGAGTCAGGAGTACCTGGGTTCAAATCCAGTCTCAGATACTTAATTACCTAGCTGTGTGGCCTTGGGCAAGTCACTTAACCCCGTTTGCCTTGCCAAAAAAAAAAAAAAACCTAAAAAACAAATATGGCTAATATGGAATTATTTTTTGTATGACTTGAGTTTCATCATGAGTGCATTCCTTCTCAGCGAGTTGAAAGGGGCTAGAAGAGAAAATTTTTCAGCTGCATGGTGGATAAAGCACCATCTGTGGAGTCAAGGACCCAAGTTCAAATCCAGCCTCAGACAATAATAGCCTAGCTGTGTGACCTTGGGCAAGACACTTCACCCTACTGCCTTCAACAAATTAAAAAAAAAGAAATGAAGGTTAAGAGTATATTTAATTAAAAAGCAAAAAAAATTTTAAGAGATCTGGTCCACCCTGCCCCCAAATCCCCTTTTTTCAAAGATGAGAAAACTGAGGACCAGGAAAAGGAAGGGACTTATCCACAGTCTCCTGGGTGTTAAATAATAATAGTAATCATTATAACATTTGTCTCAAAGACCATGTCATCAGGAGGTGAGGCCACGACAAGCACATGAATGAGATTAGAGCAAGGGGGGGCTGTGCCTGTCCCCTGGCCTTGGAGGCACTGATCATCTCGTCCCGAAGCCAAGTTCTTACCATGTCCAACTTGCACAGGATTCTTGTTTTTACAATTCGTTGATAAAATGCTTTTTCTGTCCCCAGGAAACAGCCAGAGTTGGAACTTACTAGATTTGTCTGGTTCTTCCTGGAGGTGAGCTCTCTCAGCAGGGTGTCCAATACAAAGTAACGCTTCTGGGTGATGTTGGAGGAGCTGCACGCCAGCCTGGGAGAGGTGGAGGGAGGGCGGTGAGGGCAGGAGCGCCACCCCAAGGGCCTCAAGGCAGCTGGCAGAGCTGCCCAGCCAGGGGCCCTGTTGCAGCCTGGCTCACGTCTTCTGCCCACCTAGCCCGAGCCAGACCCGCTCCCTGAGCACGGCTGAAGCTGCACGATAGCTCCTTGTGAGAAGTTGTCCTCCTGCTCTACAATCTGACCCCTTCTCTCAGGACAGGCTCCTCGGGCCAGGCAGTTGGCCAAAGGCTGGGGTGCCTGGGAGTCTGGGCCAACTATCAGTGGCCTTTCTACCAACGAACCCGCTCTGTGAACTCTGGCACCCCTCAGCTGGCTGGGTTTTGGAAATCAGTAGAAATGTGTCAAGTGGGAAAGTGTGGTGGCTTGTAAAAAAGATCTGGGCTTTGAGTGGCCCACAAGCTCATTAGGGGAAGGGAGTCGGGAGCTTGGGTGTCAGGCTGGATGGCGGCAAGGGGATAAGCACCGCCACCATACAGAAGGGTGAGCGGCAACGGGGTGCCTGTTGTGCATCGTGACCAGCCCTTCCTCTACTCCATTGGCTGAGGGCTGGTGGCAAAGATGCCCATCTGTCTCCCTGAGCATTTCAGACTCGGTTGAGCTGCCGTGCGCACTCCTGACTTCTCACTGACCAAAACTTGGCCAATGGGCAGGCTTTGGAGGCTGGCCAGGAGTAACCTCCAGACCCTTTGCCTCTTGGGCACCTGCCCGGGACTTGGGGCAGTTCTCTCTTCACTTTAACCATTGTCTTCATTCTTGTCCCTCAGATTCCCCAGCCCCTTATTCAAGTGTGGTCTCCCAAGAAAATCCTCAGAAGAAAGTTCTAGAAGATAAACCCTTAATGGAAGCCCATCAGAGATGGGGCTCCTCCACACCCAGTCCATGAGCACCACTTGCCCCCCAAAGCTGGCCAGCCTTGGCCATTCCTGCTGGGGACACTCAGAGCACGATCATGGAGAAGGGCCCTTGTGCCATGTTGATGGAAAAGCCACTGGCACAGTCCCAGCGGGAGATTGTCGTCTTTCAGGTCCCAAGTGCTCAGTGGCTCCTGTGGCCTGGGGAATTGTGTAGACCAGGCCCTGGGTCCATTGTGTAGACACTCCCAGTTTTCGCCTCACACCCTTTCCTAAATCTTTAAGAGCTGTTCTTCTCTTGGCAACATCCCCCAGGACATTGGGGGGGGGGGTGTCTTGTGCTCCAAGATGGGCTTCACGAGGGTGCTGTGGAAAGGCCACTTAGGAGGGTTGTTCAGTTTTCAGGTGGCACTTGTTACATTAAAATTAGATCTTGGTCACCCATGATTGATCTCTTGTGGGTCACTCAAGAACGCTTCTGAACATCTTCCTCAGAAGCTGATCTACAGGCAGACAAGGAGGGATGAGCGCCGTGTCGGATCCCGGCCAGCCCTGTTGGCCCGGCAGATGCCACTCCTTGTCCCTGCGGACTATATTGGGGGTTTTTAGTGGGCCTGTTGAGCTTGCTGGGGTTGGTGAGAATCTGAATTGAGCTGCTGGTCCAGCTCCAGAAAGGGTGGGTGCGTTAGCTCCTTACTCTTGAAGGGTGAGTTGCTTCCCATTCAACCCAAGAAGACCAAAATACTCCTGATCGGGCAGCTCAGCAGAGAGAGGGGAGTCGGGCTCAGGGTGGCCAGAAAACTGGTGGGTTTCTGAAGTTCCACAGTGAAATTCCACCCACTTATGCTTGGAGGGAATGGATGACGATAGGAAAGGAGAACCCGGGGTCTAGACCCAGAAGCGTCCTCCACGGGACTGGAGAGTGGCCCAGGGTCAGCCGGCCACACCGGGCCGTGGCTCCGTGGCCAGCCATTCTTTAGTCTCATGGTTCAAATGATGCTTTGATGGTGAAAGATGGTCATTGGTAGCCCCCAGTGCAGGAGGTGCCCGGCTCTTACGACTTGGGGATTATAAAGAATCGTCATAAAGACTCAGTAAAAGGCAGAAGCCACCTGGGGGGACTTAGATGATTGAGCTCTTGGGGTGCTCTTAGGTGCCCAAATTTAAAAACCAGTCTGGCTTCCCCAGGTGTGAGAAGAGGCCCCGGAAGGTTGGCCAGGCGGGTCTTGCCTACATCCCTCTGCTAGGCTGGGATTGGCCGGTCCTCTTGGAGCTACTCGGAATGCCTGGTAGATGGTGGAGGGCGGCTCAGGGCTGGTGCCAACAGGCCCTTAAGGGGGGACTGAAGGACAGCCAAGTGCTGGTCACCAAGGTCCTAGGACGGACTCCCCTGGGGGAGGCTCCTCAGCCTCCGGGGACCCGACTCCATTGCCATGGCCCAGGGGTGCTCTCAGGCTACCCCCTGGCAACATCCCTCACTAAGAAGGGGAGGCCCGGCGGGTGCCCGGCCTTGCGAGTTCCCTCGGCCGACGGCAGGTGGCAGCAGGGCCTCAGTGCCCTGGGGGAGCCTGGGCAGTCCATAGCCGCGTGCTTGCCCGAGAGGAAGGGGCTGGTGGGCGGGGCAGAGAGATCCGACCCCCCCCCTCCCAGGGAAGAAGCGTCAGCTGGGCATCGGGCTTCCATGCCAGGTGGCGGGGTTACCGGCCCCAGCTCCTGAGGCTTGGGGGAGCTAAAAGCTAGGCTGCCCCCCTTTCTGGGTACTCGGGGCGGCTGGCAGAGGCAGAAGGTGCCCAGCGGGGGCTTGCCTGGCCCCACAACCCATGTCCGCAAGAGCAGGCAAACTGGGATAAACATGGAGGAGGAGGGCACCGGTGCCGGGCACCGGGGAGGGCCCCTTGCCCTGAGCGGGGAGAGGAGCCGGGGTGTCGCCCGGCCCGCGTGCCAGCTCCTTGGCCATTTAGTGCCCAGACGGAGGGTGCTCCCCTCCCCGGGGGGGCAAGGAGCGTTGGAGGGGTCCGAGGCCAAGTGATCTGCGGGTGGCGCGGGGCGGCCCTGGAGCCGGGAGGACCCGAGTTCGAGTCCAGCCTCGGTAGCTCGGGGACCCCGGACAAGGCCCTCCTCCCTGGCCGCCGCTGTCGGATGGAGGGATGGGGGAGCCAAAGGGGTCCCCGGGACTGGCGGGGGGCCCGGGGGAGGGGCGGCCCGCCCGCCTGTCTGTCCCCGGGCACCCCGGGCTCCTCTGGAAGCGGACACGCCCCGGGAAGGTGCACGTGGGCGCCCCGCCCCGCCCCGCCCCTCGCGGCTGCCCGGCCCGGGAGCCCCACTCGCGCTCCGGCCGCCCGCGCGCCTGGCCATGGCTCTGCCCCAGGGGCGCCCCCCGCTCGGCTGGCTCGGCTTGGTCCTGGGTGAGTGTCGGCCCGCGGCGGGCCCGGGCCGGGGGGCGGGGTGGCCCTGGCCGAGTCACTGCCCCCTGCGAGAGGGGGGCGCCTCGGAGGGCAGGAGCAGGGACCCCCCGGGCTGGGCCCCCTCCGCCCCCTGGGCCTCCACCTGAGCCCTGGCCCCGGCGCCCCCTCTGCGGAATCTGGGGGGGGGGGGTCCTGCCTTCAGGGGCTCCGGGAGCCCGGCTTGGGAGCGGAGACAGGACCCCGCGGAACAGCTGCGGCCAGATGTGCGGGCCGGCCCCCGGCCCCTCCGCGCCCCCCGGCCCCCCGGCCTCGGGCCCCCGGCCTCCCCGCGCCCCCCAGCCCCGGCCTCCCCGCGCCCCCCGGCCCCCAGCGCCGGCCCCTCCGCGCCCCCCGGCCCCCAGCCCCGGCCCCTCCGCGCCCCCCGGCCTCCCCGCCCCCTCCGCCCCCCCGGGGTCCCCTCTGCGGAGGCCCCAGAGGCAGCTGGCGGGAGGGCCGGGCCGGGGGGAGGGCACTCATTTCCAAGGGTCTCCCAGCCATCCTGCAGGGGAAGGTGCGCAAGTCCTGGGGCCTCTGCCCGGGCCCCGACCCTCCCGGGGAGGCCAGAGAGGAGCCACCCTGGCCGGGGCCGGAATGCTTGGGGTCGGCCCCGCTGCTGCCTTTCTGGGGCGGCAGAGAAGGGAGGCCACATGGGAAAACAGCCAAGTGCCCCCCCAGCCCCGAGGGCGCTGTGCCCCTTCCCCGGTCCATCCGCTCCCCCATCCCCGAGGCATCAGAGAATGACTGCATTAAGGGCTTTCCGAGGGCTCCCCTGCCCCGCAGCCCCCCCCCCCCCAGTCTGCATCCCTGGCCAAGTCCATGAGGGCGGGGCACCTAGCTGGCCCCTTTCTGGGCAGGACTGGCATTGCCCACTGCCGTACACCCTGGTTTGTGGAATAAGATCACAACACGACTTGGGGGGGATGGGGGGGATGGGGCTGAGTGCTCCCTCCGGAGACACGGATGGAAAGGGGTGCTCCAGGCGGGGAGGGAGGACCAGGTTGGGGGGTCGCTGCGCCCCCTTCAGAACGGACTGGGGGCGCAGTCCCAAGGGGGCAGTTGGTGGGGGGAGAGACCCCCTAAAACAGCTGGGGAGGGCCGCCCTTAAGGGGCGGGGAGACCTGGGTCCAGTGGGCTTTGTAAGCCGGGGGAGCCTCTGCAGAGGGCCCCCCCGGAGCAGCGGGGCGTGGCAGGGCCCAAGCTGCCCCGCGCTGATTGGCGGCTGGTGATCCAGGGATGCTCGGGCCGTGGCGCCCCGCCGTGGTCCATGGCACCACCTTGGGGGAGGCCAGCGGCGCAACCGTGCCCAGCACAAGCCAGCTGCTGTCCCCGGGGCACGGCTCGGGGGCTCAGTTCCCCCATCCACCCAGTGGCGGGAGCCTCACCTGCCCCCAGGGAAGGGTCCTTTTGTCCACGTGGCAGCTCCCTCTGACTCGAGCCTTCCAGGCCGCCCACCCAGCTGGCTTTGAACAAGAAGGGTCCCCTTGGGTCCTGCCTCAAGCCCAGAAAATGAAGCGGGCCTGGCTAGGAGGAGGATTGCTAACCGGAGGGGAAAGAGGGGCAACAGTCCAGGGACCGCCGTCCCAGGGTGGGAATTCCCTCTGCACATCACACGGAGACCCCCCAATCTCACCCCCCCAAAAGGAATTATAATGGAAATAATTTGCCCCCCACGGAACACAGTCAAAATGTTCTTTGTTCACATCCAGATTGCTTCGGGCGCCACCCTCCCCATCCCATGTTTTTGATGCGATTGCTTTGCCTTGCCGTTTGCCAGCCAGGTCCTTCTTCCGAAGTAAGGCGGAATAGAAAGGGTGTCCTGGTTAGCGTCTGGTTAGCATCTCTAGGTTCAAATCCCACCTCAGACTGAATGTGTGTCCCGGGGTGCCGTGTACAGCCCTGGAGCTTGTTTCCTCCTCCAGAAAATGGGGGCTTGGTTCATCCCAAAGACAGTTTAAGATGGGAGCTCCCCGCGAGCCGAGTCGGGTCTGATGTGGGGTTTTGTTGTTGTATGGGGGTCTATATAGGCTTATTATCAGCGAATGTTCGTTGATTGCTCAGACACCACCTAGAATTTCCCCCAGGCTGGATTCTGGGGGTATTAAGATAAAGCCATCCCTGTCCTCAAGGACTGGCATCCTTTTCAAAACAAAAATTCGGGGCGGCGAGGTGGCACAGCAGATAGAGCAGCGGCCTTGGAGTCAGGAGGACCTGGGTTCAGATCCGACCCCAGACACTTAATAATGACCTGGCCGTGTGGCCTTGAACCCTATTGCCTTGCAAAAATCTGAAAAAAAAAAAAAAAACAAATATTCTTGGGTCCTTTCATCCTTATATTAGCTCTTAGATTGGGCCCAAGGGCCCTGGGTCCCAAGTCTATGACTAGATTTTTGCAGGAAGGTGCTGACCTACATTGATGGAGGAAATTTCTTCCTCTGGGAGTTCTCTAAAAGTATTGAAATCTCTAGTCTTTGGGGTCGCTAGGTGGTGCAGTGAATAGAGCACTGGCCTTGGAGTCAGGAGAAGGGGAGGAGTTGGAATTCCACTTGACACATTTGCTGTGTGACCTTGGACAAGTCATTTAACCCTGATTGTCTCCCATCCAGGGCCATCTCCAGTCCTGATTCTTGTCTGGCCACTGGACCCAGATGACTGTGGAGGAGACAGTGAGGCTGGGGACCTGGCAAGCCCCCCCCCCCAATCCATGTGCTTGTCATGGCATCACCTCCCTGATGGTATGGCCTGGTCTCCAAGACTAGAAATTGAGGTGAAATCTGACTGGTCTACACTGGCCAGGGAATTTTTCTTTTCAGACATCAATGAACTCACCGCTTTGTAGCCTCCCCCCCCCACCCCACCCCCAGGAGTAGTTTACATTTAATACCACTTAAGGTTTGCAAAGTTCTTTACATAAATGATCTTAATTGATTGGGGGGGGGGGGGGGTCACTATCATTAGGACAATTTAATAAAGTGCCACACCTGGAGGCCGGAAGACTCATCTTCTCGAGTTCAAATCCAGCCTCAGACACTCGCTAGCTGAGCAAGTCACTTCACCCTGTCTGCCTCAGTTTCCTCCTCTCTAAAATGAGCAGACCACTCCAGGATCTCTCCCAAGAAAACCCCAAATGAGATCACAAAGAGTTGGACACTCCTGAAGTGACTGAACAATAATACAAATGGGACTTTTGTTATTTTATCCTAATCTGGAGTTATGATTTCATTTGCTCTATGGGACTCCCACTGTGGAAACGACCTTCACTCATATCGATCCACCCCATAGGGACACAGTAATTAATTATCTTGAGAGGGCTCCAGGTTTTCAGAGCACACAACTTGGGGGCACCCGAGGCTCAGTTGAGACCAGATGGGCCTCCCTGCCTTAAATGCTGCCTCTCATAAATATCCATATTCCCAGTTTACAAATGAGGATGCTGTGGCTGGAGATGGGCGTGGCCATCAAAAACTGCCTTTTCTTAAGATAACTGATGGAGTTCCAGTTGGAATTAGAATTAGAACTTAGAATTTACAATGGAAACGACTCACCCCAGTCACTGTGTCTGCTAGCTCTGGTTTCCCTTCTCCCATTCTCTCCTGCTCCCATCTCTCTCCCTTGTACCCATAAAAGAGAATACTAGGTGAGCAAAACCAGCCAACTGCGTCCATTAAGCTTGTAGGACTGTCTTCACCTCTGGGAGGGCCTTGGGCATCACCTGGGGAGAGCTCATCTCATTTTACAGAAGGGAAAACTAAACCTTAGAAAGGTTCCATGACTTGCCCAAGGTCTCACAGCTAGTCCTCACCAGAGACAGAGTTGAAGCAAGGTCTTCCTGACTCCCATCAGTGCTCTATTCCCAAAGGGTTCCATGGATTCTCTTACCCAACTCCCCACCTCCATGGCCTGCGTTCCCCACATCTCTGCAAAGAAGAAAGGGAGGTGCCTCTTTTCAGGACCTAGCTTGTCAAGGGTTTATTTTACAAAGAAGGAAACCGAGGCAAGGAAGTGAAGGCCACACAAGAAGTAAATAAGGTTGGGATTCCCACTCAGGCCTGACTCCCAGGGCATGCTCTGCTTCCAGGCCAAGGTGAGCTACGCCCCCCCCACCCCACCCCCCACACACAGTGAGTTATTTTTTCCCAGCTTATAAAGAAATCAGAATTGAGCCCTGGTGGGACCTCTATCTGCTTTTGGCCCTGACTTTTGGGCGTCCCTTGTAACTGCTGCTGAGCCTCCTTGGGGGGTTGACTGAGGAATAGAAGCCCCTCCAGGGATGCGCTCCGTCCCAAGGTCCTGCAAAATTCATTTCCCGGACATTGTAACCACAAAGGCCATCCTTGGACCGGAGTCCTCCTCCAGCTTGTTTGTGGAGGAAGCCTCTGGTTGGGTCAGGGTGAGGCTGTGGACCGGAACATTCCCCTGGCCTGCCTGGGATGACTGTCTCCTGGGGCCGGGTCAGGGCCCGGGGAAGAAGGGGGGAGTAGATTCCAAAGGAGAGAAGTATCTGTGCTGATCCTTCAGGAAAGCTCCGGCTCTGGGAGACGGCAAACCTGGCATCTCCCACCACTTCCAGGGCCTGCCTGTTTTCTCTAACACGTTTAACCTTGCTTCCCTCCCAAAGCAAGCTGAATCTTGTTTTCCCAAAATGCCAGTTTGCTGCCTTACCTGCTCTTCCCCCTCCCTTCTCCCCTT
Source organism: Macrotis lagotis (assembly GCF_037893015.1). Taxonomy (NCBI): domain Eukaryota; kingdom Metazoa; phylum Chordata; class Mammalia; order Peramelemorphia; family Peramelidae; genus Macrotis; species Macrotis lagotis. Next base: position 264,727,297 of record NC_133662.1, on the reverse strand, counting down.
TCCCAGGATTCTTCCACACGAGCTTCCTTCAAGTGCCAACTCCCTCATGAAGCCTTTCCTCCTTCCCCCCCTCCTCCTCAATGGCTTTGGGGGGTTTTGGTTTTGTTTTTTGCAAGGTTATGGGGTTAAGTGACTTGCCCAAGGTCACACAGTGAGGTAAATATTAAGTGTCTAAGTCACGTTGGAACTCAGGTCCTCCTGACTCCAGGGCCAGTGCTCTATCTACTGCACCACCTAGCCCCGCCAATGACTTTGTAGGCATTTACTTACGTATGCATCTAATAAGAAGGGCATAATACGTTTTTGAAAGGCAGGATCTGTTTCATTTTTGGAAAAAAGCTGAGTGTTTGGGTCAGAATTTGAATCCAGGCCTTGTGTTTCACATTACAGTCTTCTCTTAAATACACCACACTCTTCCTCTGCAATGGTGTGCTCTGGCTCAGCTGGTTCAGCTCACCGTCCCAGAGCCCATCCCTCACTTGCCTGCCGGCTCTTGCCATCCTCTCCAGCCTGATGGAATCTCCTCCAATTCTACTTTCTTTCTCTTATGGCACAAGCCCTTTGTAGAACACAAAGGGGCCAAGAGGATCCTAGATCACAGAATTGTAACCCTGGAGCCTCAAAGGCATCTCGTCCAAGTCTGCCTTTTTTACAAAGCAGGAGACTGAGGCCCCCAGAGGTGAAACGTCTTGCCATCTCACCCTGGAAATGCCCCTGCCCTTTTGCATGGTGGACCAGGGCCCCCATGCTCACCTCTCTTCTCCCCTTCCTCCTGACTCTGGACATCTCTACACCGTCCTTGGCTGCTCTATGGCCCTTACAACCTCGTCCTTCAATTGGTGAGTTCCTGCCAAGCTCTACCATTTCAGAAGTGCCCGAGCCATCCTCACCCACTTTCTCCCAGCTCTGTCCCCACCTTCTGCATCTCTCCCTTGGCCCCAGTGGGCCACATCCGCTTTTGGGGGCTTCTGTTTCCATGACCAGTGCTTCCTTAGTCCTGCACCTAGCTCATGCTAAATAGCAAATAAAGTCTTTATCCATCTCTAAATCTGGCATTCACTAATGAAAATATTTGCAGTTCAGACTTCCCAGGTTCAGGGAGAGGGAAGGGTCCCTGAAAGTACCATGGAAAGGGGGACGTGGGGACGAGAAATCTCCAGTGGTGTATGCTCGTGGGAGGATGAAGCATTTGTCACCAGTAACCCACCTGCAGTCTAGAACAGTCTCCTCTGTTGGACCATCCTGAGTACGGGACAGAGCAGAATGGACATTTGAGAAAAATGTACAGGATGGAACCCGCAGAAATTCAGATCTGATTTGTCACGGATGTGACAGGCAGACGGGCCTGAGCTGAAGGGGTCACCCTGGTCCCTGAAATCTAAGTCACTTCCCACCATCACCTCCAGGGTCCTCAGTCTGACTGGGGTCTTGGATCCTTTGGGTGGCCTGGGGATGCCTGGGGACCCTTCCTCAAAATTGAACTAGTAAAATGTTTGAAATCAAATATGTAGAATTATAAGGGAAAGCGATTATATTAAAATACAATGATCAAAATATTAATTTGGGAGGGATAACTAGGTGGTACAGTGTCAGCCCTAAAGTGAGGAGGACCTGAGTTGAAATCCAGCCTCAGACAATAATTACCTAGCTGTATCACCTTGGGCAAGTCACTTAACCAAAAAAAATTTAATTTTAAAAAAAATCTCCAGATTAAGAACCCCTGATCTAGGGAGTGTTCTTAGAGAAGTTCTAGCAAAATCATTTCTAGCCCAGATTGAAGGTCAACTCCCTGAGGATAGGATTCTCAGCACTGTGTATGGAGTCTGAACAGGGCTTGAGACTGTGGCTTTATTCATTTGAGGCCTGTCGAGTCCGGAGGAGGGAACTCAGGCCGACATCAATATGATGTCGTTTATTGATCACAGGATACATACTTTTATACTCTACATTTACGTAACCAATTACATAAGCATTTTAGCAAGCATTTTTTTCACATGCATACCTTGTGTATGTCTTAGGTGATTGTTTTGAGAACCAAACAGTGTTCTGCTAAACAGAGAGAAGATTGCTTTGAGAACTGAACAGTGATTTGATAAACAGAGTGCAGAAGGTAATTATCTCAGAATGCGCTATCTATCTGAGCCTGGGAATACACCTTGTTAGCTCAGACATGCAGCTACTCCCTTATCTAAGCTCTGAAGTACATCTTGCTGGTTAAAGCACATAACTATTTCTGTGTTAACCCTTCATAGCTCTTAGCCTGGAATACATATGACACAACAGAGGCCTTCCCAGAGGCCCAATAAATGCTTGTTAATTGATCCTTTTCCCTCCAGTCTGACCTTCTTGCCCTTTGTTCACATCAGGGATGGCACAAAGTCAAAGCTCAAGGGGCCCTCAGTGACCAGAGCACTAACACCAGCCCAGATCTGAATACAAGTCCCTCTGCTACAGACCTCCTCCCTCTGTTGAAAGACCTTCAGGAAGGGAGCCCACGCCACTCTTAGTCACCTCTAATTGTGAGGCAGACGGACGCAGTACATAAAGCACAAGTCCTGAAGTCAGGAGTTCAAATCCAACCTCAGACATTTATATGGTGTGTGACCCTGGGCAGGTCATTTAACCCGGTTTGCCTCAGTTTCTTCATCTGAAAAGGAGCTGGAGAAGAAAATGTCAAACCACTCCAGCTTCTCTGCCAAGAAAACCCCACGGGCAGGTCTAGGGTGCTACAATCCACAATAGGGTTGAACGTGGCTGAACAACAATCTAAGTTATAAGGAAATCCGTTCCTGATTTCCCTTCTAAATCTGCCTCATGATAACTTCCATCCATAGGTCCCACTTCTGTTCTCTGAGGCCAAAGGGAACAAATATAATCTCTCTTCCCACATAATGACCCTTCAAATTCTTGGACACAATCATCCTGTTCCCCGTGCCTTCTCTTCTGTGGGAGAAGCATCCCTGCTTCCCTTAAATGATCCTTGTATGACCTGAATGCAAGGGGGATCCATGAACCCCCAGCTCCCTTTTATATTGTGTCCTCCTGAATTAGAATGCAGGCTCTTGGAGGGCAGGCGTTGTCATGTTTCTGTTTGCTTTCCTGCTCTCAGTTCAGTGACTGGTCCATAGGAAACACTAATAAATGCTCCATCTGTATCGGAACTCAAGGCCCTTTAGCCACTTATAGATGTTCTCCGGTTCATGCCAGGCTCAGTTCTGTCCCCCAAAAGTCACTTGAGGCAGAGACCGAGGTTGGTGACCTTGGGTTGCCCATCATGGGAGGAGGCTGAGAAACTGCCATCAAGAGGGAGAGAGTCAGAAAGGGAGGAACAGGAGAAAATGGAAAAAAAGATGGAAATTATGAAAGTTCTCCAGTAGAAAAAAAATTCATCTAAAAACCTTGAGCATAAACATATAAAGATAAGATCTTAAAACTAGATCTGCAGAAAGTCCCCAACCTTTTGGAACTTTCTCTTTAGACAAGGCAGATTATAATAGATTTGCTAACAGAGGTGGGAGAAAGAAATGGCATAATGTTCATGAAGGGTTTAAGGAACGTAAGACACTGTAAAAATCAAATTGGGGATGCCTGGGGACCCTTTGGTGGCCCTTGGTCACTGAGCTCTCCCTGAGGATTCAGAAGGGGCAGTCAGTACACGGGAAGCAGTTGTCCACCCCTTTTATCTCACACTGACTGACCTTAACGCTAACCTGACCTTAACTTTAGACTCCAACCTCACCCAATAGAAATACACCTGGTTTTGATCATCCATAAGTCCCCAAATTCTGACTCAGTGTATACCAGTAAAGACTTTCCTGTTCAATCTAGAGTTCATGCTTTTCCCTTCTGAGAATCACTTCCTCATCTTGGGGGGATCCAAGCATCCTCTCTCTTCACAACTGGCTCTGCACCCTGCAAGCGTCTGAGACAGGATTTGAATTCAGACCTTCCTGCCTCCAGGGCTAGAGTTCTATTGTGCTGCCCAGATGCTGACTCTTTGACCCTGGACAAATTCTTCACCTCTCAGGACCCCAGGCAGCAATTCAGGACTGTAGGTTGCCCCACAGGTGCTGGCCTGCCTTAGTAGAGGGAGTCTCTGGGCTGGGAGTCCCCAATATGGATGGAATCGTAGATTTGGGCCAAAAAACTCCTTTCATGCAGGAACTGTGAGGATCCAGAGAGGTCTTGTTGCCCAGCTTCCCTCCCTAGAGAAGTCTGGACATTCTGCTGAATGAGGCACCCGGAGCATATGCACAGACTTCCCAAGGGTGCTCCTGAGGGGTGCTGCTAGTGAGAACATTTAGCAAATACTTCAAACCTTTATTTTTGGTTAAGAAGTCTGATTGCTTTCTGTTGGAAGTAATGTTCGTTACACATTCTGGAAGACCAATGATTAGAAAAGCTGGGAAACTTGGCCTGCCCTCACCCCACTTCCAGTCCCGGGAGACAGAACGATCCCTTCTTATCTAGACCAGCTAGCCTGGGAGAGGCTCGGCCAAGCCGCCGAGCTGCCAGACATCGGGCAGCCTCGCAGCCAGGTCTCCAAGGAGGTTCCGTATTTTCCTTATTCTTGGCTTATGGAGACATGCGCAATCTCTCTCTCTCCCTCCCTCCCTCTCTCTATCTTTATCTGTCTCTGTCTTTCTCTCTCCATCTCTCTGTATCTCTCTTCATATCTTTCTCCCCATCTCTCTGTCTGCCTGTCTCTTTCTCTTCATATCTCTCATCTCTCCGTCTGTCTCTCCTCTTTTTTTTAAGTTTTTTTTTTTTGCAAGGCAATGGGGTCAAGTGACTTGCCCAAGGCCACAGCTAGGTCATTATTAAGTGTCTGACGTCACATTTGAATTCAGGTCCTCCTGACTCCAGGGCCGGTGCTCTATCCACTGCGCCACCTAGCTGCCCCTCTCCTCTCTCTCTTTCTTCATATCTGTCTCTCTCTGTCTCTCTTTCTGTCTTTCTGTTTCTCTCTCTCTCTCTCTCTCTCTCTCTCTCTCTCTTCAGTGTGGATATCTTGGAAAGATGACTTCCACCTATAGATTTCATAGTAAATCCTCGAGAATAAAATGTCTAACCTATATTTTCTGTTGTAATATTTTAAGGTTTACAGTAGAAATGCTGAGAATTCATCTTTGTGGACTTGGGTCCTCAGGGTTCCCTGAGAAGCAGCACCACAGCTTGTAGCTTGGGAACCCTGGGGGAGAGGATGAACCAACTCACAGCACTGTAAGAGTGAGCACAGCTCATCAGTCTGAGGTCTTCTTTTTATAAGTGGAGAAACTGAGGCACAGGGTGTCCTAGGGGGATTCAGCAGGGCAAGAGTCCTGAAGAAGACCAGGTCTTTCCCCACCCCAGGGCTGCTGGTCTGGTCAAGGCTAGATCTCTGTCTCCAGCCAGTTTTACTGGGACACGGGAGCGATCCTTGCCACTGCCTTCCTGTCAGGGGCCCGGAAAGATTAACGGCTCCGGATTGTGCAACCCTCCCCACCCGGGTAGACAGCCGCCCAGTGACTGCGTTTGATTCTCCCAAGGACTGCATCCAGACTGGGAAGTCTCTCCCCTGCGCTGCAGCAAAGTGAGCTGCGTATTTCATTTCTCAGAGGGAGACAGCTTCTACCTGCCTTATTGGGGAAGGAAGAGGCAACTGGCGTTCGATGACATGCCCAGGGTCACACGGCTAGTAAGATTTGAACTCAGGTCTTCCTAACTCCAGTTTACCTGCCTTTTAAGAGTCTTCTTTTTTAAAACAACTCTGAACCACAAGGATCATAAGGACCTTTTAGTTTACAGATGAGGAAACTGAGTCCTGAAGCTGTTCAATGATGTCCAAGGACACAAGAACATGCATTTCAAGCTGGGTGAGACCCAAGGCCACTTGTCCACCATCCTCCTTTTAGAGGGGCGGACACGGACCCAGCAAACAGTCACACGGATGTTGGGCAGCCGGGCCAGAATGCAAGCCCAGGTCCTTTGGCCTCACCCCCCCCCCCAAATTAGGCCACAGAAAGCTTCCTGCTAGTGGTCCTGGCTCCGGTAGAACACTCGAAGGAGGGGGGAGGGAGAGGCAGTGCCAAGGCTGACGGCCACCGTTCAGACACACACGTGGGCACAGTGCCATGGCCTGTTACAGCCGGTGTGATTCAGTAGCTCACGTCTGTGCCTTCTTGGGATGGAAGGTGGGGGTAGGGGAAGGGATTATGTCAACAAAGTCATTTTTATAAGTGTCATAACAAGCAAGGGATGATTCATCTTGATATAATAAAGCATGTGAAGGAGGAAAATCCTTTTTTCCCTGAGCTGTTTTCATTTCAACATTTTCTATACTATTGCCATGACTTCAAATCCCTATTGGAGGGGGTGGCTAGGTTGCACAGTGGCTAGAGCACTGGAGTCAAGAAGACCTGAATTCAAATCCAACCTCAGACACTTAATTATTGCCTAGCTGTGTGACCCTGGGCAAGTCACATAACCCCACTGCCTTGCTAAAAGAAAAAAATCCTTATTGGATACCAGGAGATGAGATGTGGGGGTCCTGAAGGAGCTGGGTTCCAGCCTCAGACGCAGAAGGAAGATGCTTAATTGACCCAAATGCCACCTTGGCTATTGGAGGGTCTCTTGCTTTGCCCCCCCCCCCAACCCTTTGGTTTCCCCATAGACTCTGCAGGTCTTTCCTCCTTTGATGCTTTCCATGCTTTCCCTCGGGCTCCAGGAGGCCAAGGCCCTGTGCTGGCCTCCCTCCTTGCAGGGTGGACCAACCTAACCCAGTCAGGAGAGGCCTGGAGCTTTTTGACTATAACAATACTAAGATCAACAGAGATTATGAGGAGAGAGTGAGAGGCCGATTAGTGAAGTCTGTTGTGAAGTCTGGTGAGACCTGAGTTTGAATTCTGCCTCTGACACTTCCTAGCTCTGTGACCCTGGATAAGACACATCGCTGATGCTCAGTTTTCTCATCTGCCAAGTGGGATAAGTAATAACCACTGGAGCCCCCTTCCAGGGTATTTGTGAGGCTCCAATGAGAGAATGACTTTCTGGAGGGAAAAGAGGTATGCTCCCCCACCCCCACCCCAGCATAAGCTTACCGAAGCATTTTGGGGGGAGATCACTAGAGTTCTAATCCCAGGATCTGGGTTCAAATTCCACCTCTGTGACATAGAGAAGATACTTCTGTTCTCCTTCTCTCTATCTCCTTTCTTCTTAAGCCTTCCCACTTCATAAGACCCATCCAAAAGAAATGGCCCTGATAGAAGTGAGGAAGGAAGGCATGAGGCTTTAAGGACATAGGATCACAGACTTAGAGGTGGAAGGAAGAAAAGAAGCATTTAAGTGTCTATGTGGGCCCGGGGCGTCACTAATATTATCTTGTTTGATCCTCGCAGTAATCCTGGGAGTGAGGCGCTGTTTTTATCATTCACATTTTATAGATGAGGAAAGTGAGGCAATCAGGGTTAAGAGACTTGTCCAGGATCACACAACTAACAAGTGTCTGGGTTCAGGATTCTATCCACTGCACCGCCTAGCTCATCCAGCCCAACCTTCTCATTGTACAGATGAGGGACCTGAGGCCTAGAGGGGCTGGACTTCAACCTAGCTCCACTGACTCCAAACCTGGTGGTCTTTCCCCCACACCCCACTGCCTTCCTCTCTGTGGCACCTTCCTCCTCCTCCTCCTGGCACCCAACACCATTCTTCTTGGGCCAATTGATGCCAAAGAGATGGAGGGGCAAGGCATTCAATTCAGTTCCATCTCTGGGGTCTTTGGGCTGGGAACAAAAGTACAAGTGATCGCCTTTCATGGACACTGGTTTTGAGCTTCATGAGCCACCCTAGGAGTTAGGAAGAGGGAAGGGATTCTTCCAGTCTTTGTCATGGAAGTTGGGCATTCAGCTTGAGCATGGCCATTTATTCCATCCGGGGACATGGTGAGGACCCCACTGAAAGGGCCAACCACAGTCCCAGAGGCCTTCACTCAGAGCCCTCAGGTGAGGGGGAACCTGCTACGTGCCGAAGCAGCCCAGCCCATTCTGGGAGATTCCCATTAGATAATTCTTCCTGGCTTAAAGTATGAATCTGTCTCTTTACCCCCACCAATTGTTACTGTTCTACCCTCTGAGACCCAAATGACCAAGTCCAATCTTCCCAAACGACTTGCCAGTCACTCCCTGCACCTCCCATGCTTTCCTCCCTCTTCATCATTCTCTTCTTCAGGCCAAACATCCCCATTTCCTCCAATTAATCCTTACCTGCCATTGTCACTTAGGACCTAGTATCATCCAAGGACAGAACAGTCCAGAATCAAGACCAAACCTCAGGCTCCCTCCTTGAATGAAACCCTAGAAGACTCAGGATTTGGTAACCTTGGAAAGCCAGTTGCCAACATCATCCTGGTTTGGGGCAGTTCTCTCTTTTCAATGGTCGCCCCCATGGTCAAGAGCCAAGCTTCAAGATCAGTCTTTGAACCTCGGTCCTGAGAAGACGAATAGATCAACGGTGTAATTCTTCCTGATTCTCTAATAAAAGTCAACTTCCCGCTCTTGATGATTGTAATAGAGTCTCCCAGACACTGGTTGATGTTAGTTGGGCAAGATGCCCTGCTTGGCCAGTGGCACTCGCTGCCTCAAGGACCGAGGTCCAAATCATTTTCCTATTGCAGATTTTACTTGACCCTGGAGAGCAGATGATGAAACATACCTTCTTTATCTTCTTAGGACAGAAGGGGAAGGTTCTGGACCCAGAAGAGAGTTTGTATTGTCTGAAAGTGATGCTGTTAAGGAGAGTTTTATCTAATTCTTTTTTTCTTTTATTATTTATTATTGTAATTTTAGAATTTGCCTCTTGGCAATTTTCGATGTTTCCCTTTTTAATTTACTTGTGGATAACTTTGGCAGCAAGACGGAATTTCTCAGTCTGGTCAAGGCTGGTTATCTGCCCAGCTTGGGCTCTGACCATAAAAGCATGTAAATTAGAAATTAGAAATGAAAGAGAAGACTTTGGGGGCAGAACCACTTGATGTTTTGCTCTTTTGGAAGCAGCTGGGAGTAGGAAAACTACTCGCTGGTACATAGGACATTGAGTGGACTTCCTTATGAGACCACCCCCCGCCCCACCGCCACTGGATCCTCTGAAGCCTTGCCCCTGAGCTGCAGTTGGATATGGGCCATATTGTAAGCCAACCTATTTGCAGTTAGTAAAGGCCTGCAGATTGCCAGAGGTTTTGGACGGAGACATCTACTGGACGACAAGGAGATGGGGGCACCAGACTTGCAGTCTCGGGTGGAATGGGAAAAAAATATAAGGGAAGCAGAGAATAGAGGAAAAAAGGATGCTTAATTTGAGTATGGCATCTTCCCTTCACCACCCCCATCCTTCACCCATCTTTTTGTGTCCCAGGCTGCCTCAAAAGCCATGGATCATGACCACTCATTGGATTGTTCATCCTGAGCTTAAAGAATCATTCTCCAAATCTTTCCATGGATCTCAGTACATTTCTCAAATTGTTACTTCTTATGACCCAGATTCATCGAAGGGCAGAACAGTATAGATCTTGGAAAAAGAGCAATGACCCAAGAGCCAGGGAGCCCAGATTCAGGCATGGTGGGGCCACTTCTGAGTTGTGTGGTCTGGGGCAAAAGTCTCTGCTCAACTCTGGGCTTCCATTTCCACCTCAATAAAATGGGATTGGGGTGGCTAGGTGGCGCAGTGGATAGAGCACCGGCCCTATAGTCAGGAGGACCTGAGTTCCAATCCGGCCTCAGACACTTAATAATTACCTAGCTGTGTGGCCTTGGGCAAGCCACTTAACTCCATTTGCCTTGCAAAAAACAAAAAAAATAAATAAAATGGGATCAAATTTAGTGTTTAAATTGTGATTAAACAGTGATTAGATTCAATGTTTATTAAGAATCCAGAACCAATCGGTAAATATTAAGGGCCTGAAGCCCCTGTAACTAAGCTCTGGGAGTGCAAAAAGAGCCCTCGAGGAGCCTCCAGTCAAATGGGGGAGAACTGTGTAACAAATGTGTGCAGACAAGTTCTTAACGTGATCTGTAGGAAACCCCAGGACAGAGAATCGGTCTGGAATCCGGACAAGTTGGAGGAGGCTTCCTAAGGAAGCCAAGAGGAAATGAGGCTCCAATGAGATGATTCTAATGATTATTTGTAGACAAGTCATGGCTGGGGAGTCAGGAAGGCCTGGGTTCCTGGCCAGCCTCTGACACACACTTGGGCAAGGCCCTCAACCTCTCTTTGCCTCTGGTTCTTCTCTAAGACTCTAAGGTATGGAAGAGTGGTTGACTTGTATCAGTGAAGGGAGTGCTCCCACCAGGAGGTCCTCACATGGATGAAATCTCAGATCTGGACAATAAATGCAATCACTTATATTTATTGAGTATTTGATGGGTTTATAAACCATCCTCTCCTTTGAGTCTGACACCAGCCTTGTGGGGTTTGTGGTACAAGGACTATTGCCCTCATTGAAGGGGAAGTGACTTTCCAAGGGTCACGCGGCTAATTAACATGCTTTGCCCTAACTAGAGCTCCCCATGGAGACTGTGTGGGTTTGCGGCTGTTGGGGAGACTGCTGGCCATGGATAGGGTGGATGGGAATATACCCCAGCAAATTAATTGAGTGTTCCTTGCTTAGCTCGTCGCCCGAGCTTAGTTACAGTTCTGTACGCAGGACCCAATCTGACTGGTCCAAAATGATGACCCGATGCTTCAGCTTTGTCAGATTTGGGGCTGAAAAGAGGCAGAGAGGAACTTTCCTCCATTATGGAAAATCAAGTCTCATTGTTTGGGCTGGATTCGATGGGATTTAATCAAGACTCCAGCGTGTCCTCTGGAGAAATTCTGAAAGGTAGTGACCAGAGGACTGGGTTGGGAGTCAGAAGGACCATCTTCAAATCTTGCCTTCAGAAGGGCAAGGGACCTCCCTGACTGATGATTTCCTCCTTTGTAAAGTGTAGATGAGGATACCTTCAATTCATCATTTGGCTAAGCCCTAGATGTTGAAAAAGAATCATTGAACAATTAAACAATAAATAAACAATAAAACAAATCATTAAACAAAAATGAAAATTAGGTAATAAAACAAACTGACTTCTTTAAAGCAAAAGTCCCTTGGAAAGTTAATGCCAAGGGTCTTTTGTTTTTTAAATGTTCATTAGTTGAAAAAATATTGGGAAAGTTTCATCCTTGAGTTTCTGGAGTGTGCTGATGTCTACGGCACCCAGAGCTGACCGCAGTCCTCCAATTACCCAAAGACAAGACTGAACCAGGCTGCCACCTCCCAAAGAGCTCTGGTCTGACCCAGCCTAGGGGGGTGCTACCTCTCCCAATGCAAGCCAAGCCATTCCAGCTGTGTCTAGTACCGCTGTTAGAGGTGCCTTAGGGCCCAGGGCCACGTCTTAATGTTCTGGCAGGGAAAGCCTGGCCTAATCCTCCCTAGCACCTGCCAGGTGGCAGAGCCCGGGCTACTTGGTACAGTTATGTCACAAGGTAACTTTCTCCATGACCTAAGAAGGTCAGCCAAGTCCCGACTGGATGCCACAGTTCATGGAGAGATAAGTCCCAGGTCCAGATCATCTTGGACCTGGACAGCCCCCTTGAAGCATCAAGTCCAGCCTGCCCCAGAGCAAAATTCTTCTGGTAGCAGACCAATGAGGGGTCGGTCAGCTCCTTCCTGAGATGCCCAGTCCACTTTGGGGAAACATTCATTGGAAGGGGCTGTTTTCCTGCTGCCCAGACTATATATGTCTCTTGATAACTCTCCCCCCACACTGAGGGGGATGGGGAAGGAAGAGGAGTAAGCGTTTTTTAGGGCTACGGGACTGCGCCACTTACTGTTCTTTTGAACCAACACTCTCTCATCTGAGACTGAGCAGCTCCTGCTGCCTCTGGGTGGGGGAGCAGAACATGCCCGGTCCCTAGTCCCCAGGTCGGACCTTTGGGCATCCAATACTCAAGGCAGGACTCAGGAAGAGGAGTGATGGAATGAGGCTACAAAGATACCCGGCTTTCTATCCTAAAAGCAATAGGGAGCCCTGGAAGATGTTTGAGCAAGTGAACGGTGGAGTCTCCTGTGCTTGGGGCATATCATTTGGGCAGCTGTGGCTGAGTATGAGCCAGAGAGGACCAGGGTGGTGGCCTGTGGGTACAGAGGAAGAGAATCTCATTTGAGAGAGATTATAGAAAAACAATCTAGTCCCATTTCTTTCTGCTAAGGCTCGCAGCCCTCAGGCAGGCTGCACTATAGAGACGATTCTGGCTTGGGTGTGGGTTGGGGCTCACTGATATCCATCATTCCTTCTGGTTCTTTCCATGAAATTACATGGAGCCGGGTGTCCTGGACTCTCTGACATTGGGGCTCCCCAGGTTACACTCTTGAAAATTTGACACCAGCCCCCTTTCCCTAGGGGGAGAAGTGGGGAAGAGGCTGCCAGACCTCCCCCTCATGTCATCTTGTAGAAGTGGCTTGTCAAAGAGGGCAGCCTGGAGGAGGGAGACAGTGCAGTCGCTTTGTTATATAGGATTTCTTATATAGGATATGGAAATCTTTCCTCAGCCGAGGCCCTTGTCAAGGTCAAGGTGATTTCAGACCAGAGTCAGTAAGATCTGAGACAATCCAAATCCCACGTGGGGAGGAACAATTCCTCTGGAATCTAGTGACCAGCACTTGGTAAGTAAGTATGACCCAGTGCTGGAGATGCAGTGACAACGTCAAATCAGTCCTGTCCTCAAGGAGTCTACATTCTAGCAAGTATGAACAGAGTGCTGTTTTTCAGTCACTTGTGATCCTATTTGGGGTTTTCTTGGCAAAGAAGGGTTTGCCATTTCCATCTCCAGCTCATTTTATAGATGAGGAAACTGTGGCAAACAGGGTTAAATGACTTATCTAAGGTCACACAACTAATAGGCACCTGAGGTTGGATTTGAACTTGGCCCTTCTGATTGCAGGACTGGCACTCTATTTACTGTGCCCACATTCAGAGTAGTTACATGGTAATCTGAACAGGAAGACACTAGTAATGGGGGAGGAGGGGACTGGAAAAGATGTCCTATAGAAGGTACCATTGGAATTGAGTCTCCAATGAAAACAGGAATTCTGGGAGCTCAAGGTGAGGAGGGAGAGCCTGTCCATTATAAGAAACTGCAAGGAATTCCACCTGGCTGATGCACAAGGGGTGGGAAGAATAGTGATGAGCATTGAGCCTGGAAGGGTCCTTTATGGCTCAGGGGTGACTAGATGGGGCCGGAGGGAACCTCTGGAGATTTTTCAATAGATGAGCGGGACCTGATCAGACCTGGGCTTTAGGGATGCCTCAGTTTATTCATCTGTAAAGTAGGTGGGGGGGGTGTTGCTCAATCCGAGTATGACTTCAGAGGACCAATGATGAAGCACTGGGCAGAGGTGATGGGCTCAGGATGCAGGATGAGACGTTTATTTTTGGACATGCCAATGAGGTCATTTGATTTGCATGACTGGCATATGTTACAAAGGTTTTCTTTATTTTATTTTATTTTTTGAAGGGAAAGAGGTGAGAAGCAGAGAAAATAAATGCTTGTTAGTAAAAAAAAAAGTTGTAATGAATGAAATCAAAGGGCTGGATTAAAAAGTGAGCCAGGACTTTGTTTATACGGTTTTATGGGTGATGAAGGTTTGCTTTATCCTGGGTCAACCATCCCCAGTTGTCCTGGTCCATATCTGGCCACTGGATCCGGAAGCCTCTGGAGGAGAAAGTGAGGCTGGGGACTTAGCACAGCCCCCTCACAAAAACCCAATTATGTCATGGTCCTCTTGGAGAATGAAGGACGAACAACAGTGAAGTCCATCCTGGGTGCTATCCTGCTCAACTGGTGCCATTGAGCCTTCCAGCTGAGTCATCCTGAACATTTGAACTGAACTGAATCAAGAGCTGAAATCTCCAGCCATGAATATCCACAACAGGAGGCAGCTCTAGGCGCTGGACCATCTGTCCCTGGAGCCATCCCATGTGTTCTAAGGCAGGGCGGCCCGGCTTTGCTTTGGACATCTTTAAGGTCTCTTTGTAGCTTAGGAGAAAGGGGAGAAGGGAGAGAGGAAAAGGAGAAAGGGAGAGAAAGAGGTGGGCCAAGGCCCTGCCTCACCAAAGAGTAAGCCTGGGCTCTAAGGGGAGCTTTTAGGATGAAGTCAAGCATGGGATGGGGTCTGGGAGATGACCGTTGTTTCTCCAAGTGGAGGCCAAGTATCTTGGAGATCAGCATTGAGAGGCAGTCTGAATCGTCTAATTCCCCACCCTAGAGCCCCCTTCTGCTTTTCTCTCCTCCCTCAACCAGTCTCAATCCGTTTTGTTAACTATCCTTGCTAAATTCTTGGTTCAGTTTCTTCCTGGGAGAACAATCTTCTCATAGATGCCGTTTGGGGGAGGGGAAATGTTTGGGGTCATGTGACGGGACTCTGGGGCTCTATCTGGGAAAATTAGCAACCCCAGAAATGTGGGCACGTAGCGAATCATCGTCCTCATCAATCAGTCACTCCCTAAGTATTTGTTAAGTGCCTACTGTGTGGTAGGCACAGTTCCAGGGGCTGGGTTGCAGAGAGAAAGATGGAGCCATCCCTGGCCTTGAGGAGCAGGAGCACCAGGGGTGTGTACCGGTCAGAAGGGGATTTGATTTGGACGTCGGGCCGCAGGGATTGCCATATGAGGAAAGAGGATTTTAACGCCCCGCAATGCCACAGCTGGGAGCAGTTTGGATCACGTTTCCTATGGCTGACTCAGAATACACTCGTGTTCATGCTTATGCCCAATCCCCCCCATCCTATATGCAATCATGACAAAGTGCACCCAAGACCTGTGGCTACTATTTTTACTAAGAATGTGGAATTGGGCTTTGGGGGGAGTTTCGCAGTCAATAGGCAATGTCCTTTTTTTTAATATTTATTTTTTCCATTAACATGCAAAAATAGTTTTCAGCATTCATCCCTTTTCTACCACTCTCCATCGCTCTCCCCTCCCCATGGCAGCAAGCACTCCGATCTAGGTTAGACATGTGCCATCGTGTTTAACCTATTACCGTATTAGTCATGTTGGGAAAGGAATGGAACTAAAGGGGGGAGGGGAACCCATGAGAAAGAAAGAAAAAAGCCTAAAAGGAGTTTAAAAAAGGGAACAAAGGATGCTTTGCTCTGTGTTCAGACACTGTAGTTTCTCTGGACCCATAATGGGTCACTCAGGGATGTCTTTGATCACTCAACTGCAGAGAGGAACCGCGTCCATCATAGTTGATCCATCTCACAATGTCGCTGTGTGTGTGTGTGTGTGTGTGTGTGTGTGTGTGTGTGTGTGTGTGTATGTTAGGCTTGACATCCCTTCCAACTCCAGGATTCTCTAGGATTCCATGATAAGGAAAGTCAATTCATTGTGTCCTTGACCTTTAGTCTTTTCGCCTCTTAAAGACTGGGGTTAGACTAGATGGGTCCCTTTCCGCGCTAACGTCTTAGGAAAGGTCCTCGTCCCCTTTGATGAGGTTCTTTCCAGTGGTTTTCAGAGAGAATCTCAGAATTGATAGGGGAGAGAGTGGCCATCTAGTGCAGCCTGAAAAAAGAATCCCACCTACAAAAACCCCAACAAGTGATCATCCAACCTTTGATCTCCAGCAAAGGGGAGGCTACAACCCCCCCCCGGCACCCCAATGCATTAGGGGACAACTTTCATCCTTATAGACATCAGTTTTGAACAAGTCTCTTTCCACTTTCCCCCATTACTCTGGTTCTGCCCTAAGGGCTAGACAGAACAAGGCTAATCCCCCTTCCATGTTCCCTTTCAAATTGGTAAGGACCCCCACCATATTCCCCTGAGTCTTCTCTACTCCAGGCTAAAAACTCCCAGGTCCTTCAACCACAAGTGACTTGAATTCAGATCCTGCAACATCATGGCTGCCCCCCCCCAGACCAAACTGATCAATCCATGTTGTTTTAAAATTGGGTCACCCAGAACTAAGCTTAGTCCTTGAGATGGGGGACTGTCACCTTTTTACTTTTGGAAACTGAGGATTACAATAGCTCTCTTGGTTTCCAAGTGAAAATTCGTTTCCCAGGATTCTAACTCCACACTTCCTTCCAATGGGTGCAATTTCTGTGGCCTTTTCAGCAAGAATTCTTTTTATTTTGAACTTGATAATCACCAACCAACACAAACATTGCAATTTATGATGGAGAACAAAAGAGTTTGTGTGATCATTAGGAAGCTTCTAGTCTAAGAAAGTCATCTTTCCTCTTCCCATCAGCCAGAGCTGCCTCCCACTCTTTTCCCTCCTCCCCTGGTCTGAGAGGAATGCAGGTTAATTCTGGGAAAAAATTCTTGCCTGAGCATATTTGGAGAAGAATATGTTACCATGGGAATTTGAAGAAGCACATTCAGAGAAATCTTTTTTTGGTTTTTAATGATGGTTTGTACACAGTCTTAACCAAAGGAAAAAATTGATCTCAGCCTGGGAGCTGATTCAGGGGTCAAGGTTAGTCATTATCTCCCAGACTGGATCTAGTGACTTGTTTTTATTTCTTGTGCCAGGATAATGAACTCAGAATGGAAACTCCTCTCACTTAAGCCTGTGGAGGTAGGACAGGAAGTCATGAGATCATAATTTAAAGCTGGAAGCAGCCTCAGGACCATTTGGCTCAACTACCTCATTTTACACCCTGGCGGTCAGCACCGTAGGTCAGATTTGAACTTGGGTCCTTTGACTGTCATGTCAGTGCCATACTACTTCTGAATCATTCCTGTTGTAGAGAATGGGAAACTGAGGCTCAGTGTATGTAAATGGGTAGCTCCAGATCCACCTAGCTGGCAAAGAGAATAGACTAGAATTCTTTGTAGTCAGACGCCAAGGGCTAACCCTGTCATTCCCTGCTCTGGAACCTCAATGGCTCCTGAGTCTACCCCGTCGGCCTCTATTCTTGGACCATTTCACATGCTCTGAGCTCCAGCCAAACCCGGTGCCTCCGCACAGACGGTCCCTCGTTCCTGGAAGGCACCTCCCTCCTCCTGCTAAGATTCTTGGAATCCCTAGCTCCTTTCAGAGTGCAAATCAAACATCACCAACATGACAACATGCATTCCTCCACTGCCCCCGGAATGTAAATGCTCTTGTATGGTGAGGGTTGGACTTGGCATCAGTTCAAATCCAGCCTCAGATACTGGCTGGGAGCCAACCAATTCAAACTTCCCTCTGCCTTGGTTTCCCCAACTATAAAACAGAGATAATAATAGGGCGTAACTCCTAGAATTGTTGCAAGGATCAAGTGATATCTAGATATGACTCTAGACATCTATGTATATCTAGATATATATGTGTACATATGTAAAGCGCTTAGCACAGTGTCTGGTACACAGCCTTGTACTCATCTCTCAGCCTCAGTTTCCTCACCTGTAAAATGGGATTAAGGACAATTACTTATATTGAGGTCATCTTATATCTCCAACACTTGGCATGGTGTAGCCTGTAGTAGGTTTGTAGTAAATGCTTGTTATCGAAATTCCTTAACCTTGCTCAGCCTCAGTCTCCACTTCTGTAAAAGGGAGATAATCTTTGTGTTGCTCATCTCACAGAGAGATCTCTGGTTCTCCCTTGTGAAGTGGGTAGTGCAAGGACTAGGCCCACTTTATAAAAGAGCCAGATGAAGCTCATGGCATCAGTGAGAATCACATTGAAGTGACTTGTCCAGGGACATTCAGATGAGTCTATCTTGTGTCAGAATTTGAAGCCAGGTCTAGCCATAACACCATACTCATGCTGTTGCGCTGCCTTCACTTGATCAAGTGCCAGTCTTGTGAATACCCAGGGATTAATTAACCAGGGATGGCTCAGATCCCGGAGACATCCTGCTATGTGGGAAGGGCTGACTGACTGGCATTTTGGAAGGTCAGAGTCAGGGGAGTTAGAATGGAGAGGGATGGTTTGACTTTGAGTGATCTTTGACAAATGACATCACTGCTCTGGGCCTCAGTTTCCTCATCTGTAAAATAAGGGGCTGGTCTGGATGGCCCCTGAGGCTTTGTCCTCGACAGACAGTGGCTTTGGTTAAGGACTCCACTACTTTGGACTTCTGGGGTTTCATGAAATTTCATCATTCTTTTAGATTTCATTCATTTTTGAGCATTGGCTTGGGAAGAGATGGGCAGGGCTGGGAAAGGAAGGAGCCCCTGAACTTGGGAGCCAGCCTGGGAAGCCAGTTTTGCTTCATTCACTAGAACACAAAGAGACTTTCTTGCCAGGACATGCTGGGTGGGATGCCTGGCGCTCTCACCCCCAGGCCCACCACAGCTCCTCTCGAGGCAGGCATTGGCAGTGTCTGAATTCCCACTTGGCTGCTAGCAATGGAACCCAACTGGCTCCCAGTCAACTGTACAAAAAGCCTTTGGCGCTCCATAGGTAGCTTTTCAGGACGGGATGGCAGCTATAAAGGTCTTCTCACTAGAAGGGCCAGTCGGGTTTGCTTTTTCCTCTTCAGCTTTTCAAGGGGAGCAGACTCCGAGATGGGCCTGAACGTGTCTTTCTGTGCTGAGTCAATGGAGAGGGAGAGGAAGGGTTTCTCCTTGGAGACCTGCATGTTCATTAGTTCTATGACCTTGGACCCATCACTTGACCTTGGGGTTCTGGGCCCCTACTGTGACCTTGGGCCAGTCCTTGGCCTTCTCTGGACCTCAGTTTCCTCAACTTTGAAAGGAGGAGATTGGACTCTGAGGGCCACTCCACCCCTTGAGCTGTGATCCTTTTTTTGAACTCATAACCTCTAAGGTCACTTTTGACTTCCTATGCATGAGTCTCCCAAGCAGATGGTAGAGAAGAAAGCCCCAGCTCCATTTTGCTTTTAAGATTAAGAGAAATGTCTCTTAAACTCTCCATGCCCCCAGAAGGAATACCCTTGGGGAAGACCAGCCTCTCTCTGGGGGAAGTTGAAGGTTGGTGAGGGTAAACCCCTTGCCCTCTTGACCTCATAGGGTCGTTCTGTGGCTTTCTAACCATCAAGCTCTGCAGTAGTACTATGGCCCTCTGGGGCCTTGGCATCGATTGTAGTTCGACTCTAAGGAATTCATAAGGTGGAGGCTGTGAACTTGTTTTCAAATATTCCGATAACTGTATTTCAGTGCAATGGGTTTCCTTTCCCATTCTGGGAAGTTTATTTTATTTTATATATTTACGAAGCTGATTCCTAGAAGGGGTCCCTGAGCCACACCAGTCAACCTACCAAGGGGCCAGGAGCCCTAGAAGTGAAGACCCAGGATCTGAGGGGGGCCCTGGGCTGGGAGGTGGATGTGATGTCTTCCTAGGCCTGCAAGTCTGGAAGGGTGGGCCTTGGATGTACAGGTCAGTTTTCTGTGTTCTGGCCTTGCTGGACTGTAAGCTCCCTGAGGTCCAGGACCTAGTCAATCTTTTTTCTTTCTAATCTCAACCCCACCCCCAGCACCAAAGAGGCAGCGGGTGGCAGAGTTGGGAGGGGGCTGACCTTGGAATCAGTCAGAGCCAGGTATGAATCCAACCTTAAGACGTTCACTTTGATACCAGCTAGGCCACGTCGGCTCTCTTGCTTCCTCTCCTCATCCCTAACGGGGATAATTCACAATAACCACACATCTCATGGGATACTACTTGTAAATTATTTTGTTAAACTCTTACATGTTAACTGTTAAAACGTTAAAACACTTTCTATCCAATCGGAAGGACGCCCCACAGGTAGCCCAAGCTCAGCAGGTTCAAAATGTTAGTTATTCTTCCTCTTATTGGAGTCGGGTCCCATCCTGCGTCTTTGAGCCTCAGGTCCCTCTCTAAGGCAGATGGAGAGAGATGAGCCTCCTGTCTCCTGTTGGGGTTGGTAGTTCCGGGGCTGCTCCGTCACCTTTGAAGAGGCTTGGTCCTGCCTCTCACACAGCACCGTGCTGGAGACAGAGGGCTGGGCTGGGGGTGAGGCTTTGAGCCACTTACCTTCCTCAGTTTCCACAACTGTCATGTCATCATTTACTTGATATCATGGTCTTCTATTATGAAGGATACCAATCAATCAAAGGCAGGGGGCTGAATGTCCCTGAGCCTATCTCAGGGTTGGGGGGCTCAGCTGAGACAAGGTCAGTTGAACACACCCCAAAGGTGGCCAAGGGTCATAGAAATGTCCCTCATTGCCATGATGATGACACTTTATTGTTCCTGGTTATTTTGGAGCCTGAGCAGTGAATGACTGAAAGCCCCTTCTTTCATTGTTCATGCTGGAGGGTCATCAGGGAGCCCCTTCCCAGAGCCTGGCTCTGCTCTCCAAGTTTCCAGAGTCACAGGTCTGGAGTCAGGAGGGAGCTCGAAGGCTCTCTAGTCCAGAACCCCCTTTTTACAGTTGAAGAAACCAAGATCCAGAAAAATGGAGTGAGGTACCCAGTGTCACATGGGTTGTAAACATTGAGACAGAATTTGAACTCAGGTCCTCAGGCTCCAGAGGTCTTTCTCCTATTTCAGGTTAAGCAACTAGAAGTATTAATAAGAAAGGAGTGTGTGTGTGTGTGTGTGTGTGTGTGTGTGTGTGTGTGTACATGTGTGTGTATGATTTCACCAACATGGAAACTGCTCCCCACTAATGTACGTCAGGGCATAATTTGTAACCTTGGAGCACCAAGCTTTGGTGACTTGTCCAGGATCACACAGCTAGTATGTATTGAGAAATTCCTGCTTCTGAGGCCAACCCTTTCACCATCTATCATATTGCTTCTCATCAAGATCCATTTCGCAAATGGCAAAACAACCTCAGAGAATGGCCCGGGTGAGATCTGAACCCAGATCTCTCCCTCATGTTGACCCGCTGCTCTTTCCACTCTGCTCTACTTTCTCTCTTGGACATCCCACCGAGAAACCTCCCTTTTCCATTTCTGTTTCAGTTCACCACTTGGTCACCATCACGGCCTGCCCGGAAGCAGACTTTGGCCACCTCCTGAATGAGTTCTGCCTCACCAAGTTTAAACTGGAAATGGAAGAGATTGAGAAGAAGCTCTGGTGTGACTGGGATCAGACAGTCAAGTAAGTCACTCTTTTCCTTTCTCAATTCTTTGGATGAGATTTTCTGATTGGGTTTTCCATAGGTGTGTGTGATAAAGGGTGGAACCCTGGACCTCTTCCCACACCTGCTCTTGGCAGGGCACAAGCCCAGGTGGGAACTGCTGACCTCTTCTGAGCATTCTATCACAGGACACAGGAATGTCTGGTCATCCATAGACTTTATCACAGCATTTCACCAAGTCTCTAATGCCATCTTTCCAGACAAGAGGGAAAGATGTAGATTCAGAGTTTTTTTAAATAGAATTTAGAATCAGTTGGATTTGAAAATGGTCCAAGTAACAAATATGCCTTAGGAGAGGAGATAAGAGAAGATGCCCCTATGTTTAGGTAGGAGACCCACAAGCATTATGTTGTTTCGTCATGGCCAACTCTTCATGAACCACTTTGGGGTTTTCATGGCAGTCATACTGGAATGGTTTGCCATTTTCTTCTCCTTTCAGAAGTGGAGACTGAGGCAAACAGAGTTACATTACTTGCCCAGGGTCATACAACTAATAGATGTCTAAGGGTGGATTTGAATTTGGGTTCTCTTGACTCCAGGCCCAGTGTGCCACCTTAGCTGCCCTACAAGCATTATGGAACAGTTAGGTGGCACAAGTCAGGAGCTCAGGATTTCAGACTTTTTCAACAAATTGATCAGTTATGTTGATTTTTTTATTTATCTTGTTCTTGTCTTTAAAAAATGCATCAATTAAAATGGAAGGTAATTCAATCACTAAAGTAGTCTTCATTAAGCATCTATTCTGTCAGAGCTAAGGCTACAAATGCAAGACATGAAACAGTCCCTACTCCAAAGAACATCCATTGTAGTGTTGATAACTCCCTGGTCTTGGAGAGGTCACATCAGACTGGAGGAAGGTCTGAAGGTGGCTGCCCCAGGGAACCGTTCACTTGCCCTGATCAGCAGTTTCCCCTTTGGGTTAAGGCTTGATTCTTACACTTATAAATAAGAGGGAACTTCAGAGGACAGTAAATAAGTTGGAAGAAGAAGCCCAGGGGCTAGAAGGTTAAGCCAAATCAAATAAGATGAAATGGAAAAGGGATAAATGCAAAGTCCCATACTTGGGTTCAAGTAATCACTTCACAAGAACAGGTGGTGGGAGTGTGGTGGACAAGAGTTTGGGTAGAAAAGACACAGGGCTTTCAGGAGACTAAAAGCTCTTTGATATGAGTCAACGGTAAGAGGTGGCAAGATCTCAGGTTGCATTGAGAGGGAAGAGCATCCAGAAGAGGGAAGTAAGAGTCCTGTTGTACAAAGCTTTGGTCACACCCTGTCTGAAGCAGTGACTTCATAGCCACATTTTAGGAAGGGTATAGGGAAGCTAATAGGCATCCAGAAGGTGAGGAGGATGGAAGGGGGACTGGAGGTGAGGCTTGGGTGAACGAAATGGGGGTGTTTACCTTGAAAAAGAGACCATGTGTGTGGTTTAGGGGAAGAGAGCTATGTAAGGATATCCATGGAAAAGAAAGATCAAACTTGATGTCACTTGGCCCGAGGAGAGCCAGGAGCAATGAGTATAGGAAGATATATTCTTACTGTTAGGGGAAAGTTTCCTATTAATTAGACCTGTCCTCAATTATGATGGAAGACAGTGGATTCTCCTCCTTTGGACTTCTTCGAGTGCGAGTGTGGTTGGGATGGCCATGGTCGATGACCTCACAGAGGGGATTGAGCTGGGCAGCCTATGGCCCCTGCCAACTCTGGGATGCTCCTCACCATAAGTCAAAGAGAAGGCTCCTATGAGCAGATTGGCACAAGAATTCTTTTATCATTTTTACAGATGAGGAAATAGTCTCAGAGAAGGTAGCAGAAGTACCCAAGGTCACACAGGTAATAAGAATCAGAGCTAGGCTTCAAATCCAGTTCTCTTAATTCTAAGAACAATGTTCTTTCCATCATCCCCATGCTGCTGACCCTCAGGACTTGCCTCTATCCATGTCCATAAAAGTTTGCTAAGACAAAGGCAGTATAGCCTAATGGATAGAGTGATGAGCCTGGGTTCAAATCCTGCTTTTTACCCTTGCTTACTTTGAGACCCTGGGCAACTTATTTATTTTTACAAATATTATCTTGATATCCCTAAGGCTGCATATAATGTCAACCTTGGCTGCTTTATGGGCTGACATTGCTGACCTTTTTTTTCTCTTTTTTATTCTTTGTTATAAGGGTCTTTAGGACAGGGAAGAAGGAAGGAACATTCTGGGAAATGTAGGTGATGTTAAAACAAAAGACATCAATAAGAATTAAACAAGACAACCACCACCACAAAGACCTGTCCTGCTTAGCCCCTAGAGCAGTAATGGGAAACAGGTGGAAAGAGGCCAGAGTGGGCTTGATATCAGGGAGGAGAGCCCAGCAATGAAATCTGTCTAGCAATGGGGTGGGGGGGAGAAAAAGAGAGACAGACAGAAAAACAGACAGAGAGACAAAAAGGGAATTAGAGGAGAGAGAAAAAGAATTTATTCAGTGCTTTCCATGTCCTAAGTACTGTGCTAAATGTTGAGGTTGCAAATAGAAGCAGGCCAGATAAGCCCTGCCCTCAGGGAGCTGACAGTCTCATGGAAGGGAAAGGCTACCCACTTGGGAGCTTGTCTTGGATCATTGTATTGCTGGGACTAGCTAAGTCCTTCATGGTTGTTCATTAAACAAAGTTGCTGTTCATGTATATCAGGTTCTCCTGGTTCTGCTCACTTCACTCTACATCAATTCATGGAAGTCTTCCCAGGTTTTTCTGAAATCATCCTGCTGGTCATTTCTTTTTGTTTTCTTTTTGTTTTTGCAAAGCCATGGGGTTAAGTGACTTGCCCAAGGTCACACAGTTAGGTCATTATTAAGTGTCTAAGGGCAGATTTAAACCCAGGTCCTCCTGACTCCAGGGCCTAACTGCAGTGCTCTGCCCACTGCAACACCTAGCCACCTCCTGCTTGTCATTTCTTATAGCCCAATAATATTCCATTACAATCATATGGCACAGTTTGTTCAGCAATAGATAGGTATCACCTTAATTTCTATTCTTAGCCACTACAAAAAGAGCTGCTATAAATATTTTTATACATATCAATCCTTTTTCTTTTTTTCTTCTTATTTTTTGGAAGTCTTTGGAAGATTGACCTAGCGGTAGTATTTCTGGATCAAAGGGTAAGCACCATTATTTTGACCTTTGGACATAGTTCCAAATTGTTCTCCACAATGGTTGGGTCAGTTCACAACTCCACTAACAATGCATTAGTGTTCCAGGCTTCCCACATTCCCTCCAACATTTATTTTTTTTTCTTTTTTGTTCTATTAGCCAATTTGATTGGTGTGAGATGGTGCCTCAGAGTTGTTTTAAATTGCATTTCTCTAATCACTAGTGATTTAGAGCATTTTTTTTCATGATAATAGAGAGCTCCAATTTCTTTGTAAACTGCCTGTCCATATCCTTTGACCATTTATCTATTGGGGAATGAAGTGTAGTCTTATAAATTTGACTCAGTTTTCTATTTATCTCAGAGACAAAGCCTTCATCAGATACTTCTTGTAAGAATCTTTCCCAGTTTTCTGCTTTCGTTCTAATCTTGGCTGCCTTGGTTTTGGTTTGTGCAAAACAATTTTCATTTTATGTAATCAAAATTATCCATTTTACATTTTGTAATGCTCTCTATCTTTTATTTGGTCCTAAACTCTTCCCTTATCCATAGATCTGACAGGTAAGCTATTCCATACTTCCCTAATTTACTTCTGTCATCACCTTTTATGTCTAATTCATGTACCCATCTGATCTTATCTTGGTGTAGGACATGAGATGTGGGTCTATCCCTAGTTTCTGCCATAACTGTGACTGATAGGAAATGTTGAAAAAGGAGAAGGAAACTTAACTTTCCTACCTGGGGGTTGGGGAGGGGGCTTAAATTCTAATGTCTGGTCCTTGTCCCAACAGAAATCTTTCTACATCTGGAGAAGGGAAATTCCTTAGGCTATCATAGCTGAATGAGAAGCATTATCATCATCATCGTCGTCGTCATCATCTTCATCATAGCTAACATTTATATAGTGCTTACTGTAACCAGGCACTTTACAATTAAAATCTCATTTGATGTTCATAACTGTTACTATCTCCATTTACAGTTGAAGAAATTGAGGCACAGAAATAACTAGTGTGGTTACTCAGAATCACACAGTGTTTAAGAAGGGATTTGAACCCAGGTCTTTCCAGCTCCAAGTCCAGTGCTCTAACCAGTGCACCATCCTATCCTAGGCCATCTGTTTCCTCTGGTTTGGTGTCTCTCTACCAAATAACCCTCAGATCTGTGTCTTGATCTAAAGAGGGGGGGTGACCCAACCCAAGGCAAAGCTCTAAGCACAGTGCTCCAGTCAAGTCTGCCTTTTGTTGTAAACTAATCAATGGGCAACCTGGTATCTGTGCCAGATCACCCTGGGAGAACTGGAGAACCTGAGTTTGGGAATGAGTAGAACCAGGAGACCACATTCCCTTGGCACCTTAAGCGACTGCTCTCTGGTACCTCCACAGGCTGCCACAGCCACCTGTATGTAGTCAGAAGCAAATCCACCACTGGCTATCACAGCAAGGTCAATAATATTCCTTTCTGACTGATCACACTGATCACACTCTCCTGGGAGACAGAGCATGGCCCCCACTTTGGAGATCCCTGCTCTAGGCACTAGAGAGCCGTTGGTGGTCTCGGAGTAGGACTGCTGGCACTGTTAGGAGGGCAGTTTCTTTCATGTGCCAGGGTACCCACAACCATCATTTTCCATTTTAAGTTTTGGTTCCTGAAACATGCAGTTCTTAATGCAGAAGTAACTGATCATCTTTTGTGATCTGAGAGCTCGGATAATCTGTTGTTTTTTCAAGAATTCCCCGTCTCCCGGAATCTACAAAACTCAGATGGATTTTTACTCACAGTGTTGGTGTTTAATCTGTCTCTTAAAAAGTCAGTTACTATTTTCCAAAGAAATCCATAAAAATAATAACTCCTGGGCAGCTATGTAGTACAGTGGATAGAGCGCCGGCCCTGGAGTCAGGAGGACCTGAGTTCAAATCCAGCCTCAGACACTTAATAATTACCTGGCCATGTGGCCTTGGGCAAGCCATTTAACCCCACTTGCCTTGCAAAAATCTAAAATAATAATAATAATAAATAATAATCTCCTGTTTCTAAAGCTATGACCTGAGGAAGTCAGAAGAAGTATTATTACCCTCATTTTACCATAACCCATTTGTAAGACCCCTTGCTCTGAACTAAAAGACAAGTCTCCATCTTGGTTTCTCATTAAGTAACCTCAGGTCGTGTCCTCAGCTGGGCTTTTCCTTGGGAACATCAAT
Source organism: Macrotis lagotis (assembly GCF_037893015.1). Classification (NCBI taxonomy): domain Eukaryota; kingdom Metazoa; phylum Chordata; class Mammalia; order Peramelemorphia; family Peramelidae; genus Macrotis; species Macrotis lagotis. The sequence goes on along the minus strand of NC_133662.1, from coordinate 264,700,901 downwards.
ATTTGGCTCGGGCTTCTTTGGTGCAATGCAGGATTTCCCCCAGAGAACACTAGGATTTGGCGACTCTCTGGGTCCCACAAAGTCACAGTTGCAAGGAAATCCAACCAACCTCCTAGTTGATCTACCTTCCCTTGGGAAAACCCCTATGACTGTCAGTACCAAGAAAGGGACAGGAGTGGGCTGGGGATCCCTGGCATCACTCTCCACCAGGCCTGGCTTTCTCATCCTTTCTGTTTCCATCCGATAATGACATTTTCTTTTCATTTCCCTTTGAAGAAGACCTCTCATAAGTTTCTCTCCCCTGAGGATTTTGCTTCTCATTGGACTACCCGGCATTGATTTCCTCATGTGCATGGAGCCCCATGGGGCTGCCCACTTTCTTAGAGGAGGAGGAGGAGAAAATAGCTATGAATTGAAGAGGATTCTTGGTCCTCTCTCCAAGCCACCGATTTTGAGTTTATATATAACCCCACCCGCTTGCCCCACCTCTCTGACTATCCAAGCTTGTGAATTGGAACCAGGGCCGTCATATAAGCCTAACGATGGGGCAAAGAGCCAGGAGAATGGGAGGAGAGGTTTACCTTGTTCCTCCTGGGGCAGGGAATAAACCTAGATGGATTAAGTGACTTTCCCAAGGTCATATATCTAATAGATTTTCCTTCTCCCTGCTACCCAAATCTGAATTATTTACAGGGTCCTTGACAATGGGTAGGAACGTGTTGACGCGATTCTGGACTAATGACTTGCCCGCGACCAGGGCCTGGCACAGTAGGTAAACAAAAGATGGAAAAAGAAAACCAGAAAGAGGAAAGACAGGTTTTGCAGGTGATTTGTTGTTGGATCGACTAGTCTACCGTTGATTGGACATTTGTTCTTCAGTAGTTTTCCAATTGTATTCCATTCTGTAGTCTGCCATTTCCTTCTCCAGCTCATTTTATAGATGAGGAAAGTAAAGGCAAACAGGGTTAAGTGACTTGGCACACAGCTAGATTTGACAACATACATTATGCTAAGTAAAGAGCTTTCTAGTTCTGTCTGCAGTGCTCCAGAGGCAGCCAACCAGTAAGCTGTGCATTTCTCTGCTAAAAGGCAGTTTCTGGTCAATATGATAGCATAACTCTACCTTTTAAGATGGGTCATGAATCAAAGAATTTCTCACTGCTTCATCAGTTTGAGAAGAGAAGAGGGCTTGCCAAGCAGGAAAATGGTAAGGACCAGAGTGATGCTTGTCCTTCACTTCTCCAAGAGGATCATGACATCAGGAAGGTGATGTCATGACAAGCACATGGATTGGATCTGAGTGAGGGGGACTGGGCTAATTCACCAGCCTCACTTCCTCCTCCAGGGCCACCTGGGTCCAGTGGCCAGATATGGATCAGGATGACCCCAGATGCCAGACAATCAGGATTAGGTGACTTGGCCAAGGTCACACAGCTAGTAAGTATCAGGCGTCTTTGACTGGATTCGAACTCTCATCCTCCTGACTCCAAAGTCAGTGCTCTATCCACTGCACCACCTAACTGCCCACCAGAAAGAGTGTAGTTAGTGGAGAAGACACTTTGTGCAGCATAAATGTTCCTGGATCAATGATCTCAAGGTCTGCAGGCTACAGTTATGAGTTACCATGAGGCCATAGTTTTCCTTCACTTATATGCCCCCTCTCATAATTCTTTAAGTATGTATCCATTCTTTTCCCAAAGATCCTGAGTGCATTGGGAGTAGAATGTGCCCCTGACTGGTGTGAGGACTATAAGTTGTTCTTGCTGCGTTTTTCCTATACTGAGTATGTTTGATATTAGGATATAATTACTGCTTTTATCTTACTATTAAGCTAAGATCTAACCATGTCATTATTGTGAGTGGTTGGTTTTGTATAAATAGGAATCACACTAATGGGGACCTAAGAGTACTAAGGAAAATGAGTGAATCCTCACACTAAAGGGTTATCCCTGGAGTTTGAGTGTAGTCCCATGGTAATGGTCCTTTTCTATGATTTCAAACCTGCTCGTGTGAGGGCAAGGGGTAAGCAAGGCAGGTCAGAGAATGAGTACAGGAACCTGGTCAGAGATGTGTGTCTTCTCCCTTTAAGCCTAAACCCCTTGATGTCAGACATTCTTTTCACTTCGTTATACCCCTAGCCTTTAGGAAAAATCTGGTCCATATAACATCCTAAATATATGCTTTCTGTTTAATAAATTTAACATAGAAGCAAAATTTCAAGATCAAAGGAGGCTATTTACATGCCTGTTTAATCCCATTTAAGCCCCTTCTAGAGATAGAAATGAACTTGAATTGATTCTCTCTCTCTCTCTCTCTCATCAGGAAGGGGTCATAAAAACTTAGTTGATTAATTTAAAACCATCAGTGTGATAAGGGCAGCTGAGAGACACAGTGGACAGAGTGCTGGGCCTGGAGTCAGAAGGAGCTGAGTTCAAAAATGACTTCAGTCACTTACTAGCTGCATGACTCTGAACAAGTCACTTAACCCTATGTGCTTCAGTTTTGTCATTTATAAAATGAGCTGGAGAAGGAAATGACAAACCATTCTAGTATCTTTGCCAAGAAGCCACCAAAGAGGGTCACAAAGAGTCAGACAGGCCTGAATAGCAACAATAAAATCAGTATGGTGTTGAAAAAAAAGATTCTGAATCTGAGCCTTGGCTCTGCCACAGAAGTAATTGGGTGACCACTCTCTCTAGTCTTTTAATTTCCTGTCAAGTAAAGACATGGAAACCAGTGACCTTAGCATCCCTCGTGTCTCAAAATACCTAACCCTCACTCAGTTAAGCACTTGCCAGAATTTGAGCTAGGGAATGGCTCTGGATTTGGAACCAAGAGGATCTGGGTTCAAATTTTGAATCTGCCATGTACTATCTTGGGCAAGCGCCTTTCTTCCTTTAGTTACTTTCTATTTCTCCTGCATAGTTCATTTGTATATATTTGATTTTGGTCATCTATCCCCTCCCCTTTACATTGTGAGCTCTTTAAGGGCAGGGACTCTCTTGCCTTTTTTTAATAGAACCAGTGCTGATTGATTGACTTTGATGGAGCCAGTTTCCACATCTGTGCAGTGATGAGGTTGCATTTGATGGTCTCTAACCTATCTTCCATCTGTGAGCCTCTGAGCCTGTGATTGATGTTTCCCTATTTCAGAAGCAAAAGGACCCAGAAATCTCCTGCTGAGATTGAGAACAAGGCCTAAAGCACCCAGGAGATGGGCTCTGTTCTTTCAAGGTCATCGACCTGCCCAAAAGCCTTGGCCCTGGAAGGTCTCTTTCCTTCTCTAGGACTCAGACTCTAGTTCTGTAGATGATGTGATATTGGGGAATCAGCAGGATTTCCAAGGAGTTTCTGGAATTTGGGGTGGGGGGGAAGAGTCTTTGCAATCAACTGAGCATTTATAGGGAAACTGTGCTGCCAAAGTGACTTGGAAAACTGCAAAAGGGATGGCTGGGATCTAACCCAGAGCTGAAATGTCTGAGGAAGCCGTTCATGCATCACCGTCTTGGTCCAAGGAAACGTGTGGGACTAATTATCTCAGACACCAGCTGGCTCTGAGATTCTCTTAATTTGATCTGCATGACAAGGAACTCCACAGGACTAACTGGTTCCTTTTCCATTTGGGGGTGGGGTAGGAGAGTGGAGGGTGGTGAGCTGAAAGTATGGGTTGGGTGGGGTAATTGGCCACCTCAATATTAGATAATGGGTTTTTAAAAATTCATTACCTTTATATATTATTATGGTTTGTTTATTTTACTTTTATTTATCCTGGAATAGGGATCTCATTTAATCTTAGCACCTCAGGTGAGGAACTTCTCTAGACAGCCTTAAAAAAGACCCATTGAGGCCTTGCTGATCCTGATTTTGGAGTCTTTTTTGGGGGGGAGGCAAAATTCCCTCCTTTGTAGAATGCTTGGCCAACCTTAGCACACCTTAGAAATATGAAAAAGAGGTGATGGAAGCAGTGTCTTCGCATTTTAAAAAAAAGAGCCCCGGAAGCACGGGTAGAGACATTTCCAAGCAGGCTATTTTAATCTATTATTGCATAGTTGGTTTGTTTAGAAATCACTCTTGTTTTAGTCCCCGCCCCCAAATCACTATAGCAGCACCTTTTCATCTCATGATTAGGCAGCTTCCATTTGCCTTTTCAAAAGTTCAAAAACAAATATTTCTTAAGTATTTCCTATATCCTAGGCCCAGAGCAGGAATTGAGGGCAGACAGAAAGGCAGAAGTGAGGGTTAGACTTAGGGTTTGGTTGCATTGGGAAGTAAATTAGATGGGAGGAATCAGGAGGCTGCTCATCATAAATGTGCATTGAAGAGGCTGGGATTGAACCCCCCCCAGTCTGTTGCCAACTCCAGTATGACCCGAAGTTACAAAGTCTCTTCATCTCTAAGGCCTCGGTTTCCCAGATGGGTCAGGGAAGGTTGAGCCTAGAGAAGAGAGGTCAGGATCACCGCCTTCACATGTCAGAGGAGGCCACAATGTGGAAAAGGGATCAGCCTTGATCTGCTTGCCAGAGAGAGGACCAGTAGGTGGAAAGTGGAAAGAGGCCACTTCAGGTCAAGCATCAGAATCAACTTTCTGACAATGAGAACTGTCCCAGAGTGGAACAGCCCTCCCTCATGGGGGTCCGTAAGCAAAGACTTTCTGCTGTAGAAGGTGGGTAGCCAACGCCAATCTTCTGTGACTTCATGCTTGGGGAGAAATAGTCAGATAGTCCTAGAACAGTAGCTTCTCATGTCCTTCCCCATCTCACGGTGGAGATGAGGTCAAAAAGGCACCTTCAGGCTTTGTTTCCAACTGGGCAACAAGGGACAGAGAAACTGGAGCAGCTAATGAAAGTGCCAAAGTGTTTCCTCCTCAGAGGGATAGGATGCCAAGGAAGGATTTGGCTTCTTCCTGCCTCCCTGCTGCTGGCAGAGAGTCTCTTGTTCAAGGGCAGGCTCCAAGGACAGCTCTATGGGCTGCCATGTCTTAAACCATCCAGTATGGCTACAGAAAGGGGGCGCGGAATAGTGTCATGGAAAGAACGTTCGATCTGGACTCTGAGAACCTAGATTCCCATCCCAGCTCTCCCACTCCCCCCGCCTTATCTGAACAAGATGACCCCTAAAGCCCTTCCTGGCTGAATTTATATGGTGCTTCACATCCCCAGAATGATGGGGTTGGACTCAAGGGTCTGTCCTGGAGTTGAGATGGTGTGTGTACACACACACACACACACACACACACACACACACACACACTCTCTCTCTCTCTCTCTCTCTCTCACATACACACACACACACACACTCTCTCACATACACACACACCACACACAGACACACACACACACACAGTCTCTCTGTCTCTTTCTCTCTCATACACACACACACACACACACACACACACACACACAGAGAGAAAACATGTAAGCGAGGGAAGCAAACTGCAGTGAGGATGACTCATTATTCCATAACAGAAGGTACAAAAGATGCAAGGATCATAATTAAGTGTTGCTTATCAGAGATGGCTTTTCTTGGAGGAGATGAATTTTGATTTGATTTTATTTCAATTTTAAAATGGATTATCTTCCAAACATAAGCTTCTCCCTGTAGTCCATCTGTTCTTTATAGCAAAGAAACTCAGCCAAAAACAATTGATAGGATATCATGGCTTGTCCCCATATATACCATTCTATCTCCCAAGTCCCCTACTTCTCTGCTGAAAGGAGAGAAGTCATTTCATTTTCTGTTCCCATGAGCTAAGATTGAGTATTACAATTATAGGACTATCACAGGATCTGAGAGTCAAAAGGAATAGCACAGGTTATGTCTTCCAAACACAAAGGAATTCTCATTGCAACAAACAGAGCAGCTTCTACCTGTTCCCATCCCCTAGGCATCTCTCAATGCCAAGAAGTTTGTCCTGACACTTCTTACAGCTGCCCCCTTCTGCTCCTTGGGGGCCAAACAGCAGAAGCCTAGGCCCTCTGCCACATTAGATTGGAAGCTCCTGGAGGGCAGGACTGTCTTATGACGCCCTTTTGTCACAGTAGATACATATTCGATGTTTATTGACTTCACAAGACAGCCCTCCACACAACCATCATGCATCCCTGGGCCTTTTCAACTCTAAGCTCCTCACTGTTCTTGTTTCCTTCCTGTGGACACTGCCTAGAGATGGATACAACCCACAAGATGCGATCTGACAAAGGCAGGGTATCCTGAGATTATTGCCTCCCTCTTCTCAAAGCTAAGCCCTATTATTGCCCTCACAAGATCCACCAGTTGCTTGGTTGCTACATCACTCTGCTAAACTATATGGAGCTTGTGAGCCACTGAGACCCCTAGTTCCATTTCAAAACAAACGCTCCTTCACGTTGCCTTACCCCCCACTCTACTCTGCTTCCATGTCAACAGACTCCTCAACAGCTCCTTGTTCAAGCCAGCCAACTATTTGATTGTAATATCTTTGTATAATGTATTAATTATCATCATATCATGTATTATCACAACTAATGCACGATTCTCCATCCTTTTTTAAAATTAATTTATTCCCAATTTTACAATTTTTCCCCTAATCTCACTTCCCTCCCCCCACCCCCCACAGAAGGCAGTCTGTTAGTCTTTAACATGATTCTCCATCTTCTCCAGTGAGTTACTGTATCAAAAGTTTGGCTAAAATGTAGATATGAGACATTTTCTGTTTATTTCACTCTTTCTTGTTGCTGTGATAACTTTTTTAAAATTTTATTCTAAGTACAAGACATTTTTCTCTTTTACAAGTTTTAGTAATCCTGACCCAAAAGGAAATGGAGTCAGTCTGGCATGGTCAGAAGTCATGTTAGGTGGTTACAACCATCATTTCCCTTTCTATTTGTTTTAATGATTCTTTCAAGAATTTTCCTGGGAATCAAAATCAAGCTTATTCAACTGTAGTCTGCAGATTTCACTTCCTTTTTTTTAATCAGGACATTTTTCTTTTTCTAATCTCATGGGCCCTTTCTCAGTTTCCATAATGTTTCAGATATCACCAGCGGTGCACTGGTCATCACAACTCCCATTTCTTTGCTTGACAGTCAATTTACTTTCAGGATCTCTTCATGACATTGTTAAAGTCTTTGTGTATGTTGTCTTCTTGCTTCTGTTCACTTCCCTTTTCATCCTTTACATATAAATTGTTTGTACAGTTAGTTGCATGTTGTCTCCCTCTGCCCCCCAAGAGATTGGGACCTCCTTGAGAACAGAGACTTTACCATTCTTTAAACACTCAGCTTTTAACACTGCCTGGCTGGCTGGTCCTTTATTCTCAGATCCAAAAGGATATCACTAAGGAGTCAAGGGACAGATCAGCCCTATACAAGCTCAGGAGGCCCCCAATAGGTGGGGCACAGGTAGTCTGTGTGAACATTTGAAATGGAGATGTCATGACAGCAGCTAGTAGGCATTTAATAAATGTATATGAAATGATTGATGTGTCTCTTCTAATAGTATAGAGACTTCTTGAGGTCAGAGACTGGTTCAGGCTGTTTTTATACCCCTACTTCTTGGCACAAGATAATGTGACACTTGATAATATTACATATTATTTACATATATTATTATTAAATGCTGATTCCCTTAAATGAAGTTTTCCTTAAAATGATAAGCAGTATCTATCTAAAACATCAGCAAGCATTAAATGTAACAAGGACAAGCTAGAAGTCTTCCCAGTAAGATCAGGGGTAAAACAAGGATGGTCATTGTCACCATTATTATTCGATATCTTATTGGAAATGTTAGCTTTAACAATAAAAGAAAAAAAGAAATGGAAGGAATTAGAATAGGTAAAGATGAAATAAATACTCATTCCCTTCCCAACTACAAAGAGGGCACTTAGTTAAAACTTTATTGACTGAAAAGGATATCAAATGTGGAATCAAATGACCTGGGCTCAAATCTTGACTCTGTTTCCTAATGCTCAGGTGATTTTGGCTGCTTCTTCCCCTTGCCTGGTTTCAGTTTCCTCCTATTATAAAATGAGAAGTTTGAATCAAATCACTTCTCAAGGTCCCTTCTCCTTCCTTAAATGAACTATTGCCCCAGGACTGACAAACTCCACCCTTCAGTAGACAAAGGACAGATTTGCTGGGTGACTCTGGGCGAGCCCCTTCTCCAATCTGGACTTTGACTTCCTCTTTTCTAAAATGAAGAGGACAGAGGAGATCTGAGGAGCCCCAACATTCTTTGATTGTGTGGTTGCTCCAGACCACAAAAGCAAACAGGGATGGGACCCTTGCTACTTCCTCTTTCCTCCACAACTGAATAAAGAACAGAAACTCCCTCCTTGCTAAGAACCAGATTTCCTGAAGCCATGGGCTGACTCTTTTTACAAGGATTGGAATATAGGTCTTCCCCCATGTTAGGACTGCTGAACTCTAGATTTAGAATCTGTTATTGTATGAATATAGGAATGTCCTCCAATAGAACAGATTGCAACCTGCCTATCGCCAAGTAAATCAAGGATCATTGGAGCTGGAATGTCAGTCCATCTGAGCCCACGCCCTCATTTCTCAACAGAGTAAATTGAGACCTTGAGAGATGAAATGTCCTTCCCAAAGTTATATAGCCAGGAGTAGGATTTGAACCCAGTTCATCTGATTCCTAGGCCACTGCTTTTCTATTGGGGAAGGCAGCTTAGCTCACCAGAAAGTCAGTAGACATTTATTAACTTCCTGTTAGATCCCATGTTGGAGTCAGAGGATCTCAATGTCTATTTAAGCAATGGGGTTAAGTGACTTTCCCAAGGTCACAAAACTAGGCAATTAATAAGTATCTGAAGCTAGATTTGAACTCAGGTCTTCCTGACTCCAGGGCTGGTGCTCTATCCACTGTGCCACCTAGCTTCCTCTTCTCCATGTGATCTTGGACAAGTTACTTAACCTTCTTGGGCCTCAGTTTCTTCCTCTGTAAAATGAGAGCTTTCACTAGATGACCCCTTCCAGTTCTGGAACTAGGATCCCATGAGTCCATGGCAGTTAAATTGATATAAGCAGGCTATAAACCAAGGCCATCCTCAATCCAAGCCCCAAACTCCAACCATTGGGATACACTGCCTCTGTCCACAACAAGCTCTGGTCAGAGAGGCTTGGCATTCCTGCCCCAGTCCCTGCCTCCAAGCATCCATTCTTGATAGACAAAGAGATGGGCAGAGAATGGGCAGGGTAGGAGAAGGGCCGAGGAAGGGAGGAGTAAGACATCAGGGAGGAGGTTGGAGAAGCCCATGAATGATGCAGATGATGTCAGGAGTTAAGCGATGGTTTGCCTGCCCATCCCCTGAATTATTCATCTGTCCCATTAAACATCTACTTCAAGAGAGTGAGTCCTGAGATGGCAGAGATTTCTTTAATCTCTTCCACTGGCAGGCTCTTGCTATGTCCTTCACCCCTCAAGCCCAAAGAGGATTCACTTAGTCAGGGCCACGACCTCCTTCTCTGGAGTAAGGTTTGTTTAAGTCCCGCTGACTGCCCCAAAGGAAGGCATAGATCCCCGCTGCCACCAAGCTACAGATAGACATGGCCCAAGTGACCTACCTCCTGGAGTAGGACCCTTAGAAAAGATACAGGCTTCTCTCTCCCCCCACTCCATGTCGGTCTTTGCTCATCCAAGCCAGAAGCCATCCTCCCAGAGACAGCACCATCTTTCCTGGTGACCCCAAGAAGCTTGTGGTAGCAGATGTTCTTGATGCTTCGATGAGAAGCAGAAACCTTGGGGATTAAAGAGCTTGAAGTGCCCCATTTAACCAAGGGGAAACTCCCCAGGAAGTGACTTACCCAAGGTCATACAACTCCAAAGGGGCAAAGCTGGAGTTTGAAGCCAGGGACTCTGACTCCAGTCCAGAGCTCTTTCCACTAGAACAAAGGGGCCTCTCAGTTTTGTAAACTTACCAGGCCTCCATAAATGTTCTTTTGTCATAAGTGTGATTATGCTCTGAAAGCAAAAAGGCACAGCTGGAAAGATGAAGGGATCCAGTTGTTAGGCAGACTGTTGTGGCCGCAAACTTGGGATCCTAGCAACACTTTTGGAGTTAGTAATCAGGCTGGGCTCAGCTTGGAGGCACCTCCTAGGCCACTGAATCCAGCCTCCTTCAATGACAGGTGGGAAAACTGATGCCAGAGGAGGCGGGGGCATCTACCCCAGGCCACAAAGGTAGAGGGGGCAGAGAAAGAATCCTAAGCCAGCTCCTTTTCCCTCCAACCCAGGATTTCCCTCTCTCTGTTACTCTTCTGTCCCCCTATCCTTACCCTCCTGGGGGGGGGGGGACAGGAGACATGAGGGCTTTGGGGAATCTGACCCTTAGGGTCATGGACATTTGCCTGAGTAGCCAAGAGGGGCTTCGATGACATGGCAAAGAGGATGAAAACATCATCTTACACTTTTTAGATGAGGACTCTTGATTTCATCAGGATAGCTTAGTGGGTCAGTGGATAAAACCCCAGGCCTGAAGTCAGGAGGACCTGAGTTCAAATCCAACCTCAGATACTTGCTAGCAGTGTGATCCTGGTCTAATCACATAACTCTCTTTTGCCTCAGTTTCTGCAACTGCAAAATAAGCTGGAGAAGGAAATAGCAAATCATTCTCATATCTCAACCCCAATAGGATCACCAAAGTTTGACCACAATAAAGGGACAGGAAGCTCCACCCCCTGCACATTGACAGCTCTTCAGCATCATCTTCAAAGCTAGCTTTTAGACTTACATAGCCCTTGACCTACACTAACTTAGGGGCCAGAGAGGTAGGCTCATGCTGTTGTTCTCTGTTATAGGCCAGAATAATGAGGGACAGAGAGGTTAAATGATTTGCCCAGGGTCACACAGGGCAGTGTCCAAGGAGGAATTTGAACTTGGATCCTCTTAACTCCATCCAGGGCTCCATCCACCCAACTGTCCACTTAATAGCCTTTATTGTTTTGTTTTGTTTTAGTTTTTGCAAGGCAAGTGGGGTTAAGTGGCTTGCCCAAGGCCACACAGCTAGGTAATTTTTAAGTGTCTGAGACCGGATTTGAACCCAGGTACTCCTGACTCCAGGACTGGTGCTCTATCCACTGTGCCACCTAGCCACCCCTTAATAGCCTTTTTTGGCTGGGGCCTGAGGTCTCACAGTGGGTAAGGGTCAGAAACAGGCTTCAGACTCAGTCTTCCCAGTTCTCCGTGGCTTTCTCTTTCGGTTGCTCAACATCCCCTCAACTGATATATGCCAATTGGCTCCAGTGCTTGGCTCAGAGTGAACACCAGTTCTTGATTGAGGTGGACTGCTGTTTTTAAGCTCCTGTTATCTACTAGATGTTACAGGGATTATTCTCATCATTCCCATTTTTCAGATAAGGAAACTGAGACCCAGGAAGTTTCAGTGACTTGCCCATAAATCAAAAGCAGAATTAGAACCCAGGACTTAACCAAACAAGGTGGCCTCTCTTCTACTCATCTTCTCCCTGGTCCATTGTTCATCCTTTCCATGTCTTTGAGTGACTCGTTAGCCCCTAACAGAATTATGGGACTATTAGAGTCTCAAACAAATTCCTGGGGCCTGGCTAGCTGCCTTGGAAGCTGAATTCTCTTACTGAGCCCTAACAGATGGGCACAGGGCATGCCCAGAGAGACATCCACACCCAGGAATAGTCCCATCTTTTCTGTCCCATCCTCCACACCCACACCTCCACCACTCCTCTGTGAGCCCCCTGGGCCTCAGAGGGAGCAAGCCATCTGTCCCCAAACCAGTTGGATTCAAGTGTCTGTGGCCAAAAGGGGAGGCCGGCAGCTGCAGGAGATCATCCTGGCCCTTAGCGCAAAGTCAGACTCCAGGGCACTTCCAAAGTCCTTTTGCAGCTGCTGTCTTCCACCCCTCAAGCCCAAAGAGGATTGACTTAGGGCCACAACCTCCTTCTCTGGAGTAAGATTTGTTTAAGTCCCACTGCCCCCTTCAAAAAGGAAGGCATAGATCCCCATTGCCACAGCGGGGATACAGATAGATATGGCCCAAGTGACCTCCTGGAGTAGGACCCTTAGAAAAGATACAGAAGTTGTGTCTGCTCAATGGGGTGGGTGACTGACTAGATATGACTGGAAACAAAGGGGAAGGGCAGGTCAAAGAATGAGGGCAGGTGTCTGAGAGGATGATGGGATCTGTCATTCATAGAAAGCTAGTCAGGAGGGGAAAATATTGATGAATCTGGTCTGTGAACACCAGAGAGAGAGAATTAGGAGGTGACCTCACTACACATCCCTGGGCACATCCTTGGACCCACTCTGTCACTCAGTTTCCTTGTCCGTCCCAGTGAGAAGCTCCACTGGAGAATTTCTTCAATTCCTTGCAAGTTTCAGCATTTTACATCTCTATGGTGAGTTTTAGGTCTCAGTGGGATTTCTAAGAAGGAATATTGAGCATAGAGTCGGGAATGGAGGATTGGAGCCTGGGATGGAGGGTGCTCAAAGGTGCCAGGTGAAGTCTTGGGGTTGGTGATACCATCTGGAAAGAGGAGATGGCCTAGAGCATAGAGATAAAAGTGAAGAGAGATGAGAATGTGAGCCATTGGGCAAGGCCAACACTTAAGAGAAAGAAGAACTTTGAAGGGGAATAGTCCGAGAAGTCAGACACTGTCGGGGGTCTAGAGGAGGAAACCATTTTAGGAAGACCTGGACATTTGGCCAGAGGCACCATTGTTGCAAAGAGACCAAGGTGAATGATTACAGAAAAAAGCTACTGAGATCCAGTTCATATCCTCTATATGACATCAAGACTCAGCTTAGCTGCATTTTCCCCCTAAAGTTTAATTAAATGAAACTCCTAAGTTTTTGTATAAGGTTAAATGAGAGTGCCCGGTGGTATGTGCCAGTGGTATGAATGCCATTTACCCCAGTCTCTAGCTCATTGGAAAGGTGATATGTTTTTTGGGCAAATGTGATTGATCACGCTCCTATTACCTCACCCTTGTTACAGTTGGGGAATGGTCACAGATGCCTACATAGAGTAGGACTGGGAAGTGGGCTGCCTGCATCTCCTTGCCATTATGGTACCACCACAGGCACAGTTAGGTCTTGGAGATTGTCTTCAACTTGCAGCTGGGTACCTCCACTATCATCAATGACTTTTATTGAAGCATCAACTCTGTTGGAGCCGATGCATACAAAGACAAAAATGAGCCGGTGCTTCCTGTCTAGGATAGTCACTGTAATGGAATGTGTTTATATGAGAATCTCCCAGCCAGAGAAGGGGTCCCCCTTCCCTTTGGGGTCTCTGTGGATCAGGAGCTGCTCTAGTAGAGTCTCCTGAATTCATTCATGGGTTAGGTGCTCACTGTCACCATCCCCAGACTGATGGATGGAAAGCCCCCTGGATCCAAGAAGGTCCTTCTATGACAGTTTTGAGAGAGCATTATCAGAAACCTCAATTTTATCAAATGTTTTTCTTTCTTTTTTTTTAGTTATTTTTTGCAAGGCAATGGGGTTAAGTGACTTGCCCAAGGCCACACAGCTAGGTAATTATTAAGTGTCTGAGGCTGGATTTGAACTCAGGTCCTCCTGACTCCAGGGCTGGTGCTCTCTACTGTGGCACCTAGCTGCCCCAAATGTTTTTATTTCTAAAGAGCCTTTTGAGGGAACAGTGTGGGGTACTGGAGGGACCCCCAGGGTAAGTGTCAGGAGATTTAGGATCTAGATCAGCTTTGCCACCAGCTAGGTGTGTATTAGACTGTATGATCATTAAGGTTCCTTGGTATTTCAAATCTCTGATCTTTAGGTCAGGAACATACTTTGGGGGCCTCAGTTTCCCTCTCTGTTAAATGAAAAAGTCAGATTCAGATAACTATTAATGTCCCACCTAGCCTTGACTACTTGGTTGCCCCCCTTCTTCTCTGAAAAGAGGTTTGGACCTTCACTGGCCCTTCCAGTCTGATCCCCTGCAGGCTTCCCAGAGCAGCCTGGGATGTTTAGGGATGCTTTTGTAAAGGCAAAGACACAAATGCAGCCAGAAGTCAATCACCTAATTCTATCTTGGCTGTGGCTCTTCTGATAAAAGATGGAATTAGGGAACTAAATCTAAGAGAATTACTCAGAAAATGTTGAAAGTTTCTGGACATTTACAGAGGAGAGGAAACACAGACCTGCTCCCAACTACTATCCTTAATTGGTTCCATCCTGACAATCATTAGGGAAAATCACATTACAGGAGGTCTGGGAGTCTCCTTGGAACAACAGACTGTGGCCTCCAGATTGGTGATTTCTTGTCTGGTGGGATCTGGCGGCTGCCATCTTGAAGGTCCTTTGCATGCCTCGGCCAAGGATCGTATGTGTGCATCACCATCAGTATGATTAGATTATTTCGGGAAGTTTCCCTTACAACACTTACTGGTTGGTTTCCATGGAGACCCCTCAGTTTTCAGATGAAGAAATAGAAGTGACTCCCTCAGGGCCACACAGGTGGTAAGTGGTCCAACTGGAATATGAACCCATAGTCTCTGACTCCCAATCAAGGGATTGACCCGGTCCTGCTAATATTATATCAGTTCTGCAACACCGAGAGGCAAGCCTGGGAGACCTCTTTGGCCCTTGAGGTGATAGGAGCCCAGCTCTGGAGCTAGGAAAGGACCATCAAGAAACCATCAAGCCTAGTCCCCTCCTTTTACAAGGGAGACTGAGGGATTCACCCAAGGAATAAGCATCAAAAGCAGGATTTGAACCCTAATTTAATTTTATACATAAACTAGGGCCTTATATTTAATATTAAAGAATTGGTGATCTATCCATTTCTACATCTCAGGTAGCCCAGAGCAGGCTGCATGTGGCCTGGGGGGCCAGAGTTTAAATATCTGGGCTTTACACATTTCCCTGGACCTAAGTCCTTTGGCTCAGACTCAACCAAGAAATCATCAGGGTCCCTCCATCTTCCTGAGGTTGACCCAAAGTTGGCACTCATACCCATGCCTTCCAGCGATCTGCAGTTCTTTAGGAGGTTATGGTCCCATCGCCATGCCCTCCAAACACACAATCTCTCTCTCTCTCTCTCTCTCTCTCTCTCTCCCTCCCTCCCTCCCTCCCTCTCCCTCCCAGAACATAAATAGAAACAAGCCAGAGCAAGGACCACAGATCAGACCTTGCCCCATTGTACAGGACGTGCCTGACTATTTATACTCTGTTCTCTGCTCTTCCGGGGTTCCAGTTTCACGTCTCACCCTCCTCACCTCTGGTGGCTCCTGCTGGGTTGGACTATCATTTCTCTGGGAAGTTCATGTGTGGGCCCAGAGCAGAGCATGGACTTGGGCGAGGTACAGGAGGGGTGTGTGAGGCTCAGCCTGGACCCAGGGCAAAGTTTGTTTAGGGAGAAGACAAAAGTGCCAGCCAGCTCTGTAACGATGTAAAGTTCTCCTTTCTTTCTCTGTAACAATGTGAAATTCAGACCCAGCATCATTTAAGTCCTTGCTAGATGCCAGGCCTTGCAGGGACAAAGACAAAAGCCGCCCAAGCCCTGCCTCAAGGATCTTCTTTCAGCTGGGAGAAATAATGATGCCTTGAGGTTTACCAAGACCTCATGGATGATGAGGAACTCCTTAGGTCTCACAATTCCCTGTGCCCTTCGTGGTCCCATTTCACAGAGGAAGAGGGTGAAATCAGAGCAATTAAGGGGTTTGCCCACAGTCAGACACCTAATCTTCAAGAGGCGACAGAATATGCTGGAAAGAGGGCTGAACTTGAGCCACTGGTTGTACTATAGTCATTATCAGTCACAACCGACTCTTCATGACCTCAGTTGGGGTTTTCTTCAGCAAACATACTGAACTAATTTCCCTCTTCAGTTCATTGACAGATGAGGAAACTGAGGCAAACAGGGTAAAGTGATTTTCCAGGGTCACCCAGCTAGGAAGTATCTGAAACTGGATTTGAATCCAGACCTTTCTTCATTCTTTCACCATGAGTTAGTGGGCCTGCTTTGCCATTTACTACATGTGGCCTTGGACAAGAGATGATGTTTCTAGACTTCAGTTTGTTCTTATACAAAATGAACAAGTTAGATCAAATGCCATCTGAAGTCCCTTCTGGATCTAGAGTCATGATGAGAGAGAGAGAGAGAGAGAGAGAGAGAGAGAGAGAGAGAGAGAGAGAGAAACTTCATGTCATAGTAAATGGAGCAAGGAAGGAAAACCTGAGTTCAAATTCTGATTCTGACATATCATGACTGAGGGACCTTGGACAAGTCACTTCTCCATGTCCCGGTTTCCCTGTTTGCAAATTGGGGAGGTTGGTCCCAAAGGCTTCTTAAGTCCTTTCCTGCTCTAAGATGATGATGCTTTGGGCTTTCTGTTCTGCAAAACAAGGGGTTGAACTGAATTCTCTCTCCAAGGTCCCTGCAAAGAGCCTCGATGTTTCGTGAACCATGAGTTTAGTGGCACAAGAATGAATTTGTGAAGTACCTTTTCTCTACGTAGTTAGAGCTATTCATAGGGTAGAAAGGGCACAAGGTTCTACCCTCACCAAGAAAAGTGAAGTTCAAGCAAACAGGAGACCAATGTGGAACAGTGGGAAGGATCCTGAAGTTAAGAATTGGTGGATCTGGGTTCAAATTCTGATGCTGCCTCTTACTAACTGAAAATGGGCCAACTCCTTTCTGACCCTCAGTCTCCTCATCTATAAAATTAGGGGACTGTATGGATAATAATGTCATAGCTAAAAAGCAAGCCTGGCAGAAATGCATAAAAAACCCATTTTATTCTATGTTTGGGAACCCTCTCTGTGAGAGAATGGAAAGATGCAACAACCTCACCCAATCTAACCTTCTGTATCACACGAGCACCTGACTCTCATTGCCTCTTTCAGGACAGTCAGATACACAGAATAGATCTCAGGGTCAGGGACCTCTCTTCGTTTATTTTTTAAAATAACTCCACCACTGACTTTTTAAAAAAGGTTCAACCAAAGCTAGCATTATAGGTGACTCAAGGTTTGCAAAATGTTCTATAACGTCTGTCTTATTTGATTCTCACACCACCTTTGGAAAGTGGAGGCTGCTACTAACCCCATTTTATAGATGGGCAACTGAGGGAGGTGACATGACTTGCACAGGGCCACACAGCTAGAGAAGTTTGAAATAGGGTTTGAACCCGGGTCTTCTTGACTCCAAGTCCGGTGCCCTCTCCATTATTCCCATTGTTCCCAATGGCTTTTTGGTTTTTATTTTTTATACCACATTTGCTTCCTGTTATACCTTCCATAGGGAAGTAGATCTCACTAAAGAGGAAAGGGCAATTGTCTGAAAGGTTTATGGGCTCAGATGTGTTTTCTATAGTTTGGACATTTTTTTTTTAGGTTTTTTCAAGGCAATGGGGTTAAGTGGCTTGCCCAAGGCCACACAGCTAGGTAATTATGAAGTGTCTGAGGCTGGATTTGAACTCAGGTCCTCCTGACTCCAAGGCTGGTGCTCTATCCACTGTGTCACCTAGTTGCTCCTAGTTTGGACATTTTTTAAATGCCAAATAGATTCTGTCCATATTTGATATATTGTTAGCCTGAATGCTTGCATAGGAACCCTTTTCATTTTTGTGGAATCTCAGGAACTAGTCAAGTTTTATTCCTGAATAACCTTGGTGTAACCACAAGCCAAGGAGAGCTGGCCCAAACTGAACATAGTCTAAATAAGCTCAGAGTTTTGTGTCTGGGCCCTGGGTAACATTCTGGGGCTTGACCCAGTCCAGATGAGGTTTGAAGCATGCTACCGACAGAAGCCACCATTAACAATCACAGAAATGACTCTGGTCCAGCAATGACAGTCCAACTGGGCTCTACGAGCGGCATGGGCCTTGTCCCTGCGTACACGGATGCCTGGCATTTCTTTGCAGCCTGCCTTTGGAGGTTACACGGGGGCCTCAGGCTCACAAATGAGAATTTAATAGCTTCCAGCAGTAGGTAATAGCTTTAGAGAGTCCTCAGGCTCTAAATACCATCTAATTGCTGAAAGAGTTTGGAGAAAATCAAGAAGTCTGTTGCCAGAGTGACCTTTCTGTTTGTTTTCTGAGACTTTCCAGGCAGCTGCAAATTTCTTGGGGGGGGAGGGGAGAAAGGGATGAGAGAGGGGGAGGGGTAGAAAGAGAGTATGAGGAGGAGGAGGAGGAGAGGAAAAGGGAGGAAGAGGGAGAGAAATGGGAGAGAGGAAGAGAGGGAAGATGAAAGGAAAGGAGATGAAAGGGAGATGGAGAGAGGAAAAAGAGGAAGGCTAAGAGAGGAGAAAGAAGGGAAGGGGAGAGGAAAAGAGGGAGAAACTAGGAAGAGGGGAAAAAGGCCAACCTAGGAAGAGAGACTGGAGAGAGGGACAGAAACTGAGGACTATGCAGTACAATGGAGTCAGGAAGATCTGAGTTCAAATTTGGTCTCAGACACTTCCCCACTGGGTGACCCTGGGCAAGTCATGCTTGCCTGGTTCATCTGTGAAATGGGTCCACAGTGGAGAAGGAAACAGCAAATGACTCCAGAATCTTTGCCAAGAAAACCCCATGGACTTCCATGGTGGGATGGGGGGGGTCACACAGGGTTAGCAACAACAACAATCATGGGCATGCATGCTACATGAGCAGCCCATGTAACATGTGGTTACATGGCAAACACATGTGTTTGTACCTGCCGTTACACATGCACTGTGCTGATATGTGTTATATGTGACATGTCTTATGTTTGTCTGTGCATGTGTATTATTTGTAAGCTGCACATGCACACACATTTGTATATGTGATGCATAGGAATGTCTGTACGTATTATTCTCTGTGGCTTTGTGCATGTGTTGTGGTGTGCACATGTTATGATGTGTGCACTGTGGTGTGTTTGCGATATGTATGTGCAGATTGAGGTATGTTTTCCTATGTAAAGTGCACTTGTGTGTGTTTATATGGAAACATGTGTTTCTCTGTCATGTGCATACATGCATCCTGTACACAAGCACCATTTATGCATAGTGTGTGAACATATATGTGTATGTTCCTATCTGTTCTCACCCATGCCCACCAAGTCGGAGAACTTAGGCTTCTTTGCAACAACCTGTGGGGTAGGAAGTCAAGCCCACATTTTTATCCCAATTTTACAGTTCTGCACATCGAGGCCTTGAGAGCAATGCCAGGACATATCCTGTGTGGTCACCCAGGTATGGGTTTTGGAGCTAGCTGGAAAGATGCAACCCAGAGCTCCCGACTCAACATGCCGGGGCTCTTTCTGTCACTGCAGGCTGCTCACCATTACAGAAGGAGATGGAGGAGCCACAGGCCCCTTCTGAGCCTTCTGCCTTAAATGAATCCCAGCATGAATGAAATCTCCGGCCCAGAGAGAAGATCCTGGTTAGTTTGGCCGTTTCCATGCCCCCCACCTAGTTGGTGACAGTTTGGTGAGTGATGACTAGTTGTCATTAACATCTCCAACGGTTTCCCCTATGCTGGGAGCAAACACCAGAGAAAGAGCAAACGGCGCAGGGTCGCGTGCGAGGAGCCATCTGGGGGGCCATCTGTTCTGGGAAGCCGCCCTCACATACGATGTGTGAGTCACATCTTGGAACCCAGCTGGAATTCAGAGAACTGGAATTGGAGGAGGCCACATCATTCTTTCAAGGGGATAAGGACCTGCCCTGTCTCTGCCACTTGGGTCGGACCAAAGCCCAATGGAAAACCAGGCCGGACCCAGGCTGGCAGCGTTTTTTCATCATTCTCCTCCATTCCCACCTGACTGAGCCCCACCCTTCCCCTTCGCCTGACCTGGGAACCAGAGAGAGTCAGATTTGTACCCCCCAAGGACGACATTCTCCAGTCTCTAGAAAGATCTACTTTAAACTTTTGTCTTCTTAATAGGTGGAGCATAAGTAAGCTCCCCAAGGGCAGCAGGCACTGGTTCATTGGTGTCTTTGGATCCCCACTGTTCAGTTCAGTATTGGCCCAGAAAAAGATGCCTAACCTGAACTGGGCCTGCCGTGCTGAGGGGAACACGCAGGGCTTCACTGATCAACAGTCAGTGACTGGCACACAACACAGGAACCGTGAGGGCTGAGGATGCATATTTGGAAAGTGAGCTAGTGCTTACTTTCAAGAAGCTTCCATTCCAATTGGAGAAGAAAGTTCATCTCCTGGATTGAAAGACCTAAAGATGCCACAGAGGGTCAGATGGCAGTGCCAGGGGCCAGCCGGGCATCGATACTGGTAAATATGGATCCTGGAAGACTTTAGGGAGTGAAAACAGAGAAGATGGAGAGGTTTTGTGAGCCTCTGTCTCATCAGGAGTAGAGGAGGTGACTCCCATCTCACCCCTCACACCATGCGAGCAGCCACCATGAGGCCAGATGCACTCCGGGAGGCAGAACAAGAGGATGCGCTGTCCACACGGCTCAAAGGAAAAGCTCAGCCTCTCCCCCAAATGGGGTGACCAGCAGGGATAAGCTGGTAAAATGGTGGTCAGTCACTTTGGGGAATGTTGACAGCGCTCTCTCCAGACTAGGTCCCTACTGTGTGCTCAGCACCATGACAGGACCACAGCCCTGCCCCAGGGAGCTTACAGTCAAAGGCAAGTAAATGGCCAAGAGGACAAGGTCATAAGTATTGGAAGTGAGATTCAAACCCAGGACCCTGTGTGCTTTCCAGCATACTATGGGTCTTTTAAAATGTCTTAAATTTTGTATTCAGGCGTAGCTAGGTGGTGCAGTAGATAAAGCACAGGCCTTGGAGTCAGAAGAACTTGAGTTCAAATCCAACCTCAGATACTTAATAATTACCTAGCGGTGTGACCTTGGGCAAGTCACTTAACCCCATTGCCTTGTAAAACAAAAAGAAAAGAAACTCTTGAGTATGTATCCAAACTCTAGAGTAGAAGCAAAAAACTACAGGGACTGCCCTTCCTTCTCCTCCCCTCCTCCTCTCTGTCTCTCTCTCTCTCTCTGTCTGTCTCTCTGTCTCTCTGGCTGTCTTTCTCTCCATTCCTCCCTCCCCACACACACACACACACACACTCCTTTCTGACTCCAGGCCCAGCCTTTCATCCACTGTGCCATCTAGCCACCATGATGCTGATGCTGATGCTGATGCTGATGTTGGCTCAGCAGGGACCACTCTATTTTTCTCTGTGTACCTTCAGTGCCCTCAGCAATGTCTGGCACAGAATATAGACTTAAGAAAGGCTTGCTGAATTGAATGAATGAATGAATGAATGCATGCATGAATAAATGAATGAATTGGCAGGGAAAGTAATAATAATAACAGCTACCATTTTATAGAGTGTCTTAAGATTTGCAAAAACCTTTCCAAATATTGAATTTTATTCTCACAACAACCTTGGGAGGAGGGTAATCTCATTGTCTCCATTTTACAGAAACTGAGGCTGGATGAGGTTAAATGACTTGCCCAGGATCGCACAGATAGTGCCTCAGGTTGGATTTGCACTCAGGTTCCTGCCTCCAGGTCTGGCCCTCTTTCCCCTTCACCACCCAGCTGCCCCTACTGAGAAGAGGAACAGGGAAGTGGGGCAGCAGGGCTAGTTTAGGAGGAGGTTAGTGACTTCTATTCCAGACGTGTGATTCATCCACAGATATTAAGTGACTGCTATCTGTGGGCCACACAAAGAAAGGCGAAAGCCAGGGTCCGGCCCTCAAGGAGCTCACATTCTCATGAGGTATTTAAGATACATGTGAGGCTTCAAAGTGGGGTGGTCCAGGAGGCAGTTCCTGATTAGATGTCAGGAGAGAGGTAAGGGCTGGAAATCTGACTTTGGGAGCCACTGAAATGCTCACTGCACAGAAAAGCTCTGGGAAATGATGGGATCTGATGAGATCCCCAAGGGAGAAGAAGGGAGAGATCCATCAGATCTGTACCCCAGAAGGCCCCTGATTAAACTACACTAATGGCCTTCACGGGCCAGACTGATCAGAAAGGGACAGGGAGGGCTTTTGGTCATCAGAGAACACAAAGGGCAGGGGGACAGAACAGGAGGAAGAGAAGAGTCTCAAACCCTTAACTCCCCAGTTTTGCCAGAGGCTCGTTCTGGGAGGGCATTTGGTGGGGAAGGACATCCATCTGGGGTAGCCAGGACTTCTGACTTCTAGACGAACTTCTTTTAAGTAGGCTGAGCACAACTCCCTTAATGGAACCCTAACCTGAGCAAGGCAAGTGGGACTTAGCTCCAAGGTGCTGGACCAGGAGAGTGCTGAAAGCATTGGGGGGACAGAAAAACGAGGGTGTTGAATGATAAGAACTGGTGAAAAGAGGAAGCCACTGTTGGGGGCTAGTGTGAGGTGTCTCCCCTTTCCCCTTGGTCTCCAACCTCTGCAGTGCCAGGCCTGCTCTGGCCCCTCAGACATCAAGCTCCCCTTGTGCCAGAGCAGGGGAGTGCTTCTGTGACAGCAGATGCCAGGGAAAGACTTGAAGGAGCCAGTTCTGGTTCTGGTCCTGATCCTGCCACTTATATTACCAGTGTGGCCCTTGGCAAGTAACTTCCCATATGATGGACTAAGTTTCTTCATTGGTGAAATGAAGTAGTTAGGGGTAGCTGGGTAATACAGGGGACAGAGTACCAGCCCTGGAGTCAGGAGGACTTGAATTCAAATTTGACCTCAGACAAGGCAAGTTACTTAACCCTAAATGTGAAGGAAAGAAGGGAGGGAGGAAGGAAAGAAAGGAGAGAGAGACAGAGAGAGACAGAGAGAGAGAGAGAGAGAGACAGAGAGACAGAGAGACAGAGAGACAGAGAGACAGAGAGACAGAGAGAGACAGAGACAGAGAGAGACAGAGAGAGACAGAGAGAGAGACAGAGAGAGACAGAGAGAGAGAGACAGAGAGAGACAGAGAGAGAGAGAGAGAGAGAGACAGAGAGAGAGACAGAGAGAGACAGAGAGAGAGAGAGAGAGAGAGAGAGAGAGAGAGAGGAGGAGGAGGAGGAGGAGGAGGGAAGGGAGGGAGGAAGGAAGGAAGGAAGAAGGAAGAAGGAAGGAAGGAAGGAAGGAAGGAAGGAAGGAAGGAAGGAAGGAAGGAAGGAAGGAAGGAAGGAAGGAAGGAAGGAAAAAGAAAGGAAAAAGTAACTCATCTCAATGATCCCTGAGCCAATGATTTACCCAAAGTGCCTTTTTCTTCCATAGTATAATCCAGCCTTGGATTATACTGTTTCTTCTTAAGTCAGCTCCTCAGGGAAAGTTTGTTTTCATGGTCTGGCTTCTAATAGAACATTCACAGGACCTCAGAGAGGCAGAATTAACCTTGAATGGTCATGTGCCAGCACCTTGAGGTATTCACTCCTCCCTTCCCATCCCCCCTTCGGCATTTCTATGCCCCATTTATACTCTCAAAGTATCTTACAAGCATGATCTCATTCTATCCTCTCAGTACCCCAGAAGATCATAGGATGCTAAATCTAAACCTGAAAGGTCTAGAAACTTAGAGGCTATTCTAGTTCTAATTTTATAGATGAGGAAACTGAGGCCAAGAAAGGGGAAGTTACCCAAGTAAGGTTAGATTTGAGCTCAGGTTATCTTTCTTTTGTACCACTGCCCATTAAGTCCAAAAGAAACTGAGACCTAGAGAGGACATCACTTCTTCCCTGAGGTCATTTGAGGCAGGGTACAATCCCTGACTTCAGAAGCAGGGATAGAGTTATTAAATGGGGAGCTAGTGGAGCATCCCTCATTTACCTTGAAAGGTACTGTGGTTTATTGTTGTTCACTCATGTCTGACTCTTTGTGACCCCACATGGGTTTTTTGAGCACAGGTTGTGAAGTGGTTTGCCACTTCCTTCACCAGATCATTTTCAGATGAGGAAATTGAGGCAAATTGGGTGAAGTGAGTTGCCCAGGGTCACACATAGTAAGTGTCTGAGTCCAGATTTGAACTCAGGTCTTCTTGACTCCAAGTCTGGTGCTCTATCCTCTGTACCTAGCTGCCACACTGAGCTTTACAAGTTACTTTTGGGACTTCCCAAGATCACCTGGCTAATCCAGTGTGACTATTGAGCCTATACCCTGTGCTTTCTCCACATTGCTATAACTTGTGGTCTCCACTGCTCCAGGGTCCAGGCTTAATGAAACTACCCCCTAAGGCACCAAACCAGAAAAATCATTATCTGAATTCCCCAGGACTGGCTGACTGATGGAAATGCCTCCTTCTGCTGCATCTAGGTTCCTGGTGATATGACAATGGGAAAACTGGGGAGAGTAGATGAGAAGCCAACGGCAAACCCTGGAGGTGCTGCAGTGCCTAGTCATCTCTGGCCACCTCCAACCATCCTGGGACATTTCTGGCTATCTCCAGCCATCTTGGACTGTCTTGGGCTATCTCCAGCCATCTCCAGCCATTTGGGCCATCTCCGGCCATCTCTGGTCATCTTGGGTCATCTTTGGCTATCTCCAGCCACCTCCGGCCATCTCCGGCCGTCTTGGGCCATCTCGGGCCATCTCCGGCCCTGCTGGCCCCTGTTCAGTCTCTCATCTCTCATTGGGTCAGTTTCCATGCAATCCTGATTTTCCTCCCAAATTACCGTGGCTGAAAAACTTGGCTCTTCTTCAGTTTAGAAGAAATCAAAATGGGCAAGCCATTGGGGTGGATGGAGCACATACAGTCTGCAGGATCTCACAGCATCTTCACAGCCACCCCCAGAGGTGCCTTTTGCAGGTTTCCTCCTCCTCATTTTGCACATGAGGAAACTGAGGTCCAGGTGAAACAGCCTACCTGAGTAATGTGATGCTGTGGCAAGAGCTGGATTGGGAGTCAGAGGCCCCATGGTTAGCTTCCCACTCTGCCTATCTTTGGGCAAGGTCTGTAACCTCCTTGGGACTCAGTTTCATCATCTGTAGCATGAGAGGGCTGGACAGGATGCCCTTGGAAATTCCTTTTTTGCTCCAAGGTAATGATTGTAAATGACAGTGATCCTGTGAGACCTAGCTTTTGGGATCCCTCCCACATGGCCCTGGGATCTATCCATGTGCCTGAAATGCTTTTCTCCCTTCCCCTCCTCTCAGAATCCCAAGGTCCCTTCAAGACCCAGCTCAAACAACCCGATCCAAATGGGATTGAGGAGTGTTTTACCAAAGAAGTAAAAGATGGTGATGACAAAGTCTTCCCAACTTCCTTGGTGCCCTCAGGATGGTGGCATCTTCTTGCCACTTGACTTTGAGCTGCTCCTCTACAGAAAACCTTTTCTGAACCTCTCCCCCCATTTACTCTGTATCAATTTTACATGTGTGTATTTATGTGTAAACATACACACAACCAGATGTCTGTGTCTCTGTTGTTCCCTCAGTAGAATGTAAGCTCTTAGATGGCAGGGACTGGTCTTTCTTTTAATTTTTGCTATATCCAGTACCTAGCCCACAGTAGGCATAGATATGACTCTCTCTCTCTGTCTCTCTGTCTCTCTCTCTGTCTTCTCTTTTCTCTTTTCCTCTCTTTCTCCATTCTCATCTCCTTTCTTTTCTTTCTCTGTTCTTTGTGTTCTCTTATCTTTCTTCTCTTTCTCTCCTCTCTCTTTCTTCTGTTACTCTCTTCTTTTGTTTCTCTCCTCTCTCTCTCTCCCTCATTCTCTCTCTCTCTCTCTCTCTCTCTCTCTCTCTCTCTCTCTCTCTCACACACACACACACACACACACACACACACACACACACACACACTCTATAAGCTCTCTGAGGGTAGGGACAGTCACATTTATCTTTCCCCAGCACTGACCGCAGTGATGGATGATGTATCTTCCTGAGGGAATGTAAGGTCTCTGAGGGCAAGACCATATTTTTATTATTATTATTATTATTATTATTATTATTATTAGATCTTTGCGTCCCTGGCGGTGACCACAACCCTTGGCACTGCTGTGGGCTGCTGGGGATCTAAAGCTTAGATAATACACAGTCTCTGACCTCATAGAGTTTACAGGCAAGTGGGGAATGACTTTAATACTCAGCGCGTACGTTCAAGAGGGACGAGCCAATATACCCTTAAGAGGGAAGACTTGTCAGCCGGGGGATCATGAAGACTTCCTAGAAGTGTCTGGACTTGAAGGGGCAGATACACATGGAGACACGAAGGTAGTGGGGAAGACTGAGACTTGGGGTGGGGCTTGGAGGTGTTCAGTCTGGCTGAAGTACCAAGTTGGGGTGGGGGAGATGCAACAGTAATATGAGATCAGGTAGGGCTTGATAATATATAGTTTGAACTTTTCTCAAGAAATAATAGGAGGCCGCTAGGTGGCGCAGTGGATAGAGCACCAGCTGTGGAGTCAGGAGGACCTGAGTTCAAATTCGACCTCAGACACTTAATCATGACCTAGCTGTGTGGCCTTGGGCAAGTCACTGAACCCCATTGCCTTGCAAAAACTTAATAATAATAATAATAATAATAATAATAATAATAATAATAATAATAATAACAACAATAATAATAATAATAATAATGAGGGTCAGCTAGGTGGCGCAGTGGACAGAGCACCGGCCCTGGAGTCAGGAGGACCTGAGTTCAAATCTGACCTCAGGCACTTCATAATGACCTAGCTGTGTGACCTTGGACAAGTCACTTAACCCCACTTGCCTTGCAAAAACCTTAATAATAATAATAACAATAATAGGGAGCCAGTGAAGGTATCTGAGACGAGGAGGGACCCAGCCCGATCCATACGCAGGAAGGAATGTAAGCTGCTGCTCTGAGGGATGGATGACTAAGGATAGGGAAGACTGCATTCAAACAACTTTCACCATTCACCCAAAGACTTGATCCCCCAGGCAGCAAGAATGAGCAGGTGCCAGCAGCAAGGAGCACACAATCATCACGTGCTGGATGACAAAGAGAGGGATATGCATACAGGATTACTTTGTGTTTCTGAGGGTGTGGAGCACTTGCCAGCTTGAGTTATTTATACTTACCTAGTGTTTTTGGCTGAGCTGTCACCCTAGAAGGAGATGAAGGGGATGAACTCATAGGCCAGAGAGGCCCAGGCCTCTTTTTTTCTTATGCCACAATTCTTCTCCTGCAGCCCTCCTACCTGGAGGCGTTGGCCCTAAGCTTGTCTAGCCAGTCAATATTTAGGAAAGTTCTACTATGTACCGGTCACTGTGCCAAAACCGGACCTTCAGATTCTAGAATTTTAGGTCTAATAGTAGAGGAGACTTTTCTGGTCATCTAGTTCAACCCTTCTGTTTTACAGTTGAGGAAACTGAGGCCCAGAGAGATTCGGAGTTCATAGACCACAAGTGGGCCATTTGTACAACCCCTCCATTTTACAAGTGAGGAAACTGAGACCTAGAAATGTTTGTAGTTAATAGAACTAGAACTAGAAAAGACCTCAGAGACTGTCAAGTCCAACCCCCTCATATTACAGATGAGGAAATTAAGGCCCAAGGAAGTGAATTCATTTTCTAAAAGTCATGCCACATTTAATAGCAAAGTTGGAAATTGAACCTATCAAGAGGCAGCTCTTTCTAGTGGACCCCTGAGTCCTACCACCCTGGAATGGAAAGACAGTGCTCAACCCAGCACTAGATTAACTAAGTTCTGAGAGACTTCATCATCACCAAAATATTAGCCATTATATGATGACCTTTTTGATGCAGTTCAGGAAACTGTCCTCCAAAGCAGGGAGTATTGGGGGGGGGAGCTCCTTTCCCTTAGTGAAATCTCAACTGAGGAAGAAGCTCTTTTCAAGTCGGTGAAATTTAACAAATTCAGTTGGAAGACTGGAGCAAGTTTTTTTAATGATAGCTATAAAAATAAAATTATTTTTTAACATTCATTTCAAATTTTGAGTTCTAAATTCTCTCCTCCCCACCCCTCCCCATCCACTGAAAAGAGAAACAACATGATATTAATTATATATGTGAGAGCATGCAAATCATATTTCCATATAAGCTATGTCACAAAAAATTATATTTCAGTTTGCACTTAGAATTAATTTCTTCTCTCTCTCTCTCTGGAAGCTGATGGCATATTTCTATCATGAGTCCTTTGGGAATTGTCTTGGATCATACATTGATCAGAGTAGCAAAATCTGTCACAGTGGATTATCATTACAACATTGTTGTTACTGTGCACAAGGATCTCCCCCTTCAGTTCACTTCACTTTGCATCAGTTTATGTAGAACGTGCCATGGTATTTTTTCAGAAAGCATCTCCTTGCCGTTACCCTTTGCACACTAATACTCTTACACAATTATATACCGCATCTTGTTCAGCCATTCAGCAAATGATGGACATTCCCTCAATTTTCTTTCTTTTCTTTTTTTTAAGAAAGATTTTATTTATTTTGAGTTATTACAATTTTTTCCCCTCATCTCATTTCCCTCCCCACCCAGAAGGCAGTCTGTTAGTCTTTCCATTGTTTCCATGGTATACATTGATCTCAATTGAATATGATGACAGAGAAATCATATCCTTAAGGAAGAAAAATAAAGTATAAGAGATAGCAAAATTACATAAGATAACGATTTTTTAAAAATTAAAGTTAATAGTCTTTGGTCTTTGTTCAAACTCCACAGTTCTTTCTCTGGATACAGATGGTATTCTCCATCGCAGAAACCCCAGTTTGTCCGTGATTGTTGCACTGATGGAATGAGTGAGTCCATCAAGGTTGATCATCACCCCCATGTTGCTGTTAGGGTGTACAGTGTTTTTCTGGTTCTGCTCATCTCACTCAGCATCAGTGCATGCAAATCCCTCCAGGTTTCCCTGAATTCCCATCCCTCCTGGTTTCTAATAGAACAATAGTGTTCCATGACATACATAGACCACAGTTCGTTAATCCATTCCCCAAATGAAGGACATTTACTTGATTTCCAATTCTTTGCCACCACAAACAGGGCTGCTAGGAATATTTTTGTACAAGTGATGTTTTTACCCTTTTTCATCATCTCTTCAGAGTACAGACCCAGTAGTGGTATTGCTGGATCAAAGGGGATGCACATTTTTGTTGCCTTTTGGGTGTAATTCCAAACTGTTCTCCAGAAAGGTTGCATTCCCTCAATTTTCAATTCTTTGTCACCACAAAAAAAGATCTGCTATCTATAATTTCTGCCTATCAATCATTTCCTTTTTCTTTGATCTCTTTGGGATACAGAACTAGTAATAGTATTTCTGGGTTGGTCAGAGGGTTTGCATCGTCTTATAGCCTTCTGGGTATAGTTTCAGAATGGATGGACCAGTTCATTAGGTCATTAGAGTATCTGCTTTTCCTTTTTCCTCTCTAGATTTGACATTTCTAATAGGTGTGAAGTGATACCCGGGACTTGTTGAAATTTCCACTTCTCCAACCACAATGATTCAGAGCATTCTATTAGAAGACCATAGGTAGCTTGGATTGCTTCTTCTGAATAAGCACTACTTGTTCTCATCCTATGACAATTTGGCAAAGGTCCTTATTTCCCCAAATTTGACTCATTTCCATATATATTTGAAAAATGAGACTTTTGTCTACTCTCTAGACATACTGGATTGGTTTCGTAGAGGCCTGACATGACCTACAGGAAGAGAAGGTAGGATGGGTCTACTACTGCTCTGATAAAACAGCCCCTGATCCCCCCCCACACACACACACACACACAATGCATGTGACCTGGCTGGGACTGATCCCAGTGGAAACTCAGTCTTTTCAGCCAGTCAGGTTAAAATGCCAATTAACTACCCAAGAAGCATTTATTAAGCACAATCATTATTATTTATTATATATCAAGCACTGTACTAAAGATGGAGCTCCTTGCCCATTATCTAGTTCTAGAAAGAATCTTGGAGGGAGATTCCCTGGGTTCAAAAACCACTTACTTCCCTGGATAACTCAGTACAAATCACTTTCCTATTTGGGCTTCATTTTCTTTGTGCATCAAGTTATGTAGGATGGGCCTAGATGGGCCCTTTCAGCTATAAATTTTACCCTCTCTTGACAGATATCCTGAAGGCTTAGGGTTTCAGCCTCATTTTCCTCATTTGTAAAATTGGGCTAATAAGAGCATCTACCTCATAGGCCTGTTGTGAGGATCTCAGGAGATTCGAGTTGCAAACCGTAAAGTGCTTCTCTAACCCTTAATGCTTATTGCCCCTGTCATATAGGTGTCCAGGGCACAGATCTAGAGGAAGAATGGCCCTCTTCTGTCATTGGATTGATTAAAATAATCAAATTTTGCTTAAACAAACCCACTGGAGGGGGCAGCCAGATGGTGCAGTGGCTAGAGCACCAGCCCTGGAGTCAGGAGGACCTGAGTTCAAATCTGGCCTCAGACACTTTATAATTGCCTAGCTGTGTGACCTTGGGCAAGTCACTTAACCCCATTGCCTTAAATAAATAAACAATTTTTTAAAACCTCACTGGAGATTACAAAATAAAAACAGAAACAGCCCCTTCCACTTGATGGGCTTCTGATTCAAGAACCTACATGTATATAAGTAAGTTATATAGGAGAATACAAAGTGTTTCTGCATATGAGTGTGTATCTGCACGTGTGCACAAAGGGTATACAAAGCAGATGCAAAGTAAGCTAGGAGAGAACGGCTGCCGGCGGGTGGGACAACCAGGAATGTCCTCTGGCCGAAGCTGGTTTGGTGAGACTATTAAAGGAAATCGGGATATGGGAGAAACATATTCCAGGGACTTGAGGTTCAAAGGGATGGAGGTAAATTATGTGAGCAACAACCTGGAGGCCAGCCTGGAGGCCCCAAGGAGAATGTGGAGAGGAGGTAAGAAAGGGATAGATCATGAAGAGGTTTACGAGTCAAATGAGGAGTTGAGAATCATTTCTAGAGACAGCAGAGAGTCACTGCGTTGGCAGAACAGGAGGCCTTCTAGGGCTTTCCCTCCGGAAGTGGACACAGTGGGCACTCTGGGTTCCCAGGTTTTCCTGGCAAGGGCACTCGTCCTTGTTCGCTGGAGGCAAGGCTCCTCTCCTCAACCACCTCTGAGATAGCCAGGTCAGGAGACAGTGAGACCGGTTCATTTACATACGTCTACATATTTGCCTGCTGTAAGTCCTAGTGGGGCTTTTCAGAGCATGAATTTGCCTATGTCACCCATGTAGATCTCTTTAATCAAAATAAGCCATAAATGTTCTCTTCAAGTCAGGGTTCCTTACCTGCTTCATGTAGTGGACCCCTTGGGTGGGCAGGCTGGTGAGCTCTGTACATCCCTTCTCAGAATCTGGTTGCTAAATGCATAAAATTCATAGATTGGAAAGTAAATCAGTTAGATAGAAAAACAGTTCTAAAGTTTTGGGATTTGGGAGATTTTTTAAATGATCTGCCCCCAGATTAGGAGCCCCTTAGAGATCTTTCAATGCTCAAACTTGAGGTTTAAATCTTAATCTTGTTTGAGGAAGCTAGGTGTCCCAACAGAGAATGCTGGCCCTAGAAGACCCGGAGTCAAATGTAGCCTCTGACATTTCCTCACCGGGTGACTCTGAGCCCATCGCTTGACCTCTCCCAATATCAGTTTTCTCATCTAGCAAATGAAGATAATAATATCACCTGCTTCCAGAGTTATTGTGAGAATAAAATGGCATTATACTCTCCAGGTACTAGCCAAGAACTAGCCAAGCAGCTAGGTGGACTCAGGAACCCTTATCTCCCCCAAATTCATTTCTGGCATTGGACCCTTACTAGCTGTGTGACCCTGGACGAATCACTTCACCCTGTCTGCCTCCGTTTCTTCATCTGTCAGATGAGATGGAGAAAGAAATAGCAAGTACTTCAGTGTCTCTGCCAAGAAAATCCCAAGTGGGGTCAAAGGGTCTCTGAAATATTTGGTCTTAAAAAGTCTCAGGGGCAACTAGGTGGGGCAGTGGATAGAGCACCAACCCTGGAGTCAGAAGGACCTGAGGTCAAAACTGGCCTCAGACACTTCATAATTGTCCAGCTGTGTGACCTTGGGCAAGTCCCTTAACCCCATTGTCTTAAATAAATAAATTTCTTTAAAAGTGTCAGAATCAGGACATGAACCCAAGTCTCTGGTTTCTGGGCTTGCTCTCTCTCTCTCCTGTCAAGCTATTAAGTAAGCACTCACTACACATGTGTTTAATTTCATTCATATGATCCAACAATGCTGGGTTCTCTTTGAAACTTTTCTTTAAAAAAAACAAAAGAATGCTTTCATTTCTGTCCTTTCCCTTCACACCCTTCAAAACTTACTCATCCTGTACCTCATGATCTGAGCTTATTCCTGACTCTTGCCCCTTATTTTCTGTCTGTCCTTGGGAAAGTCACTCTGGACCTCGGTTTCCTCTTTTGTCAAATGGGAAGGGTTGGCCTAGGTGACATCCGAGTCCCCTTCCAGGTCAGGATCTAGGTCCAGTGACTCAAACAGTTGACTAGCTTCTCAACAAGTCTTGGGTTGAGTCTCCAGGCTTCTCCTCCACGGCAGAGCTCAGTCTTGAGCAGCCTCCTCTGAGAAACATGACCTGGAAGGCTCCTGGGAGGTTGTGAGTGAACTCGGGGCGTTCCCAGCCAGGACTTGCTTATGGGCCACGCCAAGGAGATTAATTTAGAAAATCCCCCCTTCCGTCCTGGCAGTAGGCATGAATAACTCCAATATACATGAACAAGATTATGAAAAGGAAGCTGAAATCTGAGAAATGGAAAAACTGGCAAAGGTCATGGATGAAAGCGAATGAAAGATGCCTCCTCCCTCATGGTAAAAGGCGAGGTCTAACTACCTGGAAGTGCATCTGTGCTGTGTTTCTGTGTCACACGGTTTCTTTGTCATAAGGTCAACTTCAACGTGGAGAGGGAGCAGGGGAGAGACAAATGTGAGATAGAGATAAAAAAGCATCACTTTGAAAGATGGAAACACTCATTGTGGGACATTTGGGACAGAAGGAGAGATTGGGAAGGGAATGAGGCCACCTAGGAGAGGGCCCTCCCACTGGGTTCTTCGGGAGCATCAGGCCAGAACCATTCTTGATTTGGGATGCCACCATTACTGGCAACTCTTTTTTTCATCCTTACCAGTTTTAGAGCAATAATGTACTGGAATATCAAGGATATATCTACTGGCTTCTCTAAATGTAGGCACTCTGGGGGCTCTGGACTCCCAAGGGGTCTGTGGTTAGATTTCAAGTTGTCTTGGGAACTTGGATGAGACAAAATGACACCTTTCTTTTGACTCACCTTTGATTTCTTTTCTAATCTCTGTATTTGCTTTTATATGTTTTTAGATGGGGTCCCTAGACTTCATCCATATGGCCCAAGGGGTCAAAAAGGCACTCTGGAAGCATTAAGAGCCTTTGTTTAAATACTTTGGAACAAGAGGGCCTTGGGAGAATCATATGGAACTTATTAGGGAAGCTGGGTAGTGCACTGGCCTTGGAGTCAGAAGGATGGGAGTTTGAATCCAGCCTCAGACACTTAGAGCTATGTGACCTTCACCCTGACTGACTCACATCCAGGGTCATCCCCAGTTGTCCTGATCCATATCTGGCCACTGGACCCAGATGGCTCTGGAGGAGAAAGTGAGGCTGGGGACTTAGTACAGCCCCCCCCTCACTCAAATCCAATTCACGAGCTTGTCATGGCATCACCTCCCTCGTGTCATGGTCTTCTTTGAAGGACAAACAGTATCGTGGACTTTAGTCCCTGGAACCCTGCTCATCTTTCAATGGCTGAATCACTAGAATTTCTCAAGTATCGACTTGATGATGATGATACTGAGTTAAGAATTGAAGTTTCAAGATCAAAAATGAGAGTGTTTGAGGGTAGGGGGTGGGGGGCGATCAGTCTCTCCATTAGTATTTATCAGGTACCTACTGTGAGCTAGGGACTAGACTAAGGCTAGGTGCTGGAGATCTAACCTTTCCCAGGGACTAGTACCCTCCTACCCCTGAACATCCTAGGGACACCCCTACCAAGCCACCTTCTGTCTGCTTTGTACATTCTCAAGAGGATGTGGGCATTAAAAGATAAGCACCCCGAGGGCAGCGATTGTCATTGTCAGTGTTGGCACATGAAATGAGCAGTTTCCTCATGGCTGTGGCCCCATCCAGTTGTCTTGATAAATATTTGTGGAAGTGAATCAAAAAATGTGGCAAGGGGCAGCTAGGTTGGCACAATGATAGAGCACCGGCCTTGGAGTCAGGAGGACTCCTTAAATGTGACCTCAGACACTTAGCTCTGTGATCTTGGACAAGTCACTTAACCCCATTTCCTTGCAAAATAAAACAAAAAAATGTGGCAAGCCTGAGTCTAGCCCCATGGGCTTATGGACCATCATATGTTCCTCCCTTGACAAATGCAGTTCCCTTGATGTTTTAGCACATCTGAGAACTAGGGCTCAGTCAGTGGTTGTGTGATGAAGACAACCATTTGTTTGAGAGCAATGCTTTTTTTTTAAAGTAATTTAGTTATTTTGAATTTTACAATTTTTCCCCTAATCTTACTTCCCTCCCCCACCCCCACCCCCACAGAAGGCATTCTGTGAGTTTTTACATTGTTTCCATGGTTTACATTGATCTCAGTTGAATGTGATGACAGAGAAATCAAATCCTTAAGGAAGAAAAATAAAGTACAAGAGAGCAAAATTACATAAGATAACGATTTTTTTTTCTAAATTGAAGGTAATAGTCTTTGGTATTTGTTCAAACTCCACAGCTCCTTATCTGGATACAGATGTCACCCTCCATTGCAGACAACCCAAAATTGTCCCTGATTGTTGCCCTGATGGAATGAGCGAGTCCATCAAGGTTGATCATCACCCCCATGTTGCTGTTAGGGTGTGCAGTGTTTTTCTGGTTCTGCTCATCTCAAGAGCAATGCTTCTCGACTGCAGCTGTCAAACCCTGGATGCTCATGGCCCCCTACTGAAAGGCAGGGAATTCTGGTAAAGCCTCATTAAGTCAGGGTTTATTAAACTAGAATAGTGATGGCTAAGAGGATGTGCTGAAGCCCTTTCTGCATTGTGTAGATCAAGAGGCCCAGTGAATTCTAATCATTGCCTCCAAATCATAAATCAGCAACTATTGTTCCCATCTATTCACTGAAGTGACCAATTTAGCAATACCTTGTTGGATGGGTTTCAACTACTCTCTGTATTTAAAAGGAACAAAAATGACATTTTAAAATAATATTCTTTGATATCCATGATTTAGGCCTAGTTAATGAGGTTTTCTTATACCAAAGAAAGGTAAATATATTATCTTATATTTAATGTGTGATGTTTATTGAATTTTTTGCTTCTATATAACCAACAATGAATTTTAAAAGAAGAAAAATATTTGAAAAAAGTTGTTGTCATTTTTGTGCCCGACTTAGGAATTCATTTCTCTAGGGAACTTCTGGTAGGGAAACCCTCACTCCAAAACAAAACAGCTACTATTCCATAACTTGGAGTTTTAAAAAATTGCCTCTGAGAATTGTTAGGTGACTTGCCCAGGGACACACAACCAGTACAGGTCAGAGACAGGCCTTCTTACCTTTGAGGACACCTCTCTATCTGCTCTCCTGCAGTTTTTCCTATTATTTCCTTTTTGATTTTACAATATTTTAATTGTTCTTACATCCTCATTTCTCAGTATATCCTTCCCCCTTTGCCCCTCAGAAAGCATGACTTCTAAAACTAAAACAAGACCAAAAAACCCAGCTCGGCAAATCAAATCAACACATCCATCTGTCCAGTTTCACAATGTATTCTGTGCTTCGTCTTTTGCAAGGCAAAATGAATAGTTAGAGGACCCAGTGTTCTTCTCTGGGGCCAAGTTGGGTCCTCTAACTATTCACTTTGATTTTTGTTGCTGACCTTTCTATTTATCTTCCTGTTGTTATTCAATATAATGCTTCCCCAGTTCTGCTTAACTCACTCCAATAGTTTGTAGAATAAATCTTCCATGTACTTTCCATATTTATCATTTCTTACAGTGAATTATTTTCCATTACTTTTCTGTCTCATAATTTGTTTAGCCATCCCCAGATTTATGGACATCTATTTTGTTTCCAATTCTTTGTTCTTTCCCACCCCATCCATCTTGTTTTGTTTTTTTAAAACAAAAGCTCTTCCCAATACCCTCCTGAAATGAAGGGACAAAATAGCAGTTCCTGCTCTTATGGAGGAGTTTTACATTCAATTCTCTTGGTAATGGCATAGCCAGTAGATGGGGGCACTGGCCTTGTCCAGGGTCCTCTGACTCAAATAGGATTTTCACTCCCCAGAGCTATTGATAATGGGACAATTTCTAAGGGAGCCCTTGGGGCATCTGAGTATCAGCTTCCCCAACCTGTCAATGCCCAGATCTCTTAGTCCTGCCCTTTGGGGGCAGCATGAAGTGCCCTTATTTAAAATTTAAAGGAACTCAAGAGACACAGGGAGATAGAGACAGAGAGAGATGTCCCATATGATCCAGGGGGGCCCTTCCCCAAAAAGAGAGCTTCATTCGGGATTCACCCAGACCAGCTTCAATCTAGATTCAATAACCTCAAAGAGTAGGCAGCTAGGTGGCAATGCAGCAGCTAAAGCACTAGGCCTACCTAGGGTCAGGAAGTTCAAATCCAGCCTCAGACTCTTACCAACTGTGTGACCTTGGGCAAGTCACTTCACCCTCAGTTTCCTCATCTATAAATGAGCTGGAGAAGGAAATGGCAAACCACGCTAGTATTTTGTGTGGAGGCAATCAGAGTTAAGTGACAACTGATAAGTTTGTGAGGCCAGGTTTGAACTCAGGTTCTTCTGAGTCCATGGTTGATACTCTATCCATTGTATGTCCTAGCCATCCCCCCTTCCAGTATCCCAAGAAAACCCCAAATGGGGTCACAAACAGTCAGATTTGACTAAATTGAAATATCAAAGCACATTTGCCAGGTGCCAACCATAAGAGAATCAGGGTGAGGGGATATTGAGAGGGAACATAAGCCCTCAGAGGCAGAGTGTTTGAGACTCTTTTGCCTTCAGTCTGGAGGACACATACATCAGTATCAGTTCTGCCATGAGAGCCCAGTTCTGGGGGTCTCTGTCCCTAGATCTGATGATGTTGGTTCACAGGGACTGATGAGGGGAGTGGGCATAGGGCCTGTCAATCACCAGGTGGTCTGGATAACAGCCTCTCTCTCCATCAAAAAAGGACACTATCACCTGTAATGTTTGCTAAAATTACTTCCCTAGGGGCAGCTAGGTGGCTCAGTGGATAAAGCACCGGCCCTGGAGTCAGGAGTACCTGGGTTCAAATCTGGTCTCAGACACTTAATAATGACCTAGCTGTGTGGCCTTGGGCAAGCCACTTAACCCCATTTGCCTTGCAAAAAAAAAAAGAGAACATGAAAATTATTTCCCTAGATTAGTGAAGTTTGTTAAGCTCACAATTTGCATTCCCAACCCCAAGTGGAGTTAGCTGCCCAAACCAGTTGCTGAGCTTGTACAAACTTCCAGTGGGTAGAGTGGTCACTCTATGGCCAAACATGGAGTCACTTTGGCCAGCTAGCACCTAGCCACAGCCCAGTCACAGATACCTACTGTACAAATATGAAAGCCACATAGTCTCTCTGCCCTCACAGAACTTATATTCTTTAGGAAGATATTA
Source organism: Macrotis lagotis (assembly GCF_037893015.1). Classification (NCBI taxonomy): domain Eukaryota; kingdom Metazoa; phylum Chordata; class Mammalia; order Peramelemorphia; family Peramelidae; genus Macrotis; species Macrotis lagotis. Next base: position 264,663,430 of record NC_133662.1, on the reverse strand, counting down.
TGGGATTTTTCATATATAATTCATATGTAATACATATATGTTTATGAATGTGTATTCTAAATAGATTCAGCAGCCCAGAGGCCTAATCACTGTGTTGTGTCTTTCCTCCATAATGTATGTTTGTCCTTCATTTTCGAAGAAGACCATGACATCAGGGAGGCGATGTCATAACAAGCACATAGATTGAATTTGAGTAAAGGGGGGCTGCGCTAAGTCCCCGGCCTCACTTTCTCCTCCAGAGCCCTCTGGGTCCAGTGGCCAGATAGGAATGAGGACAACTGGAGATAACCCTGGATGTAAAGTGACTCGCCCAAGATCACACAGCTAGTAAGAGGCAAGTGTCTGAGGTGGGATTCAGACTCCATCCTCCTGACTCCAAGGCCAGGATTCCATCTACTGTGCCACCTAGCTGCCCGTTCCTAGCTGCTCTCCTCCATACAAAACATCCAACAGCATCTTCTTTCTTCTCAGTATGCCTGACCTACTTAGACTTTCCCTCACTGCCATCACCCTTTCTGAGGATAGGAAAAGTCTGTGATCCCAGCCCCCTTGTGAATAAAAACAGGAAGTCCGACTACATTTGTTTAATGGAAAGTTTTACAAGCGCAGGTGTCTGGAATCATTACAGAAGCATCAGAGCTCTGTGATTCCAGCTGCTGAAGTATCAGTGATTGGATTTGGCAAGGAAGCTAGATTTTCTCTCATGGAGCTCTAGGTCAACAACCAGCCCCATCTTGCAATCTGAAAATTAATTAACATACATATGTGTGTGTGTGTGTGTGTGTGTGTGTGTGTGTGTGTGTGTGTGTATTTTGGGGTTTTTGCAAGGCAATGGGGTTAAATGGCTTATCCAAGATCACACAGTTAGGTCCTCCTGACTCCAGGACCGATGCTCTAACCATTATACAAGCTAGCTAGCTGCCCCCCCCCCCCAAATAGGAATAGTCAAGAAAGACTTTGTAGAGGAATTGATCTATGAAGCATGCTAAGGATCCTTAAATTTCTTCAACAAAAAGATTCACCTACTGGATTTTCAGTAGAGGTCAGTTGGATCCAACAAGTCAATGAGCATGCATTAAGCACCTACTATATACCACTGTGCTAAGCCCTGGCACTATGAAAAAAGTCAATACAGAAGCATAATCCTTGCCCTCACTGTGTTTCTATTCTTTTTTTTAAGGTTTTTGCAAGGCAAATAGGGTTAAGTGGCTTGCCCAAGGTCACACAGCTAGGTAATTATTAAGTGTCTGAGGTGGGATTTGAACCCAAGTACTCCTGACTCCAGGGCCGGTGCTCTATCCACTGTACCACCTAGCTGCCCTTACTGTGTTTATATTCCAAAAGGGAAGATTGCAAACAAACAAATTTATTTGGAGAACTTTCCTTTCTCCTATCACCACAGGGATCATTCACTGGCCTTAAAATGATTTGTTTTCAAAGGAAGTACTGGGTAATCTGATTTTTTTTTTATCAAAAGACATCTTATCAATAGGGACCATTATGTGTTTTTTTAAAAAAATAATGATTTAGTATCTTCCTCTGTTTTTTGCAGAGGTAGGGGGGTAGGGGTATGAAATATTGCAAATATTCTCAGAAAGGGGTCACATGTGGGTTTAGTTTTACAGATTTTTACCTTTCTTTTTTATTCTCACTTAAAAGGCGTAGCCACTGGAGAGCCGAGGGGGAGGAATATATTTGGAAATGTGAATGATGTAAAAATGAATCTAAAAAAATCAATAAAAGGATTTTTAAATTACTCATTTAAGCGGAAATGGCAAATCTAAAAGGGGCAATGATGTGTTAAATTCCCTTCCCTTCTCCCTCCCTCTCCCTCATGATTCACACCAGCTACACTTCCTGGGCTGAACTAATAAATTATCAGTTCATCCGTCTTAGAAATAAATTGATGGGACCTCATTCTGAGGATTACCTTAACCCTAAGCTGACCAGAAAAACATACCTTCTTTCTCTCTCCCAATATGATACTCACCAAACTTTTGCTTGTTTTTAAGTTGTTTCAGTCATGTCCAAATCTTTGTGACCCCCTTTGGAGTTTTCTTGACAAAGATACTAGAGGGTTTTGCTATTTCCTTCTTCAGTTCCTTTGACAGATGAGGAAACTGAGGCATCAGGATGAAATGACTTGCCTAGGGGTCACATAGCTTGTAAGTGTCTGAGGATGGATTTGAACTCAGGAAGTTGAGTCTTCCTGACCCCTGGCCCAGGTCTTTATCCACTATGACTCAAACTACCTCCAAACTTTTGCTTAAAGACCTTCTTTTGAGGGGGACCTACTTCTGCCCCAGGAAGCCTCTTCTTCTTGAGGTCAGCTCAGATGTTTAGACCTTTTTTCCCTTATGCTAAGCTCCAAATGACCTTTCCCTCTTGGTTCTGGTGCTGGTTCTGACCTCTGGGGCCAAACAAAACAGCCCCCCCCAATTGTACTTGGGGAGACTAGCTATGATTCCCAGATAGAAAGTTGAAAGAGATGGTGGAGGGTATATAGTGCACACACACACACAGACACATGCATAGACACACACACACACACACACACACACACACACACATACACACACACAGAGACACACACACACAGACACACACACACTTTGCTTTCCTACACCATGCTGCCTCTTATCTTTCTTAGTCTGATGAAAATTGGACTGGGGAACTCTGAAATCCCTTCCAAATCAGTTTTAGGATTTTATTCCCCCTTGATTTAATAGGAGATAATGATTCCCTCCCCAGATATCTCCAAGCCCAAGGCTGGGGACCCCTTGTTGGAGAAGGACCCCTGAGGGATCCTTGGATTTGGATGGAAAGATAAATGATATCTTTGTTTCCTCTGTAATCTTATGTATTTTATTCTATGCATTTAAAAACCATGGAGGGGCTGGCATCTGAGGCAGGTCTTCTTAAGGTCATTGCCTCTTCAGACCAGGCCTCAACTCAAATGTAGCTCAGCCCTCTCTTCACATTCCTGGCTCTCTGGGGAGATTACTCTGTTCACTATTACATTAGCTGCGCTGCAGTCCCGAGAATCAGCAATAATTAACTGCTAAGAAGGCCTTAGCCCCTTGCCTTGGAGACCCAAGATGGGCATTTTCATTTAGAGGAAGAGAGGGAGGGGAGGAGGTGGGCAAAGCCAGCTATTAATTCCTAAAAGGAGCCATAGGGGAGGGTGGGTTTGACTTGTGCTCTGGGGGGGGTGCCTAAGGAATATTTAACATGCATGAGGACAGGACTACTTCAAGCCCCATAAACACCATCCTTGGGGCACCATTTACACTAGCTTCCAGTATTCTGATGTCTTCATTACAGTTGGCACCCACAGGATCTGCCCTTGAGAACAGATTCCTGCTCCCTAGAATGTTCTTAACCCTCTCTGTACCACTCAACTTAAAGAATAGAGTCACACAATGAGTTTTCATCAGAGTTCAAGTCTTTATTAAGCACCCACTGTGTGCTTATTTAAAAATAATGAAACTGGGGCAGCTCGGTGGCACAATGGATAGAGCACTGGCCCTGGAGTCAGGAGGACCTGAGTTCAAATTACTTAGCTGTGTGGCCTTGGGCAAACCACTTAACTCCATTTGCCTTTCAAAATCCTAAATATATATATGTATATATATATATATATATATATATACATATATAAATATATATATATAGTTATCAAAATCTTTTTAAACAAAGAAGTCCATGGACCCCAAATTAAGAATCCCTGAAAGACAGTTTCCTAGAGGCCCATGCCCAAGGTCATGCAGATCTGGTCTCAGGCTGGCTCTTTAAACATTAAGCATGCTACATTGCTTCTCATTTTTGTTAAATTTATTTTTATTAATAATAATCATTCTGATTAGTCTTTATCTCCAAATTTGGGAGATATAACTGTATAACTGGCATTCTGAGCCTCCTCACTGGGGTGGATAACTCAGATTCAAACTCTGGCGTTGGATCCAAAGGAGCTGTAGGCAAATCTGTCTCCTCCAACGAACTTGTGGCCCAAGGTCATTGGACAAGTAAGCCGGAGAGTCCAGATCTGCGGAAAGATTTAGATCCCCGCTGGAGTAGGAGCCCCTCTATGTAAAATGGGGTAGACCCTCTCCATCTCACTGGGTTCTTTAAGGGAGATGATGTTTGTAAAGAGTCCCTTGGGAAAACGACTGGTGACAGTGAGCCGGCCAGTTAAACGCCCTATTTCCCTGGAACAAATTGATGATAAAGTAGATTGTTTTCCCATACTGGTGAGGACTGGAGAGAAGTGAGGAATATTTTAAAGGTTTTCAGGGCTTCCTATGTATCCTCATCTTGAATATTTTTATGAGCTTTCAGGAAGCATTTATGAAGCCAGTATTGTGGTTCAGAAGTTGCCTTGGGTACTGGGGTTGCAAAAACCAAAAAGGAAACCACTCCTGCCCTCAGCCAGCTTATAGTCTACTGAGGAGGAAAAAGTACAAGGGGAAGTAGATACAAGGGCATCTCTGGGGAGTGAATACCTACAAGTTGGGGGGGTCAAGAAGGGCCTTGTAGAGGAATTGATCTATGAAGCATGCTAATGATCCTATGTGGTGTAAGGGAAGAGGGAGAGAATTTGGGACGTGGGTCCAATCTGGACAAAGGCAGGAGATGGAGTGACTCCCACAGGCAAGATCAAGGGACATGATAGGGAGTGGCTGGAAATCAGGCTGGGACTAATGCCAAGCTCAGCACACGAAATTTTCTCTGGAAGGAATAGGGAGCCATGGAAGTTTCTTAAGTTGGAGAGTGATGCAGTCAAACTTGTGCTTTAGGAATAACACTTTGGCACATGGGTGAAGGACAGCTCATTGAGGGAAGAGAAGCAAGACTGGAGACCTTGCAAGACACCAGGTGAAAGGGAGGTAGAGAATGAAGAGAAGGTAGAGTTAAGAGAGCTATTGGGGAGATAGAAATGGCAGGACAGCCCTAACTGAAGGGGAGGGGAGAATGGAGGAGGCCTCAGAGGCTGGTGACTGGGGAGGACAGAAGGAACCAGATGGAAGGGTGGCCTCCCTGCTCATGGGCCTGCCCTGCCCTGCCTCCCAGGTCCAGAGAGGAAGAGATCACAAGATGTGGGCATCAGACAAAATGGAGATTTGCATCCAGGACTTCAAATCTAGCATCCGAGGCTCTGCAGCACCCTCGGTTCTCAAAGACTAGAAGCCAGAAGGTGCTGCTCCCAGAGAAGCCTGTTTATGGAAAGAGTAAACATCCTGGGCTCCATTATCTGCAGAGACGGAAGGGCAGGCTCACTGTTGCCCAGCATCTGGAGGAGGCCCAGCTGATAAATGAGCTGACCGACTCCTCTGGGTCAGTTTAATGCAGACCAGGCCCCACCACAGAGGGGTTTAAAGCAAACAAAGGGAGATGAGCAAGAGACCCTAACTGGGCCTCCCAAACAACAGTAAGAGAAGATCCCAGCGAGTTGGACTCACTTCCTCCTACCAGGGGCCTTCCTTGGCCATCAGGAGAAGGAAAAGTTCCCATTCTATAAGGAAAGGAAGATCTCCCAGAGGTGTGCTCATCTGACTCCCCAAGCTCAGCCCTCTTGAGTGAGATCTGGCCCTAGGGTGGGGACCAGCAGGGCCTTGATCCAGGGCTCTGATGTGAGGAAAATAAGGCCCAGAAGGGATTGTGGGGCAGGGTTATTGGGACTGTCCTTTCTCCTTACCATCAATTTGTATGGCCCCAAGACAGCCTCTTGGCCCATTCCTACAGGGAGGGCAAAGTCCTTTCTATCAGTCTCCCTTCCACTCCCCTTCTCCAGATTTTGGTTGTCTGGAGAATCCTATGGACCCTTATAATTATAGTTTAAAATAAATATAATATAACCCAGAGTATTGAAAAAGAAACCAATTACACTAAAACATCATCAGACTATTTTTTAAAACAATTTTATAGACTCTGGTTAAGAAACCCCAATCACCAGATTCTCCTCTTAGGGAGATAGGCAGCTCCCTCTTTGGGTCCAGATGAACCCCTAATTATAAAAATGCTCCCTGGGCCTCTTCTCTGAGCCTTCCTTGTGACAGCCCTGGCAGACACTGAGATTTCACTAGGCTGGCTGGCCCTGAAGGATTCTAGAGCGAGGCCTCATCTGAGGACAGACCACTATTTATAAGACTATAAGTTGAGAGTGGTAAGGAGCCTTTGAGGTTTCTTAATCTGAGCCCCCATTTTACAGATGAGGAAACCGAAGTCCCGGCAGTAATTGGAAGAGCTAGGATTTGAACTTAGGTCCTCTGAGTCTAATCCAGCCCATGGTGGAAGACCCTTCAGTCTGTAGTTCTTAGTGCTGCAGCAGCAGTTAGCCAAAGTCCTAGGGCTCAGACAATAGCTCCCCTTGGAAGAAGAGGGCTCCTCTCTCTTCCTCTGGTCCTACCTCACCTTTCCTGTCCCCACTCTTGTCAGACTGGACACATGGCCCAGAATTCCAAGAATGCTCCTACAGCATGTGGCTCCAGGGGGACTTCACTGGCTTATCTCTCAGAAATAACCAAGGAGGAAATAGGTATCCAACCAATATGTCTCATCCTTCACTAGAGTTTGTTTCAATTCAAAGTGAATTGGGTTATGAGACCAGAGGGTGGATCATCTCATTGTCTCCCAGAAAGTTTCCTGAGGATGAGAATAATAATCTTGGCCTACAAACATCTATTAAAAGCTGACCATGTACCAGGCCTGTGGAGGCCATAAAGAATATAGAAACAAAAGTAGATAGTAGCTTCGGCCCCAAGTGGTCAACGGAATCTTAGTCGCCATTTTGGCCTCCCTGGGAGTCCATCTTCAACTTTTGCTGCCTGCTTGAACTCCTCGGGGAATCAGCCGGGCCCCCCCAAACTGGAGTCCTGAGGTTGGAGAACCAAAGCTGTTGGTCACCACTGGTCATTGTTCCCAAGTAACACAGGCTTCCCCTCCCCCACACTGTTATTGTACAGAACAAGTCCTGGTCAGATGAGGTAAGGATCTGGCCTCTGACAAATTGAAAACATATTGGATCAGATCACAAAACACATAAAGAGACTGAGAGGCTCTTGGAAGATATGTTAACTGTTTTGATTCAGAAATCCCGACAGAGTTCCCATGAGGGGAGAGAATTTCCAAAGAGAAAATGCATATACCCCTTTTCCATGAATTGGAAATGTCTCAAAATGCTTGGAACTTACCTGAAGAATCTATCATGTGCAAGGAACCAGTCAAGACTCCAGCGGACATCCAGACACATATCTATAGCATTTGGACATCCAGACACATTTCTATAGCATTTGAGATAGAGTAGTAGAGTGACCAGAGAGTCACTGACCCATCCTGGCTGGGTGACCCTGAACAGGACACCATCAATCCATCAGGGCCCTCTCTAGGCCAGCCTCAGTCTCTAAGGTACAAAGAAGCTGATGTCACCTGCCTTCCAACCAAGAGAAATCTTCATGGGGATGCTCCCTACACCAGGAAAATCCTAGCTCTGATCCCAAATCCCTGGTCCACTTCTTGCATATATTTTTAAATGTAGCTGCCAGTTCTTTGAAAGCAGGGACTGTTTTATTTTGGTGATTATATGCCCAGGATTTGGCCCAAAGGATAATGGAACCATGAGTTTAAATCTGGAAGGGGCCTTAGAGTTCACTGTTTCTAAACCCCATCCCCTTCTTTTACAGATGAGGAAACTGAGACAGAGTTTCTAAATGACTTGTCTTATGATCAGAGATTTAAAGATGAAATTCACTTGGCCCCAGCTCTCATTTACAGATGAGGAAACAGACTGAGAGTGAGTGATGACTTGTTCAGGGTCATGGGAACAAATATCTAGGGCAGTATTCAAATACAGGACTTCCTGGGTTTAAACCCATTGATGCATCTCTTGTGGAGACCTCCAAATGCTGATTGATGAATTGATTTCATTCTCCAGAGATGCCAGAGAAGCCACTTGTGGTTCATTAGTTATCCTTCACCCTCTTCACATGACCAGCTCATCTCTTTTATCACACAGTCAACCAAACAGCATTTATTAGGCACCAACTGTCTTCTCTCAAGCATTTCTGACTTGGCATCCTTTTTTCTTACCCTCTTTTGAGATTCTCATCCTGTAATATATTACAGTCCCCTCACTGTGATTTCCCCGAAGGCAAGTGAACTATGGTCCCTGCCGTCTTGGTGTTCTTTCAATGAACTTGGGAAGTGTTCAGATGTTTGCGCTTCCTAGAAGGGGGATTGCCACTCAGACCGGAGTTTGGGAAATGGCTAACATTTACAAAGGTTTACAAGCCCTTTCTTCCTCCCAACCATCTTGCAAGGAAAGTTCTAAAAGGATACTTAGCCCCATTTCACAGATTAAAAAGAGAGAGGATGTGACTTACTAAGAGTCTCATAGATTGGGGGCAGCTAAGTGTCCCACCCGCCCTGGAGTCAGGAGGAGCTGAGTTCAAATCCAGTCTCAGACACTTCATAATTACCTAGCTATGTGACCTTGGGCAAGTCACTAACCCATTGCCTTGCCAAAAAAGTCTCAAGGCCAACCAGCTTCTGAGGTGGGATTTGAATTCAGATCTCCAACCCCACACTGTGTGCCATTACTGACTGGATCTTCATATAATTAATTGATCACCAGTTAGACTCATTCACAGCAGCCACCAAAGTTGGCCTGGGGACACAGTGACCAAGGCCTTTTTCTTTGGGTCCTTTTCCATTTACAAGATTTGAGAGGAAGTTTTCTCAACCATACTCTTTGGGGACATTCCAAGCAATTTTGCTTTGGGGCCAAGGATGGAAAGTTTCAGCCAAAAAAAGGGCAATTTTCAGATACTTTGGAGCAACCAAAAAAGAGATCTTTCTCCTTCTAATTAGTCACATTCTCCATCGAATCTTTGCCTTGTCCTGGATCCAAGTGTCCAGGAGATGCCCCAGGGGCCTAGATCCTCACCCCGGATCCAATAGGGACTCTTGAAAAGGAACATTTCCCAAGATTAAGGTTTTCACTCTGCGGGGAGGGGGGAAGAATCTTTACATTAGTCCATGCTGGCCCAAACAGTAGACATTTCCATATAGATTCTCCATTTTCTTCTGACAACTTGAAATAAATAAATGAGATGCAGGGAGTAGCCAATCTCACATCAGGTGGTAATTTGGGGACACTGCTGACACTGTGAGCCCACAGAACAGATTTCAAACACTGTGTGAGGCCTCCGAGTCACACATAAAAAGTTCAGCCCTGGTCTGTGGTCCCTGTGAGGACACGAGGTACTGGGATACTCCAGTGTCAAGGACAACCCACATCCTCTTCAGGGATTCTGGGGACTTGGCAGTTAGAGAGATCCTGAAATGACAAGGTTTCTTCTTGTTCTCTTCCATCCAAGTCAAGGGTTACGGTGAGTTTTTTCCAAGAAAAATCACGTATCTACACCCCTCCCAGAACAACCATTGCCTAACACCAAAGAAAGAAATTCTGTGTATTGGGGAATGAGATGGGGGGACAGAGGTGAGGGAGTGAGAGAAGGGCAGGAGCCTTGACTTTAGAGGCAAAAACCTTGGGTCAGAGCTTTAACTTTGCTTCTTCATAGCTGAGTGATCTTAGGCAAATCATTTAATAGGATCAGAATTTAGAGTGGGAGGGGCTCAGAGGCCATTTTAGGGATGAGAAAACCATGGAGGGTAAATACATTAGTTTAATAGGAACGGAAAGAGAACTGAGAGACCTATGTTGTTCAACCCTGTTCATCTTACATATGAAGCAACTGAGTCCCATGGACTTGTACGTGGTGGTATTCAAGGTGGTAGAGATTGTAAGAGAGCCGAGATTTACCCCAAACCTTCCTCCTCCAAGTGTCATACTGTATCCACTCCACAGCCCTTCTGATGTCTTCCTCAGACCTGCAGAATGAGCTTAGAAACCTTTTATTAATCTCTCTGATTTCTGAGGGAAATACACCAGTATTGGTTGCTGCAGTCTTTGACCTTTCCAGTCCTTGAGGCTCACTCCCAACACCCCCACTTCAATCTAGCGAGGTGGTTCCACAAACAAGCTCTTCTTAGCTCTCAGTTCCAGGTATTCCCTGTTCCCCCTTCTCTCTGACTACGAATCTCCCTTTAAGTCCCAGCTAAGATCCCGTCCCTCCTTTATCTAATTCTTGACAAATCACTCTAGTGTGGAAACTCTTAATTTGGGGTCCGGGGACTATTTCACCTTTCTTTTCACTAACTTCTATTTGAAACTTAGCAAGTCCTTCAAGTATGACTGAAAAACTAAAAATAACGTATAACTGAAAAGGGGGTCCTCAGGCTTCCCAAGACTGCCAAAGGGATCTCAAATATATATAAAAAGCTAAGAATCCCTCCTCTAGAGGAATACAAAACTGTATGATTTTTATTGATGGGGTCCAGTTTGATGGGGGCACCAGACCAAGGTCAGAAGATCCTGGGAGTGCAGGCATCCCTGCGGATTTGGGCATGAAGCCTACAATGGCCTAAGTTGGGAAGAGTTTCTCCTTCCCTAGCCCTCCTGGTCCTATAGGCAGGGTCAGATAAGGCACTGAGGCCTCAGCTAGTCTAGATGCAAGTGTGAGGAAAGAAAAGAGAATGTGAGCTATATTGCTGACCTGAGAAGACTTGGTGTCTAATTGGATATGGGGGGAGGGAGCAAAGGTCAAAAAGGGTTCTGGGGGTGAACCTAGGAGGCTAGAAGGATGCCAGTGCCCTCCACAGAAAGAGGGAACTATGGGGTGAGGAGAAGATGAGTTGTTGCAATGGAGATATCTTTAGGAGGCCTTGTGACTCTTCATACTTATGTACCAGAGAGTGTTGAGCTTGAAGTGACTTCACAGAAATAGGAATGTTCTAGGGGAGAATGAGATAGCCCAATGGCTAGAGCATCCACCCTGGAGTCATGAGGACCTGAGTTCAAATTTGATCTCAGACATCTACCAGCTGTGTGATCCTGGGCAAGTCACATAACCCCAAAGTAAAATAAAATTTTAAAAAATGTTCTAGAAAGACGTTACCCATTTCTGTCCCTCATCTTCCTGAGTGTCCCTCACCAGTTTACAGGGACATCTGCCTCAAAGGTCAATGAACTTTGACAGAGTGAGTTCTGAAATAAAAAAAAAAGCCCTGAATTGCACACCTGGGCCTTTCCTGAGGCCTTACCAGGCCTCTTTTTAGCTTAAAAAAAGGTTTGTTTTTAAGAATGGCCCAGAAATAGCCAGCTTCAGGTTTTTGCAATGGACCAGTGATCTGACATATCACGGACACCCTGGCCCCAGAGGGCAGATTGCAAAGCACATTAGGATAGTAGCTCTTTTGATTTTCAGGTCAACCTTGTAAGCAGGTGAGAGTGTCGGTCCCATTCTGCAGAGGAGAAAAACTGAGTCTGAGAGAAACGTCGTGTCTTCACAACTAGTGTTTGAAGTGAGATTCAAACTCAAGTCTTCCTGATTAGAAGTCAAGTATGTGACCCCAATGGGCCACCTAGCTGCCAAGAGACTAATGAAAAACTTCCCAGTGAGGGGAATGAGCTCCCCATCCCCAAATGTCTTCAAGGACCATTTGTCGAGGATATTCTGGAGGGGCCACCAGGACAGGTCCAGGTTGAACTAGAAGGGCATTGAGGTTCCTGGGATTCCTGGGCTCCTGGGTAATCTGAGCTCCAGTTCCTGCATTTTTCCAGCCCCTCCTTGCTGGCTCCCAGCCACCCTCAGATCTGGGCTGAGTTTAGTCCCCAGGCATCCCTTCTCCAAATAAGATGCTCCATTGTCTGAGGTTGTTTTCTCAGCAAACAGGGACCAGTCGGCAGGGGGTGGAGGGAGGGGGCTCTGCTTATCTGAAATGTGCCTGAACAGCAATGAGGTAATGGGGTGGGGAACTTTGGGGATTAGGGTGTTTCCCCAGGACCCCCGAGGCTCAAACTTTTTCAGCCAAGGCTTCTTTCACCTCCTTAACCTAATGGAAACCTGGTTTTTCTTGAAGGTGCCAAATCTCTGATAATCCTATTGGTGGTTCAGAAGTTCACAAATTTAGAGCTAGTCCAGATGTGAGAAAAGGGAGGCCCCAAAGTGGGGAGAAATGGGAGGCCCAAGATCAGCCAGGTAGTGAGAGGAGCAGTTGTCCCTTGGTAGGCAGCCCTTCTCACAGGCAGGGCCAAAGGCACATGGGAACTTACCGTGTGTTCGGTGACATGCTACTGATTTCCGCTGTGTCTTCTCCTGCTGCTGGACTAGAGCAGGAATTCCCAAGAGGCAAAGTGCAGGTCTTCGTCCTCAGTCCTTTCTGCAATACGGTATCAAGGAATATTTGTTGAGTTGAATTGAATATATAGCAGAGAAGAGGCTACATTTTATTGCTGCTGTTGTTTAGTCCTTTTCAGTTGGGTTTGACACTTTTGTCGCTTCTTGGCAGAGATACTGGAATGGTTTGCTATTTCCAGCTCATTTTACAAATGGGGAAACTGAGGCAAACAGGGTGAAGCAACTTGCCTGGGGCCACACAAGTAGTAAGAGGCTAAATCTGAACTCAGGTCTTCCTGACTCTGGGTCAGGAAATCCATCTGAAATCCATCCACTGCGCCACCTGACTGCCCCAAGTCTAGGGATTTAGAGAGAGAGAGAGAGAGAGAGAGAGAGAGAGAGAGAGAGGAGAAATGAGAGATAGAGATTGAGATGAGAGATGAGAGCTAGAGATGAGAGATGAGATAGAGATGAAAGATAGAGACGACGATAAAGATTAGCTCTACAGATGTGTGTGTGTGTGTGTGTGTGTGTGTGTGTGTACAAATGTATGTATATATGTATGTATGTATCTATGTATGTGTGGGTTTATAGCCATACAAAACTGAATTAAATCAAAAGGAAGAAGGGCATTTCTGTATTTGGGTTTGGAAAGTTCCAGAGATGGGGAATGGAAGCCTAGAATCCATTGCTATAGCACTGAAAGACTGGTTCATTAACCAAGAATGGTCTCCAGGGTCCAGTGAGTTCCTGCTACCATTATCAAGAGGACCACTGCCAAAGGGAGGGGGATAGCCAGCAGCCCAGCCCCAGGCTCTTCCAGAGAAGCTGAGCATGAGGGCAGGGGGGTGATTTGCCTAAAGTCATACAGGTGGTGAATGACAGGGTAAAGATTTGAACCCCTGAATCCAGTGTTCTTGCCACAGTGGAGAGCGGAGGTCAGGTAAATGAAAGGATATGGGTGGGATCAAGCCCCTTGGTTTGACCTGGGGAGAATGCCAAGTTGTTAAGTCCTTATCAACCCCCTGAGTTTTAATCTGATAATTGTCCAGTAGAGCTGGCAGCCAGTTGAGCCCAGACCCACCGGGTAGGTGGAGTTAGGAACCAAAGCTGGGTGAGCAAAGGGATCATTTCACAATGAAGTGGACTCCCCCTCCCCCAGCCCATGCAGGAGCACTGCAGGATCTGGAGATCTGTTGGTGAAGGGGGTCATCTAGTCCAACCCCCTAACGTGATGCATAAGGCCCAAAGAGAGAAGTGATTCACTGAAAGTTATCTCAGTCTTAAATCACTGAGTAAGGACTCAAATTCAGGTCCTCTGACTCCACATTCCAGGAAGGTAAAACATGGGGGACTAAGAGAAGGAGTGGAGAGACAGAGACGGATAGAGACACAAATACAGAGGCAGATAGTCAGACAGAGAGTTTATTAAGCACTCAATATTCACTAAGAGCTGAAGCTATAGATAACAAACAAGCAACATAGCCAGCCTATTCCCAAAGACTTCTATTTTAGAGGGAAAGGCAGCACCCATTGGGGAAAGATTCTGGAAGCCAGAGAAGGAAGACTATCCATCCTGGTGTGATGGGCAGAGAGCCCTCCAGAGTTGCCTCCTGCCCCCCTTCTCTTCTCTCCACTAAACGCACCCCTTTTCTCTTGTAGGAGTTACAGAGAGGTCACCAACTGCACCTACCTCATTGCTATGAAGCTCGACTGCTACTGGCCCAACCACCAGGTGAACGACTTCTTCCTTGCCATTCACAGGCACTACTTCCACAACTGCCCTGCCACAGGAAGAGTCCTGAAAGACCCACCCAGCAACATCCTCTGTCCCTTCATCATTGCCCCCATCTTGGTGACCCTCCTCGGGACAGCGCTGGTGGTGTATAAGAGTCAGCGAAATGAGGGCATTGTGTAAGGCTTTGCCATCCTGGCGCATACCCCTTGGGACTTCAGAGTGCATGTACACACCTGTCGTTGTGACCTGAGACTATGGGGTGGTTAGACTCTAGGGACATGCTAGGAAGGGAGCTGGTTCTGAGAAAACCTTCATTTGATATGATATAAGCTTATCTAATGAGGGGACTTATTCCCTGCAAGGTGGTTGGTGGGTGGGTGGGCAGAGATGAAAAAATCACATGGAAGACAATGGGAACATAGACTAAAAAGTCCTATTCTTTTCATCTAAACAAAACAAACTGCCCCTGAGTCATGCTAACAACATTGTACAGTTGCTAACAGATTTGAGAATTAAATTTGATATGAGCCCCGTCTTGACTTGAGCCACCAGAGGTCCAACAGATTGGTTGAGGTTGGCCAAGAGTGTTGTAAGTATAAATTATTCCTTGGGAAGTCTTTGGTTCACTGTTTCTCCTGAAATGTTCATTGTCCAGATGTGATCCCCTGCCCTTATGATGTTCCCATTATGTAAATGACTTTATTATGCTGTACAATGGAACAAGCTGTATTTGGAGAATTAAAAGATATGGTCTAAAATATGAAAATGCTTCTGGTCACTCTGGGACTTTCTAGTTGGGGGTGAAAGGAGTATCATTGGTTTGGCAAAAACCATGAAGAGGGTACAAAGACGGTACACTCCACTGATAAATCCTGACCATGTTGACAAAGGACCTGGCAAACATAGGCAAAAATAATAATGATAACTCACATTTATAGAGAGATTTATAATTACAATGTGCCTATTATTAGTCATCCCTCTCAAACCTCAAAACAACCCTGCAAGATTCATAGTACATGAGTTATACCCATTCTAAAAGGGAGAAAGTCAAGGCCCAGAGAGATGACCTGATCAAGGTCACAAGACCAGGGCATCTACCACCACCACCACAGGCATTCTGTCATAAATACCCAAATAACTATTGTTTTAGGTATTCTCACCACCTGCCATTTTGTTAGAGCTATTCTTTGGTCCAAGTCCATTCCATTTAACACCCATGGGAAGCAACATGGCCCAAGTAGTGTTGACTCCAAAGTCAGAGGACCTGGGTTCCAATCCCACAATAGATAATATTTGTTTTACTTTGAACAAATCACTTGACCTTTCTATATCCCAATTTCTCATCTATAAAAAGAGGAGGTTGGACAAGATGGGCTCTAAGACACTTTCTGGTTCTAAATCTTTGATCTTGAAACTCTTTCACATAGTAAATGGTTAGCAGATGTATGTCTAGGAGTTGATACCTGGTGTCAATCTGTTTAGAAAGTAAGGAAAGGAAATTCTCCTTTTACAGTCAGTAAACTTCTCAGGATCCTTGGAAGTTAGAGTTGTAGACTCCCCAAATGAAAATACGCTGCTGTTCACTGATCCCACTCCCTAACCCACATTCCCACCCATAAGGGTCCTCTTATGTCACTCTCTTGGCCTACTTGCCACCAAGCACTGAGAGCCCAGTATTTGAACAGTCCCAGCTGAGTTCAAATCTGGCCTCAGACACTTGCCAGTTGTGAGACCCTGGGTAAGTCATTTCATCTATTTGCCTCTGTTTATAAAATGAGCTTGAGAAGGAAATGATAGTATCTCTACCAAGAAAACCCAAAAGAGGTTACTAAGAGACATGACTGAAAAGGACTCAGCAACAACATACACTAGGCATTAAGGTAAATAAACATGGGGGGAATACAACTAGATGGTTCTAGCTCCTGGGAAATATGCTGTCCTGTTTTTTTCTCTACCCAGAATCTCCTGTTCCACTTCTTTGCCTTTACAGAAACTCTTCCTTCTGTTTATAAAGCTCTCTCTTTGCCTCTACTTCATAGAGTTCTTTATTTTTTTCCAAAAAGAATTCTTCTTTTCTGGAGAGTGACAATCCCTACAAGAATTTCCATGACTTCTCCAGGGTTATTAATGCTCTCCTCTTTTTTTTGCAAGGAAATGGGCTTAAGTGACTTGCCCAAGGCCACACAGCTAGGTCATTGTCAAGTGTCTGAAGCCGGATTTGAACCCAGGTACTCCTGACTCCAGGGCAGGTGTTTTATCCACTACGCCATCTAGCCAGCCCCAATGCTTTCCTCTTTTGACATTACTTTATGGCTATTCTCTATATTTTGTGTAGACTTATCTGGGGAACTCCCTCTCCCCAGCTCCTGCCAGTAGTGTTTTAACTCCATAAAGGCAGGGATCCTGTCTTTTATTATCTTTGTGGTGTCAGTGTCTGGCATTGAAGGAAGATTAGACACACACACACACACACACACACACACACACACACACACACACACAGTTGGATACAGAAATACATTTTTATCCAAAAGGGAATTAAGGGGGAGGGAATTAAAGGGAGGACAGACTAAGAAACAAGTCCTAAGCAAAACAAACTTGAAGAATGTACAAAAGTATTTCTAGTCATATTTTAACAGTGGCAAAAAATGGAAATCTCAGGGGGTGTCCATCAATTGGGGAATGACTGAATAAGTTATGGCATATGAATGTGATGGAATATTATTGTCCGTGTAAGAAATGATGAAGGACAGGGCTTCTGAGAAACTTGGGAAGAATTTGTAGGAACAGATGCAAAGGAAGTGAGCAGAACCAAGAGAACAATTTATAAAAAGACAACAAAATGATAGAGGCAAACAACTTTGAATGAATTAGAACTTCTGATCTGTGTGATGGCCAGTCAGGATTTCAGAGGACTAATAATAAAACATCTTGTCCATCCCCAGGAAAGAGGTAAAGGCCTCAGAAGGCAGAATAAGACAATTTTTTTTGACCACAACCAATGCTGAAATTTGTATGATTGATCATGTTTGTCATGTGTTTTGTTTTCAATTGGGGTTTGGAGTAGAAGTATAAAAAAGGTAGATTTTTGCTGACTAAAAAAATAAAATATAATTTGAAAAAATAAATCAAGTGCTCTGAGATTTGAGATGAGTGGAATATTAAGGGGCTTGAGCCAAACAAATATTTTCTGGGAAAATTCCTCCCTCTTGTGGGTTTCTGTTTCCTTCTGTTTCCTTCCTAAAATGACAGGGTTGGCATGGAAACAATGTAAAGACTAACACACTGCCTTCTGTGGGGGGGTTGGGGGAGGGAAGTGAGGTTAGGGGAAAAATTCTAAAATTCAAAATAAATAAATAAATAAATTGTTTAAAAAATGACAGGGTTGGAGAGATGATCTTCACATTCTCTTCTCAGCTTGAATGCTTTCTGGTCACCAACTGAGAGAGAGAAAGGAAGGTGTCTTGGAGGAGATAACATTTGCACCCGGTTTTGAAGAATGGGTAGGAAATGTCCAACAGGCTATCCTGAGGAGGGAGGGCTATCTCCAGAGGTCATAAAGTGAGCAAAGGCTTATGACGCGTGCTAGGAAAGCACATGCTACGTAGAACAGTGGATAGCAGAGAAGACTCATCTTCCTGAGTTCAAAGCCAGGCTCAGACACTTATTAACTGTGTCATGACCTTGTACAAGTCACTTAACCCCATTTACCTCAGTTTCCTCAGTTGTAAAATGAACTAGAGATTAAAATGGCAAATCACTCCAATATCTCTGCCAAGAAAACCCCAAATAGGATCACAAAGAGTCAGCCATGACTGAACACCAATACAGGAGAACAACAATCAGTCCTGTTTGACTTGCTGAGCAGGTACATGAAAAAAAGTCAGAAGGGAAGCTTGGAGTTAAACCATGGAGGGTCTTAAGGATTTCATTTAGCCTTTGCCTATGTGTTAAGTCACTGAAGAGGAGAACGAGCTTCCAGCTCCCTAGACAATACAAAGTTGTTAGAGGTGATTCATGTCTGCCAAGTTTGATTTCTACATTCTGTGATCAATTAGAGGCTCCCCTTTCCCCATTTACCAGCTATAGTTTGCTGTGTTCAGATGGATCTGAAATGGTTCCATCTTGTGGCGGGCATCATGGGCAGCCTTTGGGCCAGTTTCATACTAAGGTACCCAGGAGTCAGTTGAGTTTGGTCTTCTCTGCTCACAGTCCTCCCTCCCCTCCTCTTTCCCCCTCTTCCCAGGAAAGAATAGAGCCAGTCATCTTAGCAGCATTTTAAAAGCTAGCTGACTCATCGTTTTCTTTTAAAACTCATCTCCTCTGTTTTATGGGAAATGAAGGGGGGGGGGCTAGCACTGAACAGGATGGCCTCCCCAGGAGGTCAGAACTGCGGTTACTGCTCTCTGGACAAATTGTCTAGTGGGATCTTGGAGGGAGAGGCTGCCACTGCTTGGGAGGAGTATTTTGTACTTGAGTTGGGAAAACAGCTCTGTGGATTTTTCCTGGGGGTGTATTTAGCCTACAAAATGTATATAGGGGAGTAGATGTTTATGCTGGCAGCTCCATGGAGATGGTAGCCTCACTTCCAGACCCTGGACTCAAGTTTATCAGGCATCCCCATATGCCAGATGGGGAAGCTAAGTAGCTCAATGCATCAGGAAGAGCTGAGTTCAAATATTCTGTCCTCAGACACTTGCCAGTTGTGAGATCCTGGGCAAGTCATTTCACCTATTTGCCTCTGTTTCCTCCTTTATAAAATGAGCTGGAGACGGAAATGGTAAAACACTCTAATATCTCTACCAAGAAGACCCAAAAGGAGTCACTAAGACACATGACTGAAAATGACTCAAGAACGACAACAACATACACTAGGCATTGAGGTAAATAAACATGGGGGAATACAAAGGAGACAGTGACTGATGAGCTGTGCTAGGGCCACAACAACCTTGCCTTAAGTCCAGAGATCTCCTCTGTTTCTAAATTCCATCAATCACATTCATAAGGTCCCACGCTCTAGTAAATGCGCTCTGTGTACCAGGCAGCAGGAATTCAAAGGCAGAAACAAAATGGCACCTGCTATCAAGATCACATAATTTTGGAGTTGACAAGGAACTTGGTGGATGTTTGGTCTAAGTCATTCTCTTACTACAACATATCATCCAGGCTTTGCTCAAAGACTTCTAATGAAAGGGAGCCCACCCCCACCTAAGGTCACTCTCTCCACTTTTGGATAGCTGATTGCTAAGTAGGCTATCAAGCCAAATTTGTCTCTTTGCAACTTCCAATCATCACTCATGATTCTGTGCTCTGGGTTCGAATTGAATTCCCCCTTCACTTGATGGTTATTTAAACATTCCCATTGAGTCTTCTCTTCTCCAGACTCAATATGACCAGTGATTTCACAGGATTGTCACATGCCATGGAGTCAAGACCATCAACATCTTGATGATCCTTCTCCAGAAAGTCTCTAAATTGTCCATGTCGCACTTAAAATGTGGGTCACAGAACTGAAGCCAGTAGTCTGGACGTAGTCCAATCAGGACTAAATACAGAGGCATGGTCATCCCTTTAATTCTCAGTCACTCAGCCTCTCTTCACACAGCCCAAGATCACAAAAGCTTTTCTGGCTTAAGTATGATATTTCTGATTATAATCCATATTTATGTGTGCATATAATAAATGTATGTATATATATAGTTAAATATTTCTCATTTACATTTTTAAAAGTTTTTAACATTTTTAATAATTTTGAGTTCTATGGGGCGGCTAGGTTGCACAGTGGATAAAGCACCGGCCCTGGAGTCAGGAGTACCTGGGTTCAAATGTGGTCTTAAACACTTAATAATTACCTAGCTGTGTGGCCTTGGGCAAGCCACTTAGCCCCATTTGCCTTGCAAAAACCAATAAATAAACAAACAAACAAACAAACAAACAAATAAATAAATAAATAAATAGATAGATAAATAGATAATTTTGAGTTCCAAATGTTCTCTCTCCTGCCTTACTCTGTTTTAGGAGGGAAGCCATATGATATCAATTATACATATAAAGCTATGCAAAACTTACTTCCACATTGCAAAAGAAAGGGGGAAGTCAGGTGATGCAGTAATAGAGCACTGGCTCTGGAGTCAGGAAGACCTGAGTTTAAATCCGACCTCAGACACTCAATAATTACTTAGCTGTGTGACCTTGGGCAAGTCACTTAACTCAATTGCCTTGCCAAAAAAAATTTTATGTGTGTATACATATATATATGAAAAAAAGTATGTTTCAGTCTCCACTCAGAGTTCATCAGTTCTCTTTCTGGAGGTGAATAGCATTTTCATCTTAAGTCCTTTGGAATTTTCTTGGCTCAGTCTTGATCAAAGTAACTAAGATCTTTACAACTGATAATCACATACTGTTGCTGTTTCTGGGTACAATGTTCTTCTGGTTCTGCTCACTTCATTTTGCATCAGTTCATATAAGACTTCTGAAGGTTTTTCTGAAATTATTCTGCTTGTCATTTCTTATGCCACAATAATAATATTCCATCACAATGACTTGTTCAGTCATTCTCCACTTGATGGGCATCCCCTCAGTTTCCAATTCTTGGACACAATAAAAATCTCCTTTAAGTAGTTTTGTACAAATAGGGCCTTTCCTCTTTTCTTTGATCTCTTTGGGATATAGCCCATTAGTCATTCCATCATGTCTAGTGCCAAGGTCATTTTCCTTGGCAGAGGAAACAAAAGGTCTCTCTTCAAACAGCCTTATAAACAGGTACAAAGCCCCTCACCCATCTATTCCAGTGAAAAAGAGACTAGAGGACTTAGCTGCCCTCACTGAAGATCCCACTTAGACTTTTTCAAGGGATTTTCCCCAAGCTGTTTTTTTTTTTGTACACCCATAACCTCCACTGAATTTTCTGCCTAGCCAATGAGGAAGGCATAGCCAGAGCTGGCCTCCATCCACAAGGGACTTTTCCTTTAAAGGTAACCATCATGAGGCATGCCTGGTCAGCAAGGGAGATGGAGGAAGGCTGGGGCCAGAGTGAGGGTGAGGCTGAGAGTAGGTTGTTGGCTCTGGTAAAGAAAGCCCTAACTGTCTCTGTCCACATGAACACACAAGTCACTTTTTCCTGGGGCAGAACACATGGGGGGAAAGTGTGTGGATTCACACACACAGTTGGATATCTTAGAACAGTCTGGAAGGGCTGCCCTGAGAATACAGGAATCTTTAATATATTCTCCAGATCAGCCCATCCCCAACATCAGCAGTGCCCATTTCCCACCAGGAACCAAGATGTAATGAGCACCTGCAGATGGGGAGTCAGTCAGTCACGCCACATTCTGGTGAATTCTTAAGTAATGAAAGTGAACTTGGAAATCACCTAGTCAAATATGGAACTATGTTAAACATGATTATCCATGTTTAGTCTATATCAGATTACTCGCTGTCATGGAACAAATTACAGGAAGTGATGCTGAGTGAAGGGAGTAAAACCAAGAGACTATCGTCCACATGAACAGCCATATTGTGACCTGATCGATTTTGATGGATGCAGCTCCTGTCAGCAGTTCAGAGAGCTAGGACAGCCCTAGGAGATGGGCCACGGACAATGCTAGCCCCATCCAGAGGAAGAAAAACAAAAACAAAGCAAAACAAAACCCTACAGAATCTGAATGAACATTACATTCACTTTTTTAAAATCTCTTATGTAGTTTTTCCCTATCTCACAGTTTTCTTTCTTTTCCCTTAATCCTAATTCCTCATATCAAAAATGACTAATCTGTAAAAATGTTAAAATGCCACTGAGGGGAGGGGGGAGGGAAAGAGGGTGAAAGGGAATTATGTCATTTAAAAATATGCAGATGCATATGGAGGAACACTGAAAAACTTTCATAACATATAATTGGAAAATTAAAATAAAATATCAATTAAAAAAGATTACTTGCTGTTCTAGGGGGAGGAGAGAAGAGAGGGAGTTAAAAATGTGGAATTCAAAAATTTACAAAAAGAAGAATGTTGAAAAATATCTTTGCAGGTAATTGAAAAAATACAATAAAATAGCATTCAAAAAAATCATCCAGTCAAAAATCACAGGATAATAAATTAGCAGCTACAAAGGACCAGACCTACCTCCTCATTTTATAAATGAGGAAACTGAGACTTGGGGAGGCTTAGTGACTCCATAAACCTGGAAAGAGGTCTCAGTGGTCATCTATTGCACCTCCTAATTTTACTAATGAGGATTCTTCAGTTCAATTAAACAAACATTTATTGAGCACCTACTGTATACACCTGAAAGTGTGCTGGGTCAAAGGGATACAAAGATCTACCCTCAAGGGGCTTCTGTTCTACTAGATGGAAACAATAGGCATATAACTAAGTGAATAACAAGTATCTGCAAAGGAATTTGGGAAGGGGGGAGAATTAACAACTGGGGCAATCAAGGAGAGAGGAAGCAGCCCTTGAGAAGAACCTTGAAGCAGGAGGGGAGGAGAGCCTTCTCCCTCAATTTCTCAGCCACTGCATTGGCAACCACTCCCTTTGCTTTGCCCACATCTAACCTCTCTGCAATCAGGTTCCTGCCCTCATCAGCTCACTGAAACTGCTCTCCCCAGAGGTAACTGCTACGGCTGGCATGCTTTTCTCAGTCCTCATCCTTTCTGAGCTCTCTGCAGCCTTTGACACTGTCCATCACCTCCTTAATATTCTCTTTGTTCATACTGGCCCTGGAGCAGGAGTACCTGAGTTCCAATCTGACCTCAGACACTTAGTAATTGCCTAGCTGTGTGACCTTGGTAAGTCACAACCCCATTGCCTTACAAAAAAAAAAAAACTAAACCAAAAGAAAATTCTCTTTGTTCTAGGATTGGGTGACCCTACTGTTCCTTCACCCAAGTCATGCCCACCAACCTGGGTGTCCTTTCTTCTTCTCTAGACTAGTTCCCTTGGTGATCTCATCAGCTCCCATGGAGCCAATGATCAGCTCTACATAGTTGATTCTCAGACCTCTTTATTCAGCCTTGAGCGCCAGGTTCACATTCACTGTCTCTTGAACTCTTACTATCATCCTTGACTTTCCATTCATGCCCTACAGATCTTGTCATTTCTTTCTCTACAACATCTCTCATCTCATTCTCCTTCCCTCACACACTAGTTCAGGCCCACTCACTTGGTCTATTGAAATAACCTTACTCATTAAGGGATTTCACGCTCAGATGAATTTCCTAAAGAGTTCATCTCATCTAACTATGTTCTCTCCATACTCATGAAACTCCAGTGGCTCCCTATTACCCTAAGGATCAAGTATAAAATTCTTTGTTTGGCATGTAAAGCTCTTCACAATCTAACCCCTTCCAACCCCTTCTCACATTCTCCTCCCCCTTTATACTCTATGGGGAAGGTAGGTGGCTCAATGGATAGAGGACCAGTCCTAGAGGAAGACCTGAGTTCAAATCCAGCTTCAGACCCACACTAGCTGTGTGACCCTGGGCAAGTCACTTCAACCTGTTTGCCTGATCTGTCCAATGAGTTGAAGAAGGAAATGGCAGACTACTCCAGTATCTCTGCCAAGAAAATCCCAAATGGGGTCACAAAGAGTCAGAAATAATTGCCACTGAATGACCACCACCACCATCACCCCTTACTCCAGTCCATCCACACTGATCTCCTTGTAGTTCTTCAGTCACAAAGCTCTATTTCCCACCTCTATGTGTTTGCATTCACTATTCCCCATGCTCTCCCCACCCCCATCTTTCTTAACATCCCTGACTTTCTCTAAGACTCAGCTTGAGATCCACCTTCCCTGGGAGTTCATTCCTGGTCCCCCATCCCAACCCTTCCACAGTTCCTTGGGCTATTCCCCCTAAGAATGCCTCCATATTTATCCTGTATATACTGATTCATCTACATGGATTACAATGTGAGCTCCTTTCGCCTTTTTTTGCATCCATTAGCACATTGAACAGCACTCAGTAGGCACTTTAAAAATACTGGATTCATTAATTAATTCTTAAAGATTCAGCAAGCACAGAGTATATGAGGGAAGTGATATATAAGCAGTCTAGAAATATAAGTTGGAGGCAAACTGGGCAGAGTTTGGAATGCCAACGAAGGAGTTCTACTTTATCTTTTGGCAATAGGAGTCTGTAGGCCCCAGAATCATCGTGGAGTCTGTGTCATTTTAAACGTCAGACATCCGGTGCTCCCCCATTCCCTTCTTGGCAACGTACCCATCTGCAGCTCAGCGTGAGAGGTAGAGAGGATGAGGAATGGCTCGGGTGTGCCCACGTTCACTCTCCTCATGCCAGAGATGGCTTCCAGCCCATGGCTTTTTCTTGATTCCATGTAAGGCCAGATGTCTGGCTCACTGGCCTCTGTTAATATGGCATGTTATTGTATTTCCTAATATGCTTTATACACATTGAGTGTTCATGTTCGTGGAAGTGAAATGAATCAAATTGAGCTCATGCTTAGAGAAGCCTTCTTGGTTTACAAAACATTGAGAAGCGGCATGGTGTGGTCTAAAGAATGTTGACTTGGAATCAGAGGAGATTACAATTGGAATCCCAATCCTGCAAATGGATCCCTGTATGACCTTTGGTAAATAATTGCCTTCTCTGTGCCTCAGTTTCCTCCTTAGTTCAATGAGGAATTTTGGCCCATATAACTCTAAAGAATATTCTGGTTGTGGATACTATGATCCCATTTGATCCTTCCTACAACTCTGGAAGGGTGGGTGTAATCATTATCCTCATTTTGCAGATCAGTAAACTGAGACTCAGAGAGGCGCAGCCACTTGCTAGATAGAGGTTATTCTCTTTACTACATCATGCCACTTCTCAAAGAATGACTTCATTCATTATTTGTAATAATAATAGTAACAATGATGATGGATAATATTTATATTATTATCTCATCCAAAAATAAGAATAGTTGGAAGAGAGTTGGGGAGGAAACTAGCTCTAGCTACTGAGGTGGGGAGTGGGAGAGGGAGCATTTCCTGGAGGAGAGGGTCCTGAATGGAGCCCCAAAGGGAAATAAGGATTCTGGGAGGCAAAGATTAGAAGAGAGGACTCTAAGCGTGTAAAAACTGATGAAGAGTAAAGTTCGGGATGGGTGGTGTACTTCTCCAATTTCTAGGTAACATAAAGTTACGTTGTATAGTCAGAATGTTGGATGACAGATTTTTGACAGAAAAATCACAAAATAATTACCCAGCAAAGGGTAGTAGAAAGTTGTGGCTTCTTGGTGTTCGGTTGTGTCCAATTTTGCCTGATCCTATTTGGGTTTGGTTTTTTGGGGGTAGGGGTTGGCAGAGATACTGGAATGGTTTGCCATTTCCTTCTCCAGCTCACTTGACAGATGAGGAAACTGAGGTAAACAGTGAAATGATTTGCCCAGTTATAACCCAGTTAGTAAGTGACTGAGGTCAAATTTGAACTCAGGAAGATGAGTTCCGACTCAGCACTCTATCCACGGCACCACCTAGCTACCCCAAAGATGTGGCGAGGCAGCTGTTGAGGAGACAATAATAAGGGGGGGCAGGGAGATAGTGAAGTGAAACTTTATTCTGAGCCAGCAGTTTGCTATGGCAACCCCACAGCTGGTGCAAACTTAGGCTACCTTAAGAAGAGCTCTCAGGACTGAGATAGGAGAAACATTTTTGTACTCCATCATTGGTCAGCTCTCGGAAGGTCTTCTGTTGGGGAAGCTGCCCCTGGTCACACCATTGCTAGGGTTTGGGAGGGGGGTCTGGCTAGATGGCCTCTAGCAATCCTCCCCTCCCTGCAATTCTCAGATTATGAAATTCTGACAGTGTTTATCTGAACAGGCAGGGAAGAATCCGGGCCCTGGTTTTTACCATGTGAGTGCTGATGGGCAACTGGGTGGGACCATAGAGTGTAGAATGAGTTTGGAATCCGACAGATTCATCTTCCTGAGTTCTAATGCAGCCTCAATCATTTACTAGCAGTGTGGCCCTGGACAAGTCACTTCATCCTGTTTGCCTCAGTTTCTTCATCTGTCAAATGAACTGAAGAGGGACATGGCAAAATGCTTCAGTATCTCTGTCTAGAAAATCCCAAACGGGATTGTGAAGAGTCAGCTACAACTAAAACAGGTGAACAACAACAAACCACTCAGGTTTTTGTCTAAGAGCAAAATTCTGAGGGTCTTCTCATCTCTGCTCCCAAGGGCAAACCTCCACCTTCCTCCTCCAGAACTGGACAGAAGCCTCTCAACATATCCTAACTAATATCTACATGTTATTTTTAAGACAACATATGGGGCAGCTAGGTGGCACAGCGGATAGAGCACCGGCCATGGAGTCAGGAGGACCTGGGTTCAAATCCAGCCTCAGACACTTAATAATTACTTAGCTGTGTGGCCTTGGGCAAGCCATTTAACCCCATTTGCCTTGAAAAGTCCAAAAAGAAAAAGAAAAAGTAAATGGTTTAGAGTAGCCTAATTCAGGCCAGGACTGATAATGCTTTCTGCTTTAACAGGCCAGTCCCCAGAACAAACAGACATTGGCCCCAGATGAACCCCAAAAAGGATCAGAACCCTCTGTTTTCTCATGTACAGCACCAACCTCTTAAACTAAAAAAGAAAAGAAAAGAAAAATCCACCTAGTTTCCAAGGTTCCTTAAGGACAGCATAAAAGAAAAAGTCAAAGTGTTTTTTGATTACCAATTCAGAAACATTCTTCCATCTTCTCTAGAGACTCTCTTTGCATCCCAAACATTCTCCTTTTCTCTCCTTGCCAAACCCAAACAATTCTAATTCATTGTCTCTGTATCTGGGACTCTCTGCTTTCCTTTCTTTGACTTCAAGGCTAGGGCTTTTCATGTTGACTGATTCTGGCATCAGAAAGCTGAGAGCTCAGACTTGACTTCCCTAGCTCTCCCAGCCCCACAGTGGAGATGTCAAAAGTTGTTGCCATGGGGAAAACAAAGTCAATCAATTCCCCCCACTGCCTTTTCTTCCCAATGGGAGTTTGGGGGAGGAGAAAAAATTGGAGGGTAGTAAAATTAAATATATTTGATACTTCTTTAATGGACATTATAGACCTCAAGTCATTTTGTGATTTGAGATATATAAAAATTATGACTAATTAGCCTTTTTATATCTAAAATATAGGAATTTTTTGGATGAAAAATTTGGATAAAAATTCCTACTTTTATTTAAAGACAGGTCACCCTTCTCTGCCTCTTGTCTGTGCCCTCCTACAGATTCATGACTTGGCAGGGGAGGGCACCCAACATACTGGGAGGCTTTCCTTAATTTTTCCTGATATTGGCAATTCCCTGTTGCCCATCTATTTTTGCAGGTTGTACATGGTTTTAACAATATCCTTTATGCCTTATTTTACTATGCTATTTGGGTCTAATGTGTTCCAGTCTATCTCCTCAGTAGGTTCCTCCGCCACTGCCCTTTCTCCATCCCCAATTTCAGTTCTATAGAGACTGTGGCAAATTGAACTGCTGGCTGTTGAACTCAAAGGAATCCATTTAGGAGAATCTGACAAAAAACTTGAAAAGAGAAGCAACCACTCACACTATAGTAAAAACTGAGAGTCCTCTTTTCTGGGTAGCTTCTACCCAGTGCTAAGCTATAGCCAAAACAATCACTCCTCACCCCACACTGAAAAAAAAGGAAGGGGAAGTACACCATGAATATCATATGTTTTCCTCATGAAATATGGTCCATTTGGTGACCTCAAATTTTGTAGATTTGTAACTCCCAAATCTCTTCTCTCTTTTGGGAAATAGGCTATAAAGCCTGTGTTTAAATTTCAACTCTGAAAATCATTTAAATTCTCTGGACCTTAGTGTATTATCATCATTATCATCATTGGCATTTTTATTCTCATAATAATAATCAGAACAAAGATGACCTATTCATGGGGTGGCTAGGTGGCGCAATGGCTAGAGCATGGCCCTGGAGTCAGGAGTACCTGAGTTCAAATCCGGCCTCAGACACTTAATAATTACCTAGCCTTGGGCAAGTCACTTAACCCCATTGCCTTGCAAAAACCTAAGAAATAAAAGATGATATATTTAAGATTCGCATAACACTTTAAATAAATTAGTTAAGGTTCACATCAACCCTGTGAAATCCTTTCAGTCAATGTAATGTGGGGGCAGAAACATCAGTGTATATACAGTGATAAGAGTGCTGTGTAAGAAGTCAGGAAGACTCCTGAGTTCAAACCTGGCTTTAGATACTTATCAGCTGTCATTTAATCTTGTTTGCCTCAGTTTTCTCAACTGTAAAATGAACTGGAGAAGGAAATTGCAAACCACTCAATAGCAAACTACTCCAGTATTTCTACCAAGAAAACCCTAAATGGGTTCATGAAGAGTCAGATATGACTGAACAATAATTAGGGCTGGATAAAAAGGGTATATTCCACTGGCAATCACAAATACTCTGCCCTTCTCTCATTGCGAGTAGGACTAGTCTAGAAATATTTGTCAAACATTATTTCTCCCTCATCATATCTCACTCCCACCTCCCAGAAACCACAATGCCTTTTAGAATCTGTAGGCTATGTCTCGGTCATTCAAAGTTCATGGCTATAGTTGGGCATTTTAATTGAATTCAATAAACAAATGCCAGTTCAAAACCATTAGAGTATGCAGCATTTTCTTCCCATTCCAATGCCAACACTGAAAAAAAAATAAGTCGCTCTTAATTTGGAACCCAATCTCCCAACTGCAGTGTAAGCCAAGAAAGCTGATAGCTACTTAGATTGCATTAAGAGAGACAATGTGCAGCATTGCCCTGGCCAGATCTACCACACATCAGGAAGACTTATATCCTTGAAGCCAGAAGGGATCTCACAGATAAGGGAACTGAGGCCCAGAGAACAAATGTAACTTGCCCAATATCATCCCCATAGAAAGAGATTAGAATTGAAATCTGGGTCCTCTGGGTACTCCTCCTACCACACTATTCTCCCTTGACAGCAATTGGACATTAATAAGCCAGAGGGTATCCAGAGAATCCTAGAACTAGGGCTAAAAGGGACCTTACAGGTCAACTAGCCCAACCTTCTTAAGATGATGCTATAATGGACCAAAGGGTGTTTAGACTAGAGAAGAGATGACTTGGCAGTGGAATGATCTAATTATCTTCTAGGATTTGAGGGGTTATCAAATGGAAAAGGAATGAGACTTCTCTGCAGAACTCCAATGTGGAACAACTTCTTCTGGAGAGAGCAGGCTGCTCCATGAAAATAGTGGGCATGCTCCTTTAAGTAAAGACCACTCGTTGGGAATATCCCCCTTATTCAAACACAAGGGGAACTAGGGAGTACCTGAAGTTCCTTATAACTTAACCATTTTGTGATTAAGTGATGGTATGGGCAATGTAACTGAGATCTGGAAGGAAGAGGCCAGCAGTAATTGCCGTTCCCCTGGAAACCAGCTACAATGGTGATGTTATAAGAGCATTAGCCCTGATCCCATGGAAGGATGGGTATAAGCCTGGATAATGCCACCTAGTGTCTAGAAAGAGAGTGCTCTGCTTTCCATAATCCTTAACTTGATTTGGGGAGTACCCTTCAAGAATATCTTTTCCCAGGACTCATACATATAAACAAATAGATAGATAGATAGATAGATAGATAGATAGATAGATAGATAGATAGATAGATGGATGATAGATAGATAGACAAACAAATGAACAAATAGATGAATAAATGAATGAATTAATGAATGAATAAATCTATAATATATACAAAAATATATATAAATACACAAATATTCATAGCAGCTCTTTTTGTGATGGCAAAGAATTGGAAATTGAGGTGATGCCCATCAACTGGCATATAGCTGAACAAAATGTAGTATATGAATAGGAAAGAGCGTTATTGTTCTGTAAGAAATGATGAGCAGGTGGATTTCAGAAAAATCTGCAAAGACTCACACAAACTGATGTTGACTGAGCAGAACATTGTACACAACAACAGCAACATTGTGTGATGATCAGCTATGACAGACTTAGTTCTTCTTGGCAATAGTATGAACAAAGACAATGCTAACGGAGAAAGAACCATGGAGTCAGAATGCAGATCGAAGCAGACTTTTCACTTTTTTGGTTTTTTCTTTTGCATGGCTTTTCCCTTTTGTTCTGCTTCTTCTTTCACCATATGATTAATGTGGAAATATGTTTAACATGATTGTATATGTGTTACCTTAAAAAAGGAATATTTTTTTCTCTTAGGTTCCCATTCACCCTATCTAGGAGGCTTATTGAGGAGGCACTTGAATAGTGTGTGGTATGTTGGACAATGAGACAAACTGAAATAGATCTTGCCCTCAAGAAACTTCCATTCTCTTGGCTGCCGTGGCTTTTTTCAGGACCCAGCTCCTGCATGAAACTTTTCCTGGTCCACTTGTTAGCACCTGCTCTCTGAGATTGCCTTCCACTTCTACTGGGTTCACCCTTATTTTATTGAGAAGGAACCTCCAATCCAGAGAGGTTAAGCAACTTCCCCAAGGTCACAGAGCAATAAAGAGACAACCCCGAGATGTGAACTCAGGTTCTCTAACTCTAAATTGATTGTTCCTGCCTCCCTTGAAATGCTGTCACTATAACTTCAAAGATCTCTTCCTGTTTTGTGACTCTGAACCCCTTCTTCTGTCTATGGGAGCAGGTTGGACATTTGCTGCCACCTGACCTTGGTGTCATTCTATCTAGCTCGTGTCATCTGTGATCCCTTCCCATCCTCTCAAACTTCATGTAATAACAACTCCCAATGGCCATTACTAGTCATCTTGACTTTTTCATTTAATTTCCATTTAATCCAGTTCACTCACAAGTCGAGACATCATCCCATGATGCCGTTACTCCTCTTAGAGAATGAAGAATGAACAAGAGCAGCAATAACACCTCCCTCTTCGTAGGTTCTCAGGCTTACAGAATGCCTTCCCCATAGGTGGGCTGGTGAAGATCATAGTTTTTTGTTTTACAGATGAGAAAATAAACTCAGGTAAAGGCACTAGTCCCAGGTCACTCAGTTCATTAGTAGCGGGACAAGGCAAAGCAGGATCAAGACTTGAACCCAGAGCCCCACTGACTCCCACTGTGAAGCAGGTTCTTGAGTTCAGTTCTAGGTCTTCTCCGTTGACTCCAATTCACTTTGCACACACCACACAAACTCTGTGTATTCATTTGGAGCTCAGATATTTCCTCAGGGAAAAAAATGCTATAAATAACAACTTGGCAGGTCTCCAAAATGCTATATAGTTCCCTTGCCTTTTTTTTCATTTTGGTCTCAACTTATAATTTTATCAGTTGATGGAATTCCCCCTTCCCCCAATAAAGCTAATAATTATAACAGCTAGCTTTAATTATTAAGTTTTAGTGACTAAAAATGGTGGTGAGACTTTGGGAACGTACTATACAGCTTTTTAAGGTTTGTTAAGTGCTGTACATATGTTATTGATGTTATTAGATGGTGACAAAAGTTCTTTGAAAGAGGTACTATCCCCATTTCAGAGATAAGGAAATTGAGGCAGATAGAGGTAAAGTGGCTTCCCCAGAGTTACCCAGCTTAGTAAAAGTCTGAAATGGGATTTGAACTCAGGGCTTCCTGAACTAAGTTCAGTCTTTTATCTACTTTGTCTCCATGGAGCTGCCCAATATAAATTACCTGTGTCGAGTCTAACCTAGTCTTACAGAGTCACACTTAGTATCTATCAATCTAGAGAATCACCCAAACTCTGTACATCAGATTGTGACAAGGTCTAAGACCAGGTCTTCCTGACCCAAATCCTAGGCCACAAGTCATTCTGTCCACTTCACCTTGCTGCCTTCCATTGGACCCAAGGAGTTAAAATACTCTGTTCTTCTCTCTGAACCTGCCTATTTCACTGTAAATTAGGATCATATCCTTTCTATCTCTAGACCCTCTTCATTATGATAAAGGCAAACTCAGGCTACAAACAATATTCACAACTTGGGAGTGTGCAGGATCCACATTAAAATATAATTGAGAAAAGTTTTAAAAATACAATTCAACATAGATAGTGTTAATCTGAGGCTTTCTATGACAATCTGTAGCCCAGAGGGATGTGTTTCCATTTGAGTTTGACATAAGAGAAGAAACTGTCTTGTAAAAGAGAAATGAGCCCTGAGCTTGAAGCTGGAAGACCTAAGGTTTGCAACCCAGTTCTGCTTACTCCAAGCACGACTATGGGCAAATCATCTCACTTCCCTCAGCCTCAATTTACTCATTTATAAAATAAGAGAGTTGGACTAAATAACTCCTTAGATCTAGCAGTTCTCAGGAGCCAGCATCCCCTCTCCTATCATCTTCAATTAACACAAGCTTTCCTCTCTGAGATGCTCACCCAAGGCTCAGCTTGAGTCCTATCTTCTTGAATCCCTCCAATTTTCTGAGCTCTTTCCTGCTCAATTTACCTTGTATTTTTACTTATAATATTAATAAAAGCTAACATTTATATAGTACTTTCAGATATATATATAATATTTTACAAATATAATCTCATTTAATCCTCACAAGCAGGAGCTATTATAGTGATTTTTCTCATTTTTAGTTGAAGAAACTGAGGCAGAGAGGTTGAATGACTTACTCAGGATTCCAAGGCTACTAAGTGTCTGAGACCAGATTTGAACCTAAATCTTCCTGACTCCAATCCTAATGCTCTATCTGCTGTAACAACCATTTGTCTACAAGATGAAGGGCAGTTGGATAGAGTGCTAGACCTGGAGTCTGGAAAATTCATCTTCCTTAGTTCAAATCCAGCCTCAGACACTTTCTAGCTCTGTGACCCTGAGCAAATCACTTAACCCTGTTTGCCTCAATTTCCTCATCTGTAAAATGAGCTGGAGAAGGAAATGAAAAACTACCCAAATAGGTCTGAAGAGTCAAATACAACTAAAAAAATGGCTGAACATGAATGTATAAAATGTATTTACCAGTTGGAATATAGGCTCTTTGAGGGTAGAAAATGTTATTTTTATTTTCTGTTTTGTCTCTCTCTCTCTCTCTCTCTCTCTCTCTCTCTCTCCACTGATTTAGAGCCTTGCATATGGTAGAGGCTAAATAAAGTATGTATTAAATTGAATAGAATTGACATTTTGTTCCAGAAAGAATGATATCTTTCATGCTATTATTACTTTCTAGGTAGTTTTCACATTTCTATGAGAGGGTCAAACTAGGTAACTAGACCCCTTCCAGCTCTTAATCCATGGTCCTAGAACATCACTAAAATCACCACCACCACCATCATCATTCAGACTATCCAAGCCTCTGAGAGGGGACTTCGGATCTGGTATCAGCTATATCCTTTTCTGAAGCCACAGCAACCAGGAACATAGCATTGGCCAAACAAGACTAGACTTGGGACCAAAGTATAGACTTGGAAGGGACCTCAGAGACCACTTATTCCAATTCCACCATTTTGCAGATGAGAAAACTGAAACCTAGAGAGTTGAAGGTGATTTATATGGAATTCATGGCCTTTCTCCAAAACCCAACTCACCTCCAAACACTATCCCCCCCAAGTTTGTAACTTTGGAGTCGTTGCTGACTCTTCTCTGTCCCCAGCTAGATGGCGCTGTGGGCCGAGTCAGACTTGAATTCAATATCTACCCTCAGTCATTTATTGGATGGGTGAGCCTGGACAAGACACTCCTCTGTCTGCCATTGTTTCCTTAGCTATAAAATGAAGGTCATAACAACCTTTATCTCCTAGGGAGATTGTTGGGAGGATCAATGACTCAATATTTGGAAAGTGCTTCGTTCAGAGTTTGGCATTCAGTAGGCACTTAATGAATGTTTACTTCCTTTTCCTTCCCATCTCCATCCATCACTCCATGGACACTCTCACACTCATTCCCCCTTTTCTCCATTTACACAATTAACCCTATCCTGTCTCCCCTGGTCTGTTGCACCCACCTTCTTTCAAAATGCTCCCCCTATTTAGTCTCTGTTAGAGGTGATGCCAAGACAAGCACATGAATTGGATTTGAGTGGGGGCCTGCGGGGGGAGGTGTGCTAAATCACTGACCTCACTTTCTCCTCTAGAGCCATGTGGGTCCAGCAGCCAGATATGGATCAGGACAACTGGAGATGGTCCTGGATGCAAGGCAATCAGGACTAAGTGACTTGCCCAAGGTCATAGAGCTAGTAAGAGTCAAGTGTCTGAGGCCAGATTCGAACTCCTGTCCTCCTATCTCCAAAACCAGTGCTCTATCCACTTTGCCACCTAGCTGTTCCTCTGGTGAGCTAATGCTGCTAGTGGAGCAGCAGGGAAGAGAGCAAGGAAGACAATAACTGAGGTCAATCAAACATTTAAGGAACAATTAGTTCCAATTCTATATAAACTCTTTGGAAAAACAGGTGAAGACAGAACTCTGCCTAACTCTTTCTAGGACACCAATATGGTGCTCATACCTAAACCAGGAAGGATTAAAACAGAGAAAGAAAATTATAGACCTATCTCCCTGATGAATATAGATGCCAAAATCTTAAATAGAATCTTAGTAAAACGACTACAACAAGTTATCACTGGGATAATGCATTACAACCAAGTAGGATTCATCCCAGGAATGCAGGGTTGGTTCAATATTGGGGAAACTGTTAGTATAATTAACTATATCAATAACAAACCTATCAGAAATCATGTGATTATATCAATAGCTGCTGAAAAAGCTTTTGATAAAATATAGCACCCTTTCCTACCTAGAGAGTGTAGGAATAAATGATTTGTTCCTTAGAATAAGAAGTAGCATCTATCTGAAACCATCAACAAGCATTATATGCAATGGGGATAGGTTTGAGGCATTCCCAATAAGTGAAACAAGGGTACTATTCAATATTGTATTAGAAATGTTAGCTTCAGCAATAAGAGAAGAAAAAGAAATTGAAGGAATTAGAATAGGGAAGGAGGAGACAAAACTCTCACTCTTTACAGATAACATGAGAATCCTAGAGAATCCTAAAAAGTCATCTAAAAAACTGCTAGAAATAATTAGCAACTTTAGCAAAGTAGCAAGACATAAAATAAACCCTCATAAATTCTCAACATTTCTATATATGCCTAGCAAGATACAGCAGAAAGAGGTAGAAACGATATCCCACTCAAAGTAACCTCAGACAAAATAAAATACCCGGGAATCTACCTGCCAAGGCAGACTCAAAAACTTTTTGAAAAAAATTACAAAACTCTTCTCACACAAATAAAATCAGATTTAAATACCTGGGCAAACATCAACTGTTCATGGATAAGTGGAGCTAATACAATAAAAATGACAATTCTACCAAAAAATAACTACTTGTTTAGTACCCTACCACTCAAAATTCCAAAAAATTACTTTAATGAGTTAGAAAAAGTTGTAAGTAAATTTATATGGAGAAATAAAAAGTAGAGAATTTCTAGGGATTCAATGAAAAAAAGTGCAAAAGAAGGTGGCTTAGCCTTACCAGATCTAAAATTATATTATAAAGCATCGGTCCTCAAAACTGTCTGGTATTGGCTAAGAAATAGAGTCATGGATCAGTGGAATAGACTAGGTGCAATAGTAGGAAATGACTACAGTAATCTGCTGTTTGATAAACCCAGAGAGTCCAGCTATTGGGATAAAAACTCTTTCTTCGATAAAAACTGTTGGGAAAATTGAAAGTTAGTATGGAAGAAACCTAGATTAGACCAACACCTCACACCCTTTACCAAGATAAGATCAAAATGGACACAGGATTTAGGCATAAAAAACAATACTATAAGCAAATTAGAAGATCAAGGACTAGTTTACCTGTCAGATCTATGGAAAGGGAAACAGTTTATGGTCAAAGAAGAGATAGAGAACACCATTCAAAACAAACTAGATAATTTTGACTACATTAAATTAAAAAGCTTTTGCACAGACAAAACCACTGTAACCAAGATCAAAAGAAATGTAGTAAATTGGGAAACAATTTTTGCAACTAGTGTTTCTGACAAAGGACTCATTTCTAAAATATACAGAGAACTGAGTCAAATTTTCAAAAAACAAGCCAATTGACAAATGGTCAAAGGATATGCAAAGTCAATTTACAGATGAGGAGATCAAAGCAATCTATAGTCATATGAAAAATTTCTCCAAATCATTACTTATTAGAGAAATGCAAATTAAGGCATCTCTGAGATACCACCTCACACTTCTCAGACTTGCCAATATGACCAGAAAGGACAATGATCTATGTTGGAAGGGATGTGGGAAATCTGGAAACCTAATACATTGCTGGTGGAGCTGTGAACTCATCCAAACTTTCTGGAGAACAATTTGGAATTATGCTCAAAAGGCAACAAAATGTGCATACCCTTTGATCCAGCAATACTACTACTGGGTCTATACCCTGAAGAGATGATAAAAAAGGGTAAAAACATCACTTGTACGAAAATATTTATAGCAGCCCTGTTTGTGGTGGCAAAAAAATTGGAAATTAAGTGAATGTCCTTCAATTGGGGAATGACTTAACAAACTGTGGAATATGTATGTCATGGAACACTATTGTTCTATTAGAAACCAGGAGGGATGGGAATTCAGGGAAGCCTGGAAAGATATGCATGAACTGATGCTGAGGGAGATGAGCAGAACCAGAAAAACACTGTACACCCTAACAGAAACATGGGGGTGATGATCAACCCTGATGGAGTTGGCTCATCCCTTCAGTGCAACAACCAGGGACAGTTTTGAACTATCTGCAATGGAGAAATACCATCTGTATCCAGAGAAAAAAATTATGGACTTTGAACAAAGACCAAAAACTATTACCGTCAAATTAGAAAAAAAAAAAAAAGATGTTATATTATTATGTAATTTTACTATCTCATCCTTTATTTTTCTTCCTTAAGGATATGATTTCTCTGTCATCACATTCAACTGAGATCAATGTATAACATGGAACCAATGTAAACAGTAACAGAATGCCCCACCACTTTCCCCATCCAGTAAAGCAGGGACCTGGGGGATCAAAAGCAAGATCACTTCAACTGAGGCCTTCTCTATGAGGCTCAGATCCCCACTTCCAATTGTCCAGTGTGCCCCTGGTACTGCCATTTGAGGCCCTAAGGACACCAACTGGGGGCTGCTTGTGCCAGAGAGGATGGAGGAGCCAGAAGAGGCCTGAAATCTTGATCACATATTATAACTCAGGTCCTTTTGAGATCTCCATAGTCCTGGGCATGCAAATGAACTGCCTGGGAATTTTGTTCTTTCAAGGAACATGTAAGGAAAAAACTCATGTGCTTTGCACCTACAGAAGGGAAATCAGGGATGATCACAGGCTAATGGAATGGTCAGCAACTCCTAAGAGACCATGGGCATTTCTGAGGAATGTTTACATACCTATGCTCTCCAGCACATTTTGTTCAGGTTGTGAGTAACCAGTGGAACTTTTTAAAATAACTATTTAGTGAATAACTTAAAATAATAAAGGATATCATTTTTCCTAATTTTTTTTACTAAATAAGGGAAATCCTAATGAATCTTATTTTCTTTTTAAGTTTTCAAGTGAACTTTACTTTGAAATATACTTTGCAAAAAACTCCTTTTAATCATGCCCTTCCCCTTAAAATAAATTTCAGAAAACCCTCTAAGCCTCATTTTCTTAGCTTTAAAAAAAAGTACCTCCTCCCTTGGTCCCACATTTTAGTATTTAAGGTCAGCATAGGGCATCATGGTCTGATGATCAGAGGCACATCTTTTTCTTTTTTTGTTGTCTGTTTTTTGTTTTTTCAAGGCAACAGGGTTAAGGGACTTGCCCAAGGTCACATAGCTAGGTAATTATTAAGTGTCTGAGACTGGATTTGAACTCAAGTCCTCCTGACTCCAGGGCTGTTACTCCATCCACTGTGCCACCTAGCTACCTTGAGGCACATCTTTTTCAATCATATATTATGGTTTCTGCCTTTTCTGCCCTTATCAATGCAAACCCTCTGACTCCTGTTAGAAAGTCAGTTCCTTGAGGGTAGAGAATAGAGAACATCAGTCTTATGATTCATATATCTAATGCCCATCAGTGATACTTATTCAGTGCTTGCTGATTGACTGATATTCATAAAACAATCATCTGACCACTACCCTCCTCTCCATCTTTAAAGTTTTATTTGGCTCCCTATTGTCTCAAAGACAAAATGTAAACTTTCCTATTTAGAGTTTAAGGTACTTGGCAATCTGGTTGTTCCCTGTCTTTCTAGTTGGAACTCTACCTTAACAAACTGACCTTTTGAGGTTCCCTATATATGACACTCTACTTCCCTCCACAGCCCACCATGTCTGGAAGGCCTTCCCTTTTATTTCTAACTCTGAAGACCCCCTTCATGAAGTCGTTCCTAATTCTCTTTCCTTGCTCCCATTTCCCCAAGCTGTTCATATTTTCTCCTTCTTGAAACCATATTATATCATTTTGTATATTCATTTTGTGTTTATTTATCCATGTCCTTATGGAGATCAGGTTCTCTTTTACTAGTTTAATCAGAGTGACCCCAGTCCCTAGTATAAGGCCTGGCATAAGGCCAGTATTTCATTTTCCTTAAACTCAAATTTGGTTAGAATTCCCCTACTCAATCAATTGTGGTTACTCCTTTTCCTCTAGAATAAAATCGGAACTCCTCTGTTTGACTTTTGAAGCCCTCACCAACCTCTGTGGCCTCTTTTTCCAACTCTTTGGACATTATTTCTATCCTAAATTCTGCATTCCAGACAAGCCAACTTTCCATTTCCTTCTCATCCAGGATACTATCTCCCATTTGCACTGTCCCCCAAGCCTGGGAAGCACTCCTTCTATCCCTGTTTCCTTGGGGTCCTTTAAGATGCAGTTTTAGTGCTCTCTTCTTTCTGCTTGAAGCCTTACCTCCCAAACTCCCTTGTATTTAATGACTTTGTATGTTTGTATTTCTCAACTTTATATTTCTCCTGCACATATGTAATTACATATACACATTGATATCCATAGATATATATTCAGAAATATCTTCTTTAGAATGTAAATACGGGGCAGCTAGGTGGCACAGTGGATAGAGCACCAGCCCTGGAGTCAGGAGGACCTGGGTTCAAATCCAGTCTCAGACATTTAATAATTACCTAGCTGCGTGGCCTTGGGCAAGCCACTTAACCCTATTGCCTTGCAAAAACCCAGAATGTAAATACAATGACAATAAGCGCTATTTCTAGCTTTGTACTTGTGTGTTTAACCTTAGCATATAG
This sequence comes from Macrotis lagotis, assembly GCF_037893015.1. Classification (NCBI taxonomy): domain Eukaryota; kingdom Metazoa; phylum Chordata; class Mammalia; order Peramelemorphia; family Peramelidae; genus Macrotis; species Macrotis lagotis. The sequence continues at coordinate 264,624,241 of NC_133662.1, read as the reverse complement.
TACTTTAGGTGTGAAATAATTATTTGTTGAGTCTGATTCTTGCTGTTTGTCCATTTTCAGGGAGGATCAGTGATATCACAGAATGACAACTTGATAAATGAATGAATTGGATTGAAGCACGGGAGCCATATCCAAAGTCATCAGCTTCACTGTCTCTTCCAGAGTCATCAAAGTCCAGTCATAGGACAAGTCAGAAAGACTGGCTATAGTCCAAGATGCAGTGGATGGATGACCTTGGCATCTTTCATGTCTGGCTATTGGAACAGACTGTTCTCATCCACCCATTCCATGAGGAATTCCATGAGTATGCTTGGGAGAAGACATCCCTGAGGCACCAAAGGATTTGAGGCACCTCAGTTACTCTCAACATGGTTTAGGCCGTCTGCTGAACCAGTTTATGAGGGGTATGGCTACTCTGACAGCTAAAGCTTCTTGGTGCCACAAGTCAGAGTTGAGAGCCAAGTGGAACCAAAGGTAGCTGAAAAAGGCTCAGCAGACCCTCCTACCAGAAGTCCTCATCCTCCTTGAACAATCCATATACCCTGACTGATTGATCAGGGCATGCCATTACACATTATTTTTGCCTAAGGGACTGAACTACTTAGCTGAGCTCAGTTTCCTAGATAATGGGAGTCCAGACTTTTTTAGTCCTGGGCTTTTTTAGTCCTCAGACCAGGCTAAGTCCCCTCCTGGCAGAAGTTCAGAACTCTGCTGATAATTATAGTTGCTCCCCAACTCACTGTCCTGTCCTCATTGCAAAATTCCCTGGGCTTCAGTAACTCATTTGTCTCTCCAAGGCAACATTTATTTACAATTTAGATCTTTGTTGCACTAAAAGAAGTATCTAGAGGATATTTTGTTTTTATTTCAGGAAGACTATATATTATTTTTCTGCTGGGGACACTAAGTTCTTTAGGATATCAAACTTAACTCCCACCAAAACAATCCTTTGCTATCTCCCTGAGCCTGGCTCAGCAGAGAGAGGGATGGATTTAAAAGAGGAATCATTGGTTCAGTCCTGCTTCAGTTGCCAACTGTGAGCTCAGAAAGGTTGATTCATCTTCCTGTGCCCCATCTGTAAAATGGACAGGATTATTATGAGGCTCCAATAAGCAATGGCTCATCTGGGCTCCTATCCCAACTTACACTTGCTCTCCCAGAAGGAGGCTCATTTAGATCTCTCCTAAGGGTTCTAGGGGTAACCCTGAGAAATAGGGGGGGGGTCATCTAAAGGTGTTGTGCATGAGCCCAACTCTTCCAATAGCATTGATTCAGTTAATCTTTCCTCAGTCTCAGTTAACCAATTAACATCAAGCAGCTCTTATAAAGGGATAGTTATAGAAAAGACCTAGCCAAAGCTGAAATACATCAGCTTCCAAAATTAGGAATCCACTTTTGTCTATGACTTGAGTGCCAGGGAGAGTAGGTTCAAACTTAAAGTGGTTCTGGGTATGGTACAATAGATGGATGAAGTCTAAATTAGCTAACTGATGCACACCTGGACTGGGTCAAGCAGTACCTGGAGGGGGCTCAGCAACAGCCTCCAACATAGGCTTCGGTGGTCTTCTGACCTTTCCAATCTCACAGGGTAGGAATATGGTCCATTTGGTTCACTCAACTAAGATCAGGAAGAATGAACAGAGAAAAGCAAAGCCCTGCTACAAGCATAGTTATGTTGGCAGTCAGATGAAAAACTGGGCCCAAGACCCGTCCCCAAACCTGGAGGCCTCGAACACCTTTTTGCTTCACTCGGGACCAGGAAAGAGAGAAATTATCTATTCTTGTCTCTCATATGCATCCAATTCTGCAGATAATTAAAAAGGTTTTCATCTCCTCAGGGTAAGCTGACAGGAAACAGTCATCCTCTTCATCATTCACTTCCAGAAGGACACTCACCAAGTTTCCATGTGGATTGCCAGTCGGCACCGCATCTCTCATTGGCCAGTCTCCCTTCTCCCCAACCCCAATAGAAGAGATGATGCAGGCAAAGGGATTTACTGTTGTTATTACTATGACAACCCGGGTGGAGCACCGACTGGACGTTAGAAAGATGAAAGCTACCTGGGAGGCCACTGGGTGGAATCTGCTCATTTTACAGATGTGGCCCAGAGATATTAAGTAGCTTGCACGTAGTCACTCAGGTCAGTAAAGCAAAAAGGTGGAATTTAAAGGCAGATCCTCGGCCCCCAGAGCAGTGTTGGGCCATGATAGGCGGAGGCCCTCCAAGCCTAGGGTGAGCCTGGGTATCGTGGGCTTTCATCAAATTTTCTTTCTTAAAGATGTTTGATGTTTTGATGTTTGGCCCTCCTCTACCATCACTCCTGTGTAGAAGTCGTTTAGCAAAACAGACCCAGTCTGCAGTGTTCTGTACCCGTCTTCCACCTCCTCTCTCTTTACAGGAAAACTGGTTCCATCAAGGGTCCCCTCCCTCACTCCAGCAGACAGAAGTTCCCCAAGCAAGGCTCGTGGCTTTAATTCTCTGGAAGCCGGAGCATCGTACCCTGGCCATGGTAGGGGCATAGGCCGGGCAGTGCCCGTTACAGACGGGGGTCTCGGCCGTGTGGTGGGAAGGAAGTGGGGGTGCAGGGAGCTGGGGGGGCCGGGGGGCCATTCTCAATGGCTGGAAAGGACCACGGGGAGGCTGGCCGCGTCGGAGGGGCGCCCGCCCCCCGGGGGCCCGGGGAACTGCTCCCCAGGGGAAGGGCCCCCCTCGGGGAGCTCCAAGCAAAGGCCGGGGGCAGCTCCCGCCTGGGGCCGGGCTGGATGGTTCCGGAGGTCCGGGGCGCCGGGGCCGCCGCTTCTGGCCCTCCGCGGGCTGCCGGGGGCGTCTCGGGTGGGGGGCCCGGGCTCAGGGCGGGACTGGGGAGCGGCGGGGGGCGCGGCCCCGGGCGGCCCCGGCGCCCCTCGGCCCCCCGCGCTCCCGGCGGGGAGTTTGAAGCTTCCCGCCTCTCGGAGCCCTTCCCACCAATCAGAGCCCGCCCCGATGACGTCGCCGCGTCCTCCCGCCCAGCCTCCTGGGGAATGGAGTTCCGAGGGTGGCGGTTCCCCCGAGGCATCACGGGAAACGGGGGCCGCAGGGCGCCGCCCCCGCGCCGGGCACGGGGGGAGACCGAGAGGGCCGAGACTTCGCCCGGGGCTCGGCCCCCGCCCCAGCTCTTCCCCCGCCTCCCTGTCGGCTTCCCCCACCCCAGCTGTGTGAGTGGACGCACTCGGGGAACGCATAAAGTTCTTGTTTTTAAAAAAAAAGCAGGAGGCGGAGGAGGGGGACGGTCGAGAAGACCACCGACCAATAGGAGGCGGGCGGCTGCTCCGGCCCCGCCCCGCCCCTTCCGCTTCCGCCTTCGCCGCTGCCGCTGCCTGAGGGGCCGGAGCCGGAGGCCTGGGAGCCGGAGTGCGGCCGCCGCGGACCCGCTGCCGGGGCCGGGGGATGGTGTGGGGCCCCCCAGGTGAGTGGGCGAGCCGCGGCCGGGCGGCCCCGACCCTGTCACCCCTCCTGGCCGAGCCCTCGGGGCCCCGCGACCGCTGCGGCGCCCCCTCCCGATGCTCAGGACCCCGAGACGGGGCTGCGGACCCCCCGCGTGTGACCCCCCCGAGACAGGGCTGCGGACCCCCCGCGTGTGACCCCCCCGAGACAGGGCTGCGGACCCCCCGCGTGTGACCCCCCCCGAGACAGGGCTGCGGACCCCCCTCCATGTGACCCCCCATATGGGGCTGCGGACCCCCCCGCGTGTGACCCCCCCATATGGGGCTGCAGACCCCCCTCCATGTGACCCCCCCATATGGGGCTGCAGACCCCCCTCCATGTGACCCCCCATATGGGGCTGCAGACCCCCCTCCATGTGACCCCCCATATGGGGCTGTGGACCCCCCCGCGTGTGACCCCCCATATGGGGCTGCGGCCCCCCCGCCGTGTGAACCCCCTCCCCGTGTCCTCCCACTTAGACTGCAGATCCCCCTCATGTGACCCCCATATGGGGCTGCGGATCCCCCTCCATGTGACCCCCCATATGGGGCTGTGGACCCCTCCGCGTGTGACCCCCCATATGGGGCTGCAGACCCCCCTCCATGTGACCCCCCCATATGGGGCTGTGGACCCCTCCGCGTGTGACCCCCCATATGGGGCTGCAGACCCCCCTCCATGTGACCCCCCATATGGGGCTGCAGACCCCCCTCCATGTGACCCCCCCCATATGGGGCTGCAGACCCCCCTCCATGTGACCCCCCATATGGGGCTGCAGACCCCCCTCCATGTGACCCCCCCATATGGGGCTGCGGACCCCCCCGCGTGTGACCCCCCATATGGGGCTGCGGCCCCCCCACCGTGTGACCCCCATATGGGGCTGCAGACCCGTTCTTGTGCCCCTTCCTCCGGGGAACCCCTTCTCCATGTGACCCCCCACGCTGGCCTGGGACTACAGACCCGCCTCAGTATGACCCCCCACAGACTGCGGACCCCCCCAGTGTGACCCCCTCAAGGGGGCTGCAGACTCCTCCACGTGAGACCTCCCCACTTGAGACTTCAGACCTCCTGACCCCCTACAGGACTGCAGCCCCTTCTTTCTCCCTTTGACCCCCACTTCGACATGGGACTGCAGCCCCCCCCTTCTTCTGGCACTTTCTCCGTCTGACCCCCACCCCGATGTGGACCTGCAGATTCTCCTCTATCTCATACCCACCCCACCCCCCGCATAGGACTGCAGACCTGCCTCCTTGTAAGCCCCTCTTCTCTGTGACACCCCCAGACCACACTGCCCCACCTGTGATCTCACTTAGGATACCCCCCCAACTGTAGATCACATAGAGCTACAGATCCCCTCTCCCTCCTTCTTATCACCCTATGTAGTTCTGCAGGACTCTAGCAGGAACCCCCAGACAGGGGGCTTCAGGACTTCACCCTCTCTCTGTCACTCCCCCCATGAAGGCTGCAGGATCCCCCCACTCCCTGTCATTTGTCATGTAGGGCAGTTGGATCCCCTGTGGTTCCCACGGTGGGACAATCCCTGTGACTCCTCATATAGGGCTACAGAGCTACCTGATCCCTGACTCCCTGTGGCCTCCCCCTGCCCCCCATGAGATTACTGCATGTTCCACTCACATCCCAAGTCCTCCTAGGCACCTCTGGACCTCCCATGTGACTTCAGTGCCCCCTCCTCACATGTCTTCCTGGGCCTCTGTGAGGGGACTCTCATTGGAGACTGCAGACCCTGCCATATCCTTAAAGATCCTTGTGAACCCTCCCAACACACATTTTGGGGTTACAGCTCTTCCTCATCATGTCCTTATGCCCCCATCCCCCCATATTGTGGTGCCCCACTCCCACCCAGACCTACTCTGCACTTGTAAGTGACCCACTCCCCTACTCCTGGCCCAGGCAGCCCACTCCCTTGTCCCCCTCCCCATCACATGTTCTGTGCTGCTATTGGGACCCTCACCCTCATCCCTTCCCCCCGCAGTGAGGAACTCTAGGCCTGTCCTCCATATTCTCCTAGGCTTCTGTCACCCTTCCCCCATCTGCAGACTCTTCCCATCCTCATTTTCCCAGACCTGCTGGAGCAGAAGATACCAATCCAACCCCTCTGCTCTTTCCCTGCCCCCACTCTTTCTTAGACCTTTGTAGCCTTCCTTCCCTCACCCCCCTTATTGGGGGGGAATGTCTCTCTTTAACTCCCTTCTGAGCAAGGCAACTGGAGGTCATGGAAGGCCCAAGGTGAGCTCTCTGTCAGAGCAAAGGGAGAGAAGGGATATGGAAATTCTGGACTCGTCATTTTAGAGCTGGCAGAGGATGAGATCATCTAGCCCAGCCTCTTTTTTGCAGAGAGGCAGCCTGGGGCTAGTCTCCATTTTTATCTGTAGCTTGGAGGAAGGACTGGATGGCATGCTTATGGAAGCTGAACAGGTCTGATGACCTGGAACATGGTGTCCAGGCTTGGGGCCCCCAACTAATAGGAAGTAGTTCACCTGGAGAGCACCCAGAGTTGGGGAGCTGGGATGGTTAGAGTCACAGCTACAGAGTTGGAAGGGACATCAAAGAGCATTTATAGATAAGGAAACAGGCCAGGTTTGACTTGCTCCAGTGTCAAAGACAGGATTTGAACCCAAGGCCTCTGACTCCCTCACCTCCAGTAACTCATGATCTCCAGGATCAAATACAAATGCCCCCTTCCTTTTCAGTCTTCTTCTGCCCTATTCTTTGACCCCTCTTCAGTCAGTGACCCTGGCCTCCTGGCTGGTCCTGGAACAAGATACCCCCCCAACAATTTCCTCTTCTCTGCTTCTGACTCCCCAGGCTCCCCTGGAGCCTTCCTTCTCCGGGTGGTGGAGCCTTTGGATGCCTGTCTGTTTGCTAGTTGCCTTCGCCCCTTAGAACGGGAGCCCCTTGAGGGCAGGGGCTACCTCTGATCTCTTGTATCTCCAGGCACCTAGCTCAGTAAATGCTTATTGGCTTACTTCTTTCCTCTGGGAAGGTCCCATTTCCACTTGGTGAAGGGTCTTGGCTCCATTCCCTCCTCCATGGTGGGAGGGTCTCTCGGTGGGTGGGGGCCTAGAAGAGCTGGAATATGGAGGAGAGATCCCAGAGACAGAAGTAGGTTTCACTTTATTGTAATCATTTAATTGAGAAACCAAAGACCCAGAACAAACAAACAACTGGCAGTGCTACCCTCAGGGAGCATTTTCCCAAGGGGAAACACCATAAGTAAATACCATATGTGTTGTTGTTCAGGCATGTCCATCAATATTTTCTTGGGAAAAGTACTGGAGTGTTTGCCATTTCCTCCTCCAGTGTGTCCTCATTTTATAGATGACAAGTTAGATGAGCAAAGGGATGAAGTGACTTACCCGGGGTCACACACCCAGTAAGAGGCTGGTGTTCTCCTGCCCCCCAGCATCACCTTGCTGCCCTACAATCTGGGTTCACCAAGTATTCATAATGAGCTGCCACTTGGCAGTGGTGGATCGAGAGCCAAATCTCATAGAAAGATTAGTTCTGTTCTCAGACACATCCTGACTGTGTAATGGAGCTCTCACCTCATCCATCTAGGAAGCTCTAAAGGGAGTTCCCTGTACAGATGAAATTACAGGTCCCAACAGTCTCTGGGGTAATTTGGCTGAGGCCGAAGCATCCTGTAGAGTTGGTACTTGAGCTGGGCTCTGAGGGGTTGCAGGTGAGGAAGGAGAACCAGGCTGCTTTGGAAGGGAGTGGACTTCTCTTGTGATCCTCTCTTTGTTGGGGTTGTTGAGGGGATTGTTGTTAAAAATCCGGGTGGGACCAGATGGGGGTCCCTGGAGGTCTCTCTGCCCCTCTGTGGAAGTATTTCTGGTTCTGCCTGGGAAGTGGCTGACTATTGTTGGGATCAGAGGAAGTGATGTTATGTCTAACGTCTAACAACTGGGATGTTATTTCTAAAGCGCTTAGCCCTTAGAGTCTGTGGAAATGGTGGTGGTTTTACTGTTTTGGATGGCTTCAGTGTCTGAGGCACTGGAAGTCCTGCTTGGAGAGTCCTTTCTTCCTAGCATCCTGTGATGCTAGGAACACATCCCCATTTTACAGCTGAGGAAACTGATGCTGAGAAGGGACCTTGCCTAAAGGTAGACAAGCAGTAAGTGTCCTGGGAGTTACTTGACCCAACCTAGGGTCTGGGACCCTTTCTATTGTCCTTCCATGCTGTGGTCTGAAGTGGGGAGAGAATCATGAGGCCAAGACACTGGCACCAGGATTAGGCTTGCCCCCACCCTCCAGACTGACTGAAGGAAGTCATTAGGGGATTTAAGGAAGAGGTAGCCAGAGGGCACCCCAGACTGAGAGAACCAGCGGGCCAGAGTGCCCAGGCTTGGGCAGGCACCTACTCTTTCGACTTAGAGTGGCTTTGTGAGCAGGGAAGTGGCCGGATTGTGTCCCTCTAAGGCTGGTTCTGCCAGTCTTACGAAGTTGCAATGATGCAAAGCCTGTGGGGGAGGAGAAGCTAATATGGGAGATGATCTCAATAGGTTTAAAGAAGGAGCTGGAACCCCTAGGACAATATGACAGGAACAGTGACTATCCATTTATGTACTTCAGTGATGGCACCAAATTTGACAGCCATTCAAATGAAAATGACTCAAGGGATTGTTGAATGTAGGTCCCAAGCATGGTGTGGTTGTGGCCGCCGACTTGTAGTCAGATTGCCTTGTGAAGGTGAAAAGATGTGTATGGTACCCACAGAATGAGGAGGGTGGGGGATTCATGCAAGCATCAGATCCAAGAATAAGATCCTCTCATGCATGGAACTCTGGATACTGCTCCTTGTCAGGGGTCTTTGACAGCTGGGAGAGTGTTAAGTGCCAGGGGTTGGGGATTGACCTGGATGATTGTGGGAGATGAGGAGCAGTGGAGACCCCTGAAGATACTTAGCTTGGAGAAAAGAGAACATGAGGGAGACATAAGAGTGGCCTTCAGACTGTTTGGAGGGAAAGAGGATAGATTTGTCCTGATTAAACTCCAACCTCGTGCCATTGAGGGAAAGGTTCTAGTCTAGGCCCCATCTCCTCTCAAATGGATTCTTGTAGTGTCAGCATCTCCAGGCCATGAGCCTCCCTCTTGGGTCTGAGTAGGTCACCCTTTTGCCCCTGGTGTGCCAGGGATTCCATGGCTGTTAGGACACCCTCCAGGAGCCTCAATCACAACTGTCCCTGGACCTCTTCCAGGGACCCACCCTCCTCAGAGTCTGGTATACCCAGGCTCCTTTTTGAGGCTTTACTCCAGGGCCCTCTCCTTGCAGAGGCCCTTCCCGAATATGCCAGATGTTAGTCTGCTCCCCTGTCCTCCCCGACAAATTCTGCGTATTTATTTTAAAATTGAGCCTATATAGCTTTGCACCTCCTCTTCCCCTCAATAGCCAGAGTTGTTTTTGTGTCAGAGGCATCAATGCTTAATGAATGCTCCTCGGGTGATTAAAGTTAGAAGGACTCAGCTTGAAGCGGAATGTGAAATGAAGGAAAGTGTAGCTGCCCTGCTGGAGCTGTCCAGCAGCTGAATGAAAAGCTGGCAGCTCCTGTGCTATTAGTTCCTGGAAATATTGAGCCTTCAGCTCGATGACCCAATTGGTCAAGGGCTTTGTAAGACCAAAGAGGACATTAGCTAGGAGATGGTTAGGATGGACTCTGAAATCTGACTTAGCCAGCGTTGGCTTTGGATTCAAGAGTTGAGTTTCAAGCCTGGCCCTGGCCCTTCACTGTGATTATGAGAAAGTCATCTAGCTTTATGATCTTTGTTCTCATCTCTAAAACAGGGGAACATAGCTGGTTTGTTAACTGCCATATTGGTTCATATAATGCTCCTATTTAAGCTCATCTTTTTTCTCCTCCTTGCTGTTCCCTCTCCCACAATCCTCACAACCACAATTGCAGTAGTTTCTAAAAGCTGCTGGTCTCTACAGATTCTCCCCCCACCCAGATGCAATGTGCTTGTCAGTTAAGTCTTCCCAATTCTTAACAACTTTGATCCCATTCAGATGCTCAGAAAGTTTTCATTGCTTGCTGAATAAAATCTAAGCCCTTTAGCCTGACATTTAAGACCCCCATTCTGTCTCTAACCTAAGCTGTCTTTTCAGCTATATCTCATCCCACTCTTCCAGTGCTCTAGCCAGATTGGACTAGATAAACCTGGCCCACCTCCCCACCATCCTGCTTTAACTACAGCTTCTTCCATGAAGCCTTCTTTGATCTCCTGACTTTCACTTTTGAACCCTCATACTGGGTTTTTGATACTCCTCCTAATTGTGCCTTATGTTTTAATTAGTTTGCCCATACACCTGATCTCCCACTCTGGATTACAAACTTGATGGCAGCCACCTTTTGAATATTTATATCTCTCACACACAGCTCCTTGCACATATTAGGTGCATCATGTTTGTTGAGTGGAATATATTTTGATAATCTGAACAATAGAACTTTAATGGAGTTGTAATGTAGTTTTGGAATGTCACCTTATTGAACACATTTAAGTCCATTCCAAGTAAATATAGCCAATATCAGGGGCAGCCAGGTGGCTAAATGGATAGAGCACTAGCCCTGGAGTCAGGAGGACCTGAGTTCAAATTTGACTTCCGACACTTAATAATTACCTAGCTGTGTGGCCTTGGGCAAGCCACTTTAACCCCATTCATTGCCTTGAAAAAAAAAAAACAAAAATAAAATATATAACCAATGCCTAATGATAGTAATGGAAGTAGCAGTGAGGCAGATAGTAGAAGATGGGGATAATTCAAATTGTTTAATTTTTCAGTTTTTGGTTCTTTTATCGAGCAGTTTCTAAATGTCATAGCTATTAAGTGTCATTTGCCTATCATCTGTTACATGAGGAAAATGATTCTATTATCAGTGCCTAGCCTGCCATAACATCATATTTAATATATACAGATATTATGTACATTTTCTTAATGGATAGAATATAAGTTCTTGAGGTCAAGGACAATTTTGTTTTTTTCCTTCTATCCTCATGTTAAGCATATGATGGACCTAAATCCTTGTTTGATTAATGGTAGTGGAATGTGACATCTAAGTGATTGAGGAGAAGTGAAGTGGACGGATATTAAAAATTGCTGTGGAAAAGTTGATAAAATAAGTTCTTGTCCTAAGTAATGATTCAAAGTTGACAGTTAATATCACTTTGGGAAGTTTATAATCTCAGGATCTTGGGTATCCAGTGTCTGGAGTCGGGGAGATCTGGGTTCAAATCCAGCCTCAGACACTTGCTAGCTGTGTGATCTGGGCAAGTTACTGCACTCTGCTTCATCTGCAAAATGAACTGGAGAGGGAAATAGCAAACCACTCCAGTATCTTTGCTAAGAAAATCCTCAAAGAGGTTAAAGAGTCAAAAGTGAGCAAAATTGACTAAATTATAAAAGAATGAGAAGACCTGTATTTGACTTTCCACTTAACCTGATAGCTATATTGATCCTGGGCTCAAATAGTCTCAGGTCCCTCAACTGTTCTGTTGGCATCTAGACCTTTGATTTCAAGTTCTAAGTCTCCTTGGCAACTTTCATGCCTCTCACCATTGTGTATCCAGGTCCCTGAGTCAGGCGATCTCATGAGAAGGAAACCAGTTGTCCTGATTCTGAGGCCAGTCAGTGCTCTGGTCAGCACCTTGGGCTGCCTTCTTGGATTACTGTGAATTAGCAATTTGTAAAACTAAACAGCCTTTATGAGAGCATATGAATTTGAACTAGAAAGGACCCTAGAGATCATGGAATTCATCTGTTTTCACATGAGAAGGCTGAGGCCCAGAAAGGTTGTCTGTCCAAGGTCGCCCAGGCTGTCCAAATAGGAACCATTACTTGATTTCTAGAAGTTTAGACCTGGAAGGAATGTTTGCCATTGTCTCAACCTGAGCCCATGTCCCAACATTGTAGACAGTCATTAAGTGACCCGCCTCCCTATATCTCCTCAGTTGGTAGGAGGAAGATAGAGGATTTCTTCCTCAATCTCTGCCCTTAATCTTACCAGGGAAGAAAATGGAGAGCCTACCAGGCCCAGCAGTTTCCCTGTAGTGACCTGCAGAAGGGCCAGTGGATGTTGGAGGCCTTGCTAAGCTGAGCATTGGAGTTGGGAGTGGCCTTCCTGGCCAGGCCAATCCTCTTGTTTCATGGATGAGGTCACAAGGCCAGAGCAGGGAAGTGACTTGTCCAGAAAAGTCAAAGAAGTCAGGGGCCAAGTCGGCATTGGAAGCTGGCCTTCCTGGCCTCCTTTCCACCTCTCCACACTACCTCTTGTTCTTGCTTCTGATGTCCTTTACACAAGGAGCACATCCTTCTAGAGTTACAAATGGCAACTGAATCCCCATGAAGATCTTTGTGTTCTGATCAAGTCAAGATAAAAAATAATTCCAGCACATAAGCAGCAGCTTTATGTTCTGCCAAGGGCTTTTCTTCATAGCTTAACCTGGCACATTAAGGAGGAATTTCAGAGGGGACAATTCCAGCTATTTAAAGGGACACTTAATTAGAACTGTCCCCAAACCTTTTTGGAATATGGTGGGTTACTTGTCCCCAGAATCTTCTGGGCTTCCTTTTCAGGAGAGGGCTGCTCAGCTGTGCTTGGGACTGGATTCCTCTCAAGGCCTTCATGGTAGATTTTGTGCCTAATGAGGATGGTCATCCTTGTGCTTCCTCTGGCCTCAGAGTCCAGAGAGATCCGTGTGCAGCTCCTTCCACTGACTCCAGACCAGCTGAGGGACTCAAGACGTGTCTGTTACCTTCTCTGAACCTCAGGAATGACATGGGGGGCGCTGAGCAACTCTGCTGAGCCCATGTTTCTTCAGCACTTTCTGTTGTTAGGAGGAGTTGGGCTCCTCCCAAGGCTGGACTGACTCAAGACTGTGTTGAGGGCATTTCTCCTGATGGTTGAGCAGGAGCTCTAAGTGCAGGGGCCGGTTCATACTTGAAGAGCAACTGGGAGCTCCCCAAGAGCATTTCTTTTGTCTTCTCTTCAGTGCTCAACCCAGGCCCTAGTTGGTACTTCATGAATGCTTCCTGACCCAACTTAACTAGTGAGTTATGATTTTGAGTGGATTTATTTCATTTCCCTCTGACTTTGTCTTTCTGAGTAGTGCTGTATGTGTTCCAACTACACATCATCTGGAGGGGTTTCTTCAGAAAAAAGCAATGCTTCTTCAATTCTTCTCAGAACAATGCTTCTGAAAGGATGATTGGGGAGCCACTGTATGCTCAGTTGGGAAAAATAACCATAGCTTTGCTTTTGGCATGAATTAATAATTTATTTGAGAAATTTTCTAAAACTTAAGTCTTATTTTATAAGGCCTCATCTAGAGATTCAGTATTATTATTATTATTATTATTATTATTATTATTATTTGTGCAAAGTCTCTTTGGTTCTTTTAAAAATGGTCCTCCAACTGAATGTTTTTGAAAAAATGTCTTATAAGGAAGTAATTTATGTTAAAATCACTCTGTATTAGAAGTGATAAAAATCATTCCCCTGATTCAGCACTACCTCCTCTCTCTCTGTCTTTTAAACCCTTAAGCAATGTTCTTTTAAAGGCTGTCATTTTCCAAAGACATCATCCATCATCCTCTACTCTCCCCAACCAAAAAAGTACATTTATAGTACAGTTACCTATTCCCTGCATTGTTGGCCTTGTTCCTCACTGCAGTCTACTTCCTCTTTACTGAGAAAAGTAAGACATGCTTATAGATAGTCTTATGAAGTCACATTTCGTCAGTGCGTTTATGAGAGTCTTGATATCTTTCTGTGTTGTTTTCCTTTTCATTGGTTTGATTTTTGTGTAATCCTGATTCTACTGATTCTTTTAGCACCAGAGCATGTTTCCCTGAATTTTTCAAATTTAGTTTTTCTTATAGCAAATATTTTGTTATAATCATATTACAATTTATTTAATTTGTTTAGTGGATGTTGAAGTGGAAGGTTATCCATTTTGTTTCAGGTGTTTCCTCTCATTGAAAATTCTGCTGTAAATACTTTTGCAAATATGAAATATTTGTCTTGAGTTTCTTTAGGGACATATCCCTAGTAATGGTATCATTGAGTCAAAGAGTACAGTATATACAGTTTTGTGACTTGTTTACTATGATTCTAAATTGTTTACCAAACAGTTGACCAGATTCACAGCTCTACCTTCTGTGTTCCTCTCTTCCCATAGTCTCTCCATTGGTTATCATTTTTGTCTTTTGCCCTTTTGGCCAGTTTGATGGGTGTGAAGTCAATCTTGAGAATTGTTTTAATTTGCAATTATCTTAGTAATTTGGAGGATTCTTTGATCTAGATATTGATAATTTATATTTCTACTTTTAGAGACCTGATCCGGGTGACCTGGATTCAAATCTTGTCTATGACACCTACTGGGTGACCCTAGGCAACTATCTAGTTGTAGAACAGTTGTTAAGATGTAGTTGAAGGTTTCCTCACTTGAATTGATTCAAATCAATGGAGTCAGTGATCTGACTTTTTTAAAAATGTAAGAAAGAAAACTCACTCTTTATAGTCTTGGTCACTTATAATTGAAGAAATGCCTTCTGTTTTTATATGGTTGTGGTCAACCAAATATGACTTGTAGAGTAAAATTGCATATTTTCTGAGATTTTCTATATTTTATAATTCCAATTTTTTACAGTTATCTCACCTGCATTGCATTTTGTTCTTATAATAAAGGCATTAAAATTTTATGTAATCAAAAATGACCTCACTGAAAACTCTTTATATCATGAGTTATAATTCTGTAATCCAATTTTATTCCATACTTCCCACTCAAAAAAATGATTGCCCTTGGTAGACAAGAAAGAAAACATGATCAATACTTTTCCCTTTCTCCATTATTTTTACCAACCCAATTACCCTAAGCATTGGTCTTATCCTAGCTTTGATCTTGCTTCTAGTGTGGCTTTACAAACAACTTTTTTCTTATCCTTGGCATTTATAACAGTCTCATTTCATTTACTTTCTTTTGTTTCCTAAATGCCCACAGAGATCTGCTACTCTTCTATATTCCTTTTCAATCACTTGTCCTTGCTTCTTTCTTTCATTTGTATTCTGCCTAGAATTTTAGTAGTGAATGAATTCCCTCTGCATCAATATTACTCATATTTGTTTTTGTTAGAATTTTTTCTTGAAAAATCTCATCTCAGGGGGCAGCTAGGTGGCACAGTGGACAGAGCATCGGCCTTGGAGTCAAGAGTACCTGAGTTCAAATCCGGCCTCAGACACTTAATAATGACCTAGTTGTGTGACCTTGGACAAGCCACTTAACCCCATTGCCTTGCAAAAACCTAAAAAAAAAATCTCATCCCTCTTGAGCCAACTTCACCTGTAATATTTTAGATCTGTCTTGCCTATCCTTCCTTTGAATATAAAATCTGTTGGCCCAAAATCTGGTGCATATCATTATTCCATACTTTCTTGGACTTATAGACCACAGATATTAAGATGAGATAATCATTTTCTCCAAAACTTCCATTGATTCATACCTCTGCAACTAGTTTTACTGTTCATCATCAGTCCAGAAGAGCAGTTCTTCTCACTGCTTCTTCCAGTTTTGAAAGAATGCTGTTATTATCAAGCAAATTGATAAGTTGCCCACTGTTCTGCTTTTAGCAGAAACAGAATTGCAGATAGTTGAAATCAAATTTCCTTCTTTGCCAGCTTTGAGACTTCTGAAACTCATATTCATTTCTGATTTTGGTTTAGCAGAAGTTGGCAGACTATGGCCTTTGGTCCAGATCCCACCTACCATCTGTTTTTTTTATAGTCCATGGGCAAAGAATGGTCTTTATGTAAGAAATAATAATGTGTCAACCCCGATCTAGAATGTATTTTTTCACAATGTATTTCTCTTTCCCCTTCCTTTAATCCTCGATCTAGTTTGGGTAGTTGGTAATAGGTGAACTTCCCCATAAAACATGACTCTAGTGCCTCTAGTTCTCTTTCTCTGTGCTCTGATGACCATGTTCTAGTCACAAGATAAAGTCACACATTTTCAGTGTTATCAGACATTGCTCACATTTTCTTTGTTCCTAAATACAAATCTGAAGCTGTTCAAATCATTATTCTCTTCTTAGATGTTATTTTCTTGCCAACTCATTGGCCTTGATAACTTTTCTGATAAACCATGCTCTCAGAGGTACTTCTCTTATAGCTGGCTTAAGAGTTTCCACTTCCATGCCATCTCCAGAGAAATCGATTTTAACAGCCCTCAAAATTATTTCCATTCCTGGCAGTGGATTCCTCATTTATGTTTCTGAAGGGTCAACCCATAATTCATATCCTATTCTTGGTTCTTTCCTTCCCTAATCTACTTTTCTTTTCTGATCACATCAACTTTAATTAGTAGAAATTATGTATGGGCCATTTGTATCCCTTAAAGTTTTTCCTTTATTTCATTTAGGCATAAAGGACTAATTAGGTGAAAGTTACAAGAAAAGAGCTTTTGGCTCAACATTAGGAAAAACTTAGGAGACTGCTGGAGCTGTTCAAAATGGAAAATGGTTTCTTTGTTATAGTGAGTTACCCATCACTGAAAGTATTCAGTGAAGTATGCTATGTACACTTGTCAGAGATTTCTGTAGATGAGAGTCACATTTCAGTTGTGCTTTGGGCTAGATGACCTGAGATTACCCTTCACCCAGCCTATGATATACAACTGATCTCAGATCAGAACACAACTTCTCAATCTATCCAGCTGTTTCCCTGGGCCAACTAACTATCCATCCTGTTCATGGGCCCCCAATCACCTTTTTTTTTTAATTTAATATTTTATTTTTCTAAGCTACATATAAAACCAATTTTTAGCATTCATTTTCAAAATTTTGATTCTAAATTCTCTTCCTTCCTCCCATTTCACCCCAACCCCATTGAGAAAGCAAGCAATTTCATATAAGTTATACATGTGTAGTCATGCAAAATATTTCTGTAATATTGATGTTATTAAAAATAGACTTCCCCTCAAGAAAAATAATGTTAAAAAGTATGCTTCAACTTTTTCTCTGGGGGGGGTGATAACCTTCATCATAAGGCCTTCAAAGGTATCTTGGATCACAACATTGCTGAAAAAAACTGTTGTTCACGGCTGATCATCCCTCATTATTGCTGTTACTTTGTTCACAGTACATTTCATTTTGCATTAACTCATGTAAGTCTTTCCAGGTTTCTCTGAGAGCAATCCATTCATCATTTTTTATAGCAGAATAGCATTATACCATAATCATAATACTCCAATTCCTTGTCACCAGAAAAGAGATGCTATAAAGAACCTTATACCTATAGGTCCTTTTCCTTTTTGTTTTTCATCTCTTCCAGAATTTCATTGCTTGGTGAAAGAGCAGGCATGGAAACCCTTTGGGCATAGTTTCAAATTTCTCTACAGAAGGATTGAATCAATTTACAACTCACCAACAGTGTATTAATGTCTCGTTTTCCCTACATCCCCTCCAACATTTGTCATTTAGCCAATCCACTAAATATAAGGTCATACCTCAGAATTGTTTTAATTTGCATTTCTCCAATCTATAAAGAGTTAGAACATTTTTAATATAGCTGTAGATAGAATTAATAACCTCATCTGAAAACTATTCATACTTTTTGATCATTTATCAATTGGGGAATGGCTCTTATATTTATAAATTTGACTCAGTTCTCTATGTTTATCAAAGAAATTTGCTTCAAATTTTTTTCACAATTACAATTCCTAACAGTATTTCCCAAATATTCTCCCCCTTTCCTGTTTATTCTGTTCTGTCTCTCCTTTCACCCAGTTTCTCCTCAAAAATGTTTTGCAGGGCAGCTAAGTGGCACAGTGGTTAGAGCACTGGCCTGGAGTCAGGAGGACCTAAGCTCTAATCTGGCCTCAGACAATTACCTAGCTGTGTGACCTTGGGCAAGTCACTTAACCCTATTGCCATAAATAAATAAAAAATAACTAAAAAAAATAATATTGTGGGGGGAAAATGTTTTGCTTCTGACTAGCCCCTCTCTCCCATAACTCCCTCCTTTTCCCTTATCTTCTTCCCCTCCTACTTTCTCTATACAGTAAGATAGATTTCTGTACCAATTGAGTGGGTATGTTATTCCCTCTTTGCACAAATTCTGATGAGAATAAGATTCACTCACTCCCCATACCTCTTCACCTCTTCTACTCCACTGTAAAAATGTCTTCTTGCCTCTTTTTTTGTGAGATAATTTGTCCCATTTTACCTCCCCTTTCCCTTTCTCCCAGGACATTCTTCTCTCACCTCTTAATTTTATTTTATTTTTAGTTATTATTCCTTTATATTCAACTCAACCTGTGTCCTCTGTCTATATATACAACTTCTGATAGAGTTTGTATGAGTTATCAGTATCATCTTCCCATATAGAAAATATAACTAGTTCAACATCATTAAGTTCTTTATGATTTCCCTTTTCTGTTTACCATTTTATGCTTCACTTGAGTCTCATATTTGAAGATCAGATTTTCTGTTCAGTTCTGGTCTTTTCATCGGGAAAATTTGAAAATCCCATATTTCATTGAATGTCTATCTTTTCCCTTGAGAAGTATGCTCAGTTTTGCTGGGTAGTTGATTCTTGGTTATAATCCAACTCTTTTGCCTTCCAGAATATCATATTCCAAGCCCAATGATGCTTTAATGTAGAAGCTGCTAAATCTTGTGTTATCCTGTCTGTGGTTCCATGATACTGAATTGTTTCTTTCTGACTGCTTGAGCTGGGAGCTTTGAAATTTTTCTATAATATTCTTGAGGGTTTTCGTTTTGGTATCTCTTTCAAGAGGTGAACAATGAATTCTTTCAGTTTTTGTTTTACTCTGTGGTTCCAGAATATCTAGGCAGTTTTCCTTGATAATTTTTGGAAAGATGGAGTCTAGACTCTTTTTTGGGCATGCCCTTTCAAGTAGTGCAATAATCTTCAAATCATCTCTCTTGAATCTGATATTTAGATTAGGTGTTTTTCTAGTGAGATATTTCACATTGTCTTCTATTTTTTCATTCTTTTGGTTTGGTTTTGTTATTTCTTGATAGTTCATAAAGTCATTAGCTTCCAATTGTTCAATTTGAAGGAATTATTTTTTTCAGTGAACTTTTGTACTTACTTTTTTCCATTTGACCCATTCTATTTTTTAAGGAGTTTTTTTTTTCTTCAGCAAATCTTTGTGTCTTTTTTTCTAAATAACCAATTCTGCTTTTTAAGACTTTTTCTCGGGGTAGCTAGGTGGGATAGAGCACCAGCCCTAAATTCAAATCCAGCTTAGACACTTAATAATTGCCTAGCTGTGTAACCTTGGATAAGTCACTTAACCCCGTTGTCTTAAAAAAAAATTAAAAATATTTTTAAAAAAAGAATTTTTCTCCTTATTGGCTTTTTGTACCTCTTTTACCATTTAGCCTAGTCTGGTTTTTAAAGTGTTATTTTTTAGGAGGACCAGATTTGAACTCTGATCCTTCCGACTCCAGGGCTGAAACTATCCACTGTACCACCTAGCTGCCCTGCTGACTTGTTTTTTATATTTTCTTGCATTACTTTCATTTCTCTTCCCAATGTTTTCTCTACCTCTCTTACTTGATTTTCAGAACCCTTTTTGAGATCTTCATGGCCTGAGACCAATTCATATTTTTCTTAAAGGTTTTGAATAGAGGAGTTTTGACTTGGTTATCTTATAAGTGTGTGTTTTGGTTTTCCTTTTCATCATAGTAACTTTGTATAATCAGAATTTAGTTTTGTTTTTTGCTCATTTCACCAGTCTATGACTTGATTTTAACTTTTTGTTAAAGTAGGACTGTGCTTCCAGAGTTTTGTGAAACTGTTTTCAGAGATACTTCTAGGGACCTTCTTCCAAGGTAGTATGTTCTAAAGAGAAGTGTTTACTCCTCTTTTCTGCCTTGGAACTGTGAGGTTGTTCCCTGCTCCCCTGGGGCAACAAGCTCTGGGGTACTAGTGCTCCTCCTCTCTCTGGGAGTGAGACTCAAGATTATGACTTGTTTCCAAGTATGAGCAAAGGAGACACAGACAAAGAGACCCCTGACATTTCAATAAAATAGGGGATTTTCAAATTTTCCAGATGAAAAGACCAGAACTGAACAGAAAATCTGAGCTGCAAATATGAGACTGAAGTGAAGCATGATCCCCCTTACCATCTTTGGGCCAAGAACTCCAGCAGCTGCTGCCATGGTTGATTTAGGGACTATCATGACCTGCACCAGATGTGCTGCGCTCTCACCCGGGTGTGACAAACCTTTCCCACTGACTTCCTCAGTTGTCTTGGCATCCAGGGTCTGAAAGGTCTGGAAACCACTTCTGCTTCACTGATTGGGTTGCCTCTGCCTGTCCCTGGGTGGCTGGGTCTGTGCTGGTATGGCTCTCTCACTCTGGTACAACAGACTTTTCCTGCTGATCTTACAAGTTCTCCTGAGCTGGAAAATTGTTTTACTCTGTCTTTTTGTGGATCCTGCTGCTCTCGAATTTTTTTAGAGTCATCATTTATAGGTATTTATAGGAGTTTGGGGAGAGCTTAGGGAGTCCCTGCCTTTATGCTACCACCTTGGCTCCGCCCCAATCATCTCCTAGTGCATCCTTGTCTGTAATGGACATTAATGGTTAAGTCAGCATTTGGATTAACAGAATGCAGCCATTTTGAACTAACACCAACTTTTAAATTCCAGAACTGATATATTTATTCTTGGTATTTGGGACTGTTATGATCTGTCCAAAGAAAAGTTGTTCATGTTCTGCTATCATTAGATCCTGTCTATTCAGCTCTGTGCAGTTAAGGAGGTGTTGTGTGTGTGTGTGTGTGTGTGTGTGTGTGTGAGAGAGAGAGAGAGAGAGAGAGAGAGAGAGAGAGAGAGAGAGAGAGAGAACGTGAATGGGGGAAGGAATTCTATCTCTGAAGCCAAATTTGGCTTATATATTTTAGGCAGAAACAATAGTGACCATCCAGTATCAGTTTTCATCTGAATTATAGAGGAGACATGCTACTTAGAGCAGTTTATATGGATACTTTGCATCTCCTAATGAGCTGTGTCCCAGTCTCGGTCTCCTGGCCATATTGATCTAGTTATGCCACATTCAAAGTAGACCTTCCTATATGATTCAGCAAGGAGAAAATACAGTTTAGAGCATAAGATGAATTGAAAATGAATTTGCCAACTTTCCCATCCCTCACCTCCCCTGTCTTGGACTTCTCCAGTTGATTTTTTTAAACCCAATTGTAAAATATAATTCTGAATAGACTGGAGTGTTCTTTTAAAGTGACTCCAGCTTACCTTCTGAGCATTTTTTTTCCCCTCACTGCTTGCCTTTGTCCGTGCTACATTCCAGCCAAACTGGACTGATAACTATTCTCTAACCTCCTGTTATTCTCCACCCTAGTATAGGGTACTCTCTCTCTCTGGTCTCATCCCTAACCCCCTCTCTTCTTTTAGGATCCAGGCAGGAGCCATCTCCTTCAGAAAAAGTCATCCTTCTCTCCTCAAGTTGTCCTGCAACACTTGATGAAGATCTCTTTGCCTTGTCCTGTCCTGCTATTCATCATTCTTATTTATGCTATTGAGTAAACCTTTATTGAGAGTCCTGTGGTCAGTGCTGAGTGAGGGAGAAAGCAAGGACAATTCCTGCCCTCCAGAAGCTCACTCTGTGATGAAGCTAACATAAGATTGCTGATTGTTGGTTGTTGTCCCTGTTCTGTGTGTCTGCCTGTCACCAAGCAGGCTGGGCAAATATTCCATAAGAATCCTTGCAGTGTCCTTCATTTCCTTTGAGCTGCTTCAGTTCTGCTTTGCTTCTACACACAGCGCGCCGTGCTTGATATCTACACCATGTTGAGTGGTCCTGGACCATTGTCTCCTAGGTGTCACAGTTCCAAAGTCCTTCAGAGAGACCAGGAGAGTGTCTTTGTATCACTTCTCCAGACCTCCCTATGAACACTTCTCTTGGGTGAGTTCTTGGTAAAATTGTCTTTTAGGCGAATGTATGCTTGGCATTCAAACCATGTGGCCAGGCCATCAGAATTGTGCTCTCCACAGCAGAGTTTGAATACTCAGCAGTTTAGTGCAAGAAAAAGCCTCAGTGTCTGGGAACCAAGGCATGGAACAGTGAAGTAAGCACGACAACTCTGGAGGCCTTCAGGAAGTAGGCAGCCTAATACCTCTTCTCTCTCACATTTCTCTTCCTCCCAAGCACTGAGCTCACTCTGGCAATGTATGCATCAACCTCATTATCTATGTGTAAATCCCTGGAGGGTACGCTGCCAAGAGAAGTGAACTTGTCCACAGAATTTGAAATGTCTCCATTTGCTGTAACTAATTGTTTCACATATGGATGTGTGATGCTGGCTGGTGGTTATTGTAGACCAAAACTGGTGTAAGTAGCAGAGAGCTGAACTACTCTCTGTAGCATCTCAGCCTCAGAGGCTGCATTGAGTGTTCAATTATCTGCAAACAAAAAGTTACACACCAACTCTTCCTCTACTCTAGTCTTGGCTTGTAGCCTTAAGTTAAATAATTCACTGTCAGTGTAGTAGCTGACCTTGATGCCATTTTCATCCTTGTTGAAGGCTTCTAACAATATCACTGAAAACACAATGCTAAAATGCACCCAACCCTGCTTCATTCCATTGTTGCCTGGGCAAGCAGAAAGCATCATCCATTATCCTGTACAGCATGCCATCGTCAAGCTGGCTACAGTACCAATGAACTTCTCTGCACAACCAGATTCTATGATCTTCCACAGACCCTCACAACTGAGAACTTGATGGGAATCTACAGCCATTGTTTACAGACCCCTCTTCTGCTCCTGGCATTTCTTCTGGAGCTGTTGGATAGCAAACACTGTATTGACTGTCCTCATCCTGGCTCTTGGTAGGTAATCATCTTCCAGGAGAAGGTTCAGTCTATTAAAGCATACTGTGAAAGAATCTTTCTGACAATGACTAATAGAGGAACCCCTCCAATTGTCACAGGGCAATCTATTGTAGAGACCTCCTTGAACTCCTGAGGGATAACGTCCTCTTTCCTTATAATCTGGAAGATTTCAAATCAGCTTTTGTATGATCAATGGACTCCCTGCTTGTAAATCTCAGCTGGAATAGAATCAGCACCAGATACTTTGCCACATGAGAGCAGCCTAATAATGTTCAAAATCTGTTCTTGGTTAGAAAGGGATTGACTTCAAAGTGAGGGATGCGGTCAATGACTTCAGCATTGGTCAGTGATGGCCTGTTGAGAACACTAGGGAAGTGAGAGAAGGTAGACTATTTACAGCTAATCATACTGCAATATGAGAGGAACTTTTTTAAAACATAATTTGTATTGATATTTTGTTTCTTACATCATCATAGTTAATCCAAGAATCCTACCCCCCCATTCCTTCCCCTGAGAGCCATCCCCATATGATAAATTGCATTTTTATAAAGAAAAAGATTCAGTACAACTGATCACTACATTGAAAAAGTTTTAAAAAGATGTGCACTATTTGAGATTTCTGGAGCTCTCACCATCATATCTTCATTTGAGTCTTGCTTGATGTTTATAATTTTTGTTTTGGTATGTCTTTGTTCTTTGTTATTTAATTTTATTTTCTTATTTGCAGAGTCCCAAATTACTTTTCAAAATGTACCATTTCATAGCTCCACCAACAATGTACTTGTATTTCTATCTTCTTACACCCCTCCCAACATTGACTGTTGCCATTTTTGCCAATTTGTAGGGTGTCAAGGTGAAACCTTGGAGTTGTTTTGAATTGCATTTATTTTATTATTAGTGATTTGAAGTATTTTTTCTTTTATTATTATTAGTGAGTTGGAGCATTTTTTCATTTTTTTTGCAACTTTTTCTTTGAGAATTTTTTATTCATATCCATTGGGCATTTGAGAATGCCTCTCACTCATATATACATATAAAACAGTTTAGATATTTTAGATATGGAACATATTTTAGATATGGAACCTTCATTAGAAAAGTTTGATACAAAGATTTTTTTCCTCAACAATCACATTCCTTCTTTATCCTAGTTACATTAATTTTGTGCAGAAAAGCTTTTTGGTTTCAAGTAATCAAAGTATCAATTTTATATTTTGTAATTGCCTCTATATCTTGTTGGGTTAAGAATATATTTCTTATCCATAACTATGAGGGGTGTGTATAGAGTTGGGGTTAATATTATGTGAGGTCTGACCCTATTTTCGTCTAGACTACTTTCCAGTTTTCTAGCAGTTTTTATCAAGTAGGGAGCTTTTCCCCAGGTATATTACATTTTCCCATTATCAAACACTGGGTCATTGAGTTCTGTTGTTTCTGAATCTCCCTTGTTTAATATGTTTCAGTGTTCATTCTCTCTATTCTTTTTTTTTTAATTTTTATTTAAAGCAGTGGGGTTAAGAGTGACTTGCCCAAGGTCACACAGCTAAGCAATTAAGTGTCTGAGGTCAAATTTGAACTCAGGTTTTCCCGACTCCAAGGCCGGTACTCTATCTACTGTGCCACCCAGCTGCCCCCTTCTCTCTTCTTTTGAGCTTACTCGAAGAAAGGTAGAGGTAAGGAAGGAGAGCATTCCATAGATGGCCGCTGCTAAGACACAGAGACAAGTTGGCTTCTTGTTAATGAGGAACAGCAGCGAGGCCAGTATGACTGCACCCTCCATGGGGCCTGTAGAATCACTGGAATAAATTGACTTAGAGCCTTCTGACCTGGTCAGACCTGAGCTTTAGGAGGAGTTGAGATAAGATGGGGAGATGAGTCAGAAGGCTCTGACAGTTGTCTAGGTGAGACATTCCTCTTTCTGCCTAGATATGCCTCCATTTGATTGTTAGGTTCTTGAGGACGGGGACCATGTCGTTTTCCATATAATCCAGCAGTACCTGCCGAGGTGCCCAGAATACAGTAGACCTCATTGTTTGTGCAGTTTCTTAGTTCTCTTCCATCTGTCTAAATGCAAGTTAATCTTGAAGAGGTGGGTTTGCTTTAAGAGGAGTCGGAATAAAACTTGATGGAAGTGGAAATGTACTTTGTACTGTCAGCACAAGCCTACCCGAAATGATTGTGTTTCTCATCATTCAAATCCAAGCTTGCTTAGAAAGAAAAATGTTCAAGTCAGCAAGAATCTCCTCATGCTCCAGGCTATCTTTCTTTAACACTAGTCACTTCAAAGTCATATTTTATAGAATTTTTAAACAAGGAAAATATTGTAATATATTGAAATAGAGTTAAACAGCTCCAGGGTTAGGCAAGAGATAACCAGTTGTTTTGTTGAACATAAAAAAAAAATCATTTTCTTAAAACCACTTAATCCCTCTGTATCCACTCCCTAAAAGATGTCCTGAAGAATTCCAGAGACTTCCCTTCTTGAATTGCTCTCCTGATTCATACCCACTGGGATTGAGGGAATGTTATCTCCCATTCTTGGTCTGGTCCCATCCTTGATCTGTTTTCTTGAGTCTTAACTTTGATTCTTGACTTTTTATACACCTTGCTTAAAGGAGCTAGGTCTAAGAGGAAGGGGAAGGAAAAGGATTTTCTTGGAGGACATTGTTTCTTCTGAGAAGATTAAGTACTGACCTTTCTTCAGGTTAAGGGTTTTATACTGGAGAAATATTTCCTAATATTTTCATTTTTTTTTTTTTTAGGTTTTTTGCAAGGCAAATGAGGTTAAGTGGCTTGCCCAAGGCCACACAGCTAAGGTTAATTATTAAGTGTCTGAGACTGGATTTGAACCCAGGTACTCCTGATTCCAAGGCCGGTGCTTTATCCACTACACCACCTAGCCGCCCCCTAATATTTTCATTTGAAGGAGGCTTTAATATGTTTCCAGAAACACATGAACTTTTGGTCCTTTGATCATATCCCAATCCAAATGAGTGTAGGTTTTTTTGGTTGGGTTTTTTTTTTTTTTTGTTTGTTTGGTTTTTTTTTAGTAAAGGAGATCTCTAGTGTGCATTATGCTTCCTTTAGACATTCTTTTTTAAGGACAAAGATTCTTAACCTGGAGACTGGAAACTCTAAGGTGAAGGAATGTTTGTGTGTTTGTGTGTGTGTGTGTGTGTGTGTGTGTGTGTAATTATTTCAATATAAGTGGTTTCTTTTGTAATCCTCTGTTTATTGTTTGGTACATTCAGAAACATCCTGAGAAGAAATCTGTAGGCTTCAGCAGACTGCCACTGAGATGCCATAAGTTACAAGAGGCAGAATTTCTGTTTCTAATGTAGAATTGGGGGCCATTTGTGAGTGAGAAAGGAGGAAAAGAGAGTTCTTTTTAAGCTCCCTTTGCTTCCTTTTGCACTTTATTCTTCCTTAATTCCAAGAACCATAGGAAAGAATGGGCATTCCTTCAACTTTTGTATAAAATCTCCATGGAGCTGGAATAATGTTTGGGATTATTTGTGAGTTGTAATTATCCATGCTCACAGTGATCCTGTTTCCGAGGGGAGTCTGAGAAGATGCCCAATTTATGCTATTTGTTTCACAAATTCTTCCTTTTCCCTAACAGTCTCTCATTGAGCCTGTGATTAGACCATTTTCAACCTGAAGGTGAACTAGTATTTATTGGAATTAAGATTTTAAAGAGTTCTCAGCTGTTTTTGCTGAAAAGTGATGTCACTCGGTTTAGATTCTTGTGGCTTGCCAGGGTAAAAGCTTTTGATTAATCAGTGTCAGCTGATGTGTTATTTTTGGCATTTGCTTAATGGCTCCTGATGGTCCTCTTACTGTAGCCGCTCCCAGCGGAGGAACTGTGGTAAAAGTCTCTGTGAAACATTGAAGACCAGGCCAAGATAGTACTGCTGAGTAACCCTTCCTGGAGAAGAGCTGGTGTCGATAAACTTGGTGGGGCGGCAGCTCCCCAAGCCTCCTGACAGAAATAGACCCCAGAAGAAAGCACTAGCTGGCATCTAGCAGGAGGCATCTGGGTTTTTTCCCCATTTAATGGAGGCATCACAAAGGTTTAAAGTCAGAAGATTAATTGACCAGCATTTATCAACCTCTCATGTGGGGTGACAGGCACTGGAGGAAGTGTCAGAAATAAAGTCTGGTATTGAGTTCCAGCTCAAAAATTAAAGTGTTGTATGACTGTAGATTAATCCTCAATTTCTTCATCTATAAAACAGAGATCATAATGCTTATGTTACTTTTTTTATAAAGGGAATGTGATGAAAAAGACTTTGTATCAATTAACTGTGATTTTTTTCCTTCTTAATAAGATTTGGAGCTGTGATACAGCAGCCAGCTACAGGCCTGCCCTTGATTCAGAAGCCTTTCTGGGACCTCTAAGTTATTACAGTGTTTCTAACCCAAGGAGGAACCTTATACTGCTTTCTGGAGTGAGTTTGGAGAGTGTGAAATATTGTGTTCTTTTAAACAATGTTTTGTTCTACTAGGAGGTAGAGGAAGACTTTTTCCCACACATAAGAGGTCAGTCCTCCATGACATAGGATGATGAGAAGGGGTGGAGGTGATCTACACCTGGCCCATTTATTTGATGAGCCACCAAAAGATGAGAACCAGGGAGCTGTCTTAACACTGCAGAGCCCAGAGCTTGACAAGCTCCTGGTGGTTAACCTTTAGGTTAAAATTTGGCCTTTATGCCCCTCACGTTCAGCATTCAGCAGGCCTGCCTGTCCAGGCTGCTTCTAGACCAAGACGTCCTAACTCCTGCCTCTAGGCATTTTCCCAGGCTGCTTTCCCTTCACTTGAAATTTCTGGCTCAATTTAGGGCTTAATTCACGTGTCACCTCTTTGAGTGTTGCCAATCAGTGTCTGTACAGTTCTATTGTATTTATACTGTATTAACTCACTGCATCTATAGGGTCAGGGACTGCCTCCTTTTGTACTTTAGTTTCAGTTGCCCAGCCCCCATTTGTTATTGGGTCATTCAGACTTATCTGACTTTTTGTTTCCCCTGGACTATGTCTGTGGCATTTCTTTGGCATAGATTTCCTTTGAGTTGCCATTTCCTTTTCTAGTGTATTCCCATTTGACACCTAAAAATGTAAGATAAATGGGGAAGAAGTGACTTGCCCAGGGTCACAGAGCTAACAAGTGTCTGAGCCCAGGTTTGATCTCAGATCTTCCTGACTCCAGGCCTAGGGCTCTATCCACTGTACAACTGGGCACAGTATAAGTGCTTTATAATTGCTTTCTGGTTGAGTGAGTGAAGGCAGAGTTTTAATCTTGTATTTATTGCTGCAGGCACACCTCTTCTTTGATATTAAAGAGACATTAAGTTCTCCTATATGGCAGAAGTCTGGAGACAACCAGGGTAAGGGAAAGGTTGACCATATACTCCTGTCCTCCTGTTCGAATACAGCCTCAGATACTTGACTATTAGTGGCTATGTGATCTTGGGCAAGTCACTTCACCCTGATTGTCTCCCATCCAGGGTCATCTCTAGTCGTCCTGATCCAGGTCTGGCCCCTGGACTCAGATGGCTCTAGAGGAGAAAGTGAGGCTGGTGAC
Organism: Macrotis lagotis; assembly: GCF_037893015.1. NCBI lineage: Eukaryota > Metazoa > Chordata > Mammalia > Peramelemorphia > Peramelidae > Macrotis > Macrotis lagotis. Next base: position 264,596,300 of record NC_133662.1, on the reverse strand, counting down.
TTGGCACAGCCCCCTCACTCCAATCCAGTTCATGTTCTTGTTATAACATCACCTCCCTGATGTCATGTTCTTTGAAAATGAAAGAAACATTATAGTCAATGTAAAGAAAAAACTGACTTCAGAATCTACAGTGACTTATACCTAACCTTGAGGAGCTCAAGACAGAGACAACCATAATGTGCACAGACATAAAATTAAATACTTAAACTTGTGTTTGGTTTTTTAGATTGTTTGAATTATAATGTTTGTTGTTTAAATATTCTTTATTTAGATGTGAAAGTGAGGGTAGGAGTGCGTAGAAGGCAGAGTTTTTACCTCCAAGGTCATTGTGGCTTCTCCCGGCTGGGGATTTGTGAAGGAATTTTTGTGTATTTGTGAAGAGATTGAACAGGGGCTTTCCCAGAAGATAATTTATCTTGGAGAAAGATGAAGGGGTTGGGTAATACTCAGAGAGATTACAGATTAATCTATACCCAGAGGATTCATAAATAGTCTGATTGAGGAAGAGGATAGTGGAAATTCTTCCTCTGGCTTCTTATCTAAGGAATATTTAACAAGTTAAGTAAATTTTCACATCCTATGGGACAAGTTTTGGTCAAGTGACATTAATATGAAGACAATTTTAGTGAAACAGAATTAGCCAGAGGAATGATTGTGAATCCTGATTAATAAAAGGAAACTAAAAATTCCCATAATAATCCCTCACTTTGTTCATAGAAAGGTGTATGATCTCTCTCTTTGATAATTCACTTATAAAAATCAGTCTCTTTCCTGGGCCTATTTTCAAATGGACTTATGCATACTTTGTTACAAGTAGACATGAATATTAGAAAACACTGGATACAACAGTAGACCAAGAATAATATAACTACTCATCAACAGAGGAAAACATAAAATCTCCTTGCTCAGCTTATTCCAAGTAGCCTACTCCAGACAGCCATTTAAGCAGCTTATTTCATCTTGGTTCTAAGCTGGCCCAGGAAGTTGTTGGGTCTTTTGAAATATTTTCCCTTGGTAATTCTGTATTAGGCCTCATTCCCAAGGCTTTTCCAGAGAAGTGTTCTGCATAGTACATCTGCTTCTCTGGGTCCAAGTCATTTGTAGAGGTTTCCTAGGTGAAGTAGTTCATGTAATGAAAACCAGTTCAAATATACAGAGCCAGCTTTACTCACAAAACAACAGCACATCAAATGAGGTGACCACAATGTCTCTGAAATTCTCAGAATATCCATTTTGACGTAGTACTTGCTCTTCTGTCTCTACCCCAACTCTGCATTCTATCTACAGGCTGAAGGAGGAATCATAAAGGAGGATTCAGTGAGGGCCTGACCTAGAAAACCAGCTCTTCTGTCTCTTAATAGTATCAGATGCTTCTAAACAGGAAAACTGATTTACAATTTTCTTTACAATTATTCATATAATTTTATATGTAAAATCCTTAATACAGTTTTCAGAACTATTACTAAAGTCTATATATCCCAGAAAAATAAAAGAGAAAAATGTATTTGTGTATCATTCAATTGAAACTAAAGAATGTCAAGTTTTACTTTTTTTAGTCTTATTCTTAATTACCCTGAAGATCAAAAAAGAAAAAAATTCTAAAAATATATCATGCAGGAATATATGTTTACTTGTGCTTTTTCATTGTTCTTAATCAAAATATTTGAAAGCCAATCATAAATACACACACACATATATATGTATATATATATATATATATATATTCTAGTTCTTAGAGAAAACAGCTAGTTGCTTTTGAATGAGGTTTACTACTCCTTTGAAATTTAAAATTTTTATATTTCTTTGAAAACTGTCCCTCTTTGAGAATGTGTGTGTGTGTGTGTGTGTGTGTGTGTGTGTGTGTGTGTGTGTATGTGTCTCTAGCAGTCACATTTTAGGGCTATTATAGTTATTTTTTTCTCATTTTGTTGGAATTAATTATAAGCACCTATACTGTCTTATCTGGTTCATCCTTTCTAGTTTAAATCCCTCCTGGGCAGAAACAAGAAATTAAGAATAAGCACTTTCTGTAGTGACAATACAGTAATTATATAATAGTTAAGTTAAAACACAGATAAACATGATAACTAACTAGAAGCTTCTAAGCTGACAAATATTCATAATTTAAGGATTTCCTATTAACCCCTATGGCAAAAATAGTCTTTAAATTTGACTTTAATCTTTAACCTTTAAGTTGGCTTAAAGTTATAATTTGAACACATGTATCAGGTTTAATACTTTTATAATTTCCATAAACAATAGCCAATCAAATTTTTTAAAATTATAAAACAAATCTGTGGTTCTTCTCCTTCAACTGTGACAGGTCCTAGTTCCTCTAAACTGTTACTTGAAAATTCTATCACCTGCCATCAGTAAGGCTTTTTAGATTTTACGACATTACCCAAATAGGAAGGGCCTAAAGGAATCTGGTAAGTCTCCCAAGAACTTCACAGATAAGGAAGAAAATTCCAGGATTCTTTTCTCAGTCAGTAAACTACTACTACTACTACTACTACTACTACTACTACTACTACTACTACTACTACTACTACTATTATTATTATTATCTATTTTTAAAGCAAAATATATCAAAATAAGTATGTAACAATTTTAAAACACTGTGATGACATTCTTTTACAGCTCAGTTCAGAACAACAGGGTAACTAGGTGACACAGTGGATAGAGCACTGGCCCTGGAATCAGGAGGATCTGAGTTCAAATCTGGCCTCAGTTACTTAGTTGTGTAACCTTGGGCAAGTCACTTAACCCCTTTGCTTTACAAAAACCAAAAAATAAAAATTCAGAACAGCATCCAGATTAAAAGAGGAGTTAATTTCCTAAGAATACAATTATATTATTCTAGATAATCACTCAGATTTACAGCATTTCTTATACAGCGAAGTATACAGAAGTAGATAGTTTTCTTAAATTCCCTTGTTTTCTCCATAATCCAGCCAGTGTTGGTAAATTGATCTCTAGTTCCTTTGCTTCTTCAAAGATCAGCCTGCTCTGCTGGTAATTCTTAGTTTACTTATTACAAACACCTAGCTTGCAGAATCTTAAGCATAACTTTGCTGGTGGGTGATAGGAGTGCTGTTATTCAATAATTTGAATATTCTTCATCATTGCCCTTCTTTAAGACTGGAATGCAAACTGATCTTTTCCATTCTGATGTCCATTGTTGAGTTTTCCAAATTTTCTGGCCTATTAAGTGTGGCACTTTAACAGCATTATCATTTAGAATTTTAAATAGTTTGTGTGGAATTCTATTGCCTCCGACTAGTCTTGTTGTTAGCTTCCTAAGGCCCAGTTGACTTAATTCTCTGGAATATCTGACTTTTTTATGAAAGATTATTTGTTATTAAATGTATTTATTTATTTTGAATTTTACAATTTTCCCCCTAATCTCACTTCCCTCCTCCCCACCCCCAAAAGGCAGTCTGTTAGTCTTTACATTGTTTCCATGGTATACATTGGAATATCTGACTCTTGATCAGTAACCACACTATTGTGGTTATCAGTGATTTTTTTAGTTTTGTCTTGTATAATTCTTTTTTTCTTTTTTTGGTATAATTCTTTTGTGTATTCTTGCCACCTCTTCTTATTCTCTTCTACTTCTGTTAAGTTCCTACTATTTTTGTCTTTGATCATGCCCATTTTTGCATGAAACTTTCCCTTGGATATCTCTAATTTTCTTGAAGAAACCTCATCTTTCCCACTTTATTGTTTTCTTCTATTGTGTTACTCTTTTAAGAAAACCATCTTTTCTCTCCTTGCTCTTTTCTGGAATTCTGCTTTCTCTTTCTCCTTTCCCTTTCCTTCTTTCCTCAGCTATTTGTAAAGTCTCATCTGTCAGCCTTGCTGCTTTCTTGTTCCTTTACTTTGGAATGTTTTTTGTTGCTCCCTTCTGTACAGTGTTGTGAACCTCTGTCCATAGTTCTTCAGGCTCTCTATCCTGCGGGTCCTTTAATAGAGCTCACCTCAGGGCCACCTTCAGGAAGATTTCCCTGAGTTCATGATTCTATAAACGTTTTTCCTTTGGCATTCATATGACATTGGATTTTCTACATCTCTAAAGCACTGACTGTTTTCTCCCCCGCCCCCCAAGTTGAACTTGGTGTCTCTTCCATCTCTTTTCTGGTACAGAAGACTTCCCCAAGCCAGTGATTAATGGATGTCTGTTAGAATGAATTCAGTTTGAACTGTTTCTAAGTAAAAGTTGTTGAGCAGGATGAATGATGTGATCAAAGGTGTTGAACCTATAAAACAGTTTGGAGGAGACCTTCTATAGCTCTCATAAGCTATGAGAACCTGAAGTCATAACAGAATAGTCTAGATGGGACCCATAGAGGCAGAAAGAGTTAGAAAGGGAAAAGAATAAAAAAAAAATCACCAGTTTTCAGTGTCTGATTCTTAGAGATCTGTTAACACATATAAAACTGTTAGAAATAGGATCAAATTTTAATGGAAATACAAATGAGGGTTTAAACATTGTACCTCAGGTGTTGAGATTAGAGCTGGAAAAAGTTTAAGAGGTCATTTTATCTAGCTCACTCATTTTATAGGTGAGCACATACCAGACCAGTAAGTCCAGGGACTGAACTGGGCAGGTCACAGTGGCTACAGAGCTGGGACTAAGCCCAGGGAGATCCCCTGTCTACAAGGCCTTGGTTCCCCTCAGGGATGTCTAGGAAGCAGCTGGATACATAATCATAGAATTTGGGAGAAATGTCAGGACTCCAGATGAAGATTTGAGAATCATATGCTTAGAGGCAATAGTTTAAGCAACGGGAGGAAAGAACAAGGCTGATGAGAAGGTAGGGATGGAAGGGGGTGGCCAGGGTAAAAGTTGGCTCACAGGAACTCATCCAACCTTTCTGGAGAGCAATTTGTAACTATGCCCAAAGGTCAACAAAAATGTGCATCCCCTTTAATCCAGCAATACCACTACTGGGTCTATACCCTGAAGAGATGATGAAAAAGGGTAAAAACATCACATGTACAAAAATATTCATAGCAGCCCTGTTTGTGGTGGCAAAGAATTGGAAATCAAGTCAACGTCCTTCAGTTGGGGAATGGCTTAGCAAACTGTGGTATATGTATGTGATGGAACACTATTGTTCTATTAGAAACCAGGAGGGATGGGAATTCAGGGAAGCCTGGAGGGATTTGCATGAGCTGATGCTGAGGGAGATGAGCAGAACCAGAAAAACACTGTACACCCTAACAGCAACATGGGGGTGATGATCAACCTTGATATCTTATTGTCTGATCTTTTATCTCTTATACTTTATGTTTCTTCCTTAAGGTTATGATTTCTCTCTCATCACATTCAATTTGGATCAATGTAAAGACTGGCAAGTTACCTCCTGTGGGGGGGAGGGAAGTAAGATTAAGGGAAAAATTTTAAAACTCAAAATAAATAAAATCTTTATAATTGAAAAAAAAAAGTTGTCCCACAGTCCACCTGACTCATAAAGTGTCTTCCTCCTGCTTCTGACTAAAGTTGGGTCCAGAAGAAAGGAATTTCCAGAACTTGGACTTTAAAATGCAAAATTCCCCTCCTGATTGCCATTTCTTATTAAGGCAAAATAGTCTATATTTAAATGTACTTAGCTGTACTTTAAACTTTGAGAAACATCAGGCCTGAAAGCCTATCCCTCATCCTTATCTGGGGATAGGTTCGTTAAATGGGAAGTGATTCTTCATCAAAGCCTATTAAAGATTATCGAGCTCCACGGGTTTTTTATTTAAATAGGATACTTTAAATGCTTCTATAGAAAAATCCGCTTTAATAAGCTTTGATGAAGAATCACTGCTGATTCCCTTGATTGAAACTTGCCTTTCCATGTGTACCTGACAGTTCTTCAGAACTCTGTGTTAGCGTATGGGTGGAAGCCAGAGCCTCTCCCAAGTATGCTCTGTTTGTATGTGGTACCTTCCTTAGATGATGGATAGGGCTCCAGTCTGTTCCTGTTGGCAGAGGTTTGCTTTGGGGGGCATCACTTGAAGGAGACCCTTTATAGATGGGATGTTTGGCAGAAGAATACTGTGTTTAAGAGGAAGGCATAAGAGGATCCTGGGGACTGATATTGGGGGGAGGCAATCATAGAGATCTTTGTGTTTCCTGAGCTGGATTTCTGTCATCTCACTTTCATGATGGCCTTGGTACTTTGGCTGCCACTGAGGCTCTCCTTTTGCTCTCTCTAAATGAGGCCCACAGAGTAAAAGAGAGATTCCCATCATTATAGGAAACCTGTAATTAATGCTTAACCTCCAGGTCATTCATTTGTTTTTGCTTCTCCATTCCAGGGTAAAGGTAGCAGTAATGCTCACATTGGCGAGCAAGTTGAAGAGGGATGAGGGCGTTAAAGGATCCCGTCCACCTGGCGCAGCCTCGGACTCCACTCGGAGAGTGTCTGTGAGGGACAAGCTACTCGTGAAAGGTGAGTACACACTACCTCATGGAAAGGAAGTCAACTTTGGGGGAGTTTATTCATAGCCACAAACCAGACTGTCTGTGAGAGCTCCTAGTCTGGGCTTTGTAGATTGCAGAAACCTGGGGACTCTCAGCAGCACTGCCAGCCCCAGAGGAGGGAGAGGGCACAGTACTCCAGGATGTAGGACCGAGGAGAGGCTGCCTGGGGCTCAGTGGCATAGTCCATCTGTGAAGCTGCAAGGGACCTTAAAGTCCCTTGTTTTACAGACAAGGAAAATGAAGACTTAGAGAGGCTGGACCAGCTACAGACTTGAAGCCATATGCCTCTCCCCCTGAGTTTTGGAGAGAGCTGTGGTGGGTGGGAGTGTTATCTGTGGCCCCACAGCCACTGCCCAGGCCAGGCCCTGCCTGCTTCTTCCCTGGAGGCCCCCAGGAGCCTCCTCACTCCAGGTGCTAGGTGACTTTGTCTAAATGACAGATATGTGCCTATCCCCTCTTGTTCACTGAGCCCCAGAGGCTCCCTGTCCCTTTCCATCCTTCCAGCTCTGCCTCCCCAGCCACTTCCTGTGTCTTTGTCCCTCCCTCCCTTGGAGAGGGACTGGTCATTCTTGCACTCCATTCCTGCCCGCCAGATCCTGGTCTTTGTAGGGGTTGCCCCCCCTGGACTGTGCTGACCTTCTCCCCGTGGATCTCCCCAGCACCTCCTTTCTTTTCCTGTCTGTCCCTGTTCTCCCCCTGTTCATGTCTTCCTTTTGCAAGTTATCTTTTTCGACTGTCTTGTAAGTTCTGGAGTCTCCTTTGGTAGAAGATCTGCTCCTTGAAGGCTAGGGCTTGCCCTTGTTGTTTTGTTTCCCTAGCCCAGTGCTTAGCAGAGTGCTTAATCAATATTTGTTATCTGCCTTGGTCTAGACTTGGTTTCTAATCCTCCCTTGTTCTCAAGCAAAGCACTTTGTCTCTTGGGTCTCATCAGTCATCAGATTGGATCAAACCAGTTCAAGGCCTCGGATTCAAACTCAGGGACGTCCCAAACAAAATGAGGTTTTCTTCAGTTCAGATGAGGAATCTTCTAATATGATGACTGGGTCTGGGCTGCTGATGGGAGATGGTCCTGGGGAGGGCTTATCCAGTAGGTTAGGCCTTAGACCCTCTATCAGGATGAGGTTGTGTATTTTCAGATTCATTCTTGGGGTACCAAGGCCTTCTGAGAACCTTTGGAACACAAACCTACCCTTAGAGAGCTCATCACAGGGAATAGTTTTACCTGTGTAGTTTAGATTTTGCTTTGATTAAAAAACACTTTTCCTTGCTGAATGACCTCAGCCATGTAGGAAGTCAGGACCAGGCTTGGCCTTTGGGAGAAACCACTTTGGAATAGGTCTGGCACTGCTTTTCATCCACAGGCTCCAAGTAATTGAGTTCATAGTTCTGTGATTACCAACTGGAGCCGAGGAATGGGGAACCTCCAAAGGCCATGGGTCCCCCTCCTGTGACATCTTCAAGCACAGGCTGGATGATGAGCCTCCTGGGGTTTTCTAGAGAGGATTCCAGCTCTGGGATTCTCTGCAGGTCCCTCCACAATTTACAGCTTCAGTTACTGGAAAACCAGTGGAATAAAGCCTGCTGCTTTTACTACAGCTTGAATCTTGAAGGTCTCATGAAATGTGAACTCTCAAATGATGTTTGGAGCTAGCATCCTTCCTAGGGTTTGATAGTAAAATCAGAGTGAATTTAGTACCACATAGAATAGCCCCTCCAAAGCAGCCCCTTAGAGTGTTTGTCCTTCTTGGAGCCATTCCATTGTGGTAGAGCACGAGAGTCAGCACTTCATGATAGGAGTCCTGGGAATCTGCTCATAGGTTCCTGGGGGTCAGTTAAGCATTTGTCACTAGACAAACTGTAACTCCTAGTGGAAGAGGCGGGGAGGCCCCTCTGCGGCAAGAGGCAGAGCTGCGCAAGATGGAGTGAGGAGGGGTCTGCCATGGCCCTTCAAGATAACCCAGGGGCAGAAGAATCTGATCAGACTGTTCATTTTAATCTTAATTTCCAAGTTGCCATATATTTCTCCTGTGTGACAGTAGGTTCTGAGGGATGTCTTATCTGATGACTGGAGGAAAAAACATATCATTTCTAAGTGCTGGGTTCTATTTCTTTCCTGGTAAGAGTTGAGATGGATAGTTGAACTCTGGGTAGTACAACCAGTCATCCTTTCCCTCACCTCTTCTCGCCCTGCTCCTCTCTGTCAGCTTTAATTAAGGCAACAAGTCTAATGAACGGAACAGACTTGGAGTCTGGAGTCCTTGGATAGTCATTTGTGGCCAAATTGGCTTAACTTCTGAGCAAAGTGGAAATAAAAATATCTCCATTGCCTACTTCCAATGACAGACAGTTTTTAGGATCAGGTGAAAAAATTTGTAAAGAACAGTGCATCTTAGTGAGCATCATTAGATGTCATGGGATGTCTGCAGCTTTGACCATCAGTGTCTCCACTCTTTTAGGGAGACAAGATTCTATCCTGCAGTTTTAAAAAGTTGATGTTCCATGGATTATTGATAAAGCAACTGTTGTTTGTAATTAAATATGTTTTCAGGAATGAACTTATCTTATACCAAAGGCTTACTGGAATCTTCTTTAGGACAACTCCAGGAAAAGGCAGGGTGATGGGGGATGAATGTGCCTCGTTTTCTTCTCATGGAGTTTTGATTTCTTTTACAACGTTTTGAACACTCTTCATTTAGCTTGGAAATTGAATACTTGGTATGGCAACATCCATTTTTAAATGTTGTCATTATGTTTTTCTAGATCAATTGTGGGCAGTAGTTTAGTTTGTGATAATGCTCTGGTTCCAGTACCAGCTCTGGAGTCAGGAAGACCCGAGTTCAAATATGGCTTCAGACACTTAATAATTACCTAGCTGTGTGACCTTGGGTAAGTCACTTAACAAATTTTTTTAAAAAAGAGTTAAAAGCTTCTGTGCCAGAGTGGCTAGGTGGCACAGTGGATAAAGCACCAGCCCTGGAGTCAGGAGTACCTGGGTTCAAATCTGGTCTCAGACACTTAATAATTACCTAGCTGTGTGGCCTTGGGCAAGCCACTTAACCCCGTTTGCCTTGCAAAAACCTAAAAAAAAAAAAAAAAAAGCTTCTGTGCCAATCCATGGTAGGATCAAGCCTGGAGCAACCCTGGTTTTACAGCCTGCCCAAAATATGGAGATGCAATCTCAAAATTAATATAGTGTGACAGCCTATTTGGAACCATTTTTAGGAGATATTTACTACTAGCAAGAATGTCTATATTTCAGCAAGAATGTCCTAGTCTGCCTTCTACTATTAGTATTGGGAGTTTAATTGGGCGACCTTTCCTGAGAGTCAGGTGAGAGAAAGGACCTCAAGGGTCTGAAGAGTCAACTCCATGTCTACCAAGACCTTATGGCTATAGGCTAGATTTTGTGGCTAATAAACTTTAAATGGAGCTGTGGCCTTGAAAATTATAAACTAAATAGCTATTCATTAAGAAGTTTCTCAGATACCTTTGGCATACTGAATACTGCTTATATTTTATAGAATGTTTTTACCTTGGAACCATGGACTTTCCAAGAATCTTATGTGTTCTAGGAAGCCAGTCTGGTATTCGGTTTGAAGTTTATAATCTGATATTACAAATATCAATTGTTATTCAAGTGGACTGTGTTATTTTATCTTTAGTTGTGAAAGAAAAAAGATCCATTTTCTGGAAAGATGGCTGGTAAAATTATACAAACCCACCTCTCCCCACGCCCAGTTGTCTTTCAGAAAACTTTGACAGGTTTAGCTTTAATTTAGCTTTTTCTTCTTCTCCAAAATGGCACTGCTAAAGACTAGAAGACTAAAAGATAGACTTTGAAATGTAATATTGAACTTATCTATTATGTGAAAAATGGCATCTTTGATTCTAGAAATTTTGAACGGTTTATAAAGAAGGAGATTAAGGACAGGGGGGGAAACTGGAAATCTGCTGATCCTATTGAATGCTTTTAGAATAAGGTCATGGTTGTATCTGAAAAACAATGTTCCAAAAAGTAGTTAAAATTCCTTCCTAGAAATATCTCAAGATCAGTCTTCATGGTTGGCCTTGTGCAGTTGTATTTAACAAGGAAATTTATGAACTTTATCATTTCCAGATTAGTCAAGATAAGGGAGGATCAGGAACTGAACATTACATGAATCTTTCTGTAGGGCTTTGCATTTTTAAGATAGTGTTCAAAAAGAATGAAATATTTTATGAATATACTTTATGAATTTTTTCAGTTTATGAATTTAAAAACATTTAAATGTGGGAATAAATTTTTGGGTTTTTAATGATACTTGTAATTTCTTACTCCTATGACACAATAGATTTTCCCCAAATGAAGTATTGTACAAAAAAATGCCCTACATTATCTGGAAAGCCTCAGTATTAGCCTTGACAGAGAATTTGATGGTCCGAAGCTTCAGATCTACTTTGTTAGAAGCCAAGTGATGCCTGAGATTGGTTTTAATTGCAATCTTGAAGGGTCTTCTCAGATTCTTTCCTTTGCTTCTTCCTTTCTGTTGTGGAAAACTCTTGAACATTCACCCTCTAGTGATTCATAGATGGGCTCGAGGATATTTTTGTTTTTGTTACTGTTTGGGGCCCACATCCCTTCTTTTCTTCTTTCACCATGATTTGACTACTAGGATAATTAGGGACCCCTTTTTTTCCTAGCCAGCACCCCAAAGGACCAGATCAAAATTTCTCCAAAAAAAAAGTATTTCCTGGTCTTTTATAGGACCTTGTTCTTCATAGGAAAGTTCAGGTAGCTGGAAGAGAAGCTGTGCTATTTGTATCATCTTCATCATCATGCTAATAAGAATAGCTAACATTTATATAGTACTTTCATCTTTTTCAAAGTATTTTACATATATTTTCTCATTTTATCCTTAGAACGACCCTGGGTGCAATTATTATCTCTGTCTTACAGATGAGAAAACTTATACCACAGGTTAAGTGTCACACAATTAGGGTCAGGCTGGATTTGATCTCAGGACTTCCTGCCTTCAGGTCTGGTGCTCCATTCACTGTTCTGCTTAGCTGCCTATAATGGCTACCAGAGCTAGCTTCTGAATCTGTAATGGTGGTTACTGTAAGGATGCTTAGCCACTTATATACACAAGAGCCATGGAATCTGCAAGAGGGGAATCTACCCTGTTGCCTGACTCTCACCAATAAGCAACACCATTGCCAGGGAAGATCTGGTGGGAACTAACAACTCCATTTCCAAATTTGTCATAGGCCTGTAGATTTGGGGAGAACAATTTCAAAGGTTTCAGTGTAAGGCTTGGTAGAATCCAGTAGGCCTTCAATAGGCAGATTCATCCCAGGAAGGGTCAGAAATTCAAAAATGATATCTCTGAACACACAAAGAAATGGTTCTGAGGAAGAGGAAGAGTGTAGTCTAAGTAGACAGATGTGGATGTTCAGGAGTTCCCTAGCTTAGATTTTTAAAAAAAAACATACAAAAGATGGAGGCAAGGACAAGAAACAGAAGATAATGTGGAGACCTAAGAAGAGAGTGTCAGGAGCCCAAGCTCGGTGTAAACTGAGGTTGGAGACAAGACTCAAGGAGAACAAAGACTTCTTCAAGAAAATGAAATCACAATAACATGACTGAACACAGGATGACTGAACTGACATAGATCAAGTAAAAATGGCCAGGAAGGTGTTGATGACACAGGGAGGCAGAGGAGCACTTGATTGCCCTTAATGAATTCAGGTCTCTGGATCCAGGTGAATTATATACATCTTCTGGTCCTGAAAGACTTGACAGATATGATTACTGAACCCCTGGGAGTGACCTTTGAAAGATCAAAGAAATAGAGAACAGAGTATATCCTGGTGGTCTGGTTTTTGTTTTTTAAAGAGAAGGGAATTCAGACCATTATAAGCCACCATTTTGGCTTTAATTTATGGCATTTGGACTTTAAATTCTGGAAGGCTTTATTGAAGAAGTGGTTACTGAAAATCTAGAAGAGGAAATAGGGATCACAGAGATATAGCATGAGCTCATCAAGAATAGTATATGGCAAACTAAATTCCTTTTGGCTGGCAGATCTGGTGTGTGCAGGGTAGAGTTTACTCAGATTTTATCCAGAAAGTTGTCAAAAGTTCCTATCATATCAACTCTAACTCTCCTTATCAACCATCACCCTCCTTATGGCGAGATTCAAGTCCAGGACAGATTTTTCTTCTTGTTTGTTTAATGATTCCAGTTAGATGATAATACAGTTTGGAAGCTGGAATTGGTTCAATACCTGAATCCAAAGAGCAGCTACCATTGATCCTAGATCACCATGAAATGACGTCTCAAGTGGAGTGTTCCATTTTTCTGTTCTTGGCCATCAGTGTCATAGAAGAAGGCACATTGGCAAGCTTATTAGATTTGCTAATGAGACAAAGCTGAAAGGGATGGCCAATGCTGGAGGATCGAGGTCAGCTTCCAAAAGTTCTTGATCAAGGGGCAGCTAAGTGGCTCAGTGAATACAGCACAGGACCTGAGTTCAAATTCGGCCTCAGATACTTAATAATTACCTAGCCATGTAGCCTTGGGCAAGTCACTTAACCCCATTGCCTTGCAAAAAATAAATGAATGAATGAATGAATAAACAAAAAGTTCTTGTTCAGCAAAAACACTGGACTGAATTGAATTAAGATGCATGTAAACAGAATAAATAATTGTAAGGTCCTGCCCTTAGGGCAGCTAGGTGGCTCTGTTTCTTGACGGAGGTGGCATCTAAGTCATGTGTGGACTTGACTGTGGCTTGTCAGTACTTGAATTCTTGATTTATGGCTGCTTGTAACAGTTTTAAGATGTTGGTTATAATATTCCTGGGAGTTTTCATTTTTTAGTTTTAGGAGGTAAGCAGTGGATTCTTTCTGCTACTACTCTGCCTTCTGATTCTAAGAGATTTGAGCAGTTTTTCTTTTAAGAGTTCTTGAAATATGTCTTGACTCTATTTTTGGTCATGGTGTAAAATGATTCTCAAATTTCCTCCTCAGTCTGTTTCCCAGACCAGTTGTTTTTGTTCATATATCTTCCTTTTTCTTCTGTTTTTTTTTCCAACTTGACTTCTTAATATTTCTCATTGTCCTTTAGAATTATTCGCTTTATTTGGTTCATTCTAATTTTCAGAGATTTTGTTGCTCACACAAGCTTTTGTACCTCTTATAGCTTATTCCCTTTCCAGTTCTTCTATAATTCTTTTTTCTTTTCAGTATTTTCTGGAAATACTCTCATTTCATCTATAAAAACTTTTTAAACTCTTTATTGCTTCTATAGGAATCCCAACTGAGTTTGTGCCCACCTTGTGTTCTCTTTGAAACTTTGCTTGTAGGTATTTTGGAGGCCTTGTCTCCCACCTTGCTGACACTATAATAGCTTCTTTTTTGTTTGTTGGTGACTTCAGGCTTGATGTTGGAACTGTGATCTTCTTGAGGAAAGGTCCAGATTGCTCCTGTGGCTGCATTCTTAGAGTATCAAGTGTTGTGCTATTCTGGGATCTTAGGGACAGAGGTGACTGGAGAACTTCAAGTTCAGAGCTCCCCGAGGGGCTTGATCCAGTGATTGCTGCCCACCTGGTCTACTGAATTCAGCCCCACTTGGCTGGCTGTTTGAGAAGCCTGGTAGCTCAAAGTGAGAAAAGTGGAGGCTCCCTCTGTTCTTTGATTCCAGGCCCAGTTATTTCTTTTTAGGTATCAGACTGAAGTCTTCCAAGTTAGAAGGTGGAATTGAGATAACATTATTCCTGAGGTCCAGGCCCCTTAGCTGGTGTGGGCTTGTGAATATGGTTCTGGTACACCACCTAGAGCCTGCAACCACTTCTTGCCCCAGGATGCCTCCCTTGAGCCCAAGATCCCTCCTCAGTCTGCCGTGGATCTGGGACCCATAACTAGGTAATGGGAGACCAAACTGCCAGTTGATGCTTGTTCCCATTCAAGTACCCTCCAGTATGGATCTGGGGCCTTTTCCTCGGGCACAGGTTCCCTGAACTGGGGTGCACCTCATGTGACTTGATATTGTTGGTGGTGCTGTCCTCTTGAAGAGGACTAATGATATCACAAGGGTGATGTCTTGATTTGTATGTGAATTGGATATAAATGTGCCAGAGCTACACAGAGTTATTAGCCTCACTCTCTTCTTTAGAGTTATTGAGTCCAATGGCAAGATAAGTCAAGATGACTGGTGATGGGCCATCAAGCTGATATCAGGTGATCTTGGCCTTTTTAAACAAAATTCTTTCCCAGGTCTCAGTTTCAGGCCAGATCCCAGTATCCACTTGCCTCTCTTTGCCACCTGGGCTGGTCAAATGATTCACTGTGACCTTTTATTGGATTTACTGATCAGAATTTTATATTGAAAGGGGTTTTGTGGAGTGGATCTGCTCTGCCATCTTGACTCCCCCCCCCCCCAGCCCGCATGCATGGTCTCTCATGGCTATCAGTTTCAGTGATAACCATTGCTTAAAGTCACTTTGAAGCTGATCTTTACAGTTCTGACTGGAAAACATCTGTTGTGATCCCAGGAGAACTGTCAATGGGTGTACTGTCTTGCTCCCAATTTCACTTAATGTGAACTTCTTTGGATTTCTGGTTTGAATTTCTGGATAGGAGTGACCGACGGTCTGCCTCTTGGCAATTTCTTGACCTGTCTTCAACCTCTGAAGCTTCCCGGTCAGATATGTGTTTGCATTCTCAGTCTCCTTTTGTTTTTTTGCCGAAGGTTGGTAGAACATTCCACAGAACTGTCACTGGGGGGGAGGGGGGTAAGTATAATGGAATGGGGGCTATTATCAAAAAAGGCTTGAATCCTACAAATGATTCCTTGGAGCATTTTTCAACCTGGTCAATTCCCTTTCTGCACTTTTTCTTTTTTCCTTCCTTAATTTAACCACCCTCTTTCCATTTTTTCTAAGGTATTTTTCTTACCTTCATTTATAAACATATTTGATGGTGTAACTGAATAATATCACAGACAGAATAGATGTCCTAAGGGTTTAGATTTTTGTCACCGGAGGATAAAAAGTGAATTTACCTTTAGCGTGCGGTCACATTTCTCAGGCTTACACTGTGTAGAGAGCAGATTCAATCAGCTGATCAGACAGTGGTGCTTACAACATGTCTGCCAAAGGTAGCAGCATGGTGGGTGAACGTCTGTAGGATCCGGCCCCATTAAATCCCGAAGCTGGCCAAGCTTGGCTTTGCCTCTGCCCAGCCCCCCTTCCCTCTTATACTTCCAAGAAGACTTTCCCCCTAAATCTCTGGTTCCCCATCACCTCTCTCCCCCAGATTTGGCATATCATTAAAGGTAAACATCCTCTGCCCTCTAAAAGCTGACATCCTAATGGTGAGACAGTGGTACATACCCAGCCACATTCAAAATAGCATGGAAGGCAATCATTGTAGTAGTAATAACTAACATTTTACAATAACCTTGAGAAATAGCTACTATTATTATTTTCATCCTACAGATGAGGAAACTGAAATGGGTCAAAATTAAGTGACTTGCTCAGGGTCACACAGTTTGGACGTATCTGAGGCAGCATATGAACTCAGGTCTTACTTATTTTAGACCCAGTGTTCCTCACTCTGCTACCAGCTGTTTCTAGGCAAGGCACTGATGATGATGATGATGATGATGATGATGATGATGATGATGTTTGTCCTACATTCTCAAAGAAGATCATGACATCAGGGAGGTGACACTATGACAACAGATGAATTGGATTTGAGTAAAGGGGGGCTGTGTTAAACCCCCCTGCCTCAGTCTTCTTCAGAGCCATCTGCCTAAAAAGGGCAGCTCAGAGGCCTCCCCCATAAGATGTAAAGAGAAACCAAGGATTCTGAGAGGCAGAGGTGAGGAGGGGAAGAGAGAGAGGATGTCATTGTGTGACAGTAAGCAGGCCACCTTGACTTCCTCATAGAGGGAAATGTGTCTGTAGTCTGGAGAGGTAGGTTGACATCTTTGAAAACAAACCAGTCTTGACAGAAGCTCACAGTTTCTTATATAATATTTTCTTGTTCTCTTTATATCTTGGTATGTTCATTTTTGTTGACAATTACATTCATAAAGAAATTTTAAAAGAATATTCATGACTCTCTGGAAGACCCATCAAGCCTTCTAGAGCTTTGTACTAGGACTGAATTAGCAGTTGGCCTCGTCCTTGTTTGATTTGTGTTCTGTCACTTGGACATTGTGTGAGGCATCCACCAAAGGTGATACCCACCATTGAGCAGCACACATCATCATCTTGATCTCATTTTTTGTATGTTCTTCACATACTTGGAGTCCTTCTTGGAGGAGAGTCTGTACTGAGTCAGAAGCCTTTTAAAATCCACAACATAGGGGCAGCAAGTTGGTACAGTACATAGAGCCCCTTAATAATTGCCTAACTGTATGACCTTGGGCAAGTCATTTAACCCCATTGCCTTAAATTAATTTTTTAAAAAATCCACAACATAGGGGCAGCTAGGTGGTGCAGTGAATAGACTACCAGCCCTGGAGTCAGGAAGACCTAAGTTCAAATCCGGCCTCAGACACTTAATAATTACGTAGCTATGTGGCCTTGGGCAAGTCACTTAACCCCACTGACTTGAAAAACCTAAAAAAAAAATCAACACCATAATAAAGGAGATGGTTGTCTTCTTGGAGTCTTTTGCTAGACAATGTCACCTGTGGAATCGCATCTGTTCCTTGTCTTGTTTCATCAGCAATGCCCTCAGTGTGCCTATTAGATCACCCCATAAAGATGAGAAATGAATTGGGGATCAACGGCATTCTGTCCATCATCCATTCTTCATCATTTTCTCCTTTAAATCTCTGGTGATAAAACCAATCCCTTAACTCATGAAGCAAGGTCAGATCTCTGTCTTGACACATGGCCATTGTGGGAATTGGGTTTCTTACAAGGGCAGTAACACTGAGTGCTCTCAAGACAGTTTGCTCCCTCCCATACAGGAGCCTCTGACCTCCCAGGCCACGAGGGCTGCCTCCTTCACTGCTGAAGGAGCCGGATCACATCTGGCTGTCACCCCAATGGTTTTGTTCTGTGCTTTGCACATTGTCTGCCCTGCAGAAATGTTTGACTGACTATGGTGATGGCCCAGACTCATTCACTAGCCTTGATACATTCACCATCCCCTCACCACTGCCCATGAGAATGACTCTGGTAGAGACATTTAGAGACAGTAACTGAGAATGACAACAGTCAGGGGAAAGAGAAGAGAAAAGAGTTATTGATCTAGCACCTAGTGCCAGTAAGCACTTTACAAAGGCCATCTCATTGGATCCTCACAACAGTCCTGGGGGAATGGGGGGTTTTATTATACCCATTTTACAGAGAAAGAATAGACAGGCAAAGGTGAAGTGACTTGCCCAGGGTCACATGGCTAGTAAGTATCTCAGGCTGAACTGGCAATTTGGGTCTTTCTGTGCTCCTCCACTATACTACCAGCTGCAACAGGGTCCATCCTTGACCCCTAGGGACATTAGAGAGATGTGATTATACAGGGGGTTTTATGATGGATATGGGCATTGGGTCTTGCTCTGAGATGCTGTAAAACTCTTAGGTCCTTTCCCCTCTGATCTTTGTTTTCCAAAAAAAAGAAGCAACAGAAGGTTTGTGACCATTCCCATCTATACTGGAAATTGCGGTTGCTCGGCAGACCTCAAATGGAAATGTAAGGGCCCATTATTGTTCTCTACACACCTTGCCACTTTCTCTTCCCCTTTTCTGCCTGTTGAATGAGCTGCCCCCTGGACTGGCCTCTGCTCCTGCGCACTGTTGACCCCTCACCTTCTGGATTCACTCCTCTCTGGACTTTTCCTGGTCCTCTTTTTAAGACTGACCTCTCCTAAGGCTCCTTTTAGCTCTGATCTCTTCCCTCCCTCCTTGTCACTACCTGCTTCTCTTTTACTTGGTGTGCACCAGTTCTCTCCACTCCTCTTAGAAGCACAGGACAGGGTTGCTGCATGAACCAGCCATCTCCCACAAGATGGTCCCACATGTAACATGGGAGAGCCCCTAGGAAAGGACCAGTGTCAGGGATGCTCTGGGCTCACTGACTAAAAAGAAGTAATCATCCCCCCTGCTTCTGATCCCAACCCTCTTGAAAAGCTGGGACCCAATATTCAGAATATTGGTTGGACAAATGACAGGACTGATGCTGATAACAATTTTTGTTTTCAAATGAGATCATGCATCCAGGTTCGCCAACCTTAAAACACTACATAAATTCTAGTCCTTGTTAATAATAAGTCTTCAGTAGCATCAACATTCTGAAGGAAATAAGGAGAACCAGGAACTTCATCCTCACAACTTCTAGAACAAGTGTCCTCCGTCTTTTTGCCTCTGAGTGACATGCAAGGAGTGTGAGAAAGATTTTAGAGGGTCTAGTTGGTCTGCTGTGGGGATGCCGGGGCATTGGCATTATTCATTAAGGACCATCTTTAGAGACCTTGTTCACCTTCTTTGTCATCTGTATTACTTCTTTTTCAAATCTGGAGTTAAGATTTTTCACCAGTTTAGTGAAAATTAAGCTTCTTTGTAATTAGTCCAAAAAAAATCCTGAGGTTTTTCCAAATTGTAGAAACCTCAGTCCATTTGGGGCAGATTTTTATCTAAAAATGCATGAATTATCTGGCACTAACCAGAGTCTTTTTGTTTTCTACAGAGGTTGCAGAGCTTGAAGCCAATTTACCTTGTAAGTACAGAGCTGGACCCGAGCCGTTGTGCTTTTTTACTCTTACAGGAGGTCACCTGTTCCCCATTTCTACCTTTACTTTGGCTTTTGACTTTTCATAGGGTCAAAGGTTGCCCTCCACCCCACTTCATTTTCTCTGAAGGTAATGTGGCTGCCTTTTTTAAAGGACAAATGGGAAGCAGAACACTACGTTTTCTCAGGGCAGCAACAGAGATCTTTTGCTAGGTATAAAATCTGTAGAAGCCTATATTCATTATGACTAGTCAGTCTCTTTTTTCTTTCTTTATTCTTTTCTTTTTTTTTTTTAAAGGTTTTTGCAAGGCAATGGGGTTAAGTGGCTTGCCCAAGGCCACACGGCTAGGTAATTATTAAGTGTCCAAGGCCGGATTTGAACTCAGGTACTCCTGACTCCAGGGCCAATGCTCTATCCACTGTGCCACCTAGCTGCCCTGTGACCAGTCATTCTCAACAGGGCCCGTTTCCAAATAATGGGAATGACTGAGAGAGGGAAACGTTCTTCTTCAACCTTAGTTCATTTCGTTTTGCATATGTGTACTTTTCGGATTTCCCTTTATCCCGTCCATAATCCCAAATCCAAATGACTTCCCATCCTCATCTCCGGAAGGGCACAGTTAATCCCTCATTTTTCCTTGACTAGTAATGCTGAGAATGTGTTGCATTTTTGTTTTAGTTTATAGAATTGGAGCCTTGATTCCACTTTGTTAGGTAATCTAGGAGGAGAAGTTTTTAAAAATTCTTTTCCTTGAGTTTGATTTGATACCATACAATTGAAAAGCACACCCAGATGAGTTTCTACCTTGCTTCACATAGTCCCTCTTCTCCATCCTCCAAGCACCCAACACTAAAAAGAAACAGGGACGGTTTTACCAAAATATTCCCTGTTGACCTGAGTGTCCAGGGTTCAATCTAGGCTAGGACTAAAATACTAAATAATACCCTTTAGTCCTGGGTTTTTAAAGTCCTATGAATCCCCCGACACTGTTGGTCGAGAAGCATCGGTCATGAGCATATCTGGACAAGTCTCTTGTCCCACTTTACATACTGATCACCTTGTGGTGAGAAACTCTTTTAGAGAGCTCTCCCAGCTCTGGATCCCATGATTCTATGACCTAAAACCATCCCAGAGAATGTCATGTCTGCAGATTGACAGATAGAACTGTAGAGAACAGCTCCATTCAGGCCTGGAGAAAAGTAAGAAAACTAAATTCATGGATAAACCAAAAGTGGAGAACAATTCACTTCTATTTTTTGATTCCTCTACTCCAAGTCCTCCTTTGTTTCGTGTCACTGGGGTGAGGAGGTGGCATTTTGGGCTTTGGAATCAGGCCCTGCCAGTGAAGGGACCTTGAGCTCTGGTCCTGATGTGACAGGTCACAGACCCAGTTGTCACCCAAGGGTCAAGCAAACCAGGGAGCAAGTAGGTAGGCAAGAGGCCAGAAGGCTGGCAGGAGGCCTGCCAGAATTGGAGAGTCCTGAGCCCTTGGGGTCTCTTTTTGGAGTTCCTCAGGGCATTGGTTTTGTCCATTTCTAGTTTTCTTGCACCTTGAAATGGGTGAACTTCAGAATCCACATATAGAAACAAATTCCAGGAAGCAAATGGGACCTTTCCATGTCCAGCGACACTGTCCAGGGAAGCAATGTAGTCATCTGCTAAGGACCAAACTGTCCTTCATGCATTTCAGTAATATCTATATTACTCATAAGATGCCTCTTTGAACTATGGAAGGGAAGGATTATTAGCAACCTTCCATACCTAATGCTGCCCTGCTTTCAGGAAATATTTATCTCAGGGACAAATCCCATCTGCAAAAATGGTTTTCAGGGTGTTCAGGAATATTTAATACAATTCCAATCCCCCCCACACGTAACTGATATCTTGTGGGTATTTTGATGTTTATGTACCTGACTCAGCTAAATATATGTCCTAGGTGGGTATCCTTCCTTGTTCTTATTTAGGAAAATTACCCAGTGATTTAAGGGTAGTCAAAATCCCTGGATGATCTGAGGGAGGGACCTCTGCTGACATGCATAGTGGAATCAGCTGAGAGACACGCCTCAAGGGCTTCTGGTTCTAGGGTCTGCTCCTTCCCTGGTCTTTCTTCTTGTCCCTGTGATTGGGTGTCTCTCTTTGGGCACTGATCCTGCTCCTCTTCATGTGTAAGTCACACCTAGACAGTGCTGGCACATAGTAGGCACTTAAGAAATGTTTACTGGTTTTCCAACCTATGGCCTTTACTGTGACAGGACACAGTGTGACTTGGAGGGAGTTTGCCTGGCACCCTTGCTGTGGGAGCTGGGGCGGG
This sequence comes from Macrotis lagotis, assembly GCF_037893015.1. NCBI lineage: Eukaryota > Metazoa > Chordata > Mammalia > Peramelemorphia > Peramelidae > Macrotis > Macrotis lagotis. The sequence continues at coordinate 264,574,787 of NC_133662.1, read as the reverse complement.
GGTGTAGAGGGTCCCCAGCACCCACCATGCCAGGGTGCTCTCTCTGGCTGGTCTACTTGCCTCACAATTGTTTTCTTTTGTAGGTACATGTAAAGTGAATTTTCCTGATCCAAACAAGCTTCACTACTTTCAGCTAACAGTCACCCCAGGTAATGTTTCTGGATAATTTGTAAATCCATGCGTGGGCTTATCAGGGGGACCTGCCCTTCTTCGACCCCCTTGCTGTTGTGTGTATGAGACCCTTCCAGACTCCCACAGCCCTTTGTAGATGGAGAGTCCAGGGTCACTGTCAGGCCAGAGTGTGCATTAGAGGAGGACATATATTTAGGGGAAGTTTATATAGGAAAGAGAATTTCTTTTTTTAAAACCTAGACTTAAAAAAAAAAAGAAACTTTTTCAGTTTTTAATTATCATCACTTTTTGCAATGAAGTTTATTTATGTCAACTTTGGTGTGATTTTTTTTTTGTTCCCTCGTTGACAATGTCTCCTTCAGTTTTTAAAAGTTGTTTATTAGAGAATGTGGTGGGTGGTGGCCAAATGATAAAAACTGGACCAAGTCAAACGGATTTTTTTGATGGAATCATATAAAATTTACACCAGAAGTTAGTGTGATATTTAATGATAGATAAGCATTGTTGCCCTGCAAAGCAATTGGACATAAACAAGAAGCATTGATAATAACAGCATGACTTCCATGTTCGGGATGGAAACGGGACTCTGAAGACCCTTTGGTAAAGTCGAGATTGGGAGGGATTCGGCTGTGCCCCTTCCCCTGATTGCCAAGGCCTTCTACCTTGATGTCCTGGAAGTCAGTCTTATCTTGTAGCATTCACTACTAAGATGGGAGAAGGGAGAGCAAAGAGTCAGACAAGGTCCAGAAACTAGGCTTCAGAAACTAGGCAGGAAGCTAATGAATTGGGGAAGAAGTGAAGTGGTTGCCACTCCTCATCTCACCACTAGCCCCAAACAAGTGAATCACTTGTTTCTTTTCATTCTCCCTCAGAGTCAGCAGAGTGGTACAATTTAAAGGGAACATTCCCATCCCCAGCCCCCCAGCACTCCTAATTATACATTTGAGTTCATCTGTGACACCTTTGGAAGAATTTCAGCATTTGGAAGATGGCTGGTGGAGAGAGGAGGGAGCCACTAACAACTGCGTAGCAAGTTGATTAAATCAGTGAATGGTGGAAACAGGAGCTGATGGTTAGAGACCATTGGCTAGAGTTTTTCAGTGTGCACAACACTTTATACACTTAGCTCATTGAGTCCTTATGTTAGTCTTGTGTGACAGACAGAGCAGGTATTCTCTGGGTTTCTCAGATGAGGAAACTGAGGACAGAAGAGTGTAAGTGATTTGGCCAGGGTCACCCAACTCATCAGCATTATAGGCAGGACAAGGACCCTGACCAGAGTCAGGTTCTTTCTACTACCCAGATTCAGCTTTGGGGAGACCCTCTGGAGTAACATCCACCTTTGTATGGGGGAGAGAGGAAGAGCAGAGCATAGAGGGGCCAGACCCAGCATCATTTGACTCTGGCATCAAGCAGGAAGGAACTTGGCAGACTCCCAATCTGACACCCTAATTCTGTAGTTGAGGACACCCAGGTTTGAGGTCATTTGGTTTGTGAATGAGACCCAGGACCCAAAAGGTAAGGTGTGCTTTTCTAAAAGTATCCTGGGCGGCTAGGTGGCACAGTGGATAAAGCATCGGCCTTGGAGTCAGGAGTACCTGGGTTCAAATCCGATCTCAGACACTTAATAATTACCTAGCTGTGTGGCCTTGGGCAAGCCACTTAACCCCATTGCCTTGCAAAAACTAAAAAAAATAAAAATTTAAAAAAAAATAAAAGTATCCTGACCCCCACCTCCCTTTCAGTGGGGTCCTTAATGAAACTCAGGCTATTGGTAAGAACTGGAAATATCCCTCATGAGACTTGTCTCCAAATTCTTTCCATTCTCACTTCTTGGAACTTGGATTATCCTTTTCCCTTTCCCCATCACTGCCACTTAATCCAACTTGGTCTGACCTGACCATTATGAAACCTTGCCCACTCTTTGTGGTCTTGCTTCCTTTTTCTAGACATTTTGTCAGTCTTTGTCATCATCTCTTGCAGAATATAGAACAGAGCCCTGGTGTCCTGCCCAGTCCCTTCTGTGGACTGTGTTCAGAGGAGGTTCAACCTGAGGAAGGGGTGACCCTCTTTGGGCTTGGTTTCCTCCTCTGTAAAATGAGATGATTAGGTGGGATTACCACTCTAAATCTAAGCTCTCCCTCTTGGCCTAGACCCCAGCCTGTCCATTTTCTTCTCGTCTGCTATACGTGTCTTCCCCTAAACCCTCCATCGAGGGGCCATCCTCTGGTTCTTCAGCTCTCTCAGGTCCCAGCACCGTGTTGGGGCCCCTCTAGTGTCCTTCCTTCTCCTTCGGTGACCCGTCACCAGTGCTCCTGGGGAGCTGTGTGGTTCAGACTTCCCTCACTGATGTAAATCATTGCTCTTACATCTGCTCCCTTTTCATTGGGGGCCCCAAGGCTGGGCTGGGGAGACCAAGACTGTCACGACACATCATGGGCCTCAGGAATAAAATGCAGAGACTGGAGTCCATGAATCTTGGAAAACAACTCAACCTTTTGGGCTGTTGCCCAGGTTGTGGCTGAGATCAGCCTGTCTGAGGCCTGGAGAAGTGACCTGGGTGAGGCCTGGGACTTTTTCTCTAGAAAAGCAAAACCTTAATTTCTGTAAAAATGGATTGACAATAGTTTTAAAAAGTCATGTATTTTATCTCTGCTTTGTTGAGATTCTGCTGGCACCACAAGTGAGGCCATCTGGGACAGTTCTCTCCGTCGGCCTCCCAGCCTTCAGGTAGAGACAGCAGGACTTGACTCCCAGGAGCGATGTGCACCTCCGATGGGGGTTTCCAAATGACTCAAGCTGGATCCTTTTTACTTTATATATTGTATTTTTATTTTCTTTGTTTATCTTCCTAAGTGACTTAGTGCTAATGCTTTAGTGTTCTAAGTGTATTAGAAGGTGTTCTTGAGGAGCAGTTTCTTTTTTCAATAATTTCTTGGTGACTTAGGGGTCACCAGTACAGACAGACTGCAGCTATGTGCCTACCTCATAGGTATCAGTGAGGTGGGTGGCACCATGGGTCCCTGGCTTCCATGTCCCTAGACTGGTGTCACCTCTGTCTGTTCCTTCTATTGGCCATCACTGGTTGCTGGTCTGTGTGGGCTTATGCCAACTCATACTTTACACCCAACTGTAGGACCTGAAGGTGTCTCCCCTGTGCAGAAAGGTAAAATATGTGAGTTTTGTAGTAGGTGTTTTGATGGCCCTTTAAATCTTGCAAAACACCGTCATCGCTCATTGGACCCTCAGCAACCCTGACATGGAGGTTCTCTGATTATCATCCCCATTTTGTAGATGAGAAAACTGAGGCAAATGACTTGTCCAGGGTGATATAGCTAAAAAGAGTCTGAGGTAGGATTTGAACTCATGGCTTCCTGAGTTCATTGTGTTATCTGGCTGCCTTTATGGGAGCCGTTTTGCTACTCTGAGACCTATTTTAATCAGTCCAAAGTCCATGACTATTCTGGATAGCCAATATTATAATAATATATTTGTGTGTCTACATATATAGCTGAGGGGCAGCTAGGTGATACAGCGGGTAGAGCACCAGCCCTGAAATCAGGAGGACCTGAGTTCAAATGTAACCTTAGACACTTAACACCTACTAGCTGTGTGACCCTGGACAAGTCACTCAACTCTGATCACCTCACATCCAGGGTCATCTCTTGTTATCCTGATCCATATCTGGCCACTGGACACAGGTGGCTCTGGAGGAGAAAGTGAGGCTGGGGACTTAGCACAGCCCCCCTCACTCCAATCTAATTCATGTGCTTGTTATGGCATCACCTCCCTGATGTTGTGGTCTTCTTCAAGAACGAAGGACAGGGACGGCTAGGTGGCGCAGTGGATAAAGCACCAGCCCTGGAGTCAGGAGTACCTGGGTTCAAATACGATCTCAGACACTTGATAATTACCTAACTGTGTGGCCTTGGGCAAACCACTTAAGCCCATTGCCTTGCAAAAAAAAAAAACCTTAAAAAAAAGAACAAAAGACTAACATCATCATCATCATCATCTAACATCATCATCATCATAGTTGGAAGCTTTGCAAATTGTTTCACATGTGTTTTCTTTTTAAAAATATTTTATTTTTCTTAATACATTTAAAACAATTTTTAACATTTGCTTTAAAAAAAATTTGAGTTTCACATTTTCTCCCTCCTTCTCCCTGAGACAGTAAACAATTTGACATAAGTTCTGCATTAATCTGTATTTTCCTAGGCAAAGGTTATAACCATCCTTGTTTCTCTCTATCAGAATTATGTAACAATCAGGAAACCATGTGCATGGAAATGGTGTGGTGGTGCTGGTAATCAGAATTATTGTTATCTTCCTTAAAAGGCGTGTCTGTGTGGCAGACTGAGGGCAGAGGACTTGATAGAGAAAAATCTCTTCCCTTTTGTGAAGCCCCTAGTGCCCAGCATTTGGGGTGTCCCTGCCCAGAGGATACTTGCACACTTGTTGGTGACCTGGCAACAAACCTGGGCATTCTTTTTGGTGGCTGCTTTTTATGGACTTGAGGCCATAATGATGCCATGTCTTCCCTGGAAATTACCTAGGGCAAAGGTGTTCAAGTATTTTGAAGGCCTGACACATCTGTGTTAAACAAAAAAAAAATGGTGGCACCTTGACCACTTTTAATGATTCATATCCATAAAATTCCACAAGCCCTGGGCAGCAGGTTGCCCCACATAGCCTGGAAGGCCTTGCCTCCAAACACAGACCTGCAAGGGTCTGAGATGCTTCCCCACTGGGATCATCTTGTTTCATCTTGACCCTGAGCCAAAGTTGTAGTGAGTCCAGATTGGTGATGGAGGATGGTCCTTATTTAGAGCCGTCTCTGCGGGCAACACACGGACCAGCCAGGGACCAGGTGAGAACCAGTCATGTTCCTAACCCACCTTTGATAGGACCTTGAAGTTTCTTGTCCTGGGCAGTGGAAGCAGGTTCCCAGCAAGGGACATGGAGTCAGAAGAGGCAGGAGCTGGACTTCCTCTAACAGTCTAATGCAGATTTAAAGCTTGAGAGAAGCAGTGTCCAGAAAGCCCCAGAAGCTGAGAATGGCACAGCGTAAAGATGTCGGACTTCTCCCTGGGAGCCAGCCCAGCCCCCTTGCCACTCTACAGATTTTTTGCTTTAGAAAGATTTTTAATGACTCTGCCTCCCCCTCCCTTCACCCCCAAAGCATTTCCAAGGGTGGATGTTTTATTTAGTTCCAGAGACTGTGAAGCCCTGGAGCTCCATAGAAAGCCAAAAGCCAAGCAGTTCCTGCTCTCAGGGAGTGCCTGCTCTAATGGCACCTCCACGCAAACAGCGTCAAAGGTTAGGCTGAGGTGTATCGAGGGAGGAAGGCAGCAAAAGGAAGAAGGACCAGGAAGGGCTGTTACAGAAAATGAGATGTGCACGGAAATTCTATAGAAACCAGGAGGTGAGGAGGGAAGAGGGGTCTCAGCACAGAGGACAACCAGCCAGGAGGACACTCCTAGTGTCCCTGGTTCACAGAGTACTTGGAGGAAGGGGTTAGAAGACTGAAAAAGTAAGAAGGGACAAGTCCTGAAGGACTTTGAATGCCAACTAGGATTTTGTAGCTAACCCTCCATGTAGTCAGGAACCACCCAAATTTAAGTTTGTTTTGATTTGTTTCAAGGTGGGGTATGATATGGTTAGAACTTTGTTTTAACTAGACTATTCTGACAACTGAAGGGAAGATGGATTGGAGTGGGGAGAGACTTGAGGCCAGCAAACTACTATGATAATCCAGGCATGAGGTGACCATGGCCTCCACCATGAGATGGGAACAGAGTCAGAGAAGAGAAGGAGAATATTGGAGAGATGTTAGGAAGGAAGAAACAGCAGGAATTGATCATGGATTGGAGAGGGGAGGGGGGTGAGAAAGAGAAGGGTGGAAGATGACCCCTAAGGTTACATTGTAATAAAAATACTGCCCACTTCATGAGGTGGTTGTGAACTATTTGAACAGATCAGGACCCCTCCAACTGTCTCTTTCCCCTATTCAGTTTATATTTCTGTGATTGCTTGAGGTCATTTGAGTAGGAGCTCTTCACCCTTTTTTGTGGACCTCTGTGGCAGTCTGCTGAAGCCTGTAGACCCCTCCTCAGGATAAAATGTTCAAATCCAGGAAACAAAATACAGAGAAATACAAAAGAAACCAATCAAATCAAAATACTTTTAAAATATTTTAAAAAGTTCATGGACTCCTATTAAGAAAGCCTCTGAATTAGAGTGAAAAAACCAATTGGAAGACAGGAGAGAATGGGCTGACTTTCCCCACCCTTCTCAAAGTCCTGCATCACTCTGATCATGGCAACCTGGCTGCTGGAAGCTTCAAAATATCAGTATTCTTGTTATTCTGAGTCACTGGATTGTGATAGATTCCTGACTAAGACTTATCTGAAATTTTGCTTTTTGATGGTATTCAGAGATTCTGTGGACTGTTGGAGAGTTACTCTTCAAACAAAGAATACAGCAGCCAACCCAGCAGTTAGATAGGAGCTACACAATGGTGCCACCTTTCCTCTTTTTTGTCACTGTTGTCAATGATGCCACTTTTTTTCCCACCGGAAAGCAGGGAAGATGGCCCCATAATGGGACCATGTACTCGAAACTGGAGGTAGAGATGTCAAAAAGCTGATCAACTTGGGTTGGGGTAGAAAAGTCTCTGAGGTTCAGATTGCCAAGTGAAAAATGTTTGATCCAGGTTGCCTAAAAGCCTGTCACATGGTAAAAGATTGACCTCCATTTCTGGAATCTTAGATTCTCTAACTTCTCACTGGGTTGTCATTAAACCTGAAGACCATGTGGATTTGTATGTTTGAGTTAAGTGAGTGAAGGTTTCACATTTGGTAGAGAATAACTTGTATGCTATAAGGAACAGCTGACTCTTGCACCATCTATCCCCAAAGTGTTTGCCTACAAAGGTTTTTTGCCATTTTCAGATTTCAAAACAACATTGTTAAGCCAAATTTGTGAGAAGTGGGCATAAGGGGTGAGTTGGGGAGGGGATGTGAGTAAGAGAGATGTGTGCTCATCCCTAGTAGAAAAGGAGAAAGCAGGGGAGGCAGAGAGAAAACACTGAGGGTGATGTAGTGGGGTCCATATTCCCCAGAAGTCAACTGCAGTGATAGTCAAGAAGGTCACATTTTATACAGCACAGTGTTCACCATGAAAAACCAGTCGGTAAAGCTTGTTTATTTCTTCAACTCCTCTGAACTTGTGAAAATTCTCCTGTGCCCCTTTGAAGGTCCCCTTGGACACTGTCTGCTATGGTTTGAGCACTTGAGGCCCCCAGTGTCTAAGGTATCCAAAGTGCTTTAGAAATTGATTTCTTAGAAATGAAGAAAAGAAGAAAAGAGCAAGTAATATCTGGTCTTCATTTGCTTTGAATGGAAATGAAAGATAAAATCTCAGCTACTAGGCCAAGATAATAAATATACTAGAATGTCAGAAAACATTTTATTTTATCTAAAGATGACATACAAAAGTCAAATTCCATAATTCATGGGATTAGCAATTAATCCATTTGCTCAAACTTGTATCCGCAAATGAAAAATATTTTCAGTTTTGAATATCATATACCAGACAGCGTCAACCATTGTCAAAGTGGGCATGGAAACTATTGCAAATGCTCCAAATAGAAGTCCTAGGTGTAGAGATAGGATTTTCAAATATGGGGAATAGGGAAAAAGGTAAATCGACTTAAATTTGGGGCAAGAAGTTATCAGTTCTTATCTAAGAGAATCTTCACTGTTGGAATAGGAAGAAAAGTCCATAGACAGGATCTGTTCAGCTATCCATCCATAAATATTTATTGGGGGGGAGGGGCAAGGCAATGGGATTTAGTCATTTGCCTAAGCTCACACAGCTAGGTAATCATTAAGTGTCTGAGGTCACATTTGAACTCAGGTTATCCTGACTCCAGGGCTGGAGCTCTATCCACTGTGCCCCTCCATCCAAAAATATTATTAAGTACCTGGGAACTGGAGATAGAAAGAGAAAGAATGGCATTGCTTACCCTCAAGAGTTTATACTCTACCAGCAGTGATACAACAAACACAAATAAAATACTGGATAGGGTGAAGTGGGGGAAAGAAGAGCTCTAAAAGGGGGCAGAAAAGGACAAGCAGGCAAAGTGTTTAAGAACTTGGAGCCAGGGAAGCCATGAGGGAAGGTTCCATGAAGGAGGCAGCGCCAGAATCAAATCACTTCATCCTTTTGAAGATAAGAAAACATCCATGTGCTCCAGTCCTGACCATGGTTGTACAGCTCATTCTTATGAATATTTTCTGAATGCATATGTTCTGACTTTTTTTATTCAAAATCAGTGAGAAAGTGATTTTAGCCAGATTTGTTTAAATGAAAATTGAGTTAAAATTCTTGCTCTTTTTCTAATGTCTAACTTTGTAGGGGAGTTCTTTCAAAACATGATTCATTTTCTCCTCCATATCCTAATGTGGTGTTTGGTTTTTGTTTCATTTTTAAAGGTTTCTTTTTCTTTTCTTTCTGTGTGTTTTCTGATAGATGAGGGTCACTACCAGGGTGGAAAATTTCAGTTTGAGATAGAAGTCCCTGATGCTTACAACATGGTGGTGAGTAGTTGGCATCTTGAACTGCCTGTTTTCTTGGATTTTTCTATATTTGAGACACTGCCCGCTGCCCTTCTACTAATTATTAGCCAGGAATAATTGCTCCTGACAGCCTGCTCATCTCTGAATATAGCCCAGGTGACAGTTTCTTTGCACAATACTGACTTAGTTATGCTCTAATGATTACGGATAAATTCTCCCTGAACTTGAGTCAGAAGCACTCCTCCAAATAGCCTTCCCATTCCTCCTAATGAAAGACTTTCCAAAGGAGTACATCCTGTTTTGGACAGTCAGTGGAAAGGGGGCTGTAGAGGTGGGGGTTAATTATAGAGGTCATTTTATTTGCATCTGATGATTATGCAAAAATCTTTAAAAAATGAGCAATTCCAGAAAATTATAAGCAAAAAATTAAGTCCACAAATAATCTCTTTCTCTCTGTGTATTGTAAATCAGGAAGCAGGTCTCTCTTAGGTTTCTGGGGTCCTTCTGGTCCTTTGCCAAACCTTCCTGGTCCCCTGAAAAAGACTTTGACCTTCAATAGTTTGAGCCTCTCATCAGTCTCCTTTTCTTTTGCAAGATGCTGTGACATCATAACCTTTCTTTTCTCCTTATTTCATCTCAGTTTCCTCAGACCACATTTTCTGTTTTTGTCTTAGTCATTGAGTTGAGATAAACTTTTAATATGCAGGCTGGAGCTGTCTGCACTACCCAGCCCCTGTGGACTGACTGCCCTCCTCCCCTTCCAACTGCACTGTGGCCTCCCTCCTGCAGGCTTCCAGACCCAGCAATCCAAACGGTCAGTGACAGTGAAGAAAGTAGGAAGAGTTGATTAAAGCCATATTGGGACATGAGCCTGCCAGGTTGTGCCAACAAGTGTACAGATGGCCTTTTAGGAGAGACTGATTCTGATCATTAGCTTCTTAGGAGCGGGGTCACTGAGCTGGAAGGCATCTCAGAGGCAGCTGAAACTAACCCACCTTTATAGAATAGGAAACCAAGGCCCTCAGAAGCCAGAGCTGAGAGTCTCAGGTCCTCTGGTCTAACCCACCTCGGTTTGCGAGGAGGAGCCGGAGTCTCAGCCAAGGTACTTGTAAGTAGAAGAGCCGGGGTTTGGGCCCGGTGGTTCAGACTCCAAATGTAAGAGCTCTTTCAGCTCTTCAGCTCTGGGGATCATTGGATCCCCCAAACCTTATTTTGTCCAACAGTTACTCCATGCTCTCAGTTATCAGCAAACCAACTGGCTCCACTTAATGAAGTGCTGTTTTGATCTAATCCCAAAGTGGAGAAATTCAGGTCCTTTTCTTTTTCTTTGTTGGAGTAAAGCCAAGCAAGGTGGAGGTTTGTCTCTTCTTAGCCAACATCATACAGTGCATTTCTCTTGGGGATTTTTGGTTTTATGTTCTTGTGAAATCCCACTGTTTCAGTCCAGGAGAAGAGGCTAGAGATTAGCCCCAAGCACTTCTACAATCCTCTCTGTTCCCCTCCTGCTCTGATTTCCCTTCACCCCCTCTCTTCTCTCCTTCCCACCTCCTTCTAAAAACCTTCCCAGTAAATGCAGTAGGAATCAAAACTCCCTTTTCTCTGACTTGCTGATGCCTTTGAAGATTACTGTGTCTTTAGTAGTTGGGGACATAAGGACTCAAGACAAGGCAATAATAGCTTTAAAACTACCCCCCCCCCACCCCGAGCAAAAAGACTTCTCCAACTGTGATTTGTTTCTCAGTAATTTTTCTAGTAGAATTCTTTCTGTAGCCTGGTGTGCCCAGTTCTAATTTCTTCTGTTCCACATAGCTGAGTGTATGGGCATTATAGACAAGGCAGGTTCTATTTAAAGTTTCTCTATTGAAAGAGATTTTTAGTTGAAAAAATTTTAATAGTCATTATGGAAATGTGCATTATTAATATCTACAAAAGATATACTATGATGGAATTTTTGATAGCCAAGAGATCCTTTGGTGAGTAGGAGTATATGGAATAGAAAGGAAACAGAGGACCAGGGAGACCCAAAGTATATAGGGATCACAACCAGAAACTGACATAGACTTTAGGCAAAATTTCTACTATGGCATTAATCAAAATTTAGAGATCCCCCGTCTCTTATTGTCTTCCTCAACTTAACACCTCCTGATGCAAGGTGGGCTTCAAGGACTCTTGAAGAAAAGTGACTAATTCTGGAATTTCACCAGTACAAGTAGAAATAGAGGCCTGCTTTTAAGTCCTTTACCTCCACCTATGGATAGCTCCCTCCCCTCTAGAAATCCTATTTTCCCTGAGCCCATGGGTATTAAAAAGGCCTGTCATCTCCTGCCAGGATTTCAGATGCCCCTGACCAGGAGAAGGAGGCATCTCATTGGCTTCTGCTCTCTGGGGCATTTCTCCCCAGTACAATACAAAGATTGAAAGCAAAAGAAAAAGGGGACCAAAAAAAGAAAAAGGGGACCATAGAGGATAAGGTGAATAGGTAATGTCATGGAAACAACAAACATGAGCTTAAATAAACTTTGAGATAGTAGAGGATAAAAGGGCCTGGCATGCTGTGGTCCATGGTCTCACAAAGAGTTGGACACAACTGAACAACTGAGCAACACAAATAAAACTCCAGTACATCATAGGTCAGCATGTGACCAATGGCTGTGGTCCCATGAAATTTCCCAAGCTGTTGGGAATTTCTGTTATAGAGGTCAGACAAATTCCTGTTCAATAACCTATTTCCTAGCCAGGAAATAAATCACTTGCTGACTTAGTAAAGATGCAGCCATGTGTTTTAATCATGATTTATTATATAGGAAAGTGAGTCCAAATGAAAAAGAACCATTCTGTCTTTTCCCCTTATTTCATCTCAGTTTCTTAAGACAGTGTTTTCTGCTTTTTCTTTCTGGCCATTGAGTCGAGATAAACTGTTCAGAGTGCAGCTTGGAGCTGTCCCTGCTGCATAGCCCCTCACTGGTCTCACCGCCCACCTATACTTCCAATTGTACCAAGTACACATCCTCTCCCCACTTGAGCTTCCAGACCAAACATTACAAATGAGTGAGGTATGTAAGTACTCATTCCTGACAAAGCTAATGAATATTTGGGCATGAAACTGCCATGTTTGTGGCAAGTTCCAGTAGAAATCAAAAGCAGGGCCAGAGGTACATTGACCATTCAAGTTGAATCAAAAGTAGGGCCAGAGATGTGTTGACTATCCAGGTAGGATAAAATCTGAATGAAGTCGCCGTGGAGATATAATCAACCAAAGTTGAGCTGTGGGATGAAGAGGGAGAAAGGACTGCTGGGGAGACCTGCTGTGGGATCTTGACCCACCCTGGGATTCAGGCCAGATATTTTACTTCTCAGGGCCTCAGGCAACTTTCTCTCACACAAGTTTTAGAAAAACTGAAGATGGGTATTGGTAGAGGGCCTTATCCCACAGATAGATATTCTATATTCCATTTTAATTGAAGGAACAGACCATGAAAACACCATATCTTTAAAGGCTGTGGAGCCCACATTGTTGTTTGGTCCTTTGAAGAAGACGGTGACATCAGGGAGGTGATTCCCTGACAAGCAAGTGACTTGGATTTGAATGACAGGATGCTGTGCTAAGTTCCCAGCCTCACTTTCTCTTCCAGAGTCATCTGGGTCCAGTGGTCTGATAAGAATCAGGATGCCTGGTGATGGCCTTGGATACAATGGGAGAACTCGACTTTTTTAAGCTAGGGTCTTTCTCAGGTCTCAGTTTGTCTGAGGCAATGCCCATTTAGTGTTTAATGCTAGGTAAAAATGAGGCAAAGATGACCTAATCAAAAACAAATAAATAAAATCAGTCTGGGCAGGGAAGACTCTTAAGGTTTCTGGCCAAAACAGAAACAATTGCTCTTTACCCTCATTCTGACCATCAGAATCCAAATAATGACCAAATCAGACTTGACTAACTCACAGGCCAATCAGTAGAAACAGGGAAAGACGCCAAGAGTCTTCCTTTAACCTTAAAACCTTTTCTAATTGTTCTGGGTAGATGCCCTCCATTTAGGAGTTGGCATATATTTATTTTTAGACCAACAAAGGGGGAAAATTGTCTATTGATCCCCTTCTTTAAACTGCAAAGATTATATTCCTGGTGGTGATGATTGTTGATAATGGAAAAAGCCTTGCTTTTTTAAAGCTTGGTTTGGCAAGGGTTATAGCCCTTAGGATTGCGGTATGGCAAGCCCAGCCATTGCTCTTTGGGGATAGGATGTATTCAGTCATTTGTAAATGATTGCATCCATCAGGAAAGAACAGCAGCAAGAAGAGGAATGAGCTTGAGGAAGCCTGGAGCATATCCTCTACTGGGTCATGTAGAGTACGTGATGTTACAGGAATAAATTGTTTTTGGTTCGGAAGATCCTTTCCTGCAGTCGTGTTCCACTTAGGTTTAATTATTAAAAGCAAATAAATGAGTTCAGTTTATTAAGGAACCATTCCTTCATGTGGTAGGACAGATGAGTCCAGTTAATAAATTTGAAAAGAGCAGAGCAAACAAGTCAGAATTGCTAAGAGCAAAACAAATGGCTTTTGGCAGTAGCTGCAACCTTAATGGAACTCAGCTTTAATAATTGCTTCTGCATTATATATGTCAAAATGAAATTGATATTGCATCACATTTTATTAAGGTTAAAAATTAATTTAGGCCTTAAGATGGTTTTGTTTCCTTTGTATTCCTTTATGTGATAGCAAAGAGGCACTAAATCTGTTGTGGACATGGAGGGAGGGTTGTGACTTTGTTGTAGATCCTCCAAATTCAGACTTAGAGCCCTAGATGCATCCTGATTCTTTATGCTGTAAAAGAGTAAATTAAAGTATTTTTTAGTTTTAGGTGGGTTTTTTTTTCCTTTTTTGTCGATTTACCCAATTAGATAATAATTCTTTTAATTTTTGAAAAAATCATCTTTATTAGGAATAGGTGAACCTTATTTTTTAAAAAATAGAGCTATTCAGTATAAATAAGTTGCAGTGAGGAGCTGGGAGAGGTTAATTCACACTTGAACACCACGGACAGGGCAGTATAATAGAAATTCCAACTTGATTTTGGGCTAACTGTTGACTTTGGGCAAACCACTGAGTTGCTCTGAGACCTCAGTTTCCTCATCTGTAAAATGAAGGGGATTGGACTAGATGACCCCTACATCCTCTCTCCTAAATCTGTGATAACTTTGAAAAACTTGAATCTAGTTATTTGACTTGACTTTGAATCCCTAAAAAGTTTTCTGCCTTCTCTGTTTCTTTTTCTTAAAAATTTCCTGGTAAATGGGCAGCTGGGTTGTGCAGTAGATAGAGCACCAGCCCTAGAGTCAGGAGGACCTGAGTTGAAATTCAGCTTCAGACACTTACTAATTACCTAGCTGTGTGGCCTTGGGCAAGCCACTTAACCCCATTGCCTTACATAAATACAATTTGAAAAACATTTCCTGGTCATGTTGGTTATCAGAATACTAATTAAGTTCAGTTGATAAGGTATTTTTTTAAAAAGCACGTACTTTCTTTTTTTCTGATCAAACTCTCTAAATGTAAAACTAAAGTCCTTTCTGTCTATAATTTTAAAAGTTCTTTATAATTTTAAAAGTATACTATTATTGTTCTTGGAATAAGATTCATTTTTCCTGCTTACAAAAGGACATTATAATCCACTTTAATTTTTAATGCATCAAAATTCAAATATAGCTTAATTTTTGAAAATGTTTTAGTGACTTTTTAAAATATCACTATCACTTTTCAGTAACTACTAACTAGTCCTATGACCAGGTTTCTTTTCATAAACCATCACTAGTCCTGTTAATACACACAGATCTTTTGGGGATATGAAAATATCTTTCCTCTATCTTACTCCTAAATTTCCCCCTGCCCTAGTTTATCCTAGGGATGTTACTTGTTGTAGGTCCCTCCAGATCTGCATTTTGAAGTTCTTTGACTATATACTTCATGTCCTAAAATAGTTTGTGGCCACATTTGTTGGGAAATACTAGTATGATGATATCATGAGCAACTTTTTCAAGTTGGAGTAATAGATCAAGATTATATCATTAACATAGACATAGTCTCCACTAACATTTAACAGGCTACTATACTAGAATTTCTCATTCTAGCAATTAAAATTACAAAAAGGGACTAAGCATAAGTAAAGAGGAGGTAAAATCAAGATGACAGTTTACTCAGAAAATCCTTAAGACTAAAAGAACCAATATAATTAAATGCTTCTACAGAGTAGCTGAATCTAAAATAAATCTAGAAAAAAAGCATCAAGATTTTTACATATATTACTAAAAAACAGAAAGAAATGTAAAAGAATCCATTTACGTGAACCACAAAATTCATAAATAGTTTTGATCATATAACATTTAAAAGCTTTTCAAAAACAAAAATCAAAGCAGCTTGAGTCAAAAGGAAAGTTATGGTTTGGTGAGGGGAAAGCTTTCCATCAAATATTTCTGGTCCCAGAAGATTAGTAGGAGAAGGACAAATAATTCTTAAAAGAAAAGTCACAAATAACCATAAAGAAAAAAATGTCTTATAACCAGGGTGCAGGCACAAACTGCAAATCCAGCATCATGACTAACTGCGAACATCCTTTTATTGCCATCAAGCCAAATGGGGTCCAGAGGGGCCTGCTTAGAGAGATTGTTAAGCGCTTTGAACAGAAAGGATTCTGTCTTGGCTTAAAATTCATGAAAGCTTCTGAAGACCTTCTCAGAGAGCTTTACATTGAAAACTCCCCTTCTATGCAGGCTTGATAAAGTATATGCACTCTGGGCCTGCATTAGCCATGGTCTGGGAGGGTCTGAATGTGGTAAAGACAGGTTGAATGATGCTAGGAGAGACTAACACAGCAGATTCCAAACCAGGGACAATTCGAGGGGACTTCTGTATTCAAGTTGGCAGGAATATTATTCGTGGCAGTGGTTCAGTGGAGAGTGCTGAGGAGATCTGTGAATGATGTGGAGGAGGCATGTTGAACTTTCTCCATTCCTGGGCTTTGGCCCTGCTTATTTCTAAGGGCTTCCATATGGACTGTAGAAACCTCTGTGCTTACTGTTAACTTTGGCTGCACAGTGTTTTACCCATCTGATCATATTAAAAAGTTTTGGGGGGGAAAAAGAAAAAGAAAAAATGTTTCAAATCACTAATAAAAGAAAAATGCAAGTAAAAACCACTTAGAGATTTCATCTATCACCTCTAGAATGGACAAAACTGATAAAAGATGGGAATTACCAGTTTTAGATTGACTTTGGAAAAGAGGACAACAATCTCACCCTAATGTAGAGAAAATGACTAAGATATTCTTGCTTGCTGACCCAAGAGGTTCCTACCAAGAGTCAGGGATCCATGGAAAGGATACCATGAGTGGCAGCTCTTCCTAAAAACCTCAGAAAGGCTGGAACCAGAAGATAGCCATTGACTGGGGAAGGGTTAAGTTGTGGGCTATGAATCACGGGGAATACTTCTGTGCTTGGGAGAAGAATTGAGAGCCAGGGGATGAATTCAGAGAAGAATGTGTTCAAATTGATGAAACAGCCTCCATGCTGACTATGGCAATGTTGAGGAAAAGTATCCCAGACAACCTTTCTCAGCCCCACTTCATCCTCCAGCCTTCCCTTCATCTCTTGTCTTATCACTTCCCCAGGAGAGCAGGTCGTTCCTGATTCCTAGACTGGAACAAGCCTTTCATAAGGCCAGGAGCCTCAGCTGCCATACACTTGCCATCTGCCATAGACTCACCTTCACCACTAGAGGTGGGGCTCCTGGAGAGCAGGGCCTTTTTTGGAACTAGAGCTTAGTAAATCAAGGGGAGCTGTCGGGTTTAGTATTTTTATCAAAGCCTCAATCACAATGAACATAGCAGGGAGCTGGCTCTCAATGAGCTGTCCTATCTCCTATCATTGAGTTTGTTTCACTCTTGAGTTCTGATCTTCTTATCACCTATTCAGCTTTTAACAAAACAAAACTTGCTTTGAACAATCGGGCCTTAAGATCAGGCCGAGATTTCAGTTAAAACTGCTGAGGTCCCTGACTTTATGAAAGACTTGTCCCCATTTGGGAGTCAGGAAAAATTTGAGTCCAATCCCCCTCCCCCCCAACCCATGAGGGACTCCCAGCATCTCTCAACTTCATCTGTAAAATGGGATTAGTAAAACTTGTAGCATTCACTTCAGAGTAGTGATCAACAGAAATGTTCTTCAGAAATGTCCAGGATCACATCCACATGGCTTTTGACTTTTCTTTAAATGCATTAAAAAACTATCTTTGGCTGTCAAGAATATCTATCTCACAGTTAAGTATCTATTTTATTCTATCAGACCTAGGTGACAGATTCACTTAAAAGTCTTCTTAAAACACTAACAACAAAACTAAATTCTGCAATTATAATGATCCAACTTGGTGCGCCAAAAGAGCTGGAAAAATCCACCTCAGGGAAACCAGCATTTATTAAGTGCCTACTTATGCCAGATACTCAGCAAAGTACTTTTAAAATATTACCTCATTTGATCTTCACAACAGCCCTGGGAGGAAACTGAGGCAGAGAAAGATTCAGTAACTTGCCCAGCATCACACAGCTGTCTAGGCCTGGCTCCAAAGAGATCAGAGATAAAGGAAAAGGATACTGAGCTATCAAAATATTTACAATGACCTTTTTGTGGGGGCAAAAACTAAGGAACTAAGGAAGCATCTGTTAAGTAGCTGAACATTGTGATACATACATTTAGTGAAACTTGGGAAGACTTGAATGAACCGATGCAAACTGGAGGAGACCAGCATAAACCATGATAACATTGTAAAGACAAAAAATTTTATAAGACTTAAACTTTTGAATGTTAATTGAAGAGACCTATAATATGCTAACTTGGGGGGGGTGCTTAGTCTTCTAACAAAATTTTGAGCAAAAAGAAGGAACCAGTCGAGCATGAGAAACTAAATCTTAGAGTCAGGTAGTTGGAGGGAGGGGAGAGGTTGGCAGTGATACAGAAAGCATGGGATCAAGACCTGAATTTAAAAACTCATCAGAACAGAATAAAGTAGGAGAGGCTCGGAATTTAAAATATGACTGACTTGTGTAGGGCTTAGAAGGAAATAAAGACTTATTTTGTGATCACAGACTTGGGGATTTCAAGTCATCTGTCCACAAGGTTATCTTTTTCATTCTTACTGAAAACTCATTTCTATTTGTAAGTGTGTGGTAGAAAAATGATTACCTTGACACAAGAAATAGTCAGAGGCATCTATTTTTCTTTTGAATCACATAGAATAACCTTGAACATCATTCCAGGAAGACTCATTAAATTATCTTTATGTGGTGTGTTCTAAACTGGATTCAGTTTTACTGCTAGACCTTGTATGTAGTTTGTGTATATTTATATATTTGGTGCAATATTTTGTATATAAGTATATGTACACATTCATTTTTTAGGGGGTTTTTTGGCAAGGCAATGGGGTTAAGTGGCTTGCCCAAAGTTGCACAGCTAGGCAATTATTAAGTATCTGAGACCAGATTTGAACTCAGGTCCTCCTGACTCCAGGGTCAATGCTCTATCCACTGCACCTAGCTGCCCACACACACATTCATCTTTGATAGAATGTAAGCTCCCTAAGGACAGTGACTCTTTTTTTATCCCTAATGCCTGAAATAATAAATACTTGTTCCTTGAGTTTATATAATATTTTTAAATTATTTGATGCTGATTCTTATGTACCACTAAAAATTAAAAATAGGGATTGATTGAAATTTCACTTATCTAACAAGGAAAGAAGGATTCCTTTCAAATATCTTTTCCACATTGTGAAGACTAACAGACTGCCTTCTGTGGGAGGTGGAGGAAGGGAAGCAAGATTAAGGGAAAAATTGTAAAACTCAAAATAAATAAAATCTTTTCAAAAAAATATCTATTTTCCTCTAATTTAATCCAAATGATATCTAAACATCAAAACTTCTTAAATTGTATTTAGCTTTTGTTTTTAATAGAATGCATTCTAAGGTACTCTTCAACTTCCCTTCTTCCTCAAATATAGAGTATAAATATACTGCATCCAATAAATCTCTTAAGAAACCAATTCCTTTTGTAGGAAGTGAAAGAGCAGACCTCCTAAATCATGAAGTCAAATCATCTCTGTTTGTAGAGGAGAAGAAGATAGAGCTAGCTCTCACTTCTCCTTGTTCCAGCCTGCTAGCCCTTGGCCAAAACTCATCCACATGAAAGTGTTGCTACAATCACATAGATTCATAGATTCTTTGAGAAGAGACCTTGAGCCTGACCCAGGTGTCATCCAACCCAACCTCTATCCATTTCTCCTGATTTTGTCAAATGAAGACAAGAAAAGTAGGAAGTCAAATCCCTTCTCAAACCCTTGAAGACCTCAACTACCCCTCTTCAGCCTTTCATACCAACCTCCTCCTCTAGGCTAAATAGCCTCAATTTCTTGACATTCAAACCTCTTCTTCCAGGTGGCCCATATCATTTCTGAGCTGTAGGATTCAGAACTTAATTCTGTGTTCTAGGGAGGATTATGTCTGTTTATTGATGTTCTCTTCATTGCATTGTTGTTGACCCAATCCCTCCATTATTTACAAGAACTGTTGTCTATCTGTATGTCCACTATCATAGATCCCATCTTGTTTAAGGACACTTTCACTTGTTTCCAGCTATAATTCATAGAGTTCAGAGACCCAGAGTCCTAGAATATTGGATAGGAATTTCATCTTCATCAATCAAACGCCAGTATTTTGCAGCTGAGGAAACTGAGGCCCTTTTATTAGCCTTTTACTGGAGAATTTAATTAAAAGATTGCTATTAGATACAAATAATTCTGAAGCTTATAGGTTATGGGAGCCACAAAGCATTTTTTGTTTAAAGACAGTTGGACTTTGCATAAAATGCTTGGATTTCAGGTTTGGAGAAGAACTTGGCCAGTTGAGCTGAAAACAAAACAAAACAGTAGTGCGGGTGGTTGACCTTAGTGTAGCCAAGATTATATTGTCACAGTGAGTTTGTCTGCTTGAGAATGCCATTTATAATTTCCTCTTTATTTTTCAGCCTCCCAAAGTAAAATGTTTGACTAGAATCTGGCACCCTAACATCACAGAGATGGGGGAAATCTGTTTGAGGTAAGTCTCACTACCTTCTCCTCTATCAAGAAAATGGTCTATAACCTATGGGCAGCTTGGTAGCTAAATGGATAGAGCTCTAGGCTTGGAGTCAGGAATACTTATCTTCATGAGTTCCAATCTGACCTTAGACATATTTACTAGCTAGTTTACCTTGGATAGTCCACTTAACCCTGTTTGCTTCAGTTCTATATCTGTAAAATGAGCTGGAGAAGAAAATAGCAAATTGCTCCAATATCTTTGCCAAGAAACCCCAAAATGGGGACATGAAGAGTTGGACATGACTGAAACAAATGAACCATAATTACAGCAGCAACAAATTTCTTATGATGTGGTTATCTGCTAAAGGATGGCTTATGACTTTGATAATGCCATAAATATGAATGGAAGATGACTTTGTTAGTATGGGGCTGGCAGCCCATGAAAGAGAATTCAAGAGTCATTGAGGGTGGGTGGGAAGGAGGGAAGGGGGCAAAATATACAAAGTTTTTGTATCCTTCCTGTCCTTCCTTGGGGTTCCTTATCTTCTTGCCAAGCACCAGTTCTGTCATGCTTTGTCTTATCTGCCTAACCAAGTTAAGAAATTTCTGGCTTTCTATTCCTAAATGTGGTTCTCCTTATCTTTGTAAACCCAGATCCTGAATATGGCTTTTGGTAAACAATTCTGCCTTTTTTTTATTGTGGTTGGAAGTTTCTTCTTTTACACCCCTCACATCTTCCCAACATCTCTCCTTTCTCTCCACTTCCACAGCCATCATTCTAGTTCAGACCTTCGTCACCATTTGTCTACACTATTTATAGAGGCTTTTCTTCTGCTTCCGGTTCTCTTCCCCATTTCCAAGCCATGCTCCATTCAGATGCCAGAGCGATTCTCCCAAATCATGGAGTAGCCAGTAGGACTTCTCCATCCCTGCTCTCTCTTATCTCTAACATCCAATAGAAATCCTTCTTTTGCCATTGAAAGTTCAGGACCTTGCCCTTTGCTACTTGTCTGTGTCTTTATACTTTATTCCCCACCATGTACTACTCTGTCAGTGTGTGCGCGCGCGCACACACACACACACACACACACACACACACACACACACACACCGCTCCATTTCCCATCTCTAGACCTTCCTGTTGTCATCTCCCTCTTTACTTCAACCTCTTCATTTTCTGCTTCCTTTAAGACTTGGCTCACAAGACCCCTTCTGCAAGATGTCCTTCATGCTCCTCCTGACTGTTGATACCTTCCAATAGTTCAGTTTATTTTATAACCTCTCTCTGTAAAGCTTGTTTGTCTCTAAATACTAAATAAATTTTTAAAAATTAAGCTCTTTGATGACAAGAGCTGTGTTTGCCTTTCCTCCCACCTCTGTGCTTAGTACAAAGTGGCACAGTCTGGATCTTTAGGAAAGACTTGCTAACTGATTGATCAACTAGCTACTTTCTCCAACATCTTAAAATTCCCCAAACAAGTGAAATACTTTATTACATATGACTTGACTAAAATCTCAGGTAACTAGACCACTGGAAACCAGAATATTCTCTTTAACCAGAAATCCATTTTGGATTTAGTCTCATTTATAGCGCATGGGATCATGAATTCAAAGTTTTAGAGCCGGGAAGATGTTCAAAGACATTGTTTTGTACTTCTCAAAGAAGACTGACTTCAGGGAGATGACATCAGGGACATCCATGACAAGCACTTGAATTGGAGTGAGGGGGGGGGGGCTGGGCTGAGTCCCCAGCCTCACTTTCTCCTCCAGAGCCATCTAAGTCCAGTGACCAGAGATCAATCAGGATGACTGGAGATGGTTCTGGATGGGAGGCAATCAGGGTTAAGTGATTTGCCCAAGGTCATGCAACTACACTAAGTATCAAGTGTCTGAGATTGGATTTGAACTCCTGTACTCCTGACTCCAAGAGCAGTGATCTATCCAGTACGCCACCTAACTGCCCTTGCATGGTACAGTAGATAAGAGCACCGGCCCTGGAGTCAGAAGGACCTGAGTTCAAATCCAACTGCAGACATTTAATTCTTACTTTACTGTGTGATCTTGGGCAAATCACTTAATCCCATTGCCTTGCAAAAAAAAATAGACTCTGTTCCTCTGTGTTATGTATCTAGTTTATTCCATTAATCAAAGTCTTTGAGGACAAAAATGAAGAAACAGAAGCTTGTGCTAAGCCCTTCTCTAATCGAGGATCCTTTTGTGCCTGAACATCATTCTAGCATTAGGTCGATGAAATCATGTTAGACCCAAGTGAATGGATTTGACCTCAGAAACTGTCATGGAAGTTGCTAGATTTTTATTGAATCCTTTACAATCCACTGTTTTCTTGTCATGAAATATTCTGTTTCTTCTATACAAAGACATAGATTCTGATTAAGGATTCCACCTAGTTTGTTAAATATTCTCTGCATTCTGCCATCTCATATTAAATGATTAATTTCATAGAGTGGAAGTTTCTAGAGAACAGGGGCCAGTTCAACTTTGTATTTCTCTCCCCTGGGCCTAGAACAGTGCCTGACTCATTGTAGTCACTGAAAAAAAAATTTGTAGATTGATAGTCATTTCCTTTGATTCTTGTTGGACTTAGAGTTGTTAGAAATATTCCTGGTTGGTTTGTAGATTACTCTGCAGATCTTCTTATACCAGCATATTAGTGCATTAGTGAAGAGAGAAAAAGCAACTGCCTCCAGATGCCACATCCATAACACTGTATCATGACTAGAAAAAGAAAACTTTAGCATGTGGAAATTGTTTTCCTGAGATGAAAACACCGAGATCACTAAATTCTAGTAATAATAAAAATAACAACATTTCGATAGGTATTTAAGATTTGCAGAGTTGATCCCTCCCATCAATACTGTGAAATGGATACCATTGTCCTTCTCATCTTACAAATAAGGAAACTGAGGCAAAAAATAGTGAAGTGATCAGGGTCATATGACTAGGCAAATGTTCAAGGAGAGATTTGAACTCAGGGATTTCAGACTTGGAGACCAGTGTTCTGTCCACTGCACCACCTAATATGGGACAAGAACACGTCAGCATCTTCAACATGTGGGAGTTGTGTGACCTTGGTCAAGTCCTTATCTCTGAGCCTTGATTCCCTCCTCAGTAAAAGGAGGAACATTCATCGGGAGACTGGAAGCATCCTTCACATTGTTATTTCCCTCTTAAAAAGGATCCCTCATTCAGTGACTGTGGGCTGCCCAGGTTGTTGTAGAGGGCCTGCTTCTGAATCCCATTGGTGCTGCTGAGTGCCTACCTGTCGTGGCCTTTTCTCAGTCCTCATCCTTGAGCCCTCAGCAGTCCTTGACACATTGATCATCCTCTTCTTCTTGAAATTCTCTTCTCTACATTTTTGGGATCCTCTTATCTTTTGGTTCTCCTCCCACCTCTCTGACTCTTCTTCTCTGTCTCTTGAAGAGCTTCATCCACATCACACCCAATAGTCATCAAGGTCCCCAGATGCTCTGTCCTAAGCCGTCTTCTTTTCTTCTCTTTACTGTTTCATTTTGTGATCTTGTCGGCTCCATGGATTCAGTTATCATCCTTGTACAGATGACTGGCTGATCTATTCGTCCAGCCCTAACCTCTCTCCTGACTTCCAGTCTTGTAACTCCATCTGGCCTCAGACACTTAATAATTAGCTAGCTGTGTGGCTTTGGGCAAGCCATTTAACCCCATTTACCTTGCAAAAACCTAAAAAAAAAAATTACTTACCAATCTTGTAGCTCCAGCTGCCCAGGAAACCTCTTGACATGAAGGTCCTTTAGACAACTTAAACTCAACAAGTTCAAAACTGAACTCATTATCTTTTCCGCTAATCTCCCCTGACCTCCCCATTTACTATCTCAGGCCCAGGCTCCAAATTGGTCCTCAACTCTTGTCATCTCTACTTTGATAACATCTCTCCTCTGAACCTGGTGCTAACCCTAGACTCATACCTGGGCCTTGGGGCAGTTCCTGGAGGGATTCCTTACCTGAGTTTATATGGTAGCTACTCAATTAAAAGAATAGATAGAAATCTTTTTATGACCCCTAATTAAATAAGTAATCAGACACTCAGTGCAATTAGAAAACATTCCTTCGGTACTTGACAACTGAAGAGAATTTTTGTAACTTTTGAACTACCTAGGAGCAGGGAAAGATTGGCCCAGAATCTGCCCCAGGATCTGCTACCTCTGGTCAGTTGGTTGATTTCTTTTGGTAATAAGGAAAATGCTTGATTGGTTTATGGAGCTGTCTCTGCTAGGCAGGATCATCCACAAGACAACAGAATCCATCAAGACTTTGATTTTACAAGGACAGATGAGCAATTACTCATGTTCTGGGAATGATACTCTAGGCTTTTCTATTATTTCTCAGGCTTAGTAACTCATAACAGAAAATATTCCTTGTTTTTCCCTTCTTTCCTTGAAAAAGTTATACTTGAATGAAGATGTTCCCATCCCAAATTAAGAGCTTGAATATTTTAATTTTCTTAGACAATATTTTATCATTCTTAATTTTAATATATATATAAAATTGTACAGGAAGAAAATAGCAATCTGCATGCCCTTGAGAACTTGTAACATCCTTTCAGTGATCTAAAAGTGCACCTGACTGTAAAAAAGTTATCATTAATCCTGATATTTGCCCAATGATGTTATGTGTTTTGATGAAAAACCTTGGCATGCTACCACAACTTTGGAAGAGTTATAAATAATCCAAAGAGCAGTGGAATGGCCTAGTACTCTATCCAGTCCATGGAGTAGCTTGAAGTAAGCATCAAGAAAGGGTTGGAGGGGCAGCTAGGTGGCACAGTGGATAGAGCACCAGCCCTGGAGTCAGGAGGATCTGAGTTCAAATTCGGCCTCAGACACTTAATAATTACCTAGCTGTGTGACCTTGGACAAGCCACTTAACCCCATTGTCTTACATAAATAAAATGTTTTTAAAATGCAGGAAAAAAAAAAAGAAGGGGTTGAAGGGGCAGCTAGATGGTACAGTAGATAGAGCACTGGCCCCGGAGTCAGGAGGACTTGAGTTCAAGTTTGGCCTCAGACACTTAATATCTACCTAGCTGTGTGACCTTGGACAAGTCATTTAATCCCATTGCCTTACAAAAAAAGAGGTTGGCACAGAGAAGGAAGTGGGGCAGATCTGGCATCAAGAATGAGGAGCAATGGGTGGAGCCCTTGAGGGATACATTGATGGAAGTAAAAATGGACAGACTTAGTTCTGTTAGGGAGTTCCTCTGTGGAAAGTTCAAAGGAGAGTAGACCCAGTGATTGTGTGGTACCAGAAAGAGGAGAGAAGCTACTGTTTGTCTGAACGAGCTGTAAAATGTTTGAGCAGACTCCCTACCCTGAAGAATTCATCTTTGAAAGGATCAGAAATAAGAATTGATTTTACCTTTTCATTTTAAATGGAATTTCAGACTTTTTCTTAAATTTAATGTCCTACGGACATTACAGGAAATGGGATTGATGGATGTAATATTCTTTACAGTCAGGTCTCCTCGATTGGGCAGAATGGAATCCAGATGGACATTCCGCCAACATTCACACAAGGAGTTTAGCAAGGGTAGGGGACCTCCAAAATCTTTCCCAGCTTGGATTCTGTGACTTAATTTTAGAGCAGTGTCCTACTCACTCACAGTCAGCCATGGTGTCTGAGCATCATTCTTAGTCCCCAATGATGGGATTGACCAGCCTCCTTTGGGACTGCTGCCTGTTACCCCAGCAGTGGATACCATTTCCTCTCTGACCTGGAGAACAAGGCGAGCCAGAGCTCTCCACAAAAGCCTGCTAGGCAATTCCACTAAAAAGTGAAGGAAAATGTATTTTTTCTGTATTTCAGAAAACTCATATTTGTTAAAGCAAATTTTAAATAGCCTATTTCCAGAATTGTTCAAAGAGAACCAGGAGGGCACTGGAACCCAGACTTATGACCAAATATTGGATTTCTTTAAGACTTGGGTACTCAGGGCAGCTAGGTGGCAGTGGCACAGTGGATAGAGCACTGGCCCTAGAGTCAGGAGGACCTGAGTTCAAATCCAGCTCAGACACTTCATAATTACCTAGCTGTGTGGCCTTGGGCAAGTCATTTAACTCCATTTGCCTTGCAAAATCCTAAAAAAAAAAAAAAAACTTGGGGACTGGTATCCAGTTAAATATCAGGTGAGGCCTCCTTTCTATTCAGCTTCTGGGGGGGGATGGTTAGCTAAGGGGGCACCATTTACCTCCCTGTTATGACAAATCACAGTGACAGCCATATTTCTTCCTTTCTTTCTGGGGATGAAATGAATTCTGAGCTCTGCTCAGATAGCTGGGAAAGGCATATTCTGTCAGAAAGTGAACAGCCATTGAAAGAATAGAGGAAAGGGAAGTCATTAGAATGCAGATCCTTCTCTTTTGTGGTTTAGAAAGAGCTGGAGAATTGAGCTCTGATTTTCATCCAGTCTTCACAATAATCCATGGTATTTCTTCCAGTCTGTTCTAAAAACAGCTCCTAAAGCCCCAGCCAGTTCCCTAAAGTTCCAGAGGCACGAGAAGAGACCCAGAAGGAGAAGTGGTGCCAGGGCATCATCAGGCTCCTCAGGAGGACAGCTTCATTCACCTAGGGTGCTTTTCTCCTAAAATATTTGACTTTATGCCTATAATAGAAATCATAATGTCAGCTGTTATAATCAGAGCTGTTTACATTCATTTTGGGAGGGACTCAAAGAACCTTTCTTTTTTGTCCCACCTCTTGGTTCTGTATTCTCTCCCTTCTTCTCTGCCTAAGTGTGTAATTATGTGTAAATGAGGAGGAAGAGACTGGAGGGAGCTAAATCTGGACCTTGGAGTGTTGGACTAGAGGCCCATGAGGAGAGGGACTTGGGGCTCCCCACTCTGACTTGATGACTCAGTAGTGCAGCCAGAATTCCCCCTCAGCTGACCCTCCACAGCATTAGATGAGAGCACTTGGAGGCTGTGGGCCTGCCTTCCTCACTCTCCCTTTTGTGTCTGTCTCTGCACGTCCTCTCAGGGCTGCTCCACAGCCACCACCCGGCTGTTCCAACCTCCTCCTGCCACCGAGGATTCCAAGTCACAGGTTGCAGACTATAGTAGGAGGGCTGCGAGCCCAGGTGTTTTGACACAAGCAGCGGACTGTAGTGACATGATGGTGAATGCCACCATCCAGGCACCCACCTCAGGATGCCTGCTCAGGAATCTCGAGAAGATTGGAGGTTGAGGACTGGAGAGGAGACGAACTGAAGTGACTCGAGCAGCAGAGTTTATTCCCCCAAGCCCCCACCCCCATAGCACTCTCCTCAGAGTGACACGTAGCGAGTGGAGATCTGTCTTTAAGCCTTTGACCTGGATTCAGTTTTCTGAATGACAGGATGCAGGAAGAGAGGCCAATTCCTTTGACCCAATAAACTTTTTATGGCAACTTGTATTTATAATTTCCAGACAGACAACATCTAGGGTATGAGTGAACTGATGGGGTCACGGATTTATCTCTGGAAGCAATGCAAGGGTTTAGAGGTTTTACCAAGGTGGTGGCTGTTCAGTTGATTTCAGTCGTAGTCAATTCTCCATGACCCCATTTGGGGTTTTCTTGGCAGACATCCTGGGGAGGTTTGGTGTCATTTGAGGAACTGAAGCAAAGAGGGGTAGGTGACCTGACCAGGGTCACACAGCTCAGAAGTATCTGAGGCTAGATTTGAACTCAGTCTTCCTGACTCCAGGGCCAGTTCTCTATCCACTTGCTATCCTGCCTCACCAAGATTCCCAAACCTAATAGGAACAGAGGGTACTTGAACTCTCTGTTGCATGTGACTTACCAGAGGCAACGCTTCCAAGCAGCCTGAGATTCAAATATAATTGAGAAATAATTTACAGAACGAGTGGAAATGTACTAAAACTTTAATGATGCTACAATTTTAAATTGCCATTATTCTCCCACTGGGCTCCTTATGCTTGGATGGAGCTTTACATGCAATTAGTGACCCACGTTTTGCTAATTTTACATGCCTGGGCCTGACCAAGCTTCCCTGATAATGAAAACTGCTGCTGTCTGAGAAGTCCAAAAACACATGTCCTCTAGAAGATTATTGACCTTCTCTGAAAACTGCTCATCAGGCGCAGCTAGTTGGCGCAGTGGATAGAGCACTGGCCTTGGAGTCAGGAGTCCCTGAGTTCAAATCCAGCCTCAGACACTTAATAATTACCTAGCTGTGTGGCCTTGAGCAAGTCACTTAACCCCATTGCCTTGCAAAACCAAAAAAAAAAAAACTGCTCATCAGAATTACACAAGATGACTTAAAAAACCCTCAATAAGTTCTCTGGTCAGCAGGAGGATCTGCTCCTGTATGTGAGCAGATGGGGACCTCACTGAGCCTCCTTCTCCTCATCCCTGAAATGGGGATAGCAGAAGCTGGTCAGCTTCGCTGCACCAGGTTCTCCTTCCTTTGGTGTGGGGTCCATCAGCAGACAAACTTCTCTAGTGTCCCAGGCCCATCCCAGGGGTGCACCTATGTATAAATGTGTACCACGAAGGGATGTGCTGTGTGATGGTGAGGCTAAGGGGAGGGAGAACATAGGAAATGGTGGAAGGGTGTGTCTGTCAGAGAGGGGCAAATGGGGGCAGACTGGCTGCTCTCAATCCCAGACCCTTTATTCCAATGGCAGCCCATGGTCCATGACATTCTTACCTTCTCCTGCCTGTCCTGAGCCAGCCTCTTCCCTCCTTTGCCCCCCAGCTCCTCCCTAGAGGTTCTGACTTCTTTATAAAGTTGGAATAAGAACACACCTCCCCACTCTGGCACTTGCAGCCAGGTGGCTGCAGGACCAGAACTTTTTAAACAGAAATACGGGAAGAAGAATGGGGTGCCAGCAGGTGAGGCATTGGGAGCTGTGCAGACGTGGTATGAACAATGTGGCTCTCCAGACATGATTATCCTGCTTTTTTACTAACCATCTGTCAAAGCCAGCAAGGAACATCCGAGGAGATAGGTTAGAAGGAAAAGAAATGTCAGAGATCCAGAATCGAGGCTACTTGTGGCTAAGGACATTATCTGGATTGGATCCTGACCAAAGAAGGGGGGTGGGGTTCTCTTTCACATTATCCTTAATGCCAAAAGAAACTCTTTTTTCCTCAATTCTAAAAGCTGCTGCCATCTGGTGGACTCAAAAATTCTGCCGTCCGTTGTGTCTCCTGAAAAGTCTAAGCACACCAGCCAGATCCCTTTGGGTTGGATTTTGAATACTTAGAATATTATCGGGATCCCCTAAAATAGTATCACAAATTCTCAGATAAAGCCACTTCTCAGCAATCTCCCCATTTCAGCAACATGATAAAGAACTGGAAAGAAAGTCAATTCTTAGCCCAGATATTGTCGCTTCTGATAGATGACTCCTGGTGTGGGTGGCCAGCAGGAGAGTTGTAGCAACTTGCTGTAAAATGCCATTCCCGGCAGTATGGTGGGGTGACCATGATGAATCCACCCAACACAGAGTGGGTGGCCACATCCGGCAGGGGGGCAGGCTTTTAAGTAGGAGGGGGAGAGAAGACACAAACATGGGGCTCTCTGTGGCAGTGCTGCGGGGGGGGGGGCAGCTCCTAGAGAAACGGGCCCAGGACAGCCAGCAGTGCCAAGGGAGCAGCCACCCCATTGGAAATGGAGATTCTATCTTTAAAAACTAAGCAGGGACCAGATGGTTAAGCAAGAGGTCTGTTGTTGATGTCAGGGATTGTAATATCTCCTGCTCAGAAGAGTCACTTAGTGGGTGATTTGGAGGAGGGTTGCAAGCTAAGTCTTTGGAGGAGAGGGTCCACGCCAGAAAAACCACAACTGAACATTTGGATGTTGAAAGTGGGTACCAGCCTTGTCCATGCTTCGGTAAGACTGCTCCAGATCCCTGAATCAGCAGTGTATTTTTCCTCTCTTTCAGCCTACTGAGAGAACATTCAATTGATGGAGCTGGATGGGCACCCACCAGAACATTAAAGGTACAGAACCCCGAAAGAGCCCACAGCCTCCCCCTCCCCATGCTTACCCTCTGCCCCAGTTTACTCTAAGGTCTATGATATGGAAGGAGCCTTAATGAAGAAGCCAGTACCTAGGGGCCGCTAGGTGGCGCAGTGAATAGAGCACCGGCCCTGGAGTCAGGAGGACCTGCGTTCAAATCCGACCTCACACGCTTAATAATAACCTAGCTGTGTGGCCTTGCAGCAAAAAAAAAAAAAAAAAAAAAAAGGTCCCGAGAAACAAGTGACCCCTCTGGATGGCTTAGCTGGCTGCCGCCTGCCAAATCTTCACCTGCCCCCTCTGCCTTTGA
Source organism: Macrotis lagotis (assembly GCF_037893015.1). NCBI lineage: Eukaryota > Metazoa > Chordata > Mammalia > Peramelemorphia > Peramelidae > Macrotis > Macrotis lagotis. The sequence goes on along the minus strand of NC_133662.1, from coordinate 264,544,627 downwards.
TTCTTCACCAGTTCTGTCTTGTACACCTTCACACCTTTTGTTCCCCCCACCCCCCCTTAGAGGGGAAACTTCCGGAGGACAGCATCTTTCCTGGCCTAGGCTTCTAGCTCAGTAGTTCTGTTGACCCAGAGTGAGCACCTGCGCCCCAAGTCATTCTTATTGCACACATTGGTCTGGTCAGGCCAACTTTGGCAGCCCAGCCCTGCCCTGCCTCAACTGCTCCACACTGCCTTTGGGTTTGTACAAATTAGGTGTGTAATAAGTATTTATTGAGATGGTTTCTAGTTAGGAAAAAATGGTTGGAAACCTGAAGGGGCTGAATCCCTCAGCTTTTTGGGAGGCCTGCAGTGTACAGAGCACCATGGGAAAGTGCTCAGGAAATCAGGGCCGGGGGGCCGCCCCTGTGGTCTTTAGAGGCAGGCAGAGGGGACATCAGATGTCAGTAGGCCTATGTGTCCAGGAGTGTGTGCTCTCTAGGTCCTGCCTCATCTCCAGCCTGTGCAGGCTGTCCCTTGGAAAGCAGCTGAGAAAACTAGAATCCAGCCCTGGGGGTGAGGGAGGGAACCCCCAGGTCCTAGCCCCAGACTCGGTTTAAGGATCAGATGAAACAATATTTGGAGACCACCTCAGGCAGGGCCTGGCACCATATGCTAGTGATTCTTGTTGTCGTCACTATTTGTTCTAGGCCCAAAGCAAAAGGTCCATCCATTTCTGTAGATCCACTTGCAGGATCGCTGGACATGCTAAGGAGACCGTTCATGCTGGCTTTCTGACTGCTTTTTTTCTGATTATTTCATCTTGAGAGTTTCCTAGGTGGGGAGTGATCACTTCATCAGGAGTGATGTCGGCAGGTCTAAAGCATAGGGAAAACTGCCCTGAATTCAGCATTCACAGTGGCCTAGAACAAGTGCCAGATGGTTAAGTTCTTTTCTTGTTGCCTAGGATTGTAGACCACAGGAAACCACACGTTTGGAAACCACTTTATTCAGAATTCCTTTTAAAAAAAGGAAAACTCAAGAGCCTTTGAAGTCTGCCACAGCTGTTCTCTGGGTTTTTCTTGTTATTTATGAATGTAAAATACTAATTCTTCTCTATAGTCATTGTGGAGAGAACTGAATAAAAAGCAAGTTGAAGAAAAATCTCTCTGGAAACTGCTCCCAAATGAATCAGAGAAGCCATGTCCTGGTCCTAACTTGGGTTGTCTGGCTGCAAGTATGCACTTTCTAGGACAGTAGTGTGCCCATGTCCAAGCCTTCTGGGTCTGCTCCCTTCTAGAGGGGCTGCAAAGATGGCGTGACACATTTCCCACCTGCTTCTGAAGCTGTTCGGTCTGCTTTGTGGGCTCCGAGGGCTTTCCCTTCTCCCAGGCTGTGGGGGTGTCCAGGAGCTCTTCCCATCAGCTCCTCTTCAGAGCAGTTCTCCCACCTCCACCGTGGAGCCTGCCCACCTCAGGGCAGCAGTGGGCTCAGCTCACCTTGTCTCAAGTCAGGGCCCCCTTGTGACTAGTGGCGGAGAGAGAGCAGGAACTCCAAGTCTGCCTTTCTCTCTTAGACAGTATAACTAGTTAAGGAGAGTTCCCAGCTCTGATCTCCAGGGCCAGGGAGAGCTCCCACCATCTTCACCACCAGCCACCACAGCCACCTCTGAGGGTTTCAAAGTACCTTTCTCTCATGTCCTCTCAGAACTCTGTTCCTTCCCCATACACGTCTGTCTTCTCTTTTTGATGAATAACTATCCCTTTGAGAAAGAAACCCCATCTTTCCCAGAATGCCTCTGGCTTTTTCCAAGTTGTCCCCCAATGAAGTAAATGCTTTGTGTACAGAGATAGAGCAGTTTCAGGGCAAGAAATGCTATCATTTTTCAAAATAAAATCCAGCTTCGAGATCTAAAGAACACTGAAAACAACCCCTCATTCCATAAACCTAGTTTGAGGTCCTGTTAGGTTTGTCTGGCTTGCAAAGATTGTTCAACTCAAATTTTGGTCTCGAGGCAGCTCAGGGAGATAGCGGCCCACCTGCCATTTCTACTGGAAATAAGTCGGGTGACGGGGGGAGAACATCTGCTGTTCTGGAGTGACAGGGTGAACAGAAGAGCCATCATTGAGCCAAGCCATGGCAGAGGGGGACATTGAGGCAGCAGTTGAAAGGAAAGGACATTGCCTGGGCAAAGAGGGGAAGGTGCAGGGCACATTGGGAGGAAGGGATTGTCTATTAAGTGGAATGAAGGGAATGACAGGGGCCAGTTGTGGCCAGATGCTATTCACGCACCCTGGCTGAGGACTTCAGTCTGCTTCTTATAGGTTGTGGGAAGCTCCTGAGACCTGCCAGGGAAGAAGGTGTTGCAGTAGGACTGTTGGGAGTTCAGGGGAGCAGGACTAGGAAGACGGTGTGGTGAGAAAATGCCGTGATGGTAAAATCCACAGGATCCTGGAGGAATGTAAGAAAAGGCACTGAAGGAGCCAGGATAATAGTGTGTGCTGCTAAAGGTTTAACTACCAGCTCTCTGGTGGGGTGGGGGTGGGGGTGGGGGTGGGCCCCGTATCACTGGCATCATCTCCATCACTTAAGACTAAACAACCAACAAAGAATCTCTCAAGCCTTAGTTTGTCCTGTTTGCTGACATCTGAACTGCAAATGCTCCCACTGAAAAGTCAATAGGCAGCTCTGGTGAACCAGTACTCAAGCTGGGTTGGTCAGCAAGAATGAGACCAGTTCCTGGGGCATGGTGTCCACAGAGGCCATAGCAGAAGTGGGGGACACACGTGCCTGTGCCGCCTGGTGTTCTAGTGAGGAAGAGAACATTGGCAATGAAAGGGAAAGAGCAGATTGCATGAACTTCTTGCGACCCCATTTAGTCTGGTTCCCCTCGCTCCTTGTTCTGGTCAAAGGGAGTTCTTGTTGAGGTGCACGCCAGGATGGGCCATGACTAAGGGCCCTTCCAGCTCTGGGCTTCTGGGTGAAGATAGAGCCTGGGGAGTTTAGGATGGTACTTGGCAGGCCCAGGAATCTTTGGATGGCTTCCCAACTTGCCCAAAGCATAGATGAGATTGATAAATTAAAACAAAAAAAATTACCCTTGTCTTATAGGAGATTTTCTTTTCCAATTCCTCCTTATCTCCCAAGGCAAGAACCAATGTAGATGACTCCTTTAATGCTCTTCATCAATATGATAGATTCTGGGGAAAAAATTAGTTCTTGGCTTTATAAAACAGCAATATTTCAACCAATACAAAGTAATGGCAAGAAACATATAGAACCTTCCCTCCACCCTTGAGGGTCAGGTACTTCATTTTGTTTCTTAAATGACTTTAAAAGTATTCCCAGAGAATTATACCGTGCTGTTTATTCCGAAATAGTTAAGTGTATTGGGGAATTTAAAATTAAATAGTTTCTCTGTGTTGATTTTCACGCATATAGTTGAATATTTCACAGGAGCTGCTATCTTGAGCATCTAGAATGTTAATACAATGGGCTCTGTAGCGATCTAGTCATAGATCTGGTAGACAGCTAGGATGCTCCACGGGGCAGAGTGGTAGGCCTGGAGTCAGGAAGACCTGAGTTCAAATGTGGCCTTTCACTCTCACTAGCCATGTGACTCTGGGCAAGTCTCTTCACTCTGTTGACCTCATCTGTCAAATGAGCTGGAGAAGGAATTAACAGGCCACCTCTGTGGTTGATTCTCATCCTTCATTATCAAAGACCAAAACAGCATCACTGTGTTAGAGACAGTTATCAGACTGTGGCAGACCTGACCAACATGAGCTCACAGGTCAGTCACAAATAGTCCTTGTGAACACCTGGGTTCGATAAACTTGCCCATCTCACGTTTCCTGAGTTGCCTCCATTCTGCCTCACTCATAGAGCCCAACACTCTCTCTGATGAGGGTCTGCCAGACTGGGCTGAGCAGTCCTTTGCCAGGGTCTCTCATGCCAAACAATCAATTCCAGAATTCTTAAGAGACCTTAAGGGGCAGCAGGTGGCTCAGTGGATAGAGCACTGGCCCTGGAGTCAGGAGTACCTGAGTTCAAATCCAGCCTCAGACACTTAATAATTCCCTAGTTGTGTGACCTTGAGCAAGTCACTTAACCCCGTTGCCTTACCAAAGAAAAAAAAAAGAAACCTCAAGAGTGTCCTCGTATCCTTTTTTCCTCCACCTCAGTATCTTTTTCAAGAAAACCCTCAATGGGGTCATGAATTCTCAGACATGGCTGAAACATTGGAACAACAAAACTGTAGTTCATTAGTGAAAGGAAAAATTGAAAAATCTTCAGGGAGGGGCGGCTAGGTGGCGCAGTGGATAGAGCACTGGCCCTGGAGTCAGGAGGTTCAAATGTGTCCCCAGACACAATAATTACCTAGCTGTGTGGCCTTGGGCAAATCACTTAACCCCATTTGCCTTGCCAAAGAAAATCTTCAGGAAGGGACTGAGCCACCATAATTTAGGTATTTTGTGCAAGAAAATGCAATGCAGGTGGTTTGTTTTTTCAGGATGAAACAGAAATAGAGGCCTAACGTCCACTACTTGGACATTCTGTCTCAAATCTTACACCATGAGGAAAAAAAAAACCCTGGCCCTTCATCATTCACGTGGAGTAGGGGTGGGGATGAGGGAAGCATTAGCTACTTCCTGAAAGGTGGTTTCTTCCTCCCTAGAATCTCAATAATTTCCCTGATCATTTGATAATACTACAACTGGTTTTGAAACACTCAGTCTAGAATATCTGGGAAGCTTAAAATGTCAGAACAAAATCCTGCAAACATCACATGCTTTGTGAAAAGTAGTGTTCAAGATTGCTTTTTATTGGGATCCAATTAGAACTTTCATCACTGAACCTTCAATTCAGTGGCCTCAAATAATAAATATTTGTAAATTAGCAGTCTTGTGGGTAAATTGCACTGATTGATCATAATCAAATGCACATTCTTCATGTCTCACATTTATTTCCAGCGAGAGTCCCTGCCTAGTTTCACTGATCCCTTGTTAATTTGTTATTGTTATTCAGTCATTCTCAGACATGTCCAACTCTTCCATGGCCCCATTTGGGGTTTTCTAAAAGATAATGGAGCAGTTTGCCATTTCCTTCTCCAACTAATTTTTACAGATGGGTCTTACCCAGGATTGCACAGCTAGTAAGACTCTGAGGGAAGATTTGAACTTAGGTCTTCCTGATGGCAGGCCCAGGACTGTGTATTATGATGCCCCAGCTGATGAAGTCCTTACTAAAAGGATATTATAGTAGAAATGAGGGGGGGCAGGTGATAGAAGAGAGTTAATGATGTAATTAGGGGGGCGGCTAGTGGATAAAGCACCAGCCTTGGAGTCAGGAGTACCTGGGTTCAAATTGTGTCTCAGACACTTAATAGTTACCTAGCTGTGCGGCCTTGGGCAAGCCACTTAACCCCATTTGCCTTGCAAAAACCTAAAAACGAAAAAAGATGTAATTAGAATGATGTTCTCAACTTCTTTCTAGTTATCATATTAAGAAAATAAATAGCCATTTCCTCATTGATAGAAGGAGACTAATTAGGCTTTCTTTTCTAATCACTCACCTCTTGGCTCTTGATTAACATCTGGAAAAATCTAGTTCAGGTATAAAAAGGGCTTCTCTAGAAAATAGGAATCCAACCTAGTAATTTAATTTAAGACAGCTTGGTGATTGCAAAAGACTTCTTTATTCTGAGCCTAAACATCGAGAAGGAACTGGATTGCATAGGAACTTGTGATTCTCCATTTCCATAGCATTTCCTTTTTTAAAACAAGGAATGAAGCACACGACTTTCAGAACTGCTCTACATGTCCGATCTTCTGCTGAACCTGTTTTCTTCTTTGCATGTTTACAACATTTCAGCTTTGGGGGAGACATCACTATTGCTATTTAGGGAACATCCCTTTCCACCTTCAGTTTAAAACAAGATAAACCATTGGCACAAATAAGTCTAGTCGGGCAACACAGTTCTGCTGGGCGCCCATTTCCAAAGTGTGTGTCTTTCTGTACCTCATGTCCACCACCATTGCCAGGCCATCTCCTCTGGACATATGATTGGTCATTGTTCTGAGCAGAGTTCTTCAGTCTTTTGTTACAGTGGGCTGTCCTTGTGTAAATTAGTCTGGTTCAGTTCCCTTCACTTGGCCTCAGTTCACACTTCCCAGTATTCCCCAAAATCAATTAATCCACATTTATTAAGCACCTACTCCCTGGCAGGCACCATGCCATGCACTGGAGATAGAAAGAAACAAAAGACAGTCCCTGCTATCTTTCTTCCATAAGACATACCCAGGCCATGCATGATTATAAGCCCATTTCTCTTGTCTTTCGTGATGTTGTATCTCAAGATCTCTGTTTATTTTTAGTCGAGGCCACCTGGTACTGAATGACACCAACCATGAGGATCTCACACCTAAACTGGTTCTTTCTAGGTTGTTGTAAAATTCTTTTTCTTTGACTTGTAAGCTTTGGATTTGAGCTGAGCCACTCTTGGGAATTTTCTTTTGGGGGTTTAACTTCCATGAGGCAATTGGTAGATTCTTTCCAATTTCACTTTACTCTTTGGTTCAAAGAGACCTCAGTAGTTTTCATTTCTGATTTCTTGACATTTAGTATAGTTTTCAGACTCACCTTAGTCAGTTAGACATGCTTGACCCACCAAGGTGGCTAGACTGTTAGACTGCTGCCCACCAGCCCAAACTCACACTGCCCAGGGCTTTGAAGGACAGGAGGAAACAGCAGAAGTGTTTTGATTGGTACTCAGAGTTGAGGAGATGACATGTGCCATCTTGGGCAGGCCAGTGGATCACCAGGTCTGACTGCACTAGTGGCTGACTTGGCACAGTGGTTTCTAGGAAGACCAATGATTCTCACTTGACTTGTTTACCAGCTTGTTTTTGATAACAGACACCAACCATTTTTTTTTAGTAACATTTCTTTTTGTCTCAATCTACTCCAAGGACCAGTTGGATATTTATAACATCATTCGTGAGCCAATACAAAATCATCAACTTAAAAAATAAACTGCTATACTTGATCATACATTTAAAAAGCTCCTAGATTTATTGAATTTCAAGTTCCATCTACAGTCACCACGACAGCACCAGATCTGGTGATCAGACATTCCCTGCCCCTCATTTAGAGAATCTGTTACCTGGTGAGGTTGATCACTTTCTCTTCTTCTTGGTGACTTATTCTCGGAGTTCATTCACTTCTGCTTCATTTCTCCACATCATTCACATAGTCTTTACGGGAAATCTGTTTTTTTTTCCTTTGAGTATCTGTTTGTAGTTGTTATGAAGTTTATTCTCTCCTCCTAATCTGGATTTTAGGTTAACTTTGGATTCATTACAATTCTGTCTACATATTGATCTGAGAGTTCTCCTTGCTCTTCTCTCCACCCTTTGTTCATAAATTAAAGATTTGTTCCAGAGCTAGGTGCCTTCTTTTGTGCTTTTGAGTGAAATAGTAAATCCTGGATTACTTGGACTCATAGGATGACTTCCATTTACTAGATCTTTGAGGTTCAGTATACTATGGCCCCCACTAGAGTTCCCACCACACTGGCACTTTTTCAGGAGCCTTTTTACTTGATGCTTCCACATATAGACCTCATGTCTTGGACTCATGTCTACACATGTGAGGAGGCGGCCACCTGATTTACCTGCCCTGGCACTGATCAGGTTGGAGGTCTTTCCTTTTGACCTGGGAGCTTCTGTCTAATTTTCTGTATAGTCAGTTTGAGAATGTAAAAAAGTCTCAGTCTCTCTCTCTCTCTCTCTCTCTCTCTCTCTCTCTCTCTCTCCTCATTGGAATTCTTAATCATTTAGTCTGGTACAATTTTTAGGATGTTTTTTTCCTTAAGTGATGAAGGACATAGGTAGTTTACCTCCAATTGACCAGAAATCATTAACAAGACATTACACAAAAAATCTCTCATAATATCCTTTTGGGCAAATTGTAGAGATTTGGTGTGAATTCGTTTGGACAGTTTTGGTTTCTTAATTATTAAATGCAGACTATGGAGGGATAACAAATTTCTCTATTATAAAAGGTTCTGTCTTGACCCCCGTCCTTATCACCATTTTTACCAACAACTTGGGTAAAAGGTCTTGTATATTCATATAGGAATTTCCCTGGAGCCTAGACCAGGGGACAACCATCCATTAGCCCTTCTTGTTCACAGTCCCCTCCAATCTTCAGTTAGATGAGTCATGCTTAGGCCCTTCCAGCTAGAGGTGCCTTCCTTGCCCCCCCCCCCCCAGTTAATAGTATTAGACAACCTAGCGAGGGCACCATGGTGTCCAGCAATTGATTCTCTTGAGGCCCAGCCCTGGGGCTTGCAACCTGAGGACCTGTGACATACAGCTCTGTCTGTGAAGAGTGAAGGCTCTGGGGATGGAATGCAGGAAAGTCTCATTGAGCCTTCAAATGGACAGAAGAATGGAGAACTTTGTGCACAAAGCCTCATAGTACAAGAAAACCCTCCACCTGTCCTGGGGGGCCCCAAGAAGGAGCTGGAGTGAAAGGGGGAGGGTCTGTTGCATGGGCTGCCAGTAGCCAAAGGTGACTGCTCAGTGCCCAGACAATGGGGCTTCTCCATGGAGACTGGGCCACCCTCCTTGTGGGAACCGTAATGCCTCTGCTAAGACACTCTGGCTTGTGGTTGTGCAAACACCATTTATGTAATTTCATGTTTGTATAAAAACAAAACCTCAAATATTTGGTTATAAATCAGTTACTGCCAAGGACCCAAACAGGGTCAGTCTGTCCTGGCATGCCCTCAGAATGTTGGGGTTCTCCAGAAAGCTGTCAGGAGGGCAGGGGAAGCTGTGCCTCTGAATCATTAGCTTGAGGTGAGCCCTACCCCCTGAAGGGCACAGAGGATACTTTGAATTTACCTCGAGGACTAAAGTCTATATGGACATTGTTTGTTCCATGACCCTGATATCAGACTGAGTGACCCTCAGAGAGGATTCATGGTCAGGTTTTTAGATTATTCAGTTATATATCAGCATTTACTCTTTGTCTCTTCTTTAATAGCACCGCCAGCCCAAAGCTTATTTTATATCAAATGAGATTTATTTTAATTTGCAGGTTAAGAGTAAGAAAATATTTGGGGCAGCTAGATAGCACAGTGGATAGAGCACCAGCCCTGGAGTCAGGAGGACTGAGTTCAAATCCATCTTCAGACACGTATTACCTAGCTGTGTGGCCTTGGACAAGTCATATAAACCCATTGATTTAGAAAAAAACCAAAAAGAGTAAGAAAATATATTGAAGATGTTTTATTCTAATGTGACATGTGTCTTAGTTAAGAACTGATGTAGCCAAGCCTATGCAGGAGCCTAATAACATATTTGTTTTTTATTTCAGGATGTTGTGTGGGGATTAAACTCTTTATTTACTGTAAGTATGATAGTGAATTGAACATCCATTTTTGTTGATTCTCCTGCATACTAATTTTAGATATCAGATCGAGTAAATACCAATTTACCGAGTAGCTGTGATTTCATCAGCACAGGGAACTTCCAAGGACTTAACCAGTTAAGTGACTTGCCCAAGGTCACCAGGCCAGTTTGCATACCACCTCCTTCACCAAACAGCCTCTCCTCCATCAGCCTCTGTCACCCTGTCTGTCCAGGCCCCTATGCATCTTCTTCTCATCTCTCCTCTTGCCTGCCCTTGCATTCAGGGTCTTCAGTGTAATCACAGAGGGACTTGGATTTGCATCCTTGGTTGTCTGCTTCCACTATGGCTCCATCCATCAGTTTTCAGACCTTAAAAGGTCCCCACTGGGGGTATCTGACCTCGTTCTGCAGTTTCTACCACATAAAACATGAAGTCAACTAGGAGGACTCTCTTAGTGCTCTTTTCTACTTGTCAGCAGATTGAAGTGACCCCAGAATCAGACTTTGCATTCCGAAACATCATCCAAGGAGGAGAAAGTGGAAGAGAGGAAAATAACAACCCAGACTTTAACACATTTCCAGCCAGAGACCCACATTTCTCTCGTGAATCTTCATCGTATTAACTTCAAGAACCAAACTCAGACCCCAACAAGAAGCCTTTCCTTCTCCCCCTATTCTGAGGAAGGGCAGTGTACAACAGAAGTGAAGAGAGACCTGTTCTGGGCCAGGCAAGGTGGGCTGCCCATGTGGAGAGCAAGGCTCATCCGGTAGACCTCTCCTAGGACCCTGAGACAAAGAAGAAGAAGCTGGCTTATATAAGATAATGTGGAATAGGTGAAAAATAGCTTTAAAGAAAGAAGTAGGGGGCAGCTAGATGGCGCAGTGGATAGAGCACCGGCCCTGGAGTCAAAGAGTACCTAAGTTCAAATCTAGCCTCAGACACTTAATAATGACCTAGCTGTGTAGCCTTAGGCAAGCCACTTAACCCCATTGCCTTGCAAAAAAACCTAAAAAAAAAAAAAGAAGAAGAAGCAGCAGCAGCCCCGGCAGCTGAGGAATGATTCTGTATCTGCTTTGTATGGAGGGAGAAACCTGGCACTGAACACGTCCTGAGGAAATGTAATTGTGCAGATTACTTGGGCAATCCATTAGTTGGATGCAATTTTATTTTCCATTCATGCATTTGAGCTTCTGCCCACACTAGGCTGATTCAGAATTTTGGACCTTGACTAAATGGATCTGGTTTCAATTGGATTTTGTGCCATGCACTCCTCTTTACTGTCCTTCTTTTGTAGTGGTTTTAAAAAATAGATGTTACAGGCAGCTAGGTGGCACAGTGAATAGAGCACCGGCCCTGGAGTCAGGAGTACCTGGGTTCAAATCCGACCTCAGACACTTAATAATGACCCAGCTGTGTGGCCTTGGGCAAGCCACTTAACCCCATTGCCTTGAAAAAATCTAAAAAAAAAAAAAAATGGGGAAAATGGGTAGTAGTTCCTGAAGAGTACCTCTGAGAGATTCTTAAAAAGCCAAGTATTCCAAGGATCCTTCAAACCTTCAATGAAATAGAACCAGTGCTACAAGATGTAAAGTGTGGAAAGCACCCCAAGAACTGACAAACGATAGCTACAAAATGGCTAGTTAAGCCTCAGAAAAGAAGCAAAAACAGAGGGGCTGCTTGGCAGAGGCTTCTTAGGTTTGGAAGAGCTCCAAAGAGACCAGCAAAATGCCAGCTGCCAGGAAGAGTCATGGACATGACAAAACAAAGGCTGGATGGAGTACTGAAGATCAGAACAGCAATACCAAAACTATTACCAGAAGCAGCCCAAGAGAAGCCTGTAAGAGCTGGGCATCCTAAAACCATTACCCAAAAATATCTTGGAGATGTTATTGTTTCTACCAAGCCTAGAAACTGTCTTCCATCTGAGGGAATAAGGAACTCATCTGTTGATTGATGATGTTCTGAAAAATAGACTTGTTCTGAAATTACAGGAATTTCCAAATTGGGGTAAAATGCAACAAATTGACTTTTCACCATGCCAAGGGTCATGAAAAGTTGAGAGGCTCATCCAAGAGATGGAAATAAACATTTTTCGGTGACCTGGAAACTTACCTTATTTAAAGTCTTTTGAAAATCAAGTAAAAGCTAGTAATGATAGCTTATATTTACATAATACCCTATCATAGTATGTCATCTCCATTCTCAAGGTTAGGCCTTTGCTCCAAAGGAATGATATAAAAAAAAAGATTCTGTATAAAAATATTTATAAGCAACACTTTTGGTGATATCAAAAAATATGAATTTAACCCCTTCAGTTGGGGAATATCTGAACAAATGGTATAAGGTTTAGGTTCTATATTTTTACTATAGAAAGAAGTTGGTAAGATTCCTATTTTTTCGATCTATTTTATAGATACATAATCTGATAGATAAATAGATAGATAGATAGAAATGAATTGCACTTTAAATATTTGATAGATTTTGCTTATAAGTCTATGTGATTCCAAGTTTCCCCTAGCCCAGGAGTTCCTTTCTGGCTATTCAGTTTCTTTGGATTATTTGACTCTTCTATTTCTTGCTCTGTTGACCTGGCATTTTAGATTTTGTAAACATTCATCTATTTTATTCAGATTATCAGTCTTTGGGATACATCATTGGACAAAATAGTTTATAATATCCTTTATTTCTTCATTGTTATGAATTAACCTTTTTTTCATTTTTGATGTTAGGAAATTCAGTTTTTATCTTTTAATCAAATGAGCTAGTAGTTTATTTCATTGAGTTTTGTGTATTTTTTTGGTTTTGTTTTCAATTTGATGATTTTTCTCATTTTTTTTAAGTGCATCAGTTCTTCCTCTCTTTTATTGATGAAAATGTTTAAAGTGCTAAATTTTCCCCACTAAAGACAATTTTGCCTCTATCCCAAATTTTCCAGTGTTTTTTTTTTATTGTTGTCAATTACCTTTAATGAAATTTTGGTTTTTATGATTTGCTTTTTGACTCACCTTTTCTTTAGGATTAAATTATTTTATTTCCAATGAATTTTTCATTGTTTCTGCAGCAAATCTTACTGAATATAACTTTTATTGTATTATGGTCCATAAAAGATAACCGCAATATTTCTGGTTTTCTAAATTTGTGATATTTTTAATCTTCTAATACATGATCAATTTTTGCAAAAGTAATTCGTGGCTGGAAATATTTATACTTTTTTTCTATTCCCATTCAGTAATCACTGGAAGTTTATCTAACTTTTCCAAAATTATATTCAGATGCTTAACTTCTTGTATACCTTTTGGTTAGATTTATCTAAAGCAATGAGATGCATCGAGGTACTCTTTATTAGATTTTACTGATAACTCATTTACTGATAACTTCAGATATTTCAATTAACTTTCAAGATTTGGAATGATATCATTCAAAGCATATTTGTTCAATATTAACATTAATTCATTATTTGCTTAATATGTAGTTACTCTGTTTATTTCTTTTAATTAAGTCTGTTTTTGCTGTTGACTGGTCTGAGATCATAACTGTTATCTTACCTTTTTTTACTTTAGCCTGAAGTGTAAGAGTTTTGCTCTAGCCCTTTATTTGAACTTTTTTGTGAATCTTGATATTTCAAGTGTATTTATTGTAAACATTGATTCTGATTTCTGATACATTCTGCTCTCTTATTCCATTTTATAAGGGAATTCATCTCATTCACTTCACAATTAGAATAGTTGGTTACATCATAAATTACAAAAAAGATCAGCCTCAAAGAAAACTGGAAAGATTGCACTGATGCAGGGTGAAGGAAGCAAGACTAGAATGATTTATAGGAAAACAACAGTGTAAATAAAAATAACTCAAATACGCAGGATCTCTGAGCCATTCATTGACCAATTTCTTAAATGCAGAGGCTCCCTAGTTGACTGAGAGATCATGGACTCAGAAGTGCAGAATGAACTACATGTTGGATAAGACCAGCATAGAAATTGGCTTTGTTTGAAAGTAATGGGGCAGCTAGGTGGCATAGTGGATAGAGCACTGTCCCTGGAGTCAGGAGGATGTGAGTTCAAATGTAACTTCAGACACTTAATAATTGCCTAGCTGTGTGATCTTGGGCAAGTCACTTATCCACATTGCCTTAAATAAATTAAAAACAAAGAATGAGTCAACAAATAATAGAATCAATAACCTCATTTTAAAAAGACAATGAAAGTACATATGTTTTGTAAGGGTTTTGTTTATATTTTATTTCACTTGAGGTGAGAATTGGCAAGAAAAGGGGAGGTTGAGGATATGGTACCTCACTTACCCCATAAAGAAATATAAGAAAACTGTTGAGTTAAAATCAAGGCTAGCCTTAGGAAAATGGACTGTTCAGCAAAATGGTTAATGTTCAGTGTGGTAAGAATGTAATTTCATGATAAAGAATCAAGGAATGTGTGTCAAACTTGCCAAATTGTGCAAAGCAAAGTGATTATAGCAAAAGAAGGCATAGGGCATAATAAAAAAAAAAGATTTTAAAATATAAAACACTATAAAGTTACAAGGTTTATTATATGAGAATCAATGGAATTATTTTCTTTGTCCTAAGGAATTCGCATACCATTTTAAATGATCTGGACCTTCCAAAGGATTTTCTAAATTCTGAGAAAGCAAAATCATTGTCAATAAAAACATCTAAGTAATATATACCTTAATTGATGTGGTTATTGTAAAGATCAAATTAGATATGTAAAGCACTTTGCCCAAGTTCAAATTCTGTTTAAATACCAGCTATTAAGACTGAGTTTTGTTTTTATTATTTGCTTTATGCATTTTTAAAGAAGTATATGCACACATCCCTTGAGGCCTCTTATGGGATCAAAATATTTAAGAAACCACAGTATTGAAGAAAACTTTGACTAAGAGGCAGAAAGATCCATATTAAAATCCCCCTTTAGATACTTCCTGGCCTTGGTTACTGTGATTGTAATGGTCAAACAAGAGCATGAAGCAGCATCTCTAACCTATGGGGCAGTACATTTCTGCCTGGGTTTTGCCACATCTTTCTTCTTAGTGATTATGGAGGTTTAGAGTGGTTGTCTAATCTTTGGTTAGGAATACAGTCCTTAAGTCTAAATATTCCTTTGGGAGAAGATGGCTCATTTTACAGGAAAGTCATTTATCATGTAGTTTCTCAAGAATATGTTGTAACGAATAGAGGCACCTCTTCTGTGTGTTGGGGAGAACGTGTTCTGTTGAGCGTCTGTTTGTCCTTGAAGAATTTAAACGATAAACACAAATCTAACTAAACCCCGCTTTAATTCTGCACGCCCCCCCACCCCCACCCCCAACCCTGAATGCTCCCTAAGCAAGCTATGGCTTGGGGCTTTTGTTTTGTTTTGGCCTTGTATCAGGTTTCTAGTTGCTAAGTCTACATTTTCATAAACAAGAAAAGTATAGGATATTTCCAAATGAGTAGATCAAGAAAGGGAAGTAAATATTCTGAATCAAAATGGGGTTTTATTAAACAAATTTTAAAATTAAGGAATTTCCTTTTTTTTCTTAGCCCTGTTCTTAGCCACATACCAATAAAGATGCTTATTAGGAGGAGCAGATTTATTTATACTTATCTCATTACCAAAAGTAGCATGTCAACATTAGAAATGCCGTAAGGCTGACAGAGTGATTGCTTTTCTCAATAACAGCCCTGAGAGTGCTATTTCCCCCTTTTAATTCAGAATCTGGACTCCAGTCTTTTGATGGCAACCCACAAGTGACCAGGTCCCTGGGGTCTTTTCTTCTCTTCCTCCCTCTGAATCAGAGGCAACCAGGGACCTCAGGTCCAGGCTCCCTTGGGCTCTTCTCAGGAAAGGGATATTCACAGACTCACATTTCTCTTATTTTTAAGGACCTTTTGAATTTTGATGATCCTCTGAATATTGAAGCTGCAGAACACCACCTTCGGGACAAGGTGAGTCAGCCCTTTGGCAAACAAACCTGATGGGTTTTGTTTCTGGGATGTTGGGTCGTCTACTGACTGTAGAATAAGAAGCCAAGTGACTATAGAATCCTTAGAGGTCATCCAGCCCAGCTGCTCCCTTATTTTACACTTGTGGAAACTGAGACCCAAAGGAAAGGGACTTGGTGCAGCTCCTCCATAGTACTAATTACTCAAGAAAATTCATTTTAACTGTGTAAGTGTAGGCCTGTTGTAAGTGACTTCTCAGATGTAACAAAGCCACATCACCAGCATCCCTGGGTTATCCAGAGCATTCATTTGTGGGAAACATGTCTGAGAGGCTCATCCCCGTAAGGGCAGCTACCTTGTAGACCACATAACTCAAGGCCACCTCCTAAAATATGGAGGACCAATGAGCTGACCCCTTAGAGGAAGTGACCATCCTTAGGAAGTCCTGGGTTCTTAAAACCCTGAGGATCTTCTGTTTTTTGTAAACATTTTTACATTTCTTTACTCTTGTTGTTTGACAGCTTTACCTTATTTTCTGAAAACTTAATTTTTTTATTAAAAACATAATATTAAACATCAACTCAGACTTGTTCAGCAACAATTTGAAATCAATTTAATTTCAGTTAATAAAATGTCATCAATTTTTCCATGTCTGTTACTCTCCATCCCACCAGTCCACCATTATCTAGTGAAAGGAAGCTACTCTCTTTTAACCAACATATGTAGTTCAGGTAAAAAAACAAAACAACCTCTTGGTCATGTAGAAGAACAGGTCTGGTTCTGTTCATCTGGTCCATCACCTCTGTCTGAGGAATAGAAGGTGGGTTTTATTCCTAGTCTTTTGAATTCAAATGTGGTCACTACTTAAAGTTCTGAGGTCTTTCAGAGTCCTCCTTCTCCCCCCACATGAGTTATTCTCCTGTTTCTGTTAACTTCACTTTACATCAGTCCACACAAGACTCTTCAGCTCTGGATCTGTTATATGGCTCATTTCTTAACGACCTGGTAAAATTATTCTAAATTCAAGTATCACACTTTGTTTAGCTACTGTGGTCAAATCAAAAGTATTTATCAAGAGCCTATTATGTGCCCAGCCCTAAGGACACAGAAAAAGGCAGAGAGATAGACCCTGCCCTTCCAGTGCCCACAGCCCAACCACACACAAATGGGCTTCTTTTGTTTCCAATTCTTTGAAATACCAAAAGGTACAACTGGAAATATCCTTTCTGTCCTTGGGAGTGTCCTGGGAGTACACACTTAAGAGGAATGTTCCTGAGTTAGAGGACATGTATCATTCAGTGACATTCTGGGATGGCATCAGATTGTTTCTCAGATGGTAGATTTGCTGACTTGCCCACCATCATTCCCGTTTAGAGCCCATCCTATGTCCCTTCCAGCCACTGCTCTTTGCTGTTCTGTCCACTTGCTAATCTGATGGTTATGAGGTAGAACCTCCAAACCATTTTAACTTGGCTCCAGGCAGCCACTCAGCTAGCGCTTATTTCTAGTGTCTCTGGCCCAGGCATCCTGAAGTCCTGGAAAGGCTTAGAATGAGTCAGTCTCTCCTCCTGCGAAGTTTACATTCTAAAGGGAGAGACGAGTCCATATAGAAGTTTGGAGAACAAGTGTAAAGAGAACAAGTACAAGATGGCTTATGAGAAAAGGCTTCTGGTAGGAGGAGTTGCTTCTAGGAGACCAAGGTAAAGAGCTTCAGACCAGTTGAGTCATTGGTTTTTTGTGCATTTTTTAGCCTAATTTGTAAGCCTTTCCATTTCATCCTGTTCAGTTTTCTCTTGTTTGTTTTGAGCTTTCCAAGAACTGGTTGAGCATGCCATCTGTCTTCTTGGCTTCCTCCATATCATCCATTTGAAATGTTGGGCATGGGAGTGGCTAGATGGAGCAGTGGCTAGAGCATTGGCCCTGGAGTCAGGAGTACCTGACAAATAATTGCCACGTGGCCATCAATGTGTTCTCCCTTCTCTGAATGAACACTACCTTGCCAGCATCTCTCCTGATGTAGGTCGATAAAGGTATGGTCAGACAACCCCCTTCCTCACCCTGGGCTCCCTCAGTGCAGCCCAAGACAACATTAGCTTTGGATAACCAGCCCTTTACCCCCCTGGAGGATAGAGTTAATGATAACTATGTATAGGCTTCTTCCATGAGCCAGGTGATCGATTGGGCAAAGGTAATAAATAGCTTTAGAAAATGAAAGCTCCAATTACCACAAAATCTTGGTCTCAGAAGAAAGGGAACCTGAAATCACAATGGAACAGAAATTTTCAACAATCAAGACTGGTTTGAAATTTTTTCTTTTTCTCTTCTAAGGTATTCTTCCACATTTCTTGAAATTTATTTCCTATTGCAGAAATCTACAGATAAATAAAGGATGGATATAAATAGCCCTCCAGTCAAAAGGAGCTGTGGGGGGTTGGAGAAATGGAGGTGGGTGTTCTCTCAAATGCAACATCTCTTTAGAACTTGCAGAGTGATTGACAAAGGCTTGGAACTGAAGCTTGAAATTCTCTTTTGTTTGGGATTTCAAAGGCTTTTCAAGATTTTCTGTCACTTAAGAAATATCAGGGAAACTGTTAAAATGAGTTAACTTGAATGACAAAAAGGAGATTGAAATAAATGAAATCTTTTCATTCCCCTCTTTAATGAAACATCTTTCCCCTCAGAAAAACCACTTTCCTCATCCATTTTCTGTTTATAGCCTTGCCCTCTTTCCAGTCATTCCTGCTTAAAATCTTGAAGACAAAGTTGCTGCTTCCTTCTTTTGCCCTAAGCGATGAAGTTCTCTCATTTCTGCCTCCACAACCTCTCTTGTCTCTGTTCCCCATCGCCCTTCTGGTCCAGGCCCTCAGGCCATCTCTACGGGACTCCTGTAGTAACTTCTGACCTCACTGCTCTGCTTTTAGACTCTCCCTTCACCATATTCTTCCTAAAACACATCCACAGTGAAGCATTCCCTCACTTATGAACCTGGAGGACAGGGACTTCCACGGTCTTCATATGTTTCTCTTGTTGACCTCTCCCTTTGTTCCCAGTTCTCTCTCTTTACCCCCTTCCAAACAGCCCCCCAGCCAGGTCCAGTAGAGCTAAAGTTCTGGGCTTGGGATGACCTGGACCCATGCTGTTCATTTCCAGGCCTTGGTGATCGCTTGTATGTGGTTCCTGTTCTGAAGAACGTTATCAACTATATTCTATCATTGCCCCTGAAAGGTCACTCAATTGCCCCACTCTACTCACCATCCATCCCTAGGACTCCTCCAACCCAAAACTCTTCTGGCTACTATGGCCCACATGTCACAGGTATTAGTTCTTTGAAGGCAGAGAATGCTTCCATCAGCCTCTTCTCCCTTCTCCACTCCAGTTAAACCCTTGCCATCCAGACCACCAGGTCTGGCCCCCTACCCTAAGGTGTGTTGTCCCTTTGTATGAAAAGGTGCTTTTCTGTCTGCTTCCCAGAGTATAGCCCACTGGTATTTCATAAATACTTTGTTCATTCATTCATCATTTACTGGTACAGACCATTTCCAAAAGACCAGACCAAAACAAAATTAAATCCAAGTGAAAGACCTGACTAATTATAGAATCATAGCAGATCATTTAGCTTCCCTTAAGCCTCAGTTTCCTCATTTGTAAATAGGGATAGTGTTTAAGAATACCTCCCTCAGGGTCATCACGGAGCTTAAATGAGATAACATATATAAATGTTCTTAATGTCCCATGAACCACATATGATATCAGGAAAGATTCCTTGTTTGATCTGTAGACATTTTGTTTCTTTGTGTATTATATAGGGAAATGTTAAAGCACATTTGGGTAATAGCAGTTACTAGCCCAGAGTCTTAGCTATCAGAGGTGAGTGCTTGGCCCAGAGTAGATACATAAATGCTTGCAGATTAATTGAATTGTTTGTTTTTCATTTTCCAAATAGTAAATGTATCCCTTTGATACTACAAGGATTGGTGGTGGGGATACATTTGTCATTGATGATGTTCCCAACCTCTCTGACTTAGTAGATGGTCTTCAGGGGTTGCCAGGCTCAAGAAAACCTAACTAATCTTGTGGCTAGCCCTAGGGATGAGTCTTCCTGGCCTCGCTCAGCTAGGCCTCTCCAAGGCCACAGGCAACCAAAGCCCTTGGGCTCTTTCCAACTTGCTGGGGTCTGCTAGAGCTTGAGAACTCCCCGCATAACCTGTGAGAGCCCCGGGTCACAGCATTCCATGGTCAGGCATAGAAATAAGGTGAGTGAAAGAGAAAACAGTTTTTAAGACACAAACAAAGCCAAAGGGAACAACAGAGGTGGCCTGCCAAGTCTTCTTTTCTTCCCTCCTTGGTGGAGGCCAACAGGCTCCCCACTCTCATCCTCCATCTCTCCTTAGCCACCCTACACTGGTCAGTATAGACAAATTCAAAAGGCCTTGATGCATTCACTTAGATCAAGTAGCAGCTACATGGCCTTATTCACCTCAGATGTCTGACCTTCATCCTAAGAAGCACCAAGGGCACTGGCAAGAGCCCCAGTTTGACCTAACTTCTCTGAGCCTTGGATTCTTCATCTGTGATAGAGGATTAGTCATTCGTTTAGTTTCCTTACTCACAAGGTTATTGTGAAGAAAGCATTTTGAAACCTTAAAGCAGTACCTATATGTTGTTATAGTTATCTTTATCGTTATTATTACCTGTGGATAGTTGATATAGTCAAAAAGTCCAGAATATAATCATTGTATGGGAGAGTTTCTCTCTCTACTGTTGTGACTGTCACTCTTCATTTGGAATTGTCTTGGCAAAAATAATGGAATGGTTTGCCATTTCCTTCTCTACTGTGTCCTCATTTTACAGATGAGAAACTCAGGCAATTATGGGTTAAGTGATTAGAGAATAGATTTGAACTCAGCTCTTCCTAACTTCATACCAGGTGCTCTATCCATTGAGCCACCTAGCTACCCTTTCTCTTCCTACACTTAGCTGATAAGTCACAAAAGACCCAGAATGTAGTCACACAATCTCAGAGAGTGAAGGAATGAGGCTTCAGTCCCACCCAACGTGTGATCATTTCCTTAATCAATTTAAGAGGATCATAAAGGGGTGGCTAAGTGGAACAGTGGATAAAGCACCAGCCCTGGAGTCAGGAGTACCTGGGTTCAAATCTGGTCTCAGACACTTAATAATTACCTAGTTGTGTAGCTTTGGACACTTAACCCCATTTGCCCTGCAAAAACCTTTAAAAAAAAGAGAGATCATAAAGCCCTAGCTATTGGATGAAGACAGCCGACTTCCCACAGGAAACATCTCATGAAAGACTGAAAAAATCGGACTCTTTCTTCCAGACTTTCTCTTTCAGAGAAAGAATCTTTTATATGAAAGAAATAATTCATTGAGGAGTCCAGGCTCAGAAGACAGCCAGTAGAGTTATAGGAGACAGTAAATCCAAATGGAACATCCCTGAGGTGGGGGCAGAGAAAGTCACCCAAAGCAGGAAGGCATTTCAAGGCATAGGACTGCTCTGAGCCAAGAATAAAGCCAGCGATGCACTCCAGAAAGGCCCAGGCCCTGGAGGCCCCGTAGAGCTGCTGGAGAACTGGACCAAAAGGAAGGACTTGGGGCCAGTCATCCTCCATGTGTGCTCTGCTCAGAGACTCTGTGAGTATTGTAGAAGAGGTTCCCATTGGAGTAAATCTCTTTGCTAAAAGTTAGCTAAGTCTACTGGCTGACTGTTTGTGGGAAGCACCCAGGGGAGCTCAGAGACCCTAACTCTCTCAAAGTAGCAGCCGCCCATTGAGGAGAATCTCCCCAGGGAAGCTGTCTGGGACACTGGGAGGAAGGTCATAAATAAACTCCCTCCCTCCACAGCTTTTAGCTAATTCTTTGCTTTTCAGATGTCCAGAGCATGCTACAGGGTGCTGACCACAGAGATTTGTTCTAATAGATGAATTCCTAATACTAAATCCTAATCTAAAGCAATTATTATTCAGCCTGTTCACGAACCTTATTTTCCTTTAATAAAAATAGATTGTTTTAACTTGCAGAAATTCTTAGTTATATGGCATGGCTGTGTGGAAAGAGGATAGTGGGAAATTTGGGTTTTGTGAAAACAAAAGATTGCAGTAAACATATTCATCAAAATAGGGAATGCGATTCAAATTTACCTTCTCCCCCCGTCCAGCATTCTGTTTTGATTTAAAGAGGTTTTACTCCTTGTAAACTGATCTCCTGACATCTAGTGACAATCTCCGTATGACAGATGGTAACTTAATACAGAGACCAAGAATAATTCACAAAAATATTAACTTGGAGAGGGTTATTTTCCCAGGTCAATAATTACAAATTGATGTGTTTCTACAATTGAAGATGGAAATAGATAAATAAAGTTTCCATTTGTAAGGGAAATAGATGATGCCTACTAATTTAGTTGCTGGTAATGTTTTCTTAGATATTCTTAAATCTAGAAACTGCAACAGATTCTGTTTATTTTCTTCATAAAAATTAATTTTGACCTAATTGCCAAGTAACAAATTAGGTAGTCACTGCTGAGCTAAATTGGATTGAGTCACAGAATCCCAGAGTTGCACAAGAACAGGGAAGTTGGGGAGACTTCCATGACCAGAATCTACACCATCCCTGATACGTAGCCATCCGGTCTGTTCAAAGTCTCTGAACCCTGTCTTACCTCGAAGATTTTGGAGTTGCTCCTTCCGTATTCCTTCCACTGAAGTTGGTTGGCCTCTTTGGGCCCATAGGTTCTAGTCCTCCTCCTCCCCATCAGAACCCATCCTATTCTTGTGCTTCCTAAGGCTTCTCTTCCTTCCTCACTTGCTCCATGACTGCCGACCTCTCCGGCTGGGCTGAAGCCTCAGTTTCCCTGCCTCCTTTTCTCCAGAGTCACCACCCTAATGAGTTTGTTGTAGCCAAAGTCACTCAGTGCAGTATTCTTAAAAGCCCTTTTCCTTTCGTGGAAAATGTATTTTTTAAAGATCACTCTCCCTCCGAGACATCTAACAAGGAGGCAGCGCTAACGGAAATGCCTCTGAACCCGGGAAACTATCCGAGCCTCCTGGATAATGGCAGCTCCGAGCCTTCCCTGTTCCACTGAGGATAGAATTCTTTATAATGACAGGATTGAACTGCCTTCCATTAGAATTCTTCTGGTCTTTGGGAAGCCTTTCCAGCCACAGAATCTGAAAAGAAGGACAATTTTCTGTTCCTGACCTTTTTAATCTTGAGTAAACCAAATCTACATATGAATTATGCATCCTCAGATACTGCTAACTGACTGGGACTTCACTTGTCCACTAAAGGGGACAGCCTCAGACTATTGATTAAGAAATGGCACCATTTTCTTTCCTTAAGGAAGCAGGTTTTTAGAATGTTTCTTCAGTCCACAGCGGCATACTTTCTGTTTTCTCTCTGGGCTTTCATGCTTTATTAAAATGAGCTCTCAAAATGAGCTCTCTTACATGTTGGAATTCACTGGTGTGGCTTGCCTCACATAACAGCAGGAACAGCCCCTCTATTTATAACCCAGACTCCTGAAACACGGGCTGGAAATAGAAGGTGACCGACTGGGATGACCGTCGTAGGCGTGGAAGAATTCTGATGTGGTTAGTCAGGGTCCAGCCAGCCAGAAGATGGAGTGTAGGGAATGGTGTGGGAAACGACGGCCAGAACTTAGGCCAGTTTAGTCGAAGACCACGAGTTGCCCACTGAGTGTGAGGGGCTGGGGATACAAATTTAATCATTGAAGTAATCCTCACAAATGAGAGGCAACAAGGAAGGATACACAGAATAAAAATAACAAATGGTACAAAGTGGCTAAAACAAGGTAGTTTGGGAGGGAGGTCATCAGAAGTTGAGGGGGTCCAAAAAAGTGAAGCTTCAGCTGTAGCGTGGGGGAAAAGCTACTGTGAGATAGAAATGGGAAGAAAGTGCATTATGGGGTGGGGTGGAGAGGGGAGGGGAAAAGGAAGAAAAATATTAAATATTTAAAAAGCATAGCACGTTGTACATAATAGTATTGTCGTTTCATGTTACAGTCATCTTTTTATGTTATACGGTATTCTAGAAATGCTTGTTTCATTCCATAAATTAAAAAGAAAATAAAGATTTAAAAGAAAATGAATGAAAAATATAATTGGAAAATATTTAACAAAATAAATAAAAATAGAATGCAGCATTTTTTTAAAAGTGCATTTTCTGGGCCTGAGGTCAGCCAATGCAAGAAGGATAGAGATGGAAAATGGAGCAAGGAAGTGCAGCAAGTGGGCCCATTCAGGCCACAGGACAGGACGTCACATCCAACGAGGCTAGAAAGGTAGTGCCGGGTCAGGTGGCGGATGGCTTTGAAAGCTGAACAGAGAACTCTCTCTGATTCTGGAGACAACACTGGAGTTGACCGAGTCAGAGCTGCACCTCAGAAAAACCACTGCTGGTGGTGGCTAAGATGGACTGAAGAGGGGAAAATTGGAGGCAGGGAGGCTGATGTGGAGGCTAGAACAGTGGTCTGAGGGGGAGGGGAAGGTCAGATGTAAGAGATAGAGGCAGATATGGCAACTAATTAGACTTCAGGGAATGGAAGAGTCAAGAATGAGAGTCACTGAAGGGGGCTGCTGTGGATAGAAATAGATTTGGAAGGAGGGAAGAAAGGGAATAATAAGTTCCATTTGGACTGGGTCTGGGACAGCTGCCCAGAGATGACGTAAAGGTGATTGGTGAAGGATGAAAACCATTTTGACCAGAGGAACAGACATAACTTTCTGATGAGAATGTAGGGAATTGTTTTACTCAAACAGTATTAGGTGCCCAGCAAAATGTAGTAGCAAGGAATGAGGATCCTTCTTGGAGCCAAAAGTTGTGGATTCAAATCCTGTCTCAAAAACATACTAGCCATGTGATCCTGGGCAAGGGGCTGTCCTGCATGGGTAAAAAGAGCTGTTTGGATCAGTGAGATCGCAGATCCACACCCTGGTTCTGTAATAATAAAAACCCATAGAGCACTCTGAGATGCAAAGAACTCTCCTTTCCTCAAAACTGTTGAAAAAGGGAAACCCTGGCAAGGGACAGGAGGCTTAATACAACAGGCTGGAGCTGATCCTCTCAGTAGATGTATGCGACTAAATGTAAATCAGTTCATCTGAATTCCATTTTCTGACCCCACCTCCCTTGGCCAGTGAGGAAACAGAGTAAAGAGGAGATGTCTTGTGGGTGTCTTCTGATTAGACTTCAGTCTAGAGATTTCACTTCTGTTTTTAACTTTTGGGGACACCCACCATATGCAAAGCCCTGAAAGGCCCAAACATTGACTTAAAAGTGTGGTTCAGGTTCAAGTTGGAGCCAGTGGGAAAACTAGAAGACCTAGGAATCGGGAGACATTGGGTCTGTGAGCCGAGCCTCATTGAAGGAGGAGACTCAAGGAGGAGTGGGAGTGATAGAGCTCAGGAGGCAGCTGGGAATTGGCCAAGCAGCCTGAGTGTGGCCCGAAGGGGTTTTGAGTGGCAAGGGAACTTGTGTTCTAACTTCAAGGCTGTTGGAGCCCTGAATGTTTTTAAGGAAGGAGGTGACATGGTTAGGGTCTCAGGAAGATCATTTTGGTAGCTGTGTGGAATCCAAAAAGGGAGGAGACTATCCAGGGGGCTTTTCCCAAAGTCTGGTGAGAGATGATAGGAGCAGAGTGAGAAGAGAGGATGAGTTCTGTGCTGTGTGGGCATCATGGGCCCCTAGAAGGTCAGCACCATCCTAGGGGAGCAGTGGATAGGGTACCAGCCTTGAGTTCAAGCCAGACTCACTAGCTGTGTGACTTAATTGATCACCTCACGGCCAGGACCATCTTTGGCCACAGAACCCAGATGGAGGAGAAAGTGAGGCTGGGGACTTAGCCCAGCACCCCCTCACTCAAATCCAGTTCATGGGCTTCTCGTGGCCTCACCTCCCTAATGTTTTCTTTGAGAACAGAAGACAAACATCCTCCTCATCCTCCTCCTCGGCTCAGCCCAGGGAGCCAGGCTCCAAGTCTGGGCCTCGTCCCCTCACTCCCACCCTTGTGCTGAGGATCTGCCATAGAGCAAAGAAGGCAAGGTCACTGAATGGGGGCAGCGTTGACTCCTTGGAGTCAGACTTGTCTATGCTTTGGGTACTGTCCAGCCCCTTCTCGCTGCTCTATAGTGAAAGTGAGAGGGAAGGAATCCGCATTGCCAGCAGGGAGAGATCTCGTGCTGAGAACAGATCGATCCTCCCTGACGGAGAAAAGCTAGGGCTAGAAGAGCTGGTCAGGGACAGGCCCCAGACGCCTGGGAGGGAGGGAGTCACAGCCTCCCCAGCTGGCCAGCAGACAGAGCCTGGGCGCCTGCCACCACTGGTGCCCCAAATGGCCACCATGCAGAGGTATTATCCCCATTTTACAGAGTGGAAACAGGCTCAGAGGGTTCATTGTCAGGGGGTATTGCCCCAGTCTATGCTCAGTGCTGGGGCTGGGAGGTCACGAGCAAATGAAGATCTCAGTACAGCCAAGAGGGGTGGAAGAGGAGGTGCAGAAAGCAGCCTTGGGAAGAGGGCCATGTCAGATGGACATCCTGGTTGACCCAGAGCTGTCGGGCATTGCTGGCATCGTGGGCACACAGCTGGAGGCAGAGGGTGGGCCGCAAGTAGAGAACATTTTTCTAAGCATGGCGGGTCAGAAAGACCCGATCGTGACTCCCACTGATCTAACCCTTTGAGGCAGAGTCATGAGCCCAGGCTGGCCCCAACCCCTGGTCTCAGCACCTCTGGTCTCAGTCCTGGAGGTCAGCCCCTCCCACCTAGTCCTTCAGGGTCTTCGTGTCCTCCAAGGGTCAAGCTTGCTCGCCAGAGGGGCCATGAAAGTATGGCCTTGTAACTTTGGTAGTTTTTGGACTTGTCATTTATTCCCTGGAGGCTGCCAGACCCCAGCTTCCTCCAGATTCTTCCCAGGAGAGGGACACATACAATCACGTGCACCTAGTCACCAGAGAGATGAGGTACCTGGACAGTGAGGAGCCAGTTCCCGAGGCGGTGACTTCATCTCTGTCCTGTGGACCTGGCTTTACTCATGACTCTGGCGCCCAGATGCTCTGGCCCCATTGGTGGCCCAAATGAAGGATGGCATTAACCTCTGGGACTCCAGGAGCAAGTGCAGGTCCCTCCCGGCCGACAGCGCCAGAAGGCTTGGGGAAAGGATCCTATTTTGCTATTTGTTTAGTTCATCTTCTTGGAGTGTTGCTGTCACTAACCCCCTCTCTTCTGTCTCCCCCCATCCCTCTCTTCCTCCACAGGAGGACTTCCGGAATAAAGTTGAAGATTACATTAAGCGTTACGCCAGATGATGAAGGATGGCGGGTCCATGGCTTGGCACCTCCGACTTGTATCTATCACTTAAAAAAAGAAAGAAAAAAACAAATATTCAGCATCCTCCTTCCCCCACCCCTTCCAACTCCCCATCTGCCCCACTGGCTTGTACACGTCCCGTGACCGTGTTGTACCGAAGAAGAGAACGTTCCTAACTGTCCATTTTACATGGAGAACTCCACATAAATACAGCAAGAACTTGTGTGTATTTGGTTTAAAAAAGTTGTTTGCTTTAAAATGTTTACTTTTCTGAACCCATACTGTTATAGCCTATTGATGATATTCTTGAGAAATTGAAAGAGATGAGTCCTGAGCTAGCACTTGCCACCTTGGGGTCGGTCTCTGCTCAGCCCCGAGAGAGGCCGGGCTCACGGCCAGGCCCCCCCCCACCCAGCCCAGCCCTGGTGCAGAGGACCGGCTGTGCACAGCTCCATGAAATGTTGATGCTATTTAATGTAAGTATATTTTGGAACAAATTTGTAATTTATATATTTACTGCTTTGATTCCTTTTTTCTTCCTTTGACATTCTAATTTGCATTTTTAACATTCACAGTGAGACGAAGGGATCTCTTAAGGCTAAAAAGCTTAGTGTTATTAAATAGGAACATCTTATGACCTCATTGGAAAGGGAGCCCCAAAAATCTTATGGAAATCTGGAGTCCTTTCCCTCCAGCCTAGTTACAGCCAGAACATTCTGGACCCCCAGAAGAGCCAGAGGTGCCCAGGGCATGAGACTCTCAGATTTGCTGCCAAGGCAGGCACTTTTCCTGGCAGTCTCAGGCCCTGGTGTTTAGGCACCCACACCGGCCTGAGCAGGGCAATTTTATGGGGTCAGCCCCTTGCCCATGAGAGCTTCCCGAAAAAAGAGGAAGCCTGGGCCTCTTAGTGTAGAGTCACCGGGGAGGCAGGACCCCATGGGGGCCGCTAACCCCTGAGTGTCTCTGGGAGAAGACGGGCCAGGCACCAGGAGGTTGCCCAGCTTGTAGACCCCTGGCTCCTCACCTTGAGGGCCCCCCACAGTCTGTTCCAGGGGCCACCTTGTAGTCTTTCATTCCTGGCTCCGATATTCTGTCATTGATGGTGCTTTTGTTTCTTAATCTGCGTTGTCTCTGCCCACTCAGACAGTGGGGACGGCGGGCTGCCCCTCAAGTTTCTGGTGCCCCTCAGCTTCTCTCAGTATTCAGCTTTAGGGAGTCCAAGGCTGCCCTGGCCCTTGGGGCCATTTGTTCAAGCCAGGGGGTCCTCATCCGCTGAGGGTGAAGGCAGCCCCTGGCCCCCCACAGCTGGTATCTACCCTCCCCACCCCCAACTTGACAGGGATAGAGGTCTTAATGGTTTAGCTTCATCCAGAAGCTGCACTTTGACCTCCAACCTTTTAGGTCAAAACTTCGTCCTCAGGCGGAAGACCCCTTCACTCTAATCAAGTTGAAGCATTTGTTAAAAAAAGACCCTGGGGGGTGGTCAATGACTCCAGGAATCCCAAGGCCTGATGTTTTCCAGCAGCCAGACAGTGGTCCCCCAGCTCCTTATGTGGGAGACTCTCAGAGACAGGAGCCACGCCCCAAGTTCTGGTGGCAATGTGATTAGTTGGCTCCAGAGAAACAGCCTCTGACCTCAGAAACGAGGACAGGGCAGCAGTTGGGTCGGGTCTGTTATAAAACATCATATCCTCCCATTTAACTAAATGAATGTTCTGGAGAAGCCAAGCCAGCTCCTTGAAATGTGGGACCCACCTCCCTACTTCTTCATGGGCCCGACCTCATGCTAACGGCATCCTTGCCCGGGCAGCATCTGTCCTGCTGCGTGGGGCTCCATAGGATGGTCCTGTCCTGCTCACCTGACCACACAGTTGGGCCTCCCTGAGCCCTCGGAGCTCTCCTTAGCTTTTCTTTCCCTTCTTCCTCTCTGGTCTCAGTAGACACTGGTGCCCCATCCACCTGGCCAGGCCACCCTGCACCCCACGGGGCCAGGCCCTGCTCCTAGGCGACACAGCACGCACATTCAGAGCTGCCCTATGGGTAAAGCACCAACGTGGGTTGTCCAGAGGTTTTCAACACAAGCCAGCTGGCAGAGCAGGCACCAGCAGCTGGCCAGTCAGGAGAGGCATCTGGTGGAAGATGGGGCTTCAGGGGCATTTTAAGGGGAACAGGAGAGGAAGGGTGGTCCAGGCCTGGAGAGGAATGTCCAGTGAGGAACAGAAGCCCAGGTTGCCAGGATCCCAGGCAGAGGGATGCAGACTGGTTGGAATGGGAAAAGCGACATTTACTGGAGAGTGCCATGGTCACTTGTGGACAGGCTGCAGCCTGGGCCTGGCCTCCTGGGCTGGCCGTGGCAGTGGAGAAGGGGGCAGATGAGCCAGTGGCCCCGGCAGGCTGGGGGAGGCCAGGGAGCCCCAACATGGCTAGCTGGGAGGCTGGGCACCGGGGTGTGGCAGACGAGGGCAGTGGGGGCAGAGCCCGGGGGAGACAGCTCCAGGACCTCCATGGGAACTGGGGCTGAGGGGAGTGAGGGGTGGACAGGAGCTGTGGAGGTCAGGGGGGAGAAGGGGGTCGACCCCAGGGGAATGGGGGAGCCAAGGGGGCCCCGGTCTAGGAGGAAACACTTCTGACTTGTCTGATAAGAAAAAGTATGACATCCACCCCCTGCCTTCCCTTAACAAACCTTCCCTCCAGAGGTGGTAAACACTAAGTGTCTACTGTGTGCTGAAACTGTGCCCTGAGTCCTAGAGAAAGAAAGGCCAGGGGGAGTCAGTGGTGTTCCATCAGCATCCCAGGTCCAAACCAGCCAGAAGCAGAATCAGTGGAAATTGAAGTGGGTCTTCAGTGGGCAGGGATAGGGTGAGCCCCTGCGCACCTGGGGCCTTGTCCCCCAGGCCAGCGCTGGCTGGGGGGGGGGGGCAGCTTCCCCTACCTCCCAAATCTTTCAGGGTCTCCAGGCGCCCCCACCGACCAGTAACCACGCAGGCACCCACACTGCCAGGCTCTCCTGCCACCTGGACGGTAAACCCTTGTGGGTGCTCCCTCCTTACCACCCCAGAGATCTCTGATTCCCTCCAACATTGAGCTCATGGTCTTCCCCAACTCTGCCTGCCCCCCTTCCCCCACCAAGTTACAAGTCAAATTACCACATCAACAAACATTAAGTACCTCCTGTTTACCAAGCCTTTAAAGGCAAAAATAAAAGTCTCGGATCTCCGAGAGCTCAGGATCTAGTGGGGAAACGACACACAAGAGACTAGGAGGCTGCAGCTCTAGGCCAATGCCCTGGAGGTTATCTCAGAAATGCCTTGTAGGTATTGAGGGACAGTGAGGCAGGGACCTTCCGAGTCTGTGAGGACGAAGGACCCCAGGATGGAGTCTTGGAGCTGGGTCCTTAGACCTTCCACTTAGGAGGCAGGATCTGAAAAGCTGCTTCTCCATCAAGGGAGGGAGTGGCCCCCCGACTTGGGATGGGGCTGGCCCTCAGACACCCCTCCCAGGAGGCCTAAACCCAGGACCTCCACAAAGGTGACTTCCCCCTTGAGGATGTCGCCTCACCCAGTGACCCTTAATGAGGATTAGAGCTTGTCTCTAGGAACTAGACCTACCTGAAGTCAAGACCTGAGTTCAAATCCAGATTTAGCCACTTCCTAGGGTGGGAAGCCAGGAAAGGCAAGAAGGACCCCGGTCCAGAAGTGGGGGAGGACGTCTCCAAACTGGATTCTGCAGGTTCTGTGAGGAGCGAGGAGCATTAACTGGGCTCATTTTGGGAGCTGAATGACCCGGCAGCAGGGAGGATGTTGAGGCAGAAAACTGGAGAGTTAGCCAAAGTGATCATCCAGGGCCGGGGGTGGGGGGGGCAATTGTTGGAGGAACAGCTTCGAGGCCGGGTCACTAGAGGGGCCTCAAGTGTAAGAGACCCAAAAGGAGGAGAGGGCTAGGTTGGAAAGGGCTTTAAAAGTCAAGCAGAATGTTTTCTGTTTGGGCCTGGAGTAATAGGGAGCCACAGTACTTCACCAGTTGGGTAGATGGGGTGTAGAGGGTAGGGTTCAGCAATGCCTTCCTAAATCCTGGTCTTTTGATCCATGCTAGAAGATGATGAAAAATAGAAAAAATTAAATCTTTACAGTGTCTCTTGGGGGTGAAAAATCCCTACTTCTAAAGTCTTGCTGCTGAGGAATCGATGGATTTGCATTAAAAAATGTCTACTTTTGGGGCGGCTAGGTGACACAGTGGGGGTGACTAGATGGCGCAGTGGATAAAGCACCAGCCCTGGAGTCAGGAGGACCTGGGTTCAAATCCAGCCTCAGACACTTAATAATGACCTAGCTGTGTGGCCTTGGGCAAGCCACTTAACCCCATTTGCCTTGCCAAAATCTAAAAAAAAAAAAAAAATCTACTTTTAAGAAAATCCTTTATATGTTTTTCTTTGACTCTTAATTGAATTTTGAGTCTGTGATACTCAGAATAAACAAATTTCTTTTAATTTTCTCCCTTTTGGCTGATTAGCTCAGATTAGATCTTACAAACCACAGACCTTTTTTTCTCTTTACATTTGGATTCAGTATTCCACTTTCCTTCTAATACTACTGTTTTCTCAATCCTGTGCTTCCC
This sequence comes from Macrotis lagotis, assembly GCF_037893015.1. Taxonomy (NCBI): domain Eukaryota; kingdom Metazoa; phylum Chordata; class Mammalia; order Peramelemorphia; family Peramelidae; genus Macrotis; species Macrotis lagotis. The sequence continues at coordinate 264,513,328 of NC_133662.1, read as the reverse complement.
TGGTCCAAATCCTGAACCAATTTGAACACATTCTTTAATCCACTGAATATCCCCTCCCTTTGCAAATTCGCCCACTTTTCTCATGGACCTAATATACCTTGCAGAGTTTTCCTTCTCTTGGATCAGGGCCAGAACTTGAAGGTTTATGGACCCCAGCATCTAGGATGCTTATTTTGAGAAACACTGCAATTCCTGTTTAAGTGCTTTTGCTTCTGATTTACCTAGGGAACAAGTTAAATTCTATGGTCATTCCCAGACCACAGAGGCAGATAAACACTCTCCTAAATGCAATGTCATTTTTCCAGATGGCTGCTTTTTTCATTTAAACACACCTGTTGCTTTCCAAACTGAAGGGAAAAGGGAACAGCTGTTCACTAAGCACCAGATAAGACTTTGGAACTGCAGGCTCAACAATGGCTTGCAAGGTTTGGGTCTGGGGGGGGGGGGGGGGGCGGTGATTTTCTCTACTTTTCTATAGCCAAGGAAATCACCTTCAGCCACTGTTTTTTGTTTGGTTTCTTTTTTTTGGGGGGGGGGGGGATTCTTGCAAAGCAGCAGAGACTTTCCCAAGGTCACACAACTGGGTAATGAGTATCTAAGGTCAAATCTGACCTCAGGTCTTCTGCACCACTTAGCTGCCCCTGCACTAAAGCATTATGTCTTTCATTCTCCAGGGAAAAGAAAGAGTGTTAGAGGGATCTGTCTGTTTGCAAATTCCATAAAGCTTCTACTTATAACAATCCTGGGGGGCTGCACCCCTAGAGCCCCACTAGGATATTTTGGACATCAAACCATACTCAGAAATTTAGAAAAACATATCAAATAAATTACACTTCAGACACCAATTTAATCTTTAGTTTACAAAGTCTTAAATTTCTACAAAAGGGGGATTCTCTCTTTTCTCTCTCCCTAGCCCTCCTTTCTCTTTATCTCATCCTTTTCTCTCTTTCTCTGTCTCTCTCATCCTTCTTTTTCTCATCTCCCCTTTCCTCTCTCTTTGGTGGCACCGTGAATAGAGCACTGACCTTGGAGTCAGGAGGAGAGAAGTTCAAATCCAACCTCACACACTTGCCACTTTCTGTGTGACCTTAGGCATGTCACTTAACCCTGAGTGCCTCACATCTGCACTCATCCTGATCCATATCTGGCCACTGGACCCAGGTGGCTCTGGAGGAGACAGTGAGGCTGGGGACTTAGCCACACTCAAACCCAATTCATCTGCTTGTCACGAGGACAGCTCCCTGATGTTGAGAATGAAGGGCAAGCATCATCTCGATCCCAATTCCCAACTTGACCAGAATTGGAAGCTTGGAAACTTTCAGCAGAAAATTTCTCCCTCTTTTCATCCTTTTTCCCTTGGCCTCACCAGGCTATCGCATACCAATGATGCTGATATATATATATGTTACAGAGAACGAACAATATACAAACAAAACACAGTCCCTTAAAATTTCAGGATGAAAGATGTTTAATTTAAAGCTTTTACTACATGTTGGAAGGCTACAAGACCTGATACTCCCCAGATCATTTATTCATCATTTTTATTTTTATTTTCTATTTCCTTAGGGTAGATACCATTTCAGGGAAACTGGGTCAATTTTTTCCCCCTTCTAATTTCTTAAGTAAAAAAATCTCAAGGTCTTTGAGGGATGTGGTTTTAAACATGTTCCAGTGGTTTTGATGTTTTTATAAAGAGTCCTCAGTCCTCTGACCAGTGGTCTAGCGTCCTTATTTCTAACACCAAGGCAATACTCACATTTTCTCAACTCATTTTCTATTTCTCTAGGGAGAGAGACACACTTTTCCCTCCTGTTCTTTCCCCTTAGCTTCTGAAGTAAGAATTCCTCTCCACTTTGGAAGAATAGGCTTTAAAGTCGTCTGACAGTTCACTTAGTGTCCTTGGCTCTACCATCCATGGTTCTTGGGGTATGTCCCAAATCTGAACTGATCTGCCTCTGGGACTCCAAGATCCTGCCTTATCTCTACCCTTCCATTTCAAAAGATTCCTCTTAATACCCACCATAATTAATTAGTTCACTTATAAGGAAAACACACGCCAAACCAATTACCCCTTACTCGTGATTACCAGTGTGACAGAAACACTTATTAGGTTTAGATTGGGGTGTCCATGTGTAACTATAAAAGGTTGGATATTAATGGGAAAGGGGTCACAATTGTCGCTCACAGGCATTGTTTTGAAATCTGGAAAGACGGAAGCCTAGAGAGGGAAATGAAGGTTGGTTGACTTGGGCCGCTCCACAAAATGGAACCCCCAGTCTCAGACAGAACTTACCTCTCAGAGAAGGAAGTGGGTCTCAGGGGAGGGATACAGACATAAATAATTGGAGAAATATTAACTGCTCATGGATCAGTTGAGCCAATACCGTAAGAATGTCATTAGTAATTAAGTTAATTCACTTATCCAGTGCTGTAGCAATATCCCAAAAGAATATTTTATAGAGCTAGAAGCAAAGGCAAAAATAAACCTAATGAAAAGAGGGAAAGTACATTTTGCTAAAATACCATAAGCCAAAAATTTTATCAAAAAATCAAATATTAAATACCAAAATTTTTATCAATATATCAATATCCAAAAATTTTATATGTTTCTCGGATCTCAAATAGTGATTCTTTCAAACCTTTCTAACTTTCTTCACAACTCCTGCAGTTCCCTCTCCCACCTTCCCAGCTGAGAACCTTGCCTCATATTCTATAGAAAAATTGAGATCTTTCACCAAGAGCTCATCTAACCTGCTACTTCTCTCACCTCCCTCAGATACTTTCTGCCACTATTTCCTCCTTTCCCTACCGAAATAAATTTCTTTCCAGGCACAGTGACTCCATCCTATCCTATCCCTTGTTTTCCCATCAGATTGTCAGCTTTATCATCCCCCCATTTATCCTTCATCATTTCCTGTCTACAAATTATTTCCTTGCTACTTATGAATTATGCCCATGTTTCCTCCATTCACCAAAACTCTCATTTTATCCATCCAACCGCTTCTAGTTGCTGTCCCATATCTCCTCCTATATTTATGGATAAGCCTCATGAGAATGTCTCTTCTTCCATTATCTACTTAAATCTTCCTGATCCCCTTTCATTCACTGATTTCCTCCAATTTATCATGTTCGTAGCTTCTTTGTACATTGTTATTTGCATATTGTCCCCCCCCCCCCCTAAACTATGAGTCTTTGAGAGCAAGCAGAGACTTTTTTTTTTGGTATTCCCCAACACTTAACCCAGTGCCTGGGGTGCTGTAAGAGCTTAATATTGACCATTCAATGAAACACTGTATGATAGCAGCATTCCCTTGTTAGTGGCTTTGTGATATAGAGGTTTTACCTCTCTCAGTAATATCAAAAGATATGTCTTAGCAGTCCAAGAGCAGGAACAACTTTGTAATTCATTTGCTGTATTGCTAGATTTCTTTCCAAAAACAATGAACTATTTCATAGTACTAAAAATTTCATATCATACTAGTTTATTCACAGCCCCACCAGTCTTACTTTTTTTAAAAAAATGAGGATCCAGTACATCAAGATTAACATTCATACTTTTTTCTCATTTCAAATACTTTATTTTTCCCAAATTACATGTAAAAACAAGCTTAACATTCTTTTTCAAAAAATTTGGAGTTTCAAATTCTATCTCTGCCTCCTTCTCTTCTCCTAATTAAATGAAAGAAAGATAGAAGGAAGAAGGAAGGAAGGAAGGAAGAAAGAAAGAAAGAAAGAAAGAAAGAAAGAAAGAAAGAAAGAAAGAAAGAAAGAAAGAAAGAAAGAAAGAAAGGAAGGAAGGAAGGAAGGAAGGAAGGAAGAAAGGAAGAAAGAAAGAAAAGGAAGGAAGGAAGGAAGGAAGAAAGAAGAAAGAAAGAAAAGAAAGAAAGAAAGAAAGAAAGAAAGAAAGAGAAAGAAAGAAAGAAGAAAGAAAGAAAGAAAAGAAAGAAAGAAAGAAAGAAAAGAAAGAAAGAGAAAGAAAGAAGCTGTGTTGGAGTCCCTGATGGGGAAATTTGTCCTTCATTCTCAAAGACAACCATGACATCAGGGAGGTGATACCATGACAAGCACATGAACTGGATTCGAGTGAGGGGGGTCTATGCTAAGTCTGCAGCCTCACTTTCTCCTCTGGAACCATCTCAGTCCAGTTGCCAGATACAGATCAGGACAACTGGAGATGGCCCCGGATGTAGTTGGTTTGGTTTTGTTTGTTTTGACTCTGAAAAAGGCCATTCTTTGCCTCATTTTTTTTCTTACCCAGCCTTAATCATTGAATAGGCATTACATCAGTCAAATTGTGACCAAAGAACTGAGTCAAAATTTTAAGAATGCAAGTCATTTCTCAATTGATAAATGGTAAAAGGATATGAACAGGCAGTTTTCAGATGAAGATATCAAAGTTATCTATAGACTATGAAAAAAATACACAGAATTACTATTGATTAGAGAAATTCAAATTAAGGCGACTCTGAGGTACCACCTCACACCTATCACAGTGGTTAATATGACAGAAGAAGAAAATGATCAATGTTGGAGAGAATGTGGGAAAACTGAAACACTAATGCATTGTTGGTGGAGTTGTGAACTGATCCCACCATTGTGAAAAACAATTTGGAACTACAGCCAAAAGATTATAAAACTGTACACACTTTGATCCAGCAATACCACTACTAGGTCTGTATCCTAAAGAGATCATAAAAAAGGGGGAAAGGATCCACATAAAATTATAGCCTCTCTTAGAAATCAAGGGGATGCCCATCAATTGAGGGATGGCTCAACAAATTGTGATATATAATTGTGATGAAATACTATTGTGCTATTAAAAAAAAAGCAAGATGCATTCAGAAAAATCTGGAACACCTTATATGAACTGATACATAGTGAAGTGAACAAAACCAAGAGAACATTGTATAGTAACAGCAATATTTTACAATGATCAACCATGGATAATTTAGCTATTTTCATCAAGACAATGATGAAAGACAATTTTTGAATGACTTATGCTATCCACCTCAGGAAAGAACCTATGGAGTCTGAATGCAGATTGATGCACACTTTTTTTTTTTGATACACACTTTTTTTAAAAACTTTAATTTTCTTGGATTTTTTTATTGTGTTTTCTTTTATAACATGAGTAATATGGATTTTGGGGGGCCATGACTGCACCTAAATCACTTTGAGGAGCTCAAACTCCCCTTTGGCTTCTATCTGAGGAATGTAAAGTAATTTTCCCTTAATATTGTTATTCCAAGAGTCACATTTTGGTCAGGTGAGATTAATATTAATAGAAGACATGTTTTTAATTAGCCAAAAGTTACAGGAGAAATGGTCATGATCCCCAAACAACAAACAATAGATGTCCTGAATTTGGACATATTCAAACATAAACACCAAGAAACATTAAAACAAGAGTAACACAACAGTGATCATCAGTATCATCTATTTAGCATAAAATCTTGTTCCTGGTAACCCTCTCCTTGTGTCCATTTAGCCACCTGGACCTTGGAAACATTTTCTTTGGAAATTCTGGAATAGACCTTGTTCCCAAAGCAACTCTGAAGGGATGTTACTCCTAATATGTCCACTTTCCTGGCTCCAAGTTCCTAAAACCTGCTAATGATTAAACTTAATACAATTTAGTAAGGCCTAGCACAACCTCTTAAATTTGATCTTCCAATAACTAGTTCATGTGGAGAAAATCAGTTTAAACTTTATGGATATAAACTTGTGCTTGTCATTTTTCTTAAAAGAAACATTTGAAAGTCCACCTTATCGATGTATCGCAGTTCTTAGAGAAAACAATCCAATCTTTATACTGTTCCCAAATATCAGATCATTATTATTCATTTCAAAGCAAAATATATAACAAAATTTTAATCATAATGAAAAGAGACCTAATGAAAAGAGATAGGGAAACTATATTTTGCTAAAATACCACAAACCATCAAAAAATGTTATCAAAAAATCAAATCAAATATTAAATATAAAAATTTTTATCAATATAGCATTATCAAAAAAATGTTATACAAGTTTCTCTGATCTCAAATGCATTGCTGTTTCAGTTTTCCCACATCCTCTCCCGCATTGATCATTTTCTTCTTCGGTCATATTAACTACTGTGATAGGTGTGAGGTGGTACCTCAGAGTTGCTTTAATTTGAGTTGAATCGGGAGCAGCTAGGTGGCTCAGTGGGATAGAGCACCGTCCCTGGAGTCAGGAGTACCTGAGTTCACATCTGGCCTCAGACACTTAATAATGACCTAGCTGTGTGGCCTTGGGCAAGCCACTTAACCCCATTGCCTTGCAAAAGAAAAAGAAAAGAAAATTTGAATTGAATCTAGTGATAGCTTAGATTCATATTTTCACAGCATTCTTATCAGAAGAGGGCTAAATTTTTCAATGACACCATTACATCTGAGTATCATTTTTCAAATTAACAGCATTTCTTATAGGATTTGCCCAGAAAATTATACTACTAGGAAAATCGGAAGCCTAGCAAGAACATAAATCATACTATGAATTTCAGAAAACAAAACAAAGCTTATTGCCGGTCAAATAACAATTCAGTTGAATGCACTTCTGAATAATTTTACATAGAGAATCACTTCAGTCGATTTAGCCATCTGCTAATCACACTTAAAAACTAGCATGGAGTCATTTTGAAGCAATTATAATTTCAGTTCTGATTCCTGTAGTTTAAGCAGATCACATTAATACCAAATGTCAAATGCATTTCGCATTAAGGGTCTGCCCACAGAGGCCAAACATCAAATTATCCTGCTAGAAGAGTCCGTCTCACTTTGAACGAGACCGCGCTATTATTATTATTCATTTTTAGGACAAAAATTGAATCAAATCTGGATTTACAATCACAAATGGAATAACTCAAAAACTTCCATTTTCTCCATGTTCATCAGCTGCCAGCACCCCACATTAAAGATCTATTGCTTTTCGTCAGCTCAGTTCCAGAGCTTTATGGGGACCCTTTCAAATCCTTATCTCTGTCTTTGCAGCCCACGAAGCTCTAAAATTGGAACACATTGTTCGAGTAGTCCTATAAGAACAGAATTTTAGCATGCTAGCCTTAAATAATTGCTACAAATTTATTGAGTTTCTATTTGGTAAACATTATAACTCGAAAGAATATTATCTATTTTAAATTACTTACAGGCATTTTTCCAATTGATGCCCACAAATCACAGGCTTAGAAAGTTTCTCATGTCCTCATCTCAATGAGACTAAAAAAAACCTTATCAAATTTCTTTCCAAACCCTTTGCTTCCAACCCTTTATTCACACTGTTAATGCAAATGAAGTCCAATTTTTTTTGTACTTTTTACCCATTCTCTTATCTCAACATTTAACCTTTTCTCTAATCCTTTTTTTTGGGGGGGGGTTGCTAGACAATGGGGTTAAGTGACTTGCCCAAGGCCACACAGCTAGGTAATTATTAATGTCTGAGATCAGATTTGAACTCAGGTCCTCCTGACTCCAGGGCTGGCGCTCTATCCATCTCTAGTCCTTTCTAATGGATTTTTGATTAGAGTCCCCAAGCTTCAAAACTACATCTTTCTTTTCATATTCTTAGCTAAATTCTTCCCTTACTCTGGCTACTTTTCTTTAGTTTATCTCATCTCTCTTTTTTAAATATTTTATTTATTTGTTTTTCAAACTTCATGTAATGGTAGTTTTTAACCAATCTTTTTTTTTGCAAGGTTTTGAGTTTTATATTTTTTCTCCCTCCTTCCTCCCCCTGGTAGAAAGCAATCTAATATAGACTCTACATTAATAACCATGTTAAACATGGACCCATATTGATCATGTTGTGAGAAAAGAATCAGATTTTTTTAGGAAAAAAAAAATATTTTTTGAACAATCACATCCCATTCTAACACTCCACTGAATCTCTCCTAACTAAATTTTCTTATATTGTGTACTAATTAATTGTAAAACTTTTATATTTGAGTTATATAGTCTATTTCAATTTGTTTTAGATAACTTTGTTTCTATTATACCTAAACAACTGATTTATTTTTAAAATGTTATTTTATTTTTTCCAATGACATGCACAGATAGTTTTCTCTTTGTAAGAACTGAGTTCCACATTTTGCCACTTCCCTCCATGGTGGTGAGCAATCTGATCTATGTTTTACATGTACATTCATGTTCAACATAGTTCCATATTAGTCATATTGTGAAAGAAGAATCAGAACTAAAGGGGGGAGGGAACCATGAGGAAAAAAAAACATGAAACATAATGAAAATGGGGAGCGGCTAGGTGGCATAGTGGATAGAGCATCGGCCCTGGAGTCAGGAGTACCTGAGTTCAAATCCAACCTCAGACACTTACTTACCTAGCTGTGTGGCCTTGGGCAAGTCACTTAACCGCATTGCCTTGTAAAAACTAAAAAAAATAAAAATAAAAAAGATGAAGTTCTGTTATCATTCACAGAAGATGTAACTACAGTGGCAAGGTAAATAATTCTCCTTGAGGAGGTCTAAAGCCTGCAGACTGCAATCCAATTGTTCTTTTTTTCTTCACTTTAGGCTTTTCTTAGTATTCTCAAGGCAGTGAAATCACCTTTTACTAAAATTATGAATCTCCTAGAGAAAACGTGGTTAAGAAATCCAAAGATCTTAAATGCCATTTGCATGTTATCTTGGTTCTAGAGAGTTGTAACCTTCCTCCCAAAATAATCCACTAAAATATTTCAGTATTTACAAAAACATTCAAACTATAACTTATAAATTTACAATCAAGTTATTATATTTCAGTTACAAATTTACTCTCTAGTTTATAATGTCATAAATTTCTACCAACCAGGAAAAAGTATTTTCTTTCCATCTCATCTGTCTTCATCTCTGCAATCTTGACCTGGCTAAGATTTGAGAAGACAGAGATGACATCTTACTGTTTGTCTTGCCTTTTAAAATTTTATCTCCCACTGAAAGTCTGCTAAAAAGGTCAATGGAGATGAGTTCTGATTTTTTATTTAGCATCAGAATTGTAAAATATTACAGAAAGCTGTTTTAAGCATGAAACTTCATTAATCTCCCACTATTCTAAGTTCATTTTTTACAGTTTTGATGGATCAGCTAGATTTTCCCCTTCAAAATTTCCAAGGTAAATATAGCTATGAACACACTGAACTTCTGAAATGTAAGCCCCATTCATTCCAATTTTACTGCCTGTGTTCACCAAAATGTAACTTCCTGTATTAACTTTTACTATGTCACAGGAGAGTTAGGGGAGAAATAAAAGAAGAAAAAGAAAAGGAGAGAAGGGAAAGAGAGAGAGACAGAGACAGAGAGAAGAGACAGAGAAAAGAGAAAGACAAAGAGGAAAGGGAGGGAGAGAGAGAGAGAAAGACAAAGAGAGGTGGGGTGGGGAGGAGAGAGGGCAGCTAGGGGATGTAGTAGATAGAGCACTGATCCTGGAGTCAAGAGGACCTGAGTTCAAATGTGACCTCAGACACTTAATAATTGCCTGTGTGAGGCACACACTAACTGTGTGACCTTGGGCAAGTCACTTAATTCCATTGCCCCTTAAATAAAAATTGCGAGAGAGAGACAGAGACAGAGATACTGGAGGACTAGTTGAATTTCACCAGATTGCTGTGTTCTCTTTAGAGCCTTTGAGTGAGCTATCCAAGAGAAATACTAATTTATGAATCAGGGCAGACTTTTCCTGCCAACCTTCTAAGTTGTCTTGGGCTGGAAATGTATTTCACCTCATTCTTTTTAGATTCTGAAGCTCCATAATTTTAAATTTTATTTAAAGTCATTGGAAGGAGAATTTTGGAGAGCTCAGGTAAATCCCTGCCTTTTTTCCACCCTCTTGGCTCTTTCCCTGCCCCAAGGAGATCAAAGAAAAAGGGAAATGACTCATATGTACAGAAATATTTTCTATAGCTCTTTTTGTGGAGGTGAAGAATTAGAAACTGAGGAGATGCCCCCTAATGAGGAAATGACTGAAGAAATTGTGGTATTATAAATGGGATGGACTACTTTTGTGCTAGAAGAAATGTGGAAGGGGAAGCCTTGGATGAACTGATGCAAAGTGAAGTACACAGAAGCAGGAAAACAGTTGATACAACAACAGCAATATTGTAAAAATAATCAACTTTTAAGTCTTCCTTCATTTATTTTTTCTCCCTTCTTTCCTCTTTCCCTTCCTTCTTTCTTAACTTTATTTCAGGAACATGAATAAGGTAGTTATTTGTTTTGCATGACTAAACATTTGTTTTATTTTGCTTTTTGCTTTTTTCTCAATAGTATGGGGAGGGAGAGAATTTGGAATAGAAAATAAAATTGAATTTAAAAATAAATCATTGGTAACTTTGAACCTAGTTTCAGTTGAACAGAGTTAAAAATTAAAAGGGCTTGGAAGAAAGAGGAAAGTGGAGGCACAAAATTTAAAGGGTAGAACTCACAGACGTTGGACAATTGCTATTTTTTAAAGAAGGGGAGATATGGAGCTCCTTGCAATGAGAAGCAAACATTCAATGGATTGGAAAAGAGTAAAGATATTTGAGTGGCAATGGTGGAGGGAGCAATCTTCTAGAAAAGAGAATGGCATGGGGAGGCTAGGTGGTGTAGCGAATAAAGCACTGGCCCTGGAGTCAGGAGTACCTGGGTTCAAATCCAGCCTCAGACACTTAATAATTCCCTAGCTGTGTGGCCTTGGTCAAGCCACTTAACCCCATTTGCCTTGCAAAAAAAAAAAACCTAAAAAAAAAAAAGAGAGAAGAGTCAACTCCTAATGTGGGAAAGATGAAAAAACAGGCAGTGGAGAAAGACTTCTTGTAATTGGGATGAGGAAGGGGAGAAGGGGGACTCTTGGTGGAATAGGAAGTGGTCCTCAGCTGAGAGCATAGGAGAGGATTCAGTGGGAGACTTACGAAGGAATGAGAAGAGTTATGATAAAGAATGCCATCGATCCCAAATCCAGAGCTAATGGGAATATAGACTGAAGAAGGAATGGGAAGGTTTGGAATAAATCTTGTAGAGAGCAAAGTATCGAAGTAATCATGGAGGGGTAGAATGATTGTTATGTTGCTGGGAGGACCGAGATGAGATTATAAAACACATTTGTGGTGGATTCAGTGAACAGGAGTAAAGGCAGGGATGGTGAGAGTAATCCAAGGTTTGGGATTGGCCATGGGGCAAGGGGACTTGACTGCAGAGGATAGTCTAGAGTTGGACTGATTTACTGAGGGAAGGGAAGGAGGTTGGGGAGGGGGAGATGACCTTGGAAAGAAGTAAGGGATGGAAGGATTGGAGGTCACAGGAAGGTCAAAGCGCAGCGTTAGAGATCATAGGACAATGTCGGAATGATAAAATGGTATAAAATAAATGAATTTCAGAGTTTATGAACATAGAAGTGGAATGCTTGTGGGTGAGGGGAAGGCTCTGGCCAGGACGCCTCTATTTATAGCTGCAATAGAGGAGAACTGAGTAGATGAAGAAGCTAGGGAGTCAAGGATCTAGGGGAGGTATTACACCTGTAGAAGTCCCTTAAGAACAGGGCAGGGATGGGCATGGAGAGAAGGACCATAGACCAGATACTGGGCTCATTGAAGAATGAGTCAGGGCAAAGCATTAATGGGAGAGAGAAAAGGAAGTTGAAGGACACCGTTCATGGCCCTCTCTGTGTCCAGTCTCCTTGAAGGTGATGATGTGATTCTCCAAGCCCAAGGAGGCCTGCTTTACTCCAGGTAGGAGCTGGCAGGTCCCCAGTTCCTGGAGCAGAGACAGCCGGAGGGGATTTGATTTGGCCGCCGGGTAAAAGCAGTTTTCCCTGGAAGGTCTATGGGGAAAAAAAAGGCCAGAGATAGGTTCCATGGATACATTAAGGTATGGAGAACAGACACACACACACACACACACACACACACACACACACACACACACACACCTGAACTATTCTGTATTCACCCTTACAGGTGTCTGCTTACATATACCCTTTATCTATTTACTCACACACATGTCCACCCCAACAGGACTATTCACACATGCAAGTCCTTACTCATGAATTTCTTTATGTCTCAGTTTCCTTCTCTTTAAAATGAGATGAAATAATTCTGGTCAAGATGGTTGACCAAATGGGAAAGACTGCCCAGGTCCCATAGACCCACTTACCCCCCAAATTTGAACCAGACAGAATAATCAAGAAATTCAATTAAAAACTACAACGACTTCTTCCACCTTAGACTTTGTGCACAAAGTCAGATAAAATCCTCAGGAAATGAAAAAGGAAGCCCCATCAGCAAGCGCGAGGCTTACGCAGAGTAGTCTCCAGAACTAGGGACGGATGATGGATTACCTGGAAAGCTCTAAACTAACGTGGTAAGTGAATTAGAGCTGAGTGGTTATCACAAGAATTCAGGAAACCCAAAGTGAGACAAAGTACTGCAAACCGCCCCATCTAAAAGTGCATGTGACTATCACAGAGCCCCCATTCAGGGATTCAAGCTGAAATGCTGAGGAATTTTTTTTTTAAATCCAACAGGATCAAACATTATTACAAATCCTCCACAAAAGAGATAGTAGCTCTAACTGCAAGCAAAAAATCAAATAAAAAGATGGATTTTCCACAAGAATTCTGGATCTAGAAGATTCTTCTAGAAGAAGAAACAGGTTTTTAAAGGAAAAGAGAATCCCAAAAGAGTAGAGGAAGAAAGTAATTTAAAAAAGAAAGTGAGTAAACCTTGCCCAAAAAATATCCTCCCTGAAAACTAGAATAAAGCTAACAAAAACAGTGACCCTATAAAACAGTTAGAAATATTAGAACAAAATCTTAAAATAGAAGAAAATAAGCCATCTGATACAAAAAACAACCAACTTGCAAAACAGTCCAAGGGGAGATAATTTAAGAACTAGGGCCTTTCCTCCTGAACTACTTTCTATTTAACTATTTTGCATATATATAGTTATGACTTCTACAGCATAACACTTAGGGCAGAGCATACCCCACCACGATTGAGAAAAATCCACATAATTTTTTTTTTAATTTTATTTATTTAAGGCAATAGGCTTAAGTGATTTGCCCAAAGTCTCATGGCTAGGCAATCATTAAGTATCTGAGGTCAAATTTGAACTCAGGTCCTCCTGACTCCAAGCCAGTGCTCTATCTACTGTGCCACCTAGCTGCCCCCCACATATAATTTTTTGATTCTCTGTTCATACCAGAGAACAAGACTGAATTATTTTGGTATGAAATATTGACATTATATAATACTATACATATATTTAATGCATTTTTAAATTATTTCTATATCAACTGCAACTTTTGCAAAACTCCCTTCAAAATCAAAATTTAATTATAGAAACTGAGATGGGAAAGTTGTGATGTGGAAGGGATGACCAGATTTGTATTTGACTTTAAAAGGAAGCTGTGGGATGAATGGGTGTTCAGGGAGGACTAAGCTTCTCTGGTGTGAGGTCTTGTGAATGCCTTTCAGGACCTTTAGTGTCACCTTCATCCAATGCTCATGGGTGGCTCCAAAAATCAGTTGTATACCCACTCTGATAAAATCTTCTCAATGATGTCCAACCCAAGCATGTGAAGACCTCCCCCAAGGGAATGGATGGATGGGAACAATCATGAAGATGGCTGAAGCAGACTCTGGGGAGTGCTTAGAGCTCGGTCAGACATGGAAGACACCAAGGTCATCGGCTGTATCCTGGACTACTGACCTTTGTGTTGCCACTTTGGACTTTGATGGTTGTGGAAAAGAGAGTGAGGCTGATGACTTTGGGCAACTCTGCCTGACTTCAGTCCAAGACATGGACAAGTCAACCATTACACCATGATGTCATTGGTCCTCTTCAAAAATGAAAGGTAAATAACATGGAAGCTCTATGCATTTTTATATGTTCTTGCCTCCCTCATTAGAATGTTGAGGCACCTGACGAGTAGGAAGCAAGTTTTCCATGCTCCCTCTTGACCTCCTCAGTTTCTTTTGTCCCCACTAAAAATCCCCTTCTACCTCCAGAAAGTCTTCCCTGACATTCTTTATTCCACTGCTCTCTCCTTCTCTCATTTCTCTCATAAATATATCCTGTAGAGTGACTTTGTATATATTTATTTGTAGACGTTTCCCTCATCAGCATGTAAGGTCCATGAAAGCAGGGAATGTCTTTTGTCTCTTTTTTGTATTGCCAGCCCTTAGCATAGGGTCTAGGACATGGTGCCTCCTTAGTACATGTTTGCTGAATTGACTTGAATTCTTTGTCTTTGTATCCTGGGCATCTAGCCCAAGGCTTTACATTGTGCTTCATCAATACTGGTTGGCTCTTCTGGCTGACAAATCTGTCACCAGCATTGCGAAGAATTCACCACAAGCAGAACCATCACTAGTCTTACAAAGTGATGGATAAATGCAAAGACTTCCTCTGCATTGGGGGAAGGTGTCATGACCAGAATCAGGGGAACTATAAAGGTCAAAGAAAGCTAATTTTCCAGGGAGGAAAAAAGAGCAAGACCACCAAGAATGATGTACTGAGAGGAGGTTGGACATGAAGAGATGCAGGCATTTTGAAATGGGAGGAGACACCAAGAGAAGGGACCAAATAATTCTTATCTAAGCTTTATCTTTTTATTTTCATAACAAACATTGAAGCCATGATATCTACCTTCTTTGACCTGAATGGGAGAGATTGCCCAAGAAAAGAATTGAATAAACCAAACCACATTAGGTGAAACTTTCCCCATAAAAGTTAATTAATGCTTGAGAAGTACGTGTATTGAGACTTTAATCAGAAACTGAATCTAATTTAAATATATTTTAACAAGGGCGGCTAGGTGGCACAGTGGATAGAGCATTGGCCCTGGAGTTAAGAGGACCTGAGTTCAAATCTGGTCTTAATGGGGCAGCTAGGTGGCGTAGGGGTGGCTAGGTGGCGTAGTGGATAAAGCACTGGCCTTAGAGTCAGGAGTACCTGGGTTCAAATCCAGTCTCAGACACTTAATAATTACCTAGCTGTGTGGCCTTGGGCAAGCCACTTAACCCCATTTGCCTTGCAAAAAAAAAAAACCTAAAAAAAATCTGGTCTTAATAATGACCTAGCTGTGTGACCTTGGGCAAGCCACTTAACCCTATAGCCTTGCAAAAATCTAAAAAAAAAAAAGATGTTTCCAGTCAAACTAGGAATAGGAAATAATGATACCAGTAAAGATAGGTAGAAAGAGCTGGCCTTAATGAATAGACTTCCCACAAATCAGTAGTGAATTCATCACTTTTCAAGGGATATCTTGTCTTAAAGTATTAGCTTAATGAAGCCAATACTTTTGATATGTATTTAGGTTGAGTAACCCTCTGAGGAAAATGAAGGAATAGTGACTGAAATGCCTAGTCATTAAAGGTATGTTCTAGATGTTCATGTTAATTATGTTTAAGGGGTAGAGTGGAATGAGAATTGTTTTAAAAAAGGGTTGTAAGGGGTGGCTAGATGATACAATAGAGCACCAGCCCTGGAGTCAGGAGGATCTGAGTTCAAATCCAGACTCAGACACTTAATAATTGCCTAATTGTGTGACCTTGAGCAATCACTTAACCCCATTGCCTGAAATAAATAAAATTTTTTTAAAAGACCTTTAAGAATAGTACTAGGCTGAAGTTAACAGAACCAGGAGAATAATTTATACAATAACACAAACTCTTTGATGACAAAAACAAAAACAAAAATCAAAGAACTTTCGAAAACTTTTTAAGAACTAGAACAGATGCTAAAGGTCCAACGAAGATGCATAGAAAAGTATATGGATTATTTATATTTCCTGATAGAAAAGTATATGAATTATTTATATTTCCTGATAGAAAAGTATATGGATTCAAGCTACAATGCAATATACATTTTTGGACAGGGTCAATATGGGAATTTGTTTTGCTTGGTTATCATATTGGTTACAAGGTTTTTTGTTTTTTATTCGAGGAATATGTGGGTGTTTGGGTTCCACAAGATTGTGAAGGGAGAATTGTTAGTTTACATTACAAAAACTGGGGTCTGCTTATGGGCAGGTACTGAGTTAAAGTCAAAAGATTTAGCCTCAATCTGATCAAAAACTGAGATTAGGCAGGTGTGCCTAAATTAACCTAGGATCTTGAATTTCTCCTTTGTGCACGCCCAAGAAGATAGCTGTTTATTCATTAGTATAATGGGGGGGGGAGTGCATGGGGACCAATGGATCAATAAGATTTGTGATGCCAGCCAATGATTGGCATAAAAGGGCAGGGACCAAGCCTTTCAAAATGCATAAAAGACCTCCCATTTCTGGGATTCCTCTCCTGTCTCTCCCACCTTGAGAGATGTGCAATTAGGATGCCAATAAAAAACCATTTTTATCACTTTGGACTAAGTATTCACCAGCCATTTATAACAATTTGGGGGCTCAGTCAGGATATTATAATGTAAATCTTTTTCCCAGTATTTTCCTGGAAGAACACAAGAAAATAACGCACACAAATGGCTTGATTTCAAGCCCACTTTCTTGTTCTCTGCAGGAAAATATCTCAGAGATATTTGGGAAGATTGGCATTAAAATGTCTGAGGGCAGAACCGCAGTATGAAGCCATCTCTAGGGCTGGTGGCCAGAACTGCCCTGGCTGGCTAAGAAGTTTCCAGATGGGACATCTGTCCCAAAGGAGAGGTCAGAGGATGATAGGGTGCCCCAAAGAAGAGAGGAGGAGGGGTGGCTAGGTGCCTAGGTGGCGTAGTGGATAAAGCACTGGCCCTGGAGCCAGGAGTACTTGGGTTCAAATCCAGTCTCAGACACTTAATAATGACCTAGCTATGTGGCTTTGGGCAAGCCACTTCACCCCATTTGCCTTGCAAAGAAAAAAGAAAAGAAGGAAGGGGGAATTGAGGTTCCCTCTCCAGGAATTTCTCCAAAATTTTAAAGCCCATCAAGGGGAAGGTTGCCAGCTGGACCTGGGAGGCCAGGAAACCAGAAGGAAGGAAGCCAATTGGATCCAGGATGCTGTATGAGTGAGTGTGAATGTTCCCTTGAGGGTGGGGGTGTGTTTGGTCTGTGTCCTGTCTTGTGTAAATGATCTGGGTTAGTTATTTCTGGGCCTGGGGACTCGGACTAGGTTTTAAACTGGGGGGGAGCTGGAAGTTGGGCTGAGCAGTTTCAGAAGATGGGGGAAGGAAGTAGGCCAGCAGCATCCCCTCCTGGAGATCAGCCCCCTCCTCACTGAGTACCCATGCTGGTGAGTAGAATTAAAGAGAGAAAGGGGAGGGGGACTCAAAGAGAAAAAGTTGCAGTTTGGGAAGAGTTCTTCAAGAGGAAAAAAACTTTTTTTTAGAAAGATTTTATTTATTTTGAGTTTTACAAATCTTGCTTCCCTCCCCCCACCCCCCCCACCCCCAGAAGGTGGTCTGTCAGTCTTTCCATGGTTTCCATAGTCTACATTGATCTAAGTTGAATGTGATGAGAGAGAAATCATATCCTTAAGGAAGAAAAATAAAAGAGAGAGCAGAATTACAATTTACTACATTTCTTTTGATTTTAGTTACAGTGGTTTTGTCTGTGCAAAAGCTTTTTAATTTAATGTAATCGAAATTATCTAGTTTATTTTTAATGATGTTCTCCAGCTCTTCCTTGGTCGTTAACTGCTTGAGGGAAAGAATTTTTTTTTTTTAGGTTTTTGCAAGGCAAACGGGGTTAAGTGGCTTGCCCAAGGCCACACAGCTAGGTAATTATTAAGTGTCTGAGACTGGATTTGAACCCAAGTACTCCTGACTCCAGGGCCAGTGCTCTATCCACTATGCCACCTAATCGCCCCGAGGGAAAGAAATTTTAAGGGAAAGATTAAGGTGTCATAGGAGGGAAGATTTCTTATCCTTGTGACTGTCTGGAAAAGACCCCATGTTTTCTCCCTGGGTTGGGGGAGGGGGTGGGGGGTTGCACATGTGGTGGTCTTAGACACATCTTGTTCCCATCCACCATCTTGTTAAGACTGCCCATGGCGGGGGGTGACAGGAGAATTAAAATGCTTAAACCTTAAAGGAAAAGAGACCCCGCCACAGGTGTGATATGTGATTGGTAAAAAAAAAAGAAAATATGAAATCCAGGAGTTAGGAGACATGTTTATTAAAAGGAAATCATGCTTAATGGATGTCTCTGCTCTGGTCACATGGCTTAAAAGTGATGACTCACTTTGTTTTTAAGGTTTCTGAACTAGAGATTTGGGAATCACTTTGAGGATTTTAACAATTTGATTTTTTTTCTTTTTTTTGATCAAATTAACCAGAAGTTTATCAATTTTATTGGGTTTTTTCATGAAACCAAATCTTGGTTTTATTTATTAGTTTAATAGTTTTCTTGATTTCAATTTTATTAATTTCTCCTTTAATTTTTAGAATTTCTAATTTGGTATTTAATTGGGGGTTTTTAATGTTCTTTCTCTAATTTTTTTAGTTGCTTGCTTAGTTCATTGATTTCTTCTTTCTCTAATTTATTCATGTAAACATTTACCCCTGACAACAGCCTTGGTTCACTCTGAGGATTTTAAAAGAGGGATTTGAGTGTTGTTACAATTTGACAAAATTTGTACATAGTGGGAGGAATTAAATAATCTAGACTGTTAAATTAATTTGGGATTTTAAACTCTATTGTAACACCTTTGAGTTAAATGATAGTGGTATTGTGTTACTAAGAAGAAAAATACATAATTATAATTATGTAGGACCATAGTTAGAATTTCTGGTTTTAACAAGGACCCAGGAAGGAAACTCGGAGCTTTAGTTAGGGGGTTCATTAATTGGAGGTCCCATTAAAACTATAAATGGAACTTAGTGAATTGGACTCACTAGAAGTTCTAATCAAGTAAAACCACTGTTTTAGATCATGAGACTTTTAAGCAATTTTCTCTTATGTCAGATACCAGGATGATCAGCAAAAAGAAAATGTTGAGTCAATGTGTTCCTGGAACCAAGGAAGCCAATTGGCTGAAGATGTCAGGTGACAGGGATGTACAGTCGAAGGGGTGGCTTTTCAGTATGGTCTGAGGCTGGATCCTTTTGACTTGATTTCCCCAAAGTGACATATGAATAATATCAGACCTGTAGAATAAACCTGGCCTAAGACATTTGACACTACCCATATAACCTCTGCCTGGGCATTGACATTCAGTAATTCTATCTATAAAGGAATTTTCCTTTGATGTCCTGGATCTTTATAGTTACTAAGCAAACCAGAAAAAGCGAAGTTTTAGGTGAATTGGATTGAATAGCCAGATGAGTTAGATGTGTGGCTCTGACACCTGCTATCAGCTACCTGTTAAGATATGAAATATTTCCTTAATTTTTATGTTAGAGGGGATATATAGCTTAAGAAGAAGAATGGGAAATTCTTAGGATAATCATAATTTCAAGGTCTGATTTAGGGAAAGGAATGTGAGTCAAATAAGTATATCAGAAAAGGAAAATCAAGGGGCGGCTAGGTGGCGTAGTGGATAAAGCACCAGCCCTGGAGTCAGGAGTACCTGGGTTCAAATCTGGTCTCAGACACTTAAAAATTACCTAGCTGTGTGGCCTTGGGCAAGCCACTTAACCCCGTTTGCCTGGAAAAAAAAAATCTAAGAAAAAAAAAAGAAAAGGAAAATCTATGATTTGGGAATATTTTGGGGAAGGAAAAAAATTCATTTTGTTTAAAGATGTTTGAGTCATTATTGTAATGAGAGTAAAAGGTTAAGGAATGTATATGTTACAAGCTTAAGTTAATGTGGCAATTCTCAATGGAGTTTACTCATGTAAGTAAAACATTTATGGAAGTTTATTGTGTTGAAGTATGAATGTCCATATGACAGTAAGGCAAAATATAAATTGTAATAAGCTCCAGAATCTCATTGTCTTTTGATGAAAACATGTATTTTGATCTGTGTTAAAATATTAAGCAGTTTCTTTACTGGAAGACAAATTCTCAGCTAGTCACCTGAGTTGGAGAGGACCTTTTTGGAACCAATTCAGAAGGTGCAGAAGGACATTGGATGTCTCCAGGGAAGAAGAGAAGAGACACACTGGACCAGTTCATCTCCACCATCTCTCACCTATGTGTGCACTGTTTAGTCAGGGGATCTGTATCTGTTATTTCCCCTTGATTCTGTAAGTATGACACCCCTACTTATGCCCCTCTCCTTATGGGAAGGAGAGGAAGGGTGAAGATGTTCTCCATTGAGAGAAAAGGAGGGAGATTATTTGGTGGCATGAATATATCCTACATGAGTAGTACATCCTCTAATTTAGACAAGAGGGTATTAGTAATGGTGGGAGGAGAATCCAGCTGACAGACATCAAATGCCCAGTCTTTTGGTGTGGTTAACTGTTGGACTTGCAGTGGTTCACAGGAGTTTGAGAATTGGCCTTGAGTGCCAGTCCTGAGTCCAACGTAGATTCTCAGTTCCTGGTCAGAGGTGCACTATGGCACAGGATTCTGGTCCAGAGAAGAGAAATACCAGTGTTATATGACTGAGTCAGTTCAGGGTGAGTATTGATTATACCAGGCTGACCAGGATATTTTCTTTTTCATTATTATTATTATTATTTGGTTTTTGCAAGGCAATGGGGGTAAAGTGACTTGCCCAAGGTCACACAACTAGGGAATTATTTAGTGTCTGAGGTCAGATTTGAACTCAGGTGCTCCTGACTCCAGGGTCAATGCTCTATCTTCTGCACCACCTAGCTGCCCCTGGCCAGGATATTTTCTTGGGCAGTAGCAAATGGCGGTGGATTTATGTCTAGTAGAAGTATACACACATTCTCAAAGGGATAGGTAGACTGAGACTCATGTAAGATGTAAGGAATCCCAATTTATATCCCAATTAGATTCTAAGCTGTAGTGGAAAAATCACCAATTAGACAGCTAGGGCCCTGGACTTGCTGGCTGGCTAGGCCAGACAAACAAATCTGCTGGAGGAGGAAGAATTTGAGGTAAATTGAATCTATCAAGTTGCTGCCTAAAGATAATTGACAATAGGCAAGTAGTAAAAGACATCAGGAAGTTGGAATGTGTTCCTGCACAAACCTGGAAAATAGGACAGGTCCATGCCTCTGATAATGAGGAAGAAAAAGTCAGTAGTCACATCAATAACAAGAATTAGGATTTAAGAAGGAAATTATTAAGGCGTGGGACCCCACTTATTATAAAAACGGAAATTATGAGGACTATGTGGGTGTTTGGTTCCACAAGAATGTGCAGGGAGAACCTGCCTAAGGGCAGGTACAGAGTTATAGTCAAAAGTCTTAGCCTCCATCTGATCAAAAGCTGAGATTAGGTGGGGTGTGCCTAAATTAACCTAGGATCTTGACCTTCTCCTTTGTGCATGCTCAAGGAGATGGCTGCTCTTGCTTAACACTATAATGAGTAGGGCGGGGGACAATGTATGGGGACCAATGTATCAATTAGATTGTGACCCCAGCTTATGATTGGCATGAAGCGGCAGGAACAAAGCCTTTTAAACTTCATAAAAGACCTTCCATTTCTGGGATACCTCCCCCTCCCCCCCCCCATCTTGAGAGAGGTGTGCCGTTTTGTTAAAATATCTTAATAAAAACCATTTTGATGACTCTGGACTAAGTATTCACAAGCCATTTATAACACTTACAAAATAGAGGTAGTGATGGGAAAGGACTAGGAACAGGGTTGTCAGAAAAAAAGAAAAGAAAAAGTGTTATTGAAGCATTACTTTAAAATGCACAGAAGACAAGAATCACCCACAAACAAGACAGCTTTGAAAGTTACATTTAAATTTATTATAGAGCTACAAACAATCACAAGCAAAAATAATTGAGATTCACTTTCATATGAAATGCAGTTTCTGTTCTATTATGCATATAGAAATACTAGGTTTTAACTGGTGTTTCTTTAGAAGTAAATTTTTTTAAAAGGCTTATGGTTTTAAATAAACAAAGATTAAGTGCTTACTCTACACCAAGCGTTGGGCTGGAACGGAGGATAAAAAACAGAAAACTCAAGACAGTATCTGCTCTCAAAGAGCTCACACTCTTCCTTGGGGAGGGAACACAAAGAAAGTTCAGGTGCAGAGTGACAGGTGCAGCAGCGTGAGAGATGGCAAGGCCAAGACGTCCTATGTGGACAGGCCTTTCTCTAGGTAGTTATGATGATAGGGCTAGGGGTCTGAAGGACATTGAGGCACAGCATTATGATAAGGCTTGGAGGGTCTGATAAAACATTAGTCAAGAGGCCTGAGCGAAGGGAGAAGGCATGATGGGTGCACACCTCTGGTGGTGGTGGCTCTTCATGATGCCATTCTGGAAGGGCTTAAGGTTCTGAAATAGTCCTAAGCCCCTCTTTTTCTGTTCATTTGATCATGAAAATGATGCATGTCGATATCTATCAAGTTAATAATTATATTTTAAAACACAAAAATAATTGAATGACAATGTAGTTTTACAGAAACTCTTAACTGATGAATCTGTCCAACACAATAATTACAGAAGGAACAGTGGAATGAAACGAATGACTAACATGGCTCTGTCAAAGGAAGACTGGTTGCTACGGATAGTTACTGCAAATGAGGTGCTAAGCACAAGTGGATCCACCAACACCAGAAGGTGTGGACAAACAAGATGGCCCTAGAAGAGTTGGTGAGGGCATTTGGTGGATTAGGCTGATGTCAGGGACTTTTCCAAGAAAAAAAAAGACCTGAATTTCTCGGAGTTTTAGAAATCCTGTCCCATGCCCAATAGCATTTACATAGCTCTCATGCATTAGCGTACAATAGCAGTAACAGGGATATAGGAATCTATTTGCACAAAAATACTCATAGAAGCATTATTCATAGTAGCAAAAACCCCTTTATATTCTTTGATTGGGGAAAATGAGTAAACATATTTTTATAAAAATAATGTAATACTGATGTGTCCCAAAATATGACACATCTAATGACGAAGACAACAATGACAACGATGATGATGATGATGATAGCAGCTAGCATTTACAAAGTGCCACCTGTGGGCCAAGTTCCTGGGGGCTCTTATTACTCCCACTGTAACATTGAGGAAACTGAAATTCAGTGACTTGTCCAGAGTAATACAGCTAGTAAGCATCTGCAGTCAGACATGAACTCAGTTATTCCGAACTCCAGGACCAGCATTCTACCCACCCACTATCATCTCATCTGAAAATTCCAAAGAAAAAGATTTGTCTCAAGGAAACAGTGAAGAATAAAGAGTAAGAACAATAGACCCACTGATAATGATTATATAAAGAACAACAATATCACACTCATATAGGCATTAAGCTCACTTACAGTATGCCAGGCACTGGGACAAAGAGAAGCAAAAAGACAGCTCATGCCCTCAAGGAGCTTACATTCTAATAAGACAACATATAAAAGGGAACTGAAAAGGGGAGAGCAAAACCTGGAGGCAAAGTTCAGAGAATGAAAGACCCTAAAAAGGGAGGGTCCAGGAGGAACTCCTCAATGGCCGGAAGCCATAGGGGCAAAGGGAGAACACAGCTGAAGCACAGTGGCAAAGGCAGCAAAGACCTTTTTTGTTCATGTTTAAATATACACATGTTTAAACTGCAAATAAAACTTACTGTTTTTATGTGGATTTTATTTTTTTTATCTTTGATTTTTTTTTTTTTACATAGAATAGAAAAATAAAATGAAAGAAAATATGGGAAAATTTACCGTGAAGTAAACAAAAACATTGCAGTTTGGGGGAAATGATTAAGAAATCAAATCCTGAATCAGTCACATTTGCTCCACTGATTTACAGAGTTGTACTATCATCTAATGGTATCTCAGGATGTGAAGACTTGACATCCTACCCAGTCACAAAACTGTCCATCTTGCCATAGGCTTAAAGCTGCCCCTTTTGTCCCATCAGCAGAACCTCCAGAAATCATGACCCCAGTCCTAGGGAAAGTTGATCAACTCATCTTCTGAACTTCTCCCTGGGGGTTCTGCTGTCTTTTCTTTGCCAAATGATAATACTTTTATTGCCTACTGTGGACCAGTAACCATATTGAGCTCAAAGGATTTAAAAAAAAAAAGGCAAAGGAAGGTCCCTGCTCTCAAGAAGCTTGTGACCTAATGGGGGAGATAATATTCAAAATAAGATAAAGCAAGCTGTCTAGAGGAAACATAGGCAATAACCACGGGAAGGCACTAGAATGAAGAGGAGCTGGGAAAGGCTTCCTGGAAAAAAATGGGAAGCCAGGGAAGGCAGTAGTTGGAATTGAGGCGGGAAAGCATTCTAAGCATGGGGACAGCCAGAGAAAATGCCCAAGAGATGGAAGTGCCTTGTTCATGGGATAACCAGGAGACCAGGGTCACTGGATCCAAGAGTTCATGGCATTGTGAAGTTGAGTGAAGTTGAAGAAAATTGAAAAAATAGTAAGGAGCAGGTTATGAAGGACTTGAATGACAAATAGAACATTAAGTATTTGATCCTAGAGGCAATAGATGCCACTAAAGCTTATTGAATGGAGGAATGATATGGACATTTCTCCATTTTGGAAAAATCACTTTGATGGTTGACGGAAGGATGGATAGTAGAGAGAGATGAGGCAGACAGACCCACCAGTAGGCTATTGCAGTAGTCCAGGTCTGCACTATAATGGTGGCAGTACTAGAGGAGAGAAGAGGGCATATGAGATGTTGAAGAATTGAAATCAACAGGCTTTGGCAAAAGATTGGGATAATGGGATGAGGGTGGTGGGAATTCAAGAGGACTCCTAGGTTCTGAGCATGAGAGGTGGTTGGATGGATAATAGGGCAAGGAGGAAGAAGAGGAAGGGTTTAGTGGGAAAAATGAGTTGCGTGTGTTGAAGATATTTCATTTTAAACATCTAGTGAATATCCAGTCAGCAGATAGGTTGGGGCAGGAAAGGAAGATAGAAGTTTTGACTGGTGAAGGAGTGTAAATTGCACTAGGATAATATAGGTAGTTAGCTTTCAACCAGACCATCCTGTCATATGTTCTAACAACCCAGTTACTCTACCTGGAACAGCATCCCTTCTCTCCCCTATGAGTCTTTTGGTGGCTTTTTGGTACTTTACTCTCACTAAAGGCTTTTCCAATTCTGTTCTTCCTCTTCTTTTTGATGATCTGCCTCTCATCAAAAGCCTACCCACATTCATTACATGGAACAGGAGTTTGGTGAAGAATGAGTCCTCTTGTGTCTATAAAGGGTTTGCCTCTCAATGAAGGTTTTCCCACATTCTTTACATGCAAAGGGTTTCACTTCAGTATGAGTTCTGCGATGAGTAAGCAGGTTTGCCCTCCAGCTGAAGGCTTTTCCACATTCATTACATACAAAGGGCTTCTCTCCAGTATGAATTCTCTGATGATAAATGAGATGTCCCCGCTGGCTGAATGCTTTCCTACATTCATTACATTCAAAGGGTTTCACTCCAGTATGTGTTCTCTGATGGGTAATAAGGATTGTCCTTCGACTGAAGGCTTTTCCACATTCATTACATGCAAAAGGTTTCTCTCCAGTATGAGATCTCTGATGGGTAATAAGATGATCCTTTTCACTGAAGGATTTTCCACATTCATTGCATTCAAAGGGTTTCATTCCAGTATGAGTTCTCTGGTGTCGGATGACATGTCCTGTTTGGCTGAAGGCTTTGCCACATTCATTGCATATAAAAGGTTTTGCTCCAGTATGAGTTCGCTGATGTATAATAAGGATTGTCCTGCGGCTAAAGGATTTCTTACACTCGTTACATTTGAAAGGTTTCACTCCGGTGTGAGTTTTCTGATGTCTGTTAAGGGTTCGCTTCTCACTAAAGGCTTTCCCACATTCACTACATTCAAAGGGTTTCTTTCCAGTATGAATTCCCTGATGATAAATGAAGTGCATCCTCTGACTGAAAGACTTCCTATATTTATTGCGTTCAAAAGATTTCTCCCCAGTGTGAATTCTCTGATGTCTAACAAGAGTTTCCCTCCGGCTGAAGCTTTTCCCACATTCTCTACACTCAAAGGCTTTCTCTCCAATATGGGCTTTCTGATGTGTAATAAGGTGTTCCTTCTCACTAAAGGCTTTCCCACATTGATTACAGTCAAAAGGCTTCTCTCCAGAATGAATTTTCCGATGCTTTTTGAGAGCCTCACGCTCACTGAAGGCTTTCCCACATTCTCTACATGCAAAAGATTTCTTTCCACCGTGTATTCTCTGATGTTTTTTGAAATCTTTCCTTTCACTAAAGGATTCCCCACATTCAATACATGTGAAAGATTTTCCTCCAATATGAGTTCTCTGATGTGTAATAAGATGATCCTTCTCACTGAAGGTTTTCTCACATTGAATACATTCAAAGAATTTCACTGCAATATGAGTCTTTTGATGAGAAATCAGATGTTCCTGCTGACTAAAGGCTTTCTTGCATACATTACATTCAAATGGTTTCTCTTCAATATGAATCTTCTGATGCTCTTGGAGGGCCTCTTGCTCACTGAAGGCTTTTCCACATTCACGACATGTGAAAGATTTCTCTCCACTATGAGTTATCTGATGTTTTTTAAGGTCTTTAATCTCACTGAAAGCTTCCCCACATTCAATACATGTGAAAGATTTCCCCCCAGTGTGGGCTCTCTGATGGGAAATAAGATGATCCCTCTCACTGAAGGCTTTCCCACATTGAATACATTCAAAGAATTTCACTGCAGTATGAGTCTTTTGATGAGAAATCAGCTGTTCCTGCTGACTAAAGGCTTTTTTACATACATTACATTCAAAGGGTTTCTCTCCAGTATGAATCTTCTGATGCTTTTTGAGGGCCTCTTGCTCACTGAAGGCTTTCCCATATTCACGACATGTGAAAGATTTCTCTCCACTATGAGTTGTCTGATGTTTTTTGAGGTCTTTAATCTCACTGAAAGCTTCCCCACATTCAACACACGTGAAAGGATCCCCCCCAGTATGGATCTGCTGATGGGTAATAAGATGATCCCTCTCACTGAATGTTTTCTCACATTGAATACATTCAAAGAATTTCACAGCAATATGAGTCTTTTGATGAGAAATCAAGTGTTCCTTCTGACTAAAGGCTTTTTTACATACATTACATTCAAAGGGTTTCTCTCCAGTATGAATTTTCTGATGCTTTTTGAGGGCCTCTTGCTCATTGAAGGCTTTCCCACATTCACGACATGTGAAAGATTTCTCTCTGCTATGAGTTGTCTGATGTTTTTTGAGTTCTATACTCTCACTGAAGGTTTCTCCACATTCAATACTTGTGAATGGTTTCTCTCCAATATGAGTTTTCTGATGGCTAACAAGATGATCCTTTTCACTAAAAGTTTTCTTACATTCATTACATTCAAAGAGTTTCATGGCAGTATGAGTTTTTTGATGAGAAATCAGGTGTTCCTCCTGACTAAAGGCTTTCTTACATACATTACATTCAAAGGGTTTCTCTCCAGTATGAACTCTCTGGTGCTCTTTGAGGGTCTCTTGATCACTGAAGGCTTTCTCACATTCACTACATGTGAAAGATTTCTCTCCTCTATGAGTTGTCTGATGTTTTTTGAGGTCTTTATTCTCACTGAAGGTTTGTCCACATTCATTGCATGTGAAAGATTTCTCTCCACTATGAGTTGTCTGATGTTTTTTGAGGGTTTTACTCTCACTGAAAGTTTCCCCACATTCATTACATGTGAAAGATTTCCCTCCACTATGAGTTGTCTGATGTTTTTTGAGGTCTTTACTCTCACTGAAGGCTTCCCCACATTCAATACACGTGAAAGGTTTTTCTCCAGTATGAGTTTTCTGATGGCTAATAAGATGATCCTTCTCACTGAAGGTTTTTCCACATTCATTACACTCAAGAAATTTCACTGAAGAATGAGTTCTCTGATGGGAAACCAGGTGTCCTTTCTGACTAAAGGCTTTCTTACATATATTACATTCAAAAGGTTTCTCTCCAGTATGAACTCTCCAATGTCTTTTTAGGGTTTCACTTTCACCAAAGGCTTTTCCACATTCACTACATGAGAAAGGTTTCTCTCCAGAATGAGTTTTACGATGTCTAACAAGGACTGTCCTTCGACTGAAAACTTTTCCACATTCATCACACGAGAAAAGTTTCCCTCTCTTATGAGTCCTCTGATGAGAAACCAGGTGTCCCCTATGATTGAAGCCCTTCTTACATACATTACATTCAAAGAATTTCTCTCCAGTATGAATTCTCTGGTGCTTTTTAAGGGCTTTACCCCTACTGAAGGCTTTTCCACATTCACTACATGGGAAAGGTTTCTCTTTAGTATGAATCCTTTGATGGGTAATAAGGTTTGTTCTTCGGCTGAAGGCCTTCCCACACTCATTACATTCAAAGGGTTTCTCTCCAGTATGAATTCTCTGATGGGCAACAAGATAATTCTTCTCAATGAAGGCTTTCCCACATTCATTACATTCAAAAGGTTTCTCTCCAGTGTGAATTTTCCGGTGTCTAATAAGGTTTGCTCTCCAGCAGAAGCTTTTCTCACATTCACCACAAAAAAATCGCTTCTCTCCAGAATGAATTTTCTGTTGGCTTTGGAGTATTTTACTACTGCTGGAGGTTCCCCCTTTTTCAGTACAAGCCAAAGGTTTTTCTCCAGTGTCTTTTTCATTACGAGTTAAAGGTTTTTCTCCAGCATTTTTCTCAATATAAACCAAAGATTTTTCTCCAGTAAGTTTTTCAATATGAGCCAAAGGTTTTTTCCCAATGTCTTTTTCTGTATCAGTCAAAGGTTCTTCTCCAGAATATTTTTTGTTACCAGCCAAAGACTTTTCTCCCATATGTTTCTCACTATCAGTCAAAGGTTTTTCTTCAGTACTTTTTTCTCTTTGAGTCAACGTTTTTTTCCCATTACTTTTTTCACTATGAATCAAAGATTTTTCTCCAATATGTTTTTCACTATGAGTCAAAGGTTTTTCTCCAGTATCTTTCTCGATACACACCAAAAGTTTTTCTCCAATATTTTTCTCACTGTGAGTCAAAGGTTTATTTCCAATACTTTTTTGACTATGAGTCAAAGGTTTTTCTCTAATACTTTTTTCACTATGAGCCAAAGGTTTTTCTCCAGTACTGTTTTTGCTATTACCCAAAGGTTTTTCTCCAGTACCTTTTTCACTATGAGTCAAGGATTTTTCTCCAGCATCTTTCTCAATATGAGCCAGAGGTTTTTCTCCAGTGTGTTTTTCAATATAAGCCAAAGTTTTTTCTCTAGAATGTTTTTCGATATGAGCCAAAGGTTTTTCTCCAATATCTTTTTCACTATGAGCTAAAGATTTTTCTCCAGTACACTTTTCAATATGAGCCAAAGGTTTTTCTCCAGAATCTTTTTTACTATGAGTCAAATGTTTTTCTTCGGTATGAGTCAAAGATTTTTCTTCAGTATGTTTTTTGATACAAACCAAAAGTTTTTCTCCAGTATCTTTTTCAATATGAGTCAAAGATTTTTCTCCAGTACCTTTTTCACTACGAGTCATAGGTTTTTCTATAGTACATTTTTCACTACGAGTCAAAGGTTTTTCTCTAGTATGTTTTTTCTTATGAGTCAAAGCTTTTTCTCTAGCACTTTTTTCACTATGAGTCAAAGGTTTTCCTCCAGTACGTTTTTTGCTATGAGTCAAAAATTTTTCTCCAGTTTGTTTTTCACTATGGGTTAGAGCTTTTTTTCCAGTATGAGTTTTCTGATGGTTAATAAGAACTACTTTTTGGATAAAGCCTTTCCCACATACATTGCATGTAAAGGGTTTCTCTCCAGTATGAATTTTCTGATGAGTAATAAGGACTGTCTTTTGGGTGAAAAACTTTCCACATTCATTGCATGGAAAGGGTTTCTCTCCAGTATGAGATCTCTGATGGATGATAAGGCTTGTCCTTTGGCTAAAGGCTCTCTTACATTCATTACATTTAAAGGGTTTCACTCCAGAATGAGTTTTCTCATGTCTACTAAGTAGTACCTTGTCACCAAAGGTTTTCTTACACTCACTGCATTCAAAATCTTTTGTTTTGGCATGAATTCTCTGATGATAAGTAAAGTGTACCTTCTGGACAAATCTTTTCCCACATTCATTACACTTAAAGGGTTTATCTCCAGTGTGATTCTTCTGATGTCTAATAAGGTATGCCTTCCTTGTGAAACTTTTCCCACATTCATCACATGGAAAGGGTTTCTGTCCAGCATGAATTCTCTGGTGACTTTCGAGCATCTCCTTCTTACTGAAAGTTTGCTCACATTCCTTGCATTCAAAAGGTTTTTCTCTAGTATGAGCTTTCTGATGAGAAAGTAGATTTCTCCTCTGACTGAAGGACCTCTTACATACATTACATTCAAAAACTTTCTCTCCTGTATGAGTTCTCTGATGGATAATAAGGCCTGTCCTTCGGCTAAAGGTTTTCTTACATTCATTACATGTAAAGGGTTTTACTCCAGCATGAGTTTTCTGATGTCTATTAAGGGTTCGCTTCTCACCAAAGGCTTTCCCACACTCATTACATTCAAAGGGTTTCTCTCCAGTATGAGTTCTCTCATGAGATACCAGGTGTGTTCTCTGCCTGAAAGCTTTCTTACATATGTTACATTCAAATGGTTTTTCCCCAGTATGAATTATCTGATGTTTAACAAGATTTTCCCTCTGGCTGAAGGCTTTCCCACATTCACTACACTTAAAGGGTTTCTCACCTGTATGAGTTTTTTGGTGTGTATTAAGGTGTTCCTTTGTACGAAAACCTTTCCCACACTCATTACATTCATAGCATTTCCCCCCAGTGTGAGTTCTCTGATGCTGAACAAAATGTGACTTCTTTAGGAAGTCTTTCCCACATTTATCACATGCAAAGAGTTCCTCTCCAGTATGAGTTCTCTGATGTTTTTTGAGGATATCACTATCACTGAACATTTTCCCACATTCATTACATTTATGAATTTTCTGATGAGAAACTAGGTGTCCCTTCTGACTGAAGGATTTCTTACATATATCACATTCAAAGGGTTTTACTGTAGTATGAGTTCTCTGATGAGAAATCAGGTGTCCCTTCTGACTGAAGGTTTTTCTACATACATCACATTCAAAGGGTTTTTCCCCACTATGAGTTTTCTCATGGCTTTTGAGAGCTTTACACTCACTAAAGGCTTTCCCACATTCATTACACATGAAAGGTTTCTTTCCAGTATGAGTTCTTTGGTGAATACTAAGGCGTCCCTTTTCAGTAAAGATTTTCCCACATTCTTTACATTCAAATGAATTTTCTCTAGTATGAATTTTATGATGTCTAATAAGGTATTCCTTCCGTGTAAAACTTTTCCCACAGTCATTACATTCAAAGGATTTCACTTCAGTATGAGTTCTCTTATGGGTAATAAAATTTTCTTTTTGGCTGAAGATTTTCCTACACTTACTACATTTAAAACATTTCTTTTCAGTATGAATTCTTTGATGCATTTCAAGCATTTTTTTTTCCTTAAAGGCTTTCCCACACACATTACACTCAAAGAATTTTACTCCAGGAGGAATTCTCTGATAAACCAGTTCTCCCCTCCGGTTAAAGGCTTCCCAGTATTTGTTACGTTTGTAATATTTCTGTCTTATAAGAATGCCTAATTTTCTAACAAGATTTGATTCTCTTCCAAAGGTATTTCCATATTCATTGTGTTCACAAAATTTTTCTTTACTGTGTAATCTATGAAATTTAATTAGGTCTGAGTGGTAACTGAAAGGCTTCCTACCTTTACTATACTTAGAAAGATTCTTCTTTCTATTTAAGTCTGAAAAATTCCCAAAGCTTGTTGTACATGTTTCATATTTTTTAAGACTTTTCCTTTTCCACAGTGGAACAAACACTGACCCCAAGCTAAAATTTTTGCTAGATCCCCTCCCTTTCTTAAAAATTTTTCTGGGAGTGAGTGTTATTTGTCTGGATTGGCTCTCTGAGTTGCCCTTCTGTTTCTCTAAATTAACATCACATTTTCCAGTATCTGTCATCTTGGAATGCAAAGGAAGAACCTTTGGTTGTTTTTTCTTGAATGATGTCTTCATGCTGTCCTGCACCCGACCTGTTAACATGGTTCCAAAGCTGGGTTCTTGACTGATGAAATCTAAAAGAAATAAAAAATGCAACTAGTCACTTTTGGCTGTACTGACAAAAAAAAAAAAAGAAAGAAAATTTGTGACAGCAAGTTCTGGTTTATTTTGCTTCCATCAAGGAGAATAATTCTCAATTTGGAACAGGTAGAATAAATGCTGTTGAGGGGAAATTGAAGTCAAAGACAAGAAAGTAACAAACTATTATTTTCAAACATAAAATTTCAAATAATTGGAGTGACTTTAAGTGTTCATGGTGGACTATGAAATTAAACATATTAAATGAAGTGGCTGGTCATTAAATATAATGTTTGACCAAAATAATAAAAGTGTTACTGATCCCTACATTAACTTACAGATTCAGGGCTATACGAATTAAACTATCGGGGATTGCTATATAACATTGAAGGACATTAAAACTGGAGAAATGAGGGTCATCCTGCCTTAGATACAAAGGATTTAAAGGATAGGGGAGCACTGGTATGCTGGGGTAGGTCAAACTCATTGAAGACAGCCAATTATTATATTTTCAGCATGAACAATTATTTACCTTATAAATCAGCAAATGCTAAATTTGATTATTTTTTTTTGCTTGATTTATTTTTTTTGCTTAGTTTTTATAGACTTAAAGTGATGTTAAAAAATTAAGATAAAGCTTAAAATTGTATTGGCCACACATCCCCAGCACCCCAGCAGGCTGTTTATATGCACATCTCTGGAAAGAAGGCACCACCAACTAGGGAAAGGGAAACAGGAAATGATTCAGGTAAAATTTTCTTGAAAGAAACTGAGAATTCTAAAAGATTCTTCCAATTCCAAATAATCACAGAACCCAATCAGTACAAAGACAGACAGAAGATGGGAGAGATGGAGTTTGTAGGAAATAGCAAGAAAGCCAGATTGATTAAATCACAGAGTTTGTGAAAGAGAATATGTGTAATAAAAGGCGCAAGATAGATGGGAACTAGATTATGAAAGGCTTTAAAAAGTTAAATAGATAATTTTATACATGATCTTTGAAATAATAGGGTGCCCCTGGAGTTACTATGTTAGACAATAGTTGAATAAATTATGGAGATAAAATGATGAATATGAATATGACTGGAATATACATCATGGAGATGAAAATAAAAAGAGCAACAAATTTTTTAAAAATACACTATAGAGGGGTGGCTAGGTGGCGTAGTGGATAAAGCACCAGCCCTGGAGTCAGGAGTACCTGGGTTGAAATCCGGTCTAAGACACTTAATAATTACCTAGCTGTGTGGCCTTGGGCAAGCCACTTAACCCCGTTTGCCTTGCAAAAATCTAAAAAAAAAATACACTATACAAAGAAGGCAATTCAAAGGGGGACATAGACAAACAAGGAAGAGTAGCTAAGTTCAATTTAATATATGATTTTATTTTGGGTTAAAAGGGTTACAGGATTGAAACAGAGCCCTAGCAGCCTATGATTTACATTTCAGAGCAATAAAAGCAAATTCACATACACACACACACACACACACACACACAAACACACATACAAACACACACACACAGATACATACATGTATGGCATGATAACAAAACTTAAAATGACACAAGACTGGGAAGGAAAGTTGACAATACAGCTATCAGCTAAGATTCAAAAAGATCCCAAAAGGTGAAACCATTGGATCAAAACTAATAACTGGGTTCAGAAATCCAACTCCACAAAGAGAGGGAAGAGGAGGAGATGGAGGGGGAAAGGGAGAGGAAGGGTGAGGAAGATGAAGAAAGAAAAAGAAAAAGAAAAGGCATGATCAGAGAGTTCACCTGAAAAATATCTGGAGGTTTTAATGAACTTCAAGTTCAATATACATGTGAAATTTTATATGGCAAATACAAAGCTAATATGACATCAAACTTCATGGAGAACAGGATGAAAATAGTTAAAATTCTGCCCAGGTCAAAATGCATTTGCAGTACTGTTTTTAGTTCTAGATGCTACATAATAACTGTACTTGAGAAGCCAGAGGACAAAGGAAGTCACCTGACAATGCTGGACTGTCCTAGAATGAAATTCTGTAGAAAGCATAGTTGAAAGAACTGGGAATGTTTAGACCAGGATTTCAACACCTTTACCTAGATCAGTCAATCTATATTAGTTAGAGGTAGGACTTCAGCTGATATCCATCAGATCAAGGCAAGCTCCCCACCATGAAGGGACATTATTTTAGAAATTCCACTCATAAAGAATAAGAAAATTAAAGACAAACATCAATTAAGAAGAGACTTAATAAGGTATCCCTTTGCTGATAATGTAATGGAATATTCAGAGAGAATCAGAACAGAAACTGAGGTAATGGCCTGACTAAAGCAGGATACAAAATAAATTCACAAAAATCAAGAACATTTCAATACAGCAATAACAAAAACTATGAGTAAATACTAAAAGGGAAGTTCTAATTAAAATAAATGCATAAGGCATAAAATCCTTGAGATTCGATCTACAAAAGAGCATATTTAAAAGCTTAAATACATACAATTTCAAAAATTTTAATAAAACCAATAACTTGTATTTAGGGTCCAGTCACTATAATAAAAATATTGATACTGCCTAAATTAATTTTTATTCTTAGAATGCTACAAATCAAACTACCAAGAGAATCCTCCATATAGTTAAACAAAATAGCAAAATTCACTTATATTCATTTGAATTCATTCCTCATTTGAAGGAAGAAAAAGTTCAGAATCTTAAATTAATCTTAAGTTAACAAAAAATAAGTTAGGGGGAAAAAATTTGGAAAGAATGAATGCATGAGACCTTTCTTTCCATTTTTGACCTCCATGGGCTAACAGAGAGAGAGAGAGCTCTTAGCCTAGATCTAGACATATTTATGTCACTTTCCCTGGTGCCTAAGGAAAATCAGAAAAGTACTGTTGATGGAGCTGTGAATTGGTCTAATTATTCTGGAAAGGCATTTGGAGCATTACTGAAAAAGTGATTAAAATAGACCTATCATTTGATCCAGAAATCTCCCTGCTAGGTACATACTTAAGATGAAGAAAAGAGAAGTATTGAAAGATTTATATGACTTGATGCATGGTGAAGTAAGCAGAACCAAGAATAAAAAACACAAATACATATATACACAATATAAATGGTAGGAATAAAAATGTCTAATTTTGGGGGGTGGGGATGTATCGAGATATGTATATACACATATTTTAAAATATTCATAAATATACACACACATGCATGTATCTATATGTTTCTATATATACATAAGTTACACAAATACACATTATATATTTATATATGTATATGTGCATGCATGCATGCATATGACACATAAAAATACATGTAATAATAATAATGACCAAGCTTGATCCTGAAGAAAAGTAAGTTCCCTCTTTTTGTAGTGGAGGGGAGAGTCTGGGTATATAATACTGTATAAACAATATTGCCAGGATTAGCTAACATTTTGAGTATATATATTTTTATATATGGACATATATTTTTAAATTTCTTTTTTTACTTATTATTAAAAAGAATGATTCATTCAAAGGGGGTGGGGTAGGGATTGTATTTGGAAATGAAGATGATAAAAAAAAAGGAAAAATAATTATAAGAGCTATACAAACAAATGGGCAAACTCCACAAGAAAAACTGTTCAATGAGACAACTAGGTGGCACAGTGAAGAGCACCCACTGGCCCTGGAGTCAGAAGAAACTCAGTACAAATGCAGCTTCAGACACTTAATAATTACCTAGCTGTGTGACTGTGAGCAAGTCACTTAACCCCATTGCTTTGCAAAAAGTAAAAAAAAAAACTGTTCAAGCTATCAGATGATCATTTAAAAAAAACTCAAATGAAATCAACCCTGAGATGTAATATAAAAATCCATTAAATTAAAGAATTATAAAATTTAATGCTAGAGATGTAAATAGAATATGATATAATTATATAAGAGCTATGAAATAAAAGTATGAAATATACAACATTTTTTAATTAAATATAGTTATCCAAAATAAGTGCTATTTATCTGTTCATACCTATGAGTTTATTGATATCACCATTAAGGTGTCAATCTTATACAGCCTTCCACATGCTATAATTGAGAAATGTTTAACAAAATAAATAAAAATACAAAATGATATATAGGATATGTTAATTTGTAGTTTTCTAAGTTAATGTGCAGCCACAGAAGTCCTTTTCTATTTCAATTTGACACCACTGGTTAACAGTATAGTCTAAGAATGATGGAAAAGAAACTTCTCTCTACAAAACTTTTCATGACAGCAGTATTTGTAATAGGAAAATTTGGAAATAAGTCATGTGTCCAACAATTAGAAAATGACTAAATAAAATTATATGAAATTCAACCATGCCAAAAGAAATTACAAATAAGACTATGAAACAATATGATAATATTTATAAGTGATAAGAAGATGCTAGCTTTGTATATTAAAATTTCATGTAGGACGACTAGGTGACGCAGTGGATAGAGCACCGGCCCTGGAGTCAGGAGTACCTGAGTTCAAATCTGGCCTCAGATACTTAATAATTACCTAGCTGTGTGGCCTTGGGCAAGCCACTTAACCCCATTGCCTTGCAAAACCCTAAAAAATAAATAAATAAATAAATAAATAAATAAAAATAAAAAAATAAAAATTCACGTAATTCTAAGGTTCCACCTCAACACCTATTAAATTGGCAGAGATGACAAAAATGAAAATTAATGGAAATTGGTGCATAGAGGCACTGTTACTGGAGTAATGATATAGTTCAGTCACTGCATACCTTTTGATCTAGAGATATTACAGGTCTCTACCCCAAAGATATCATACAAGAGAAGGACCCATATGTACAAAAACATTTTTAACGGCCCTTTTTGTAGTGGAAAGAAGTTAACTAGTGACTGTTCATTAACTGAAGAATGACCAAACAGATTATGCTAAACAAAGATAATGAATATTCTTACTATAGGGTAAGACATGATGAAAGGGATGATTTCAGAGAAAACTGAGATGACTGATATGAACTGACACAGGGAGAAATAGAACCAGAATAATTGTGGAATAATGACCTTATAAAGACAAAAAAGTCTAAGAATTCTGATCAATGACCAACCAAGAATGCCGAGAATGGATGATGATATCTGATATCTACCTCTGGATAGGAAGGGGATTACAAAGAAGCATTGGCCACTGTGGGAATGTTTTGCTTGACTATGAATATTTGTTAAAAGAGTTTGCTGATTTCATTTATCTTTTTTTTTCAGTTGTGGTATGAGAAGAGGAGAAAGGTTAGCAATATGGCGGGGGGCAGGGAGAATGAAAAGAAGAAGTTATTAAAGAGTTTGGGGGTTTTTTAAATGCACAAAAGAAGACCAAAGGAAGGCAAGAAGGAATCCCAGACAACTAGTATAGCTTTAAAGATTAAAGACATGGTAAATCTGTTTTATTTTCAAAGGGAAAACACACTTTCCTGCGCAATCCTCTTTTTCTTTTCTATGTATATGGAGGTGTTCATTTTGTTTGGTAATTGTCAACTTAAAAAACATATACACATACATACATACATATGAAATGCAAAAAAAGTCACATTATCTGACTTCAACTGTAACCTTGCTGCACTAAAAAAAAAACCAAACATTTTATTTAAACTTAATTATCTCCACAGAAAATATTCCAAATTTCCTGTCTTCTAAAGACCCTCATATCTTCTCTCCTGTCTCCAACCCAACCCATCCCAGTTCCTTGACTTTATCTCTTTCTTTACTCAGAAAATTAAGATCATTTGACATGAGCATTCTCTTCCCCATCCCCTTTTTTGTTCTAATCTCAAACCCTCTTGAGAAACATCATTTCCTCTTTTCTTCCTTTTAAAATAAGATGATCCTCTTCCTGACCAAAGTCAATACCTCTACCTGTATACTTGATCTCATTTTCTCCACCTTCTCAAATAGATTGTGATCGCAATCATGTCTTCTCAAATCTTTTTTTGTTTCCTTTTTAAAAAAAAATTATTTAGTATTTTATTTTTCCCCAGTTACATGTAAAAACAATTTTTTTTTGTTTTTTTTTTAGGTTTTTGCAAGGCAATGGGGTTAAGTGGCTTGCCCAAGGCCACACAGCTAGGTAATTATTAAGTGTCTTGAGACCAGATTTGAACCCAGGTACTCCTGACTCCAAGGCCGGTGTTTTATCCACAGCACTACCTAGCCGCCCAGTAAAAACAATTTTTAATAGTCATTTTTTAAAGTTTGAGTTCCAAATTTTCTCCCTTCCTCTGTCCCTACCTCCCTCCCCAAATTGAGAAAGCAAGCAATTCAGAATAAGAGTAGAACCAAGAGAACATTATCCACATTAACAACATTGTGAGATGATCAACTTTGATGGACGTGGCTCTTCTCAGAAGTTCAAAGAGCTGGGACAACTGTATTAGACTAGCTAAAGACAATGCTATCTCCATTCAGGGGAAGAAAATCAAAACAAAACCAAAAAAACCTACAGAATCTGAATGAACACTGCATTCACTTTTTAAAAATTTCTTTTGTGTTTTTCTTTCCTAACTCATGGTTTTCTTTCTTTTCCCTTAATCCTAATTCCTCGCACACACAAAAACTAATCTATAAACATGTTAAACACAAATGTGTATGTACAGGATTCACCAGATTGTTCACCACTGAGGGGAGGGGAGTGGGAAGGGAGGGTGGAAGGAAATTATGTAAATTTCCTTAAAAATATGCAAATGCATGCAGATAAAATGTTGAAAATTTTCATAACATGCAATTGGAAAAATAAAATAAAATAATCTATTAAAAAAAGAGAAAGCAAGCAATTTGATAAAGGTTATAAATGTATAGTCTTGCAAATCATTTCCATAATAGTCATGTTGTGAAAGAAAACAGGACTTCCCCCCTGCCAAAAAAGAAACCTCAAGAAAAATAAAGTTAAAATAAAACTAAGTAAAATAAAGTTAAAAATATATTTCAGTCGATACCATTAGCTCTCTTTCTCTGAGAATGGAGAACCTTCTTTAACATAAGTCGGAGTTGTCTTGGGTCATAGTATTGTTGAGAAAAGGGAATTCATTCACAACCAATCACCCTATCTTATTGCTGTTCCTGAGGACACTGTACATTTCACTAGGCCTCTGCGCATGTCTTTCTTTTTCTTTTTTTTTTTTTTAAGGTTTCTGCAAGACAAATGGGGTTAAGTGGCTTGCCCAAAGCCACACAGCTAGGTAATTATTAAGTGTCTGAGACCAGATTTGAACCCAGGTACTCCTGACTCCAGGGCCAGTGCTTTATCCACTGCGCCACCTAGCCGCCCCTGCGTATGTCTTTCCAAGTTTTTCTGAGAGCATCCTGCTCTTGATTGCTTGGAGCCCAACAGAATTCCATTATCATCACATATCACATATCCAGACATTGGCCCACTGATGAGCATCCCCTCCATTTCCAATTCTTAGCCACCAGAACAGACTAGAGCTGCCCTAATATCCTTGTGCATGAATCTCCTCAAATCTTCAATCTCTCCCTATCTACAAGTTCCTTCCTTACTTGTCTTGCAACATGATCAAGTTTCCTAATCCAAAAACAAAACAAAAAAAAAAAACCTTCTGCAAAAAATCCTTTTAAGTCCAGAAATTCTACTTCTTTTTTAAGCAAAACTTCTAAAAATGGTTGTCTGATTTACTGCCTGTATTTCCTTGCCTCTCACTGACTCTTTACCATCTGGGTTTTATGTTCATCACTTTACTGAAACTTGTCTCCAAAGTTCCCCCAGATCCCCAGATCGCATGGTTTTCCTCTTGGCTCTCATCCTTGTCAGTGCAGCTGCTGCCCTTGACCCTGCCCATCACTCCTATCTCCCCACCTCCTGGTTCTCCTACTTCTCTGAATCAACAACAATTTATCCGAACGAATGCTCCTCAGTCTCCTTTGTTGGAGACTCCATCTGCTCCCCAGCTCTAGGGGTTCCCCAAGGTCCTGTCAAAGGCCTCTCTCTCCCTCTAAGATCTATTGGTAGCTGCTTCCAGTTATCACTAGTTATCTCTAGCTGTATCTCCTCCCATGCCCCCTCTCCCTTGAGCCCCCAGCAACAAATGCCTGTGATCTTTCAAATTGGATATGCCAGATATCCCTAACCCCACATGTCCAGAAACGCAATCTTTCCTCTCAAATCCACTCCTCTTGTATACAATAGAGGGCATCCCCAATCTTCCAGTCCCCCAAACTCATAAGCTCCCTCCATTAACTTGCCAGGTTCTCGTCTCTATCTCCACATCATCTCTTATTCAACCCTGATCTGACACAAGTGCCCACATCATCTTCCCCAGGTGAATGGAGTACCCTCTTAATGGATCTCGCAGCTCAAATCTCTCACACCTCACCTACTCTGCTCAAGAGCTGGGCAAAGTGCTGAAGATACAAAGGCAAAAGGCCTGTGTCCATCAAGCTGACAACTAACTGGGGAGACAAAAGGCAAATAAATCTGGACAAACAAGTTATATCCAGGAAACAGCAGTGATAATGAACAGAGGGATTGGGAAGGTTCCTAAGGATTGGAACTGGAACTTGAAGGAAGTCAGAGAATCTGTGCTAGGGGGGCAGAGAATCTCAGACTTGGGGAACAGTTGGAGACAGCACCTGTAGCAGGAGATCTTGTTCTCAGAAGAGCCAGAAAGTCCTGGTCATTGGATGCAAGATTGGGAGGGATTGGGGGGAAGGGGAGGGGGGGGTCTTGTGGCAGGCAGATGTCCAAACAAAAGATGAGTGGATGATTGCAATATTCCATCTAACACTGAACCTAATTCCACGTCTGACCCTAATTCTATTCCCCAATTCCTGCCTAGCTAGGTGTCTGGGATACAGTAGGTGTCTAATAAATGCTTGCTGGATAACTGTAGAAAGCAGAACCAAAATAATACATATACACTATCTACAATTGGATAAAAATAATTTGGAAAAACTCCCACAATTTCTTACAAAATATACAGAGTAAACAGTTTCAGAAAGCTTTATGGATGTAACCAGGACAAATTTCTTCTATTTTGTTGAAATTAATCTACCATTACAATATGAAGGCAACAGAAGTTTCCAGATTACTATAGAACCATTTTGATATTTTTTTGTATCTATGCATGTTTTAAAATACATTATCATTGATTTTTTTTTACATAATTCAAATTATCCAACTAATCCAGAAGTTCAATAACACTAACCAACATATTAGAACAGTCTGACTTTAGACACAGTGTTCCATATTCCTGGGTCCAAGAAGTCAAAGAGAAAAGTACTTTCTCATTGGTTGTCCTTCACGCATCTCTAGAATGCTCTCCCTTTACGTCCCCCTCCTGATCTCCCTTCAAGATTCAGCTCAAATCCTCTTTTTCAGGTCTCTCTTTTTCTCCTTCCCTAGCCAAAGTTGGTGCCTTTCTGTGACATCACTTTCATTTACATTGTATAAATTTTTTTAATTAATTTTTTCTCCAATATAAGTAAATTTTAATTTATTATCTATATTTAAAATAATAAAATATAAATAAAATAATAAATAAAACTATGATAATACATTTTAAATAAATTTTTCTATTACATAAAAAATAATTTTTAGCAGTGTTTTAAAATACTGAGTTCCAATTTCTTTCCCTCCTTTGTAAGAGACTGTTGTATGTAAGAGTACTGTATAATTTCATCACCTGGTTTCCTCTAGCACCAGAGCATTATTTATTGGTTGATTGCAGAGTGCCACGGGAGTGGGAGTGGACCACGGACTGGGAGGATATTTAAGCACTTGTATTT
This sequence comes from Macrotis lagotis, assembly GCF_037893015.1. Classification (NCBI taxonomy): domain Eukaryota; kingdom Metazoa; phylum Chordata; class Mammalia; order Peramelemorphia; family Peramelidae; genus Macrotis; species Macrotis lagotis. Next base: position 264,471,493 of record NC_133662.1, on the reverse strand, counting down.
GGTTTAATAAATGAGATCCTGGAGACTTTGTCTTGTCTCCTGCCCCTTCAATGTTCGCCTGCATAAGGATAGGCTAGCCACCTGGAGCCTAACACTTCCTGAGCAGCTAGTCTAACAGGAGCATAACACTCCTTCCTTCTCTTCTCTCCCTTTCTCCACCCTAAACTGCTTTAGACTCCATCAGTTCTTGCTCTGGAGATAAAGAGCATTTTTCATCTGAACTCCTTCAGAGCTGTCTTAGAACACTGTACTGCTGAGAACAGCCAAGTCATTCAGACTTGACTATCATAAAATCTTATTGTTACTGTGTCTAATGTCCTCCTGGTTCTGATCATTTCACTGTGCATCAGCTCATGTAAGTCTTTCCAGGTTTTTCTGTGAACATCTTGTTCATCATCTCTTATAGCACAATAATATTCCATTAAAATCACCTAGTATAATGTGTTCATCAATTCCTCAATTGATGGATATTTTTTTCAATTTCCAAATCTTCACCAACAGTAAATAGTTGCTATAAATATTTTTGTACATACATAAATATATATGTCCTTTTTTGATTTTTATCTCTTTGGGATACAGACCTAGTAGTGGCATTGCCTGTTCAAAGGCTATACATGGTTTAATAGTCCTTTAGGCATAGTTCCAAATTACTCTATAAAATGCTCTACAACTTCCCCAAAAGTGAATTAGTGTTTCAATTTTCCCACATCCCCTCCAATATGTGTCACTTCCTTTTTCTGTCATATTAGACACTCTGAGATATAGGGTGGTAGCTCAGAGTTGTTTTAATTTGCATTTTTCAAATCAATAGTGATTTGTTACCTTTGATTACTTCACCTGAAAACTGCCTCTTCATATCCTTTAATCCTTTAACTATTTATCAAGTTGAGGAATGGCTCTTATTCCTTTAAATCTGACTCAGTTCTCTATATATTTGATAAATGAGGCCTTTGTCAGAGAAACCTGATTTTTTTTGTAATTATGATTATTAACTATGTACTTCCCTCTATCCTCTTTCCCCCTGTTTATCTTACTCTCTTTCCTTTGTCTATTCTCAAAAGTGATTTGCTTCTGACTTTTACTTCCCCAATCCAACCCCCTCTGCTATCAACATTTATTCTCTTTCTTTCCTACTTTCCTGCAGGGTAAGAGATTACCATACCATTGATAACACTCTGCATGTGTGTGTGTATGTATGTGTGTGTACATTTAGATATATAAAATAGCGCTATCCGTGGTGTGCTTCTCTCATTGCAATGTGAGCTCCTTGAGGGGAAAGGATCACGATTTTTGCCTTTATTTGTAGGCACATATGTCTAGCCCTTAATAAATATTGGTTGCCTGACTGCTTTAACCTCACACCTTGCAAATTGGCAAAAATAACAAAAGATAGGTATAAACAAAATTGGAATAGTTTTAGACACATGGGCACACTCATGCCCTTGGTGGAACTATAACTGGTTCCATTATACTGGAAATCAATTGGAATAATCCAAAGAAAATGATGATAATGTCCTTATGCTTTGACCTACGGATTCTACCTTGAGGGAGGTCAAGGACCAAAAGAAAAGATTCGGAGAACTACTTATGCATTTGTGGTAAATATGTCATAGCAAAGGTTTAAACTAGTGATTTCTAAATATTAAATGACTTTTGAAAAACACATAAAAGAAGGAAGCTGCATCTCAATCCCCGAGTCAGGGAAACATGAGGTAAGAGAGTCATTAGGAGAGAGATTTGTTTTTTTGTTTGTTTGTTTTTTTGCAAGGCAAATGGGGTTAAGTGGCTTGCCCAAGGCCACACAGCTAGGTAATTATTAAGTGTCTGAGACCAGATTTGAACCCAGGTACTCCTGACTCCAGGGCCAGTGCTCTATGCACTGTGCCATCTAGCCGCCCCTAGGAGAGAGATTTGTACAAAATATTCATAGCAGCCCTGTTTGTGGTGGCAAAGAATGGGAAATCAAGTGAATGTCCTTCATTTGGGGAATGGCTTAACAAACTGTGGTATATGTGTGTCATGGAACACTATTGTTCTATTAGAAACCAGGAGGGACGGAAATTCAGGAAATTCAGGGAAGCCTGGAGGGATCTACATAAACTGATGCTGAGCGAGATGGACAGAACCAGAAAAACACTGTCCACCCTAACAGCAACATGGGGGCGATGATCAACCTTGATGGACTCGCTCATTCCATCAGTGCAACAATCAGGGACAATTTTGGGGCTGCCTGCAATGGAGAATACCATCTGTATGCAGAGAAAGAATTGCGGACTTTGAACAAAGACCAAAGACTGTTACCTTCAAATTAGGGGGAAAAAAAAAATTATCTTATTCTGTAATTTTGCTATCTCTTATACTTTGTGTTTCTTCTTTAAGGACATGATTTCTCTGTCATCACATTTAACTGAGATCAATGTCTACCAGACTGCCTTCTGGGGGGGGGGGGGGGGGAGCAAGAATGAGGGAAATGTTGTAAAACTCCAATAAAATCTTATTTTAAAAAAAAGAGAGAGATTTGTACCTCAGGCTAAATGGGGGCTAGGCCCCTTAGGCCACTATTCAACTGGACAACAAGAGGGCCCCCTAAGTGATGAGAATAGATGGAGCTTGCATCCACCTGCCTTTCCCTCAATCACTCACCTGGACAAGGGTCTCTGGGGCCACGTTTCTTTGACCTCCGTGGGGTTTCATTTTTCTCCAACAGGGAGATCACGTCCTTTTTGGAAACAGGAAGCCCTAAATATATAGAGAGAAATTAGAAAGTTCTGAAGACAACCAGAAAGTCATCTAAGAATTCTGAAATATGAATGGAAATGAGGGCCACCAAGAAAGCAAGGAGGTAAGGCAAGGGCCTCTGAAGCAGATTGTTTTATATTCTCAGAGAATGCTCTCATTTAGGCTTAGAAAGACCCTTTCCATGCTAAATGGGCAAAAAATTGAGATTTGGGTCCCTGAAGCAATAAGACAAGAGACACTTATTAACCTCCTTTTATGGGCCAGTCATTCCCTGTGTAGGCAGTACTGTCCTTCACTCTCAAAGAAGACCCTGACATCAAGGAGGTCAGGCCAAGACAAGCATGTGAACTGGATTTGGGGTGGGGGTGGGTGGGGGCTGTGCTAAGTTACCAGCCTCATTTTCTCCTCCAGAATCATCTGGGTCCAGTGGCCAGATATGGATCAGGACAACATCCAGGCAGATGACCCTGGACGTGAGACAGTCAAGGTGAAGTGACTTGTCTAGGGTCACACAGCTAGTAAGTGTTCTGAGTCCAAATTTGAACTCAGGTCCTCCTGGCTTCAGGCACTCTTTACACTATGCCACCTAGCTGCCAGTATTACAAAGGCAAAAACAAAATAGAGTCATGACTGCTCACCACGGGCCTTCCTTCTATTTGAGGTAAGCCCATGGACACATATAAGAAGTCCCAAAATAGAGAAATGATAAATACAAAATATTTCAGAGAAAAGGACCTTGTAGCTGAAGAATGAGGACAGAGATAATGGAGAAGGTAACAATAGGGATCAAGGTCTGGAGAGAGAAGAGGAGTGTCAGGGGTGGGGGAGGAGCTGTGTAGTGGAAGTCTGGAAAATTCTACAGTCAAGCCTTGAAGGGCTTTGAAAAACCAAAAAGGATTTTATCCTTCATTTTAGAGCTATAGGGAGCCACAGGAACTTCTTGAGCTGTGACTTAAGGATTTCCTTGAGATCTTTTTTCTTTTTAATCCATGAACCATTGACTATGAGCAGAGAATCATGCTGGGGGAAATACAAAGTTAAATATGACATGGTACCAGCTTGCCTTATGTGGAGGGGGGGGCATCTAGAAGAAATCTTTTTTTTTTTTTTGCAAGGCAAATGGGGTTAAGTGGTTTGCCCAAGGCCACACAGCTAGGTAATCATTAAGTGACTGAGGCCGGATTTGAACTCAGGTCCTCCTGACTACAGGGCCAGTGCTTTATCCACTGCGCCACCTAGCTGCCCCCGTCTAGAAGAAATCTAATTGTGGTCAAGCGCTTGGGAAAAATGGTTGGAGAAGAGGAAAGGGTCCAGGAGCAAGTGTTCTCTTGGCTCCCGGAGGAACCTGAGCAAGAATCTTTGACCTGAGGGTCCAGGGAGGGTCAGTACCAGATTAATACGGTAAAATACAATCTCAAGAACACTACTATTTGGAGGTTTTCTAAGTCAACATGAGAGCAGCAGAGATCCTTTTCTATAGGAGCCTGACGTCACTGCTGCAGATTCCAAGCCAGGAAAATAATCTCTAATTGTTCAAAGGAAAGACTTTCCACTTGGACCAGAAAAGAAGCCAAAGGGGATCTGGAACTCTCTTCACCTCCCCTCAGCTTCCATGGCTTTCATGACCTTCTCTGTGCTGGTGATTCTCACATCTATCTCTCCTGGCCCCACCTCTCATCTCCCATCACCAGCTGCCTTTTTAGATGCCCAAACTGGACATGCAGCAGACAGCTTAAACCCAGTATGTCCAAACCATTATCTCTTCCCCTAAATCCTTCCTGAACCCCATATGTTCCCTATTACCAAAGAGGGTACACCCTCTTCCCAGTCCCTCAAGTTCCCAACCTAGGAGTCATCCTGGCCTTCTCACTGCCTCTCACACACTCCCCACCTCCTCATTCAATATGGTGCCAGGGCCTGTTGACCTGTCTTTGCAACATCTCTCACATGGCGTTCCTTCCCTCCTCCAATATTGGTTCCACACTTGGGGAGGTCCTTAGTCCTTACGTCTGGACTACTGCAACAGCTGCTGGGAGGGTCTGCCTGTTTCAAGTCTCTTCCCACTCTAATCCAGCCTCCATTCAGCCACTAAACTGATTTACTTCAAGAACAGGTCTGAACATGGCAACCTCTGGCTCAATAAACTCCAGTGGCTCCCTCTTACCTTCAGGATCAAATACAAAATGCTCCTTTGCCTTCAAAGTCCTTCATCACCAGCCCCCTTCTCCCTTTCCACTCTTCTTACCCCACTACCCCTACCCATCTTCTTGGAACCTGCCTCCTGGATGGTCCCCCAACGAGACCATCCACCTCTGGGTTCTGAGACTTTTCTCTGGTTGTTTCCCAGGTCTGAAATGCTCTCCCTCCTCCACTCCCACTCCTGACTTCCCTGGCTTCCCCTTTAAGTCCCAACCCTCTCAATTCTAATGCCTTTCCTCTGTTCTTTCTTTTCTATTTATTCTGGATACAGCTTGTTTAGTCTGCCCCTTTAGACTGGAATCTCCTTGAAGGCAGTGGCATCTTTTGCCTCACTTTGTATCTCCAGGACGACCACAGTGCCAAGCTCACAGCGGGTGCTTATGCACACAGAGTAGGTGTTTAATTGAAGTTGAGCCATGGCTGCTGTGGTCTCCAATCCTCAGCCATGCTTTCAGACCTTCTGAAGCCCACCCAGACTCCCCAGGGACCCCAAGCCATAGAAGAGAATCACGCTTACCCAGGGAAACCATGTTCTCGTAGTTTTCCAGCATCACTTCCCGGTAGAAGGCCTTCTGAGCATCATCCAGGTACTTCCACTCCTCCCGGCTGAAGTCCACGGCCACATCCTGGAAGGTCACTAATGCCTGAAGCAAACATATCCCTGTCTTAGCCTGGGCTCGCCATTCTTCTCAAAAGGCCTCTTTGGGAACTTGTCGCCTTCCTTGGTGGCTAACTCAACCCTAACTAAATCCCCCGCGGTGCATGAACCCCAAAGATCCTTTTCTCCTAAAGCTTCAACCCACAACCCAGGAGGTACCTCTACCTGATACACAAATGCATAATGCTGATGGAAGAAATCATATTACCCATCTTCCTTTCTAGTTCATGACATTATAGCCCTTGGTGACTAATGGGGCACAATATGCTAATTCTCTTTATTTTTAGTCATTAATGGAAGTCTTTGCTTATAAGTCACCAATTCCTTTACACTGTAGAGACCTAGAATAAAATTCTAGCCTCTGTTATTATAACATTAGCTACTGAAAAGAAAAAAAATAGTATTGCTTCTAGCTTCTACTATGGGGATTCTATCATTTAATTGACTTTGTGCTGTACTGATTTTTACAATTGATCTGCATCTGCCCCAAGTCAGCTTTCCGTATCCCTGAGTTGAACTCAGGAATTCCAACTGTCCTCTTATTTAAAGTTAAGTGTTTTCTGTTTTTTGTATTTTTATTTTTATTTTAGTTTTTACAAGGCAATGGGGATTAAGTGGCTTGCCCAAGGCCACACAGCTAGGTCATTATTAAGTGACTGAGGTCGGATTTGAACTCAGGTCCTCCTGACTCCAGAGCCACTGCGCCACCTAGCTGCCTCTAAAATTAGTTTAAAAGTAAAGTTGTTCTCTCTCCTCCTGGTACCCCCCCCCACACCCCACCCCTATGTTTGTTAAGCCTAACAAGTTAACTTGTTGCCACCCCCAAAAGATACTTAGCGGGTCCCAGCTTGCTTTGGTGTCATTAAGGGAGCTTTGGATCTCTTCCAAGGAGACAAGTCTGGTGGTTGTGAGCCCTAAAGAGGCAGGTGGGTCCCTGACATCAGTCCTGCTTCCTTAGTGATAAGCCCTACCTCATGGTCTTTGGCCACTGAGAGGTCGCAACCCCAATCTGTCCGTTAATATTAGACTAAGGATTACACTGATGATGCTTAAACAATTGTCATCGGAAGGCCCGGCCAAGGCCCCATCACATGGCTTTGGTTTTTCCTTTGGGGATAATCAAACCAACTCTGGCGTTCCCCTGGGTCTCCCTGGGGCTTAGCTCCATTGGGCAGAAAGGGACCAAACAGGACCAGCACAGAAGCTGGCAGGGGAGTGGTCCTCCACCCCACCTGCTCGGGCTCCCTACCCCAAGCCTGACTCCTCGGATCCAGTTCTGTCTATGGGGGGCCAAGTCACCTGTTTGGGCCCCAGTCAGCGGGCTCCCGGGAGTTCTAGTCTAGCCCTGGCTCTGCCCTCTGACTGCCAAGGTCGGTTAGGCTGGGGAAGCCAGCTCAGTGCCATCCGGGCCATAGGAAAAGGTGCGGGCGGCGGATGGGGGGCCGCCCTGGGGTCGGAAGGCCCCGAGTTCAAACCCAGCCTTAGAGGCCGTGCAGTCGGGGAGGGGGCAGGGAACTCCCTGGAGTTACAAAGGGAAGTTTGGGGGTGCGGCTGGAGACCCCCGTCCGGAGGGAGAGGCCCCACCCCCCACATCTGGACAGCTCCCCTGCCCTTTGCCCCGCTCCCATTGGGGGACCCTCCCCCTTCCACCCTCCTCCTGGCAGCCCGTGCTGGGGGAAGGAAAGCAGGGGAGGGACCCCCAGCCCTCGGGCGCCAGGCTGCAGCTCTTGGGGGCTCACCTGCAGGTGGCTGGGGACCAGCGGCTCCTTGGGCCTCCGCCGCCGCCGCCGCCCTTCCCGAGGACCCTCCCCTGGAGAAGGACAAACAAGGCCCGGGATGGTCCGCGCCCCCCGCCCCCCGGGAAGGGGAGGGGAGGGGGCCCCGCAGGGGCGGGCCCAAGAGGAACCAGCCCCCGGCGGACCCCCGCCCCGCGACCCCCGCCCGGCGGACCCCTGCCCCGAGGCCCTGCCCCGCGGACCCCCGCCCGGCGGACCCCCGCCCCGTGACCCCCGCCCGGCGGACGCCCGCCCCGCGACCCCCTCCCGGCAGACCCCCGCCCCGCGACCCCCGCCCGGCGGACCCCCGCCCCGCGACCCCCGCCCGGCGGACCCCCGCCCCGCGACCCCCGCCCGGCGGACCCCCGCCCCGCGACCCCCGCCCGGCGGACCCCCGCCCCGCGACCCCCGCCCGGCGGACCCCCGCCCCGTGACCCCCACCCCGCGGAACCCCGCCCGGCGGACCCCCGCCCGCGACCCCCGCCCGGTGGACCCCCGCCCCGCGGACCCCCTCCTGGTGGACCCCCGCCCGCTGCCTAACGGTACGGCCCCGCCGGGCACCCCTCGCAGGTGCGCGCTCACCTGCCCCCTCCGGCCGGCGGTCCGGGTCCTCCATGGTCCTCCTCGGCCTTCACCTTGGCCGGTGGGGGGGGCGGCCCCCGCGGAGCCGGACCTGCGGGGTCAAAGGCAAGCTGCCAGGGCCGCCCGCCCCGCCCCCCGCGGCCCCCCCAAGTGAGCGGAGAATGGATGACGGGCGCGGCCCGCGCCCCCTCCCGGCCGCCCCCCGCCCCCCGCGCCCCCTGCCCGCCCCCCGCGCCCCCCCCCCCCGTACCCTTGACAGCAGCCGCCCGGCCGCCGCGCCCCCGCCTCTGCGGCAGCTGGTGCCCGCGCCTGCGCACTGGCGCCCTCCCCGGCCCGGCCTCTGCCGCAGCGCCGGGTGGCCTCGCGCATGCTCGGGACGCCCCCGCCTCCCCGCCCCCACGGGCTCCAAGTTCAAGGCGGAAACGTCGTTCCCACGCCGCGGGCAGGGGCGGCTAGGGGGCGCCCCGGGCCGGGCGACGGGACCCGAGTTCGGATCCGTGCCGGGCGCCCCCTCGTTTGTGAACCGCGCTGGAGAAGGAAGCGGCCGGCCCCGCCGGGCCGCGCCGAGGGAACTTGGCCTTGGCGCCCCGACAGCCCGCGGGGAAGGCGCCGAGGCCGCTTGGCGCAGGCGCGCAGTGCGCAGGCGCGGCGCCACGTGGGCTACTACAAGCCCCAGAAGGCTCCGGGGAGGGCGGCGCTCGCGCCTGCGCAGTCGAGGGGCGCCCCGAGGCAGGCCCGGCCCGAAGGGGGGCGGGACCCCTGGGACCCCCCCCCCCCTCAGCCCACCCCACAGCGGGCCGGGGGCCCTCGTTCTGAAAGGACGAAATGGAAACCTGGGCTGGGGGCAGGGGGGTCCCCGCCCCGTGACGGCCCCTGCCAGGCTGTGACAGCCGCGCTGTGCGGGCAGAGGGAGCGCCGGGCGCCGCAGCGGGCCAGCGTGCCCACCGGGGCCGCAGGGCGCCAAGGGCACGCTTCCGTCCCGCGCTGCCCACGCGGGGGCGGGCGGAGGAAGGGGCGGCCACGAGGAGGCGCGGGCCCCAAGTGAAGGGGGCGCGCGGGGGGCCTGGGCGGTTTGGGGCGCCAGCAAGTGGGCAGGACGGGCAGGTCCGTGGGAGGGGGCCACGAGCCCCGGCCCCGGGCCGCCCGTGCCCAGGCTCGCCGCTCCGGTGGGTCACAGGGGGCGGCCGTGCCCAGGCTCGCCCCTCCGATGAGGGCATGGGGGGCGCAGGGGGCGGCCGTGCCCAGGCTCGCCGCTCCGGCGGGGCACGGGGGGCGCAGGGGGCGGCCGTGCCCAGGCTCGCCCCTCCGGCGGGGCACAGGGGGCGGCCGTGCCCAGGCTCGCCCCTCCGATGAGGGCATGGGGGGCGCAGGGGGCGGCCGTGCCCAGGCTCGCCGCTCCGGCGGGGCACGGGGGGCGCAGGGGGCGGCCGTGCCCAGGCTCGCCCCTCCGGCGGGGCACAGGGGGCGGCCGTGCCCAGGCTCGCCCCTCCGGTGGGGCACGGGGGGCGCAGGGGGCGGCCGTGCCCAGGCTCCCCGACTAAGCTCCCCTCTTTCTCCAGCGTGAAGTCGGAGCGCGGACGGAAGGCCGGAGGCCAGGCTGCGGCTGGGCCACCCTTCAGGTGCGTCCAACTCTTCGTGGCCCCATTTGCAATTTTCTTGGCACAGAGACTGGATTTGCCCTTTTCTTGTTTTTACAAATGAGGAACCTGAGGCACACAAGGTGAAGTGACTTGCCCAAGGTCTCACAGCTACTGAGAGCTGCGTTTCCATTTCAGCTCCCAAAGGTGTGTCTTCCCGTCCCAAGCCCAGTGCTCTGCTCCACCCACCCACCCAGCTGTCCTACTGGCAGCTCTGCTTGGTCTGACGTCCATGAAACGATGGTTTCCTCCTAGGAAAGGCCAAGAACCTGAAACCTCCTCCTCCTCCTCAGCCTTCCTCTCCCCTCTGAAGGCCACATGGTAGAGCCCCCCACTCCTCTTAAAGCCGTCTCCTTTCAGGCTCCATCTGCCGCTCTGCTGCCTGACCAGCTCTCCCAATCAGCTGGGGACCTCCCCTCCCTACCCCCGCCTTAAATGGCAAAGGCAAGAACTGCCTTTATCTTCTTTGTACCCCCAGATCCAACAGTGTCTGACATATTGAGCTTGACAAATTGCATGGATTCAGAAGGAAACCCAAGTAGGCAGGACAATTTTGAATGTAATGTATGGGGCAACTAGGTGGCAGAATGGATAGAGCACTGACCCTTAAGTCAGGAGTCCCTGAATTCAAATCTGACTTCAGACAGTTAATCATGACCTAGCTGTGTGGCCCTGGGCAAGCCACTTAACCCCATTGCCTTGACAAAAAAAAAAAGTAACATGTAGAGTCTATTATGTATATTAACGTTATATGAAATAGCCCACAAATTGGTAAAGAATCCTCTCGTGTCTGCTGTATATATTTCCGGTGCTTACATTCAAAATTAAAAAAACTTTTTTAAGGAATATAAAAAGTTGAAGATAGTAAGATCAAGGAGATGATGCGGAGCCTGCTTAAATGTTCCAGGTCACCAAAAAGACCCTAACACACTCATTTACTTTCAGGTCCAATCAAGTGCCAGATCTCATTTCTATCTCACAAAACCTCTTTGTTCCGTCTCTTCCTCTCCACTCACAAAGGCATTACACTCCCTCTCCCTGAGAATATTTCCCACCTCAAACCTCTATCATTTCAACTCATCCTTCACACAATCACTGAACTGATTTTCCCACAAGAATGATTTGATCATATGCAGGCCACAAAACCCCAATCTCTAACAAATCACTGAGGCAGAGCCCTGGGCATGATCAATCGGTGAGGGAGAACAATGGTCCTTAAGCACAGTGATGAGGGTTTTCCAAAGATCACCAAACACTAGTTTGGCCAAGGGTCGAAGGAAGTTGTGGCTTTACAACAAAGGTCACTTGGGAGTGGTAAGATGTGATTTGTATGTGAGAAGGGTAGTATTACTAAGCCTCAGGAACCTTTTCTCAAATTGTGAATACTTAGTAAGGCAGTGAGGGAGGTCTAAGTTCTAATAAACATTAACAGGCCCAAATAATACAGTATTACTCCCATCTGAAAAATTGAATACAATTAATAATACAATTAATAAATCAATACATGATGTATTGATTAATTAGTCTCATTCTTCTAACACTAAATCAAACTTAACTCTGTTCTACTTACATTCATCAATAACCCTTAAATCACAATGACCTGAGTAAATTGAGGGGAGATCTCAAAATCACTGACTCTCTTCAACAAGCTCCAATGGTTCCCTGATACATCTATGTCCAAACGACATTTGTTTGGTATGAAAATTCCTTCACAATCTCGTCCCTTCCTAACTCCAGATTTCTTACCCTTGACTCCCTTCCTTGAAGTCTAGGATCCCACCATATTGGCCTACTTCATAAATTGCCTTCAAACTCCTCAGTATCTTTGTATAGGCTCATGAGAGAACCTATCTCCACACTTCACCACATGGAATCTCTGGCTTCTTTCAATAGTTCATTTCCAAGTACCATCTTCTACACCTTTGCTAGTCCCCCAAGCTGCTAGAACATCACTTCCCCAGACTGCCTTTATTTTCTATGTTGTATGTAGTACAGCTGAGAAACTTAGTGGGGCAGCTCCCATATATCTGACTGATATCTAATTGATATCAACTAATAATCAATGGGGCAGTACATTAGTGAGGGCCCGTGAACAGAAATATTAGAGAAATCACTCCCTACACCCTCCAGGTTATCCCAGCATCCTTAGAGAAGTCAATGCTCTGGGGACCCAATTTGTCAGTATTTGTCAGAGGCCTGGAGCCTGATTACCAGATTTCTCTGATTCTATCCTTTCCATCATTTTTACAGCACATTAATATTTCATTAATATGCCTACTAGAACATAGTTAGTTACAATTTAGTGACTTTGAGGATATAGATCTAAAAAACTTTCATGCCATTTTTACAATTTTGATGTGTTTAAAATGAAACCTCAGATGTTTCCATTTGCATATGGTTGCTGATAACATTTCAATATACAAAGAATAGTAAGAGACTATGAATCTCCATTTAGGTAGCTTGCTTCTCTTTTCAAATTTATAAACTGTCTCAAAGCTCTCCTGGGGGCCTAAGTCTCTAAAACCTGGTTTCTTTTTCCCCTTTTAAAAAAATTGCTGGGGGTGGCTAGGCAGCGCAGTGGATAAAGCACAGGCCCTGGAGTCAAGAGTACCTGGGTTCAAATCCTGTCTCAGACACTTAATAACTACCTAGCTGTGTGGCCTTGGGCAAGCCATTTAACCCCATTTGCCTTACAAAAACCTAAAAAAAAAACCAAAAAACAAAAAAAATTGCTAAAGTGACTCTCTTCTTGTTGAGAGGAGTAGTGGTAGAGAAAGGGAAATATCTAAGTCAAATACCCCTCCAAACTTTCCTCCAGTGCTGAAAGCCTTGAGACAGAACCCTATTCAAATGTTATTTCAACAACTTAGTTTCAAGGTGATGAGGACCAAAGAGGAGAGACTAGATTCAAAAGTATTGTGAAGGCAGAAATGGCAAGTTTTACAACAAATTGGGGTGAGGAAAAGTGAGAAGTAAAGGATTATGATCAGGTTACAAACCTGGGAAAATGAAAGAATGATGGCACCTTTGACAGAAATGGGGAAGTATGGAAGAGAAGAAGGTTTGGGTGGAAAGAGAATGTGTTGGTTTTCAACACGTTAAGTTTAAGATACCCATCTATCAATATACATACAAACACACACAATGATGTCTTTGGTTGTCATTTGAATAAAGATGGTAATTATACCCGAGGAAGGATGACAAGTATGAGGGCAACAAACACTAATTACCACCAATTAGCAACTATAGAGCAATGGGCTCTATAGGCAGCTATTACCGCTGAAGGGCAGGTAGACTGTGATGGTACCTCCCAACAGCCATCATTCCAGTTTCACCTTCTTTCCACTTGGAAACAGTATTATCTAAGCTGCACCTTCAGAAACCATGTGCACAATCTCTAGACCTCTGATTCAGAAATCTTGCCATCCCAGGACTTGGTACACTGTGTCTAGTTGAACCCTAACAAGAAGATGCTTCACGTCTCATCCAACCTAGCACCTATCCATCCTTACATAGGACCTGCATCTCCATACCTGGATGACTATCTTTCCTATGGAGTAAGAGTCCTGGGATGGCCTGAAGTCTTTTCCATATTTATAACATTTATAGCATTTCTCTCTGACATGAATGCTGTGATGACAAATGAAGCAGATCACTTGGCTAAACACTTTATTTTTTCCCTGTTAAAATTATTTTATTATCATCTTAAACATAAAGATACAAAGAACAGAAACAAGGTTTGCGTATGAAATAGTGAACCTTTATTGTTTTCTTCAATTGTTACTACATTTATTACAATACTACATATACAAAGAACAAAAAAGGGGACTACATTTCAAGCAAATTCTATTATGTGCAGTTTAAGCAAATATTAAATTTAACACGAGAAATAAATATGCCCTGCTTATCTGAAATTCTTTCTATTCTCCTCTTGTTGTTTTTAAATATTTGACTGACACTGTTTTTAGCCACAAGGCAACTAGAAGGCACAAATGGATAGAGCCTGAGTCTGGAGTCTTCTTCTTGAACTCAAATCTGGCCTTGATGCCTACTAGATAAGTGACCTTGGACAACTCAAGTAACCCTCTATGCCTCACCTGTAAAATGAGCTGGAGAAGGAAATGACAAACTACTCCAATATTTCTGTCAAGAAAACCCCAAATGAGATCCCAAAAAGGTGAATCTTACTGAAAACAATTGAACAAAAATAATTACTAATTGCTCAATCTCCCTAACAACTCTCCCCACTTCAAATAAAAGCACTTTTTAATAAGTATAGTTAAAAGAAATTCCCCCCAACAGTGTCTGAAGAAAAATATTTCCTAAACTGAAAACACAGTCAATAACTTCACTGCCCATTAGTCTTCTGACGGAATCATTGTAAATTATCATTTCACTGATTAGAATTCTAAAAATGTTCAAGGCTGTTTTGCATTATGGAAGTCACTACGTAAGTTGTTTTATTGGTGCTGAAGGTTTTAATACATAAAATATTCAAATAGTTTCTCCTATGAATTCTCTGATGTCTATTAAATTTCTTTTCTCCCTAAAGCCTTCCCTATATCCATCTTTTTTTTTTCTTTAAACTAAATCTTCTCTTGGTTTAGAAGATTTGTCCTCCATCTGAATCCTTTCCTAAATGAAATATATTCAAGGAGTTTTCTCCAGTGTGAGTTGACTCGAGACTGATAAGGGTTCCCCTGCTGATTAATGGCAGTCCCATTTTCATTATATTCAAAAGATTTCCCTATAGTGTGAGTTCTCTGATGCCTATTAAAGGACCCCCTTCTCAATGAAGACTCCCACATTCATTAAACTCAAAGGATTTCTCTCCAGTATGCATTCTCTGATGTCTGATAGGGTGTCCCTTCTCACTAATAACACTTCCATATTCATTACATTCGAAAGGTTTCTCACCAGTATGAATTCTCTGGTGGGTAATGAGATTAACTCTCTGTCTGAATCCTTTCCCACATTCATTACATTCAAAGGGTTTCTCTCCACTATGAGTCCTCTGGTGTTTATTAAATGATCCCCATTCACTGAAGGCTTTCCCAGTCATTATATCCAAAGGGTTTCTCTCCAGTACAGGTTCTCATATGTGTAATAAGGTTAGGCTTCCAACTAAAGCCTTTCCCACATTCCTGACATTCAAAAGGTTTCTCCCCAGTATGAGTTCTCTGATGGTTTTTGAGAACATTACCATCACTGAAAGCCTTTCCACATTGATTACCGTGATATGGTTTCAACCCAATGTGAGTTCTTTGATGTGTTTTGAGAATATCATTCTTACTGAAAGTTTTCCCACATTGATTACATTCAAAAGGCTTCTCTCCAGTGTGAGTTCTCTGATGTATAATAAGGTTTGCCCTCTGCCTGAAGCCTTTCCCACACTGCTGGCATTCGAAGGGCTTCTCTCCAGTATGAGTTCTCTGATGGCTAATAAGTGTTCCTTTCTGACTGAAGCCTTTGCCACATTCTTGATGTTGAAAGGGCTTCTCCCCAGTATGAGTCCTCTGATGGCTTTTGAGGACATTGCTGTCACTGAAAGCCTTCCCACATTCATTGCATTCAAAGGGTTTCACTCCAGTGTGTGTTCTCTGATGAATCCTGAGAACTTTTCGCTCACTGAAAGCTTTTCCACATTCATGACATTCAAAGTGTTTTGCTCCAGTATGAGTTCTGAGATGGCTAATGAGAGTTCCCCTCTGGCTGAATCCTTTTCCACATTCAGGACATTCAAAGGGTTTCTCTCCAGTATGAGTTCTGAGATATCTATTTAGGGATCCCCATTCACTGAAGGCTTTTCTACATTCATGGCATTCATAGGGTTTTTCTCTGGTATGAGTTCTCTGATGGCTAGTGAGAGTTCCTCTCTGACCAAAGCCTTTCTCACATTCTTTACATTTAAATGGTTTCTCACCTGTATGGGTTCTCTGATGAGTAATAAGATTTCCTTTCTGGCTGAAGCCTTTCCCACATTCATTGCATTCAAAAGGTTTCTCTCCAGTATGGATCCTATGGTGGTTTTCAAGTATTTTATTATCATCATTGAAGATTTTCCCACATTCATTACATTCAAAGGATTTCTCTCTAATATTAATTTTATTCATTTAATCACTTTTTTTCCAGTGGCTAAAGGTTTTCCCATATTTATGACATTCTTGTTTTTCTCCAATCCACATCTTCTGACATCCAATAACAGATGATCTGCCAAAGATTTTCCCCCTTTCATTGTCCTCAAAGAGTTTTTATCCAGTATGTGTTCTATGAAATTTAATTAGGTCTGAGTGGTAACTGAAGGGTTTTTGCATTTGTCATACTTAGAAAGGCTCTTTCCTAAGGAAAGAGCATTGTGTATAAATAGTAGGTCTGAAAGACTCTTTACCTGCTTTTCAAGTGTCTTATATTTATGGAGATTTTTTTCTCCACAGGCTTTCTCCATGATGGAACAAAGATTGATGCCAGATTAAAACTTCCTCCCCAAGTACTGCAATATGGTACGGCAATTTCATTAGAAGTTGCTCTCTGTGAAATTGTTATTAGTCTGGATTGTCTTTTCCGATTGCCCTTCTGTATCTCTAAATTAATATCATATTCTATTGGTTCCATTGGTTCTGTTGTCCTAGACTGCCAGAGAATATTCGGGGAGTCTCGTCTTTGATGATTCCCCCATGCAAATGTACTTATCAGACTATCTTTGGTTTCAAACAAGGTATCCTGACTAAGAACATCTGTAAGAAATATTTAAAAAGTTACTGGCCACTGTTGACCATGAAAAAAAAGGAAACTTCTTTAGAGTAAGTTCTAGTTTTCATCTTTTCCATCAAGAAACAAGACACAATTAGACCTAGCTAGAAAAATCGTGGTGATTGTAGTGATTAGAAGGAACTGAAACCAAGAAGAGGGGAGAAGATGCTAATAAAACTAAGCACTAAAATAATTACATTCTAGGGAACTCGAAATTCTCAGAGATATAAGAAAACAATAATCACAAAAAGCTGAAATATCTTCTTCAGAGGAATATATGGAAAACCAAAGAGAAAGCGGGGGGGGGGAAGTAGGTTATAGAAAATAGGAGCTGGAAAACAACTTGAAATTTAGGTAAAAAAGATGGACGTGGAAAAATGAGCAATTAGGAAAAATTTTGGAACTACTATTCTTCCCCTTAAATTTTTTAAAATTATCTAATCTATTTCAGAAAACTTTTTTAAAATTCTCAAAATATTGGGAAAAAGATGACATTCATTCATTGAAGCAGTAAACAACAAATTCAACTCAACCAGACATATTTTTGTCATTCTTCAAAAATATGACAAGATTATTTTAAAAGCAGAAATGACAAAAGGCCCATCAAATCAAATAGCAATTTGACTTACAGATCTTTTGCCAAAGGAAGTGTAGCTCCCCCTATTGGCAGCCCTTCAACTTGAACTCAAAAGACAGGTGTTACAGGCAAAACTATTCCAAGTTCAAAGTACTTCGTGTATCCAGACCCCTAAAACTACTAAATAGATCATCAATCCCTACCAGGGTGCTTGTTTAATAATCAGCCAGATGATACAATAAATTTAAAACAAAGGCATCCCTAAAATGGCCTAATAATAACAGTAGCAATGAAACTTTTTATCCAACCATATCAGTAATAAAAATGGGTTCATGCTGGGAACAGTCAATGCTAGAGAAGTTGTGAGAAAATGGGCACACCAGGAGAGCATTGATAGTGGACCTATGAATCCATACAACCATTTTGGAAAGAAAATTGAATTATTCAAGTAAACTGAATAAAATATTCATACCCTTTAACCCAGAGATTCCATTACTAGGTTTATTCTGCAAGAAGGACACTGATAAGTCCTATATACATACATATATATATATATATATATATATATACAAAATATTTTTGTAATAAGAATTGGTAGTGAATGATCATAAGTCAGGAAATGGTTAAACAAAACACGGAACACGAATATAATGTAATATTATTATTATGCTATAAGAAATGATGAATGTGATAAAAAGCATGAAAAGAGCTTATGAATTGATGTAAAGTGAAGGGAGAAGACAAGAAAACAATACATCCAATGACAACCCACACAGAAAGAACTATAAAAAAAATCAAAGTGAATGTTGTAAAATTATAAAGAACAAGCATGGCTCAAGAGATATGAAAAGACATCCCTACCCATCCCTTGGCAGAAGTAAGAGGCCAAAGAATTTTGGATTTTCTTAATGTATAGATAAATTATACTGATTTTTGATCTTTATAAAGATACTATTTCTAATATGAGATGATTCTCTGGAAGGAGAAAAAAGGTATTATTAGAGAAATAATAATGTTTGAAAAAAGATCTCAATAAAATCATTTTTTAAAAAAAAGGGCACATGCCTAAGTGCCTGGAGAGAGAGAGAATCTCAAAAGTCAGGAACACATAGGACTAAGGCAACTCCTCCCTCTGACACTGTAAGGTCCCTTATGGGCTTCTGTTCTTGTGGCATCCACATTAATTCCTACTCTATAAAGCCTTTACTTCACTGGGTTCCTAGGGCTACTCTGCTCAAACATGCCATCCAACTCCACAACTATACTCTCCACTGGACCTAGTGTGGGCTATGGGGGAAGGTGCTCTGATGCAAGCTACACTACTGATGGGGGGGGGGGGGGATGAAAGAAATTCCCAGGGCACCTAGGTGGTGTAGTGGATAGAGCACCAGCCCTGGAGTCAGGAAGAGCCTGAATTCAAATCCAGTCTTTAGACACTTAACAACTGCCTAGCTGTGTGACCCTGGGCAAGTCACTTAACCCCATTGCCTTAAATAAAATTTAAAAAGAAAAAAAAGAAATTCTCCTTTTCCACTTCTCAATGGGAAAAGCCCAAAAGTAATTGTCTCTCAAAAAGCTTACAAAAGCCTTTCCCACAAAAGGCTCTTTTTGTGAATGATTTTCTGAGTCTTGTCTGATCAGCTTGGTACCAAAAGGCATGTGAGGAGGGAGACCATGAAAGGAGAAAACTGCATTTAACCTCAAACTTTTATGATGCTTCAACTAGTTTGGCTGAATTGAATTTTTATTGTTGTTCTTATAAATTCTTGCCCTTATGGGAAAAAGAAAGGAATAGATTGGAAAAAGTACACAAGTCAAACTCAAAAATAGTGTGAAATGCTTTCATTTTACTTATTTTATTGACAGCTACTGAATTTTATATTACTTTACAACACAAAAGAAGAAAGAGGGAAGAAAGAGAGAGATCAGGGAAACTGGTGTGCTCAGGAGAGGCTTAATTTTTTTTCCACTCACCCTAAAGTAAAGGTCACACACGGTCCAACATGGCAGAGGTATGCCACCTTACTGGGGAGCTGTTGCCTTCAACCTGGGGATGACTTCCTCACTTACCTGGGTAAGAGCCTTGGGGGCCTCCTCCCTTGGGCCACCATGGTGCTTCCCCTCCCTCTAACAGGGAGATCACATCCAGTTTGCAAACAGAAAGTCCTACATTTAGACACAGAAATGATCACATGCTAAAAGGGGGAGCTCAGAAGATTATTTGAGACTTCAGTTCTAGTTTTGGAAAAGAAAGCAGCTAAGAGACCTCCAGGGTGATGCCAATGAGTCCCGACATGTGCACTGAGGGCAGGTGGCTTACAGACCTACTTCATTTGATCCAATCCACACTTAGGGACTAAGACCTTTTTTTTCCCCGTGTATTTCACCTGAGATCCAGACATTTCAATCCATTCATGACCTTAGCCAATCACCTAGGGTGTGCCAAGCCAAGCTAACAATATGGACAAAAAAACAAAGGCATCAAAATCCTTGTCCCAAAGGGAGCTAGCATTCTGTGGAAGGAAAATTATCTCTACCTATAAACAAGTACAAAATACAGCGACAGTCTGTACTAGTGTGTGGGGATGTCCAAAAGAGAGTCACTGAAGCCTCTTTATAGGACAGAAGAAAGCAAAAGGAAAGAGAGCTCTGAAAGCAAATCTCATGGGAGATATTCACAGGGAAAATGGACAACTAAGCAAAAAGGTCTTTTTTGACCCAGAAAACCCAAAAGAAATGAGGTTCAGCCTGGAAAGTTGGGGAGGACCTGGACCAAGCAGAAGATCTGAGGGGTGCCAGGGCCCAGAAAGTCCTGAAAATCAGGACCTGGGGGTCACCGGGCTAGAGAGGGACACTCTAGTGGAAGGGACCATGCTTTACTGAGCACTTTCTGTGGTCAGAGAACAGGAAGGGAAGATGAAGCTTTAATGAGGACAGGCCATTATTTGCCTCTTAGGGCTTATCCATTCAAAGCAAAGCTCCAAAGTAGCTGCAGAAATCCCTAGGAGAGGGAGACAGTCTCCAAATTCCTCCAGTACTTTAGCAAATGTTTTTGACCTGAGCATTCTGAAAGCAGGAAAGCGGCAGTTCGGAAAAGTTACATAAGAAATGGGATTCTCGGCCATGGGAGAGCCTGCGTGGAACACTGGTGCAGAATGAGCTCCAACTTGGACACTCAGAGGCAAGAACAAGAACTGCCACAACTCCCCCAGGGCAGATGCACTTACCCAGGGAGATGAAGTTCTTGTAGTTCTCCAGCATCATGTCCCTGTACAGGGCCCTCTGGGCAGGCTTGAGGTGTCTCCACTCCTCCTGGCTGAAGTCCACAGCCACGTCCCTGAAGGTCACAGATTCCTGAATTTAAAAAGTCTCGTTTAACTCAAATGTCTCCAGAGACACAAAGATGTAGACAATCAAGAAAAAAGTTCACAAAGCATTCAGAGTACTTAATATTCTACTTTGATATCTAATTAGCTACTTGCTCGGGACCTCACTTTATACTTGGCTCAGCAGCCTATAAAGCATTTTCCTTGATTGATGAAGTTTACCTTGAGATAGCCTCTTACGTGAACCCCAAGAAAATCACGTGGATATTCCTAAAGCTCTAAAACAAACACTAGATGCACAATACTAACACATTCCCCACATTTATTGAATTAAATTCTCTTTAGCAACATGTTTGCAACCACTTTCATACTGATCTCCACTTACTGAGGAGACAGGGTCCCCCAATGCTCTCAACCACACCAGTGCTCATATAACATTTATTAACTCCCTACCGAGTGTAGAACATCCTTGGGGAGACACTTGCCCTAATCTTCTTTTGTGATAAGACACATGCCTCTGCAATGACCAGAACCATTGGTGCCTCCTCAGAAGCCAGAGAGGCCAAAGCTTGCGTCCAGGCTCACTAGCCCTCACAGCCCTGATCTGCCTTTATAATTCATCTCCTAAGATGAGAGCCCACAGGAAGCAGCTCATAAACACTTGTTTCCTCCCTCTCTCCTTCCATCGTCTTCTAGTCTTAGGGTTTTTTAACACAATTCTTCCTGGACATGGGCTGTGATCCATTGATACATGGGCCCCTCTCCTTTCACTGACCTGGTTCTGAGTGTTCATAAATGTACTATAATTCACCACATTAAAGCATCAACAGAAAAACAGCAGAGTTCACAGAGAGACTTTGGAGTCCCTGCAAGCACGCACAATGGCCTGCCCATCACGTGCATTCTGGGACAATTCATCCCCACCCTCACCATCTGTCATGATAAAGGACATCCTGGACAGGCTGCCCTCTTTGCCACCTGGGTTCTTCTGTGGGGCTAGAAAACTCAAATTCTTTCGTTGTGTGGGTGTCTTTTTAAAGGGCATGCTTCTTCGGTGGGTGAGGAAAGGCATGGAGAAAGGGAGAGAAGCTGGAACTGAAAATCGAAATAAAATTTTAAAAGGGAGAGACTCCCCAGTGTTCTGGGACTGGACTGGATAAGGACAACAGTCTACTCAAAAAAAAAAAAAAAAAAACTAGAAGAAGGTCTTCCAGGTCATTGTGCTCATTTGCCTTTGCTAGGTTAGCATTTGGGGAGGGGGGGGTTGTGAGTCAAATTCTCTGCTCACATCTGTTTTTTGGGTTTTTTTAGATTTTTGCAGGGCAATGTGGTTAAATGACTTGCCCAAAGTCAAACAGCTAGGTAATTATTAAGAGTCTGAGGCCGCATTTGAACTCAGCTCCTCCTGACTCCGGGGCTGATGCTCTATCCACTGTGCCAACCTAGCTGCCCCCACACATCTGTTTTTATATTTTGTTGTCAGGACATCTGCTGAGATTTGCAGGGGCACATCTCTGTCACATTTTGAGTCTTTGGCTTTTCAGGGATGTGTCTGAGGAAACAGAGCAAGGAGCTTCTGATGCAGCCAAGGTCAGAAAGATGGGACAAGAAGGACTCAAAGACAAAGAGAATGGTCCTGGGGGAATCAGTGGGGCAGAACTACACTAAAAGATGGGAGGCACAATTACTTCTACTATCTACTGTTGCTCCAGTCTCTATTCCTTTCTGTATGAGTTGATTTTCTTGAGAAGGAACTGAAAATGAAGATGATGGAGCAAGATCTGTAACATACACACCGGCCAGAAGTGACAGTTCAAATCTGGTATTTCAGATGCTCTAATTGCATTAATAAAGAGATTAAAGAAGGAATAAATAAGAAAAGTGGCCGTGAATCAGGGAAGAAAAGTTGAGACTGGACAGAAAGAGAATGAAGTAAAGAAATCCTTTATAGAAAATGAAACAAACCCACCCCACACACCTCCCAAAAGAAGTTGGAGGAGGGACCTTGGACTTTTTTAGGGATACTAGACACCTGAATGGAGAAAAACATAAGTTTAACTCACAGCTTTTGATTTGCTTTAATTAAAACAAATATAAGTTAAATAAATAAAAATAGTAAGAAAATGAATGATTAAGAAAAAAATTACTACAATTGGTGGCTTACACAGAACACACCTAAAAAAGACAAATAGAATCAAAATAACAAACTAGACAAAAAACTATATCATATGAATCCCCCCCAAAAGGGGTTACAATTATGCAACTGGACAAAGCAAAAATAAAAATCCACATTATCAACATAGATAAACATGGGAATTTTATCATGTTAAAGGAAGCATTGATGTAGAACAGGGGAAAGATTATCAATCCTGAAGTCAAGAGGACCTTGGGTCAAATCCTGTCTCTGATGCCATGACCTATTTAACCTTGGTCAAATCACTGCCCCTCAATGGGCTTCAGTTTGCTCATCTGTAAAATGAGAGGGCTGGACTCAGGGGTCTCTGTGGTCCTTTTTCATTTACATACCCATGATCCCACCTTTCTTCCCTACTCTGGGCTTTGATGTCATCATTTTATAGCTAGGGAAATGAAAGGTTGGACTCTGTTGTGTCTGGTTCCATAGCAATAATCCTATGAGCCAACAACAGCATTAAAATTCTATGTATCAACTACCATTGCATGTAAATTTATACAAGAAAAATTAACTGAATTACAGCTAAGTAGGGGAATTTAAAAGGCTTTCATGGGGGCAACTAGGTGGCACAGTGAATAGAGCACCGGCCCTGGAGTCAGGAGGACCTGGGTTCAAATCTGACCTCAGACACTTAATACTGACCTAGCCGTGTGGCCTTGGGCAAGTCACTTAACCCCATTGCCTTGCAAAATCTTAAAAAAAAAAGGCTTTCATCAATGAAAAAATTTTAAATAAGGAGATATGAAAGGGGAATTATCAGGGTAAATAAAGTGTTAGCTAATTAGGTAATAAATTTGGCACTTTCTGAATGAGATCACTAAGAACATACATATTTCCTAACACCAAATGGCACTTTTATAAAAATACAGACGACACCTCAGGGTAGTTAGGTCTCAAACTCAAATAGAAGGGCTCCACCCTGACTTACAAAATCACAAACTAGTGTTTATGTTGTAGTATTTTTTCTTAAGTTTTTGCAAGGCAAATGGGGTTAAGTGGCTTGCCCAAGGCCACACGGCTAGGTCAGTATTAAGTGTCTGAGACCAAATTTGAACCCAGGTCCTCCTGACTCCAGGGCCGGTGCTCTATCCACTGCGCCACCTAGCTGCCCCTGTAGTATTTTTTATACTTAAATTGTTAAACAATTCCCAAATACATTTGAATTTGGTTCAGGTTGTACTTAGGAGTTTTGACCAATTTCAAATAAATGTTTATAAAAAGGAAATTTGAAATACATACTTTAGAGAATATGAGGAAATAAAAATAGTAATAAAGTGAAGAGGTGAAAGGAAAAGAGCAAACCTAAATGAAGCCCTAATAATAAAATCCTAAATAAGAAGTGGATCAAAGAATAAATCATAGCAATGATGAATAAATGTGAAAAACAATGAAAATACTGAAGACAACACGCCGCCACTTCTGAGGCTGGAGCGGTACACAGAGGAGCACCTAGCGCACAAGGGCCATCGGTCCGTCCGTCCGTCCGTCCGTCCATCCGGATGCTTCGGCTCTGCCAGGGATGCCCCCCAACCGGCGCTGCCGCCGCTAGGATTCTGGGGGCCCGGCCTCCCCACGGGGTCTTCACCCCTGGCCGCCTGCGGGCACACCGAGCCACGCCCAGGCCACGCCCGGGCCACGCCCGGGCCACACCCGGGCCACACCCAGGCCACGCCCGGCTCTCCCAGAGAGGGCTTTCCCCGGGCATCCCACCCCCCTGGGAAGCTCTGTTTTCATTTGTTTGTCCATGTGCACGATAATGAAGTAAAAAAAGGCCTAAATACAGGTTTTAAAAACTATACAAACACGAAATGACCAAAGCGCAAGGCTCGTATGAGAGGACATCGTGGAAGCGAGCCCGGAAACGACACCGGGGGCGACCCAGCCTGGCTGACCGCCGCAGAGGAGGGCCCAGGTACCCGGGAGGCGGCACGGCGGGGCAGAGCCCGGGCACTGCGGCGCTGGCAGTGAGGGCAAGGCGAGGCGGGGCGACGGGGCGCCGCTGTGTGGGCGCAGCCACGCGCAGGAGTGGGCCGCCGCGCCCTCGCCGCGCACACGCGTGTACGCACGCGCACCTGCACCCCCGAACGCCACGATGCGTGTCTACACGCGCCCGTGGACGTGCGCGCGCCGGGGTGTGTGCGGCCTCCTCCGTCCCGCGCGCACGGGCACCACGCGTGGGTCACCCCCCCGCCCCCGCTCACCTGCGCCGTGGGGCGCGGCCCCGGCTGGGGGAGGGGCGGCACCTGAGTGAAGAGGCAGGTGGGGAGCCTCCTCGTGGGGCGGCCGCGCGGGGCCGGGCCTGGGCACGGCGCGTGTCCGGCCTGAGGGCCGTGGAAGGGAGGGGCCAGAGTAAACAAGGCGGGGGGCGGTCCCTAGGCACGCACAACCACGCATGCGCCGGCCCTACGGCGGGCCCTACGAATAATCCATCAGAGCAAGAGGCCGGAGTGGGGGCGGGGCTGGAGCGAGGCTTGGCGCGCGTGCGCACTCCCTCCCCTCCCCACCTCCCCGCCGGGGTCCCGCCTCTCGGATCCGCCGGAAGAGCCCGAGCCTGGCCGTGGGTCCTTCCGGGGCTCCCAACAGCCGAACGCCGGAAGAACGGCGCTGGAAGGCGTCGCGCCCCCGGGCGAGAGCAAGCGGAAGTGCCTTCTGGGAAACAGAGTCCGGAAGCAGCGGGCTCCCCGGCGGAAGGCGCTCCCCTGGACTCCATCCCCCAGAGGCCACCGCGGGCCGGCTGGCGCGCCTTGGCGTGGGGCGGGGCCCGCTCTACCGGTGTGAGAAGGAGCCGAGCGGCCCCACGCGGGAGCGGCGGCCCCGCAAAGCCGGCGCGGGCCCAAGGTGCCCGGGCACCCCGCTCGGGAGGAAGCGCAAGCTGTGCCCCCAGCCCGGCCCGCCCGCACACTGACGTCACCGTGGGCACTGTGGCAGGGCCGGCGGGCGCACCACGCGTGGGGCCGGCAGTCTCCGAGGATTTTTTTCCCGCACAACGTGAAACCTTAAAAACTGGAAAAACAATAAATGAAAGATCCGCGCTTAAAGCACCAAATTGGAAACCCTGGAAGCCAAAGGAGAGACCAATAAAACGGAAAGTAACGGAAGCCTGGTTTTACAAAAACTTGATAAGCCGCAGTTTGGGTTTTTTAAAAAAGAGAGAAAACCAAGCTGCGGGACAAGCGTGTGAGGCGTGGGTCCGCCACCCATGAAGAGGAAAGGAGGCCAGGAGTCATGCGTGGAGCCGCTTCTGCCCCGGGGTGCCAGCTGAGCCCTGTGGTTCCATCCGTGGATGCAAGATGGGCACCTCCCGTGGCAGCCTGGCACAGGAGGGCCCGAGCCAGGGAGCCCCACGCGCACCGCCAGCTCTGCCCTTCCCTCTGCTCCACCCTCCCTCGTCTCAAGGGCGGCTATCGCCCTCTCTCTTAGCCTAGGAAAGTTTGTCTAATCTGCATGCTTTATTAGTACCCTTCCCCCCTCCCCTTTCCCCCTTTTAATACTTAAAAAGTAACATAAGTCTCTTAACCAAGTGTAAGTAAATTAACTTTAAGCTAAATCTGATGAGAGTAAGATTAAGGCGGTTCTCACCTCCTCCCTTCTTCCCCTCTATTGCAGTAAATCCTTTGTTCCTCTTCATGTAATAAGGTTTACCCCATTCAGTCTCCTCCATCCTCCTATCTCCTTACTGTCCCCCCTTTCAAGGAAGTATTGTTTTTAAATCATTCTATGTCACTCACAGAAAAGTCACCAGTGTCCATCACTTCTGGCTCAGTATATTCTCTCCAATAGAGATAGAACTCTCAAAAGTTAGGAGCATCTTTCTCCCAGGTGGGGATATAGCCAGTTTCATCTTCTTGTATAGCAGTTTTTTTTCTTTACCCTTTTTTTTAACCTTTTCATGTGTCTCTCAAGTCTCCTGTTTGATGACTAAATTTTCTCTTTAACTAACTGGTCTTTTCATGGAAGTCTCCCGTTTCATTAAATGACCATCTTTTCCCCTGGAAGAGAAGACTCAGTTTTGCCAAATAGTGGATTTTTGTCAATCTGTACACTTTGTAGACAGGGAGGTACATGAATTCATTCACTTTTCACTAATTCTCAATCTAATGGGAGACCCCAATCTCCTCCATGACAGTTCTTTGGGCCAGCCCAAGAAACCTGACAGAAATGAGCACCTGTTAGCAAAATAGAAATAAAAAAAGGAGAAATAGAATACTTAACCCTATCTTTAAAAAAAAAAGTTAAAAAGAGGGGGCAGTTAGGTGACACAATGGATAGGGCAATGGTTGTGGAGTCAGGAAGACCTGTGTTCAAATCCAACCTCACTCAAGACACTTATTTAGCTGTGTAACCTTGGGCAAGTCACTTAACTCCATTGCCTTGCCAAAAAAAAAAGTTAAACGTTAAAAGGAAATTGAAGGGTAGCTAGGTGGCACAGTAGATACTGCACTGGCCCTGGAGTCAGGAGGACCTGAGTTCAAATCCAACCTCAGACACTCAATAATTACCTAGCTGTGTGGCCTTGGGCAAGCCACTTAACCCCATTTGCCTTACAAAAAAAAAAACCTTAAAAAAATTGAACCCCTAAATGTACTCCCTGAAAAAAAAATCCCCCAGGACCAGAAGGAACCCCAAGAGCTCCTTTGTTCTTCCTGAGCTGGAATGCCCTGAATGATTGATGGGACCCAGGAGAGGTAGGGGTTGGGAGGGCTCCTCCACAGGTGAAGGCTCAGCCAGGCAGGGTCTTATAACACTGGATTACCCCTCAGGTGGGGCCCTTCAAAGACTGACTGACCTTTTCAGAATTTGGGTTTTAACAGAAACAGGAGGGGAAAGGTAGATCACAAATTAGGAATTAGTTATTAATATAATATTATTTTTTTCTCAGAAAATAAAAGCAGAAAAAATCTCTGGTGAGCACAGTAACCTCAATACTCCCATTGCTTCTAGAAGGGGCATGTCAGTTGACTCTCTTCTAGACCAGAGACAATGTCACTCATATATTCCTATCTCTAGCACAGCATCCCTACTGTAAAGGCTTTGTCTTTATTGACATAAGGGAAAAAATCTCTAGTTGACAAATTTTAAAATTTTTTATTAATCAAATTTTATTTTTTTAATCTGCAAAAAATTCTACCTTCTTCCTTTTGTTAAGGAAATTGTGATTGAGTAATTATATGTGTAATGAATTAATAATAATAATTTAGTTTCTAGAGAGCCTTTTCATAGGCAGGCTCTGGACATGGAAAACAGTGAAAACAAAGTAGTAATTTGTTTTACTATGACATAAAAGTCCTGCATTCATTTAAGCCTGTGTTAAGTGAATCTGTTAATACCCTCCTGCTCTATGTACCCCCCACCCCCATTGAGAAAGGAAGAAAAACAAAATGCCCTGTTGCAAATATTAACAAAAACTAAAACCTTCCTTAGAAAATGCATTGAAGGTAAAAACTAAATTTAATTATCTTTTAGTTAAGATCATTGTCTTACGCACTCCCTAAAGTCCTCCTTTCCCAACTCTGGAAAGGTTAGGGAATTAATCAGAGGGAGGAACTTCCAAGTTACAGTGACCAATCAGGGGATTGAGATTGTTCAAAGTGATTAGTTTTGATTTCTACATCAGTTATGAAAAACTGAGGAAAGGAGTCTATGTCTTAGAGATAAACAGGAAAAGGAAGAAAATTTTAAGCTAAGTTGACATATAGGGGCAGCTAGGTGGCACAGTGGATAGAGCACCAGCCCTGGAGTCAGAAGTACCTGAGTTCAAATCCAAACTCAGACACTTAATAATTACCTAGCTGTGTGACCTTGGGCAAGCCACTTAATCCCACTGCCTTGCAAAAAAACCTAGGCCAAAAAAAAGATGAGTTGACATATAACAGAATAGAGGGAAGTCAAAAAGAAAGCAATCTACTTCTGCTAATAAGTAGGTGAATTTATGACAAGAAAGCAAGAAATCATAAAATTAGAACATGGGTTGAATTCAAGAATAAACTGCAACCAGTCTAGGGGTCAGATTCACCTAAAAGCATTATCCATCTTAAGGGTCTGGTCACCAAATCATGGGGAAGGTGAGTTTGGATAAGGAATGGAGACCTACACAGGAGGGAATTAGGCACTTCAGATAAGCTTTTACCTCTGTGATACCAATCAATTGGGGAACTAGGACTTGAGTGTCTAGGATTAAAAAAGCTATGCTTTTTGTGCCCCAGGATGTCTAATTTTGGGGACACCCATTTTTTTTTAGATTTCTTTTTCAAGGCAATGGGGTTAAGTGGCTTGCCCAAGGCCACACAGCTAGGTAATTATTAAGTGTCTGAGGTTGGATTTGAACCCAGGTAGTCCTCACTCCAAGGCCGGTGCTCTATTCACTGTGCCACCTAGTCGCCCCCACCCATTCTTAATAATGTTAATGGTGCTTGTTTCTTACCCCTGTAAGTCAAAGCTCAAAACATTCTCCAGTGGATTTCTGAAAGAAGAAATGATTGGATTTATTAAATGAAACAGAATGCTAACCTAAGTGTTTTAAAACTTTGTGATATTTTCCTTGTTCTATAAATGCTACATAAAATTCCCTTTAGGAGAGAAATGTCTTGCAAACATATTTGGACATTTCTCTTTGCTAGAATTGCTTGGATTTAAAAAGTGGTAAATTAATAAAAATTGTTTCTCAGGCAATAAATATTAAATACTTATGTTGGAATACAAATTTGAAAAAATAATCCATCTTCAAGTAGCTCAAAATCTAATGGAGGAACACAACAAACCAAAGGAAAGGGGAGAGGGAGGGGATGGAGGTACAAGGCAATGGGGCATGAGAAGCCCAAGAGAAATATAGCTGGTGGTAATGAGAAGTTGTAATGAGCCCCTGTCTTACATCAAGGCTCCAGTCAGAGGTCCAATCAGGGGAGCAGAAGGTACAGAGAGGTGACTATCAAACAGATTTAATCTGGCATGATACAGAGGTTTCTGGAAGACTTGTGCTTAATAAATTGAGGAATTTTTTTTTGCTTTGACCACCTATGATTTGTGATATAATATGCTTTGACTACACATTCTGCATATGCTACTGAGCAGCTAGGTATCACAGTTCATATCCAGCTTCAGGCACTTAGTGTGATCCTAGACAAGTCACTTAAATTCTGTATACTTCAGTTTCTTCATTTGTAAAATGAGACGACAGCAACTACAACCGAGTTATTATAAAGATTAGCCGTGTATTAAGGACTTTTTTTTTTATTATTTTTAAAAAACGTATCCCATGAGTGGGAAGAAATGAGATTTAAAAAAAAATTACCTGAAAAAATAAAGCAGTCTGTCAATAAACATTTATTAAACACCTACTATATACTAAGTGCTGGAGATACAAGGGCAAAAAATAGTGTTTATTACAAAGCAATATGATTAAAACTATTTGGTATTTGTTTAAAAAAAGATTAATATACAACACAGAAATAAGAACAGATAAAGGACTCCTTTCTGGCAAATAAAATATATTTATTTGATTAAAAACTGCTGGGAAAACTGAAGGCAAGTGGACAGAAATTTAGGTATAGGCCAACATTTCACACTATCAAAATAAAACAAAAAAAAATCCTCTAAATCGATATGGAATTTAGATGTAAAGGGTAAAATTACAAGGAAATTAGAGAAACAAGGAAAGTACCTTTCTATTGATGGAGAGGGAAGAGTTGATCAAAGAATTGATTGAGAGGTTCATAGAAGACAAAATGGACAGTTTCCATTAAGAGAGCACTTTAATCTATTCTACAGGCTTTTTGATCCAGCTATACTGGCCTACTTGCCAGTTGCTCACCCTTACAATGCTGTGGCTTTGCATTGGTTGTCCCATGCCTGGTTGTCCCATCTCCAGCTAGGAATGGGAGATCATCTTCCATCTATCCATCATCTGTATGGATCTTTTGCACATAACTATTTATATGCAGTCTACTCCACTTGAATG
The DNA here is from genome assembly GCF_037893015.1 of Macrotis lagotis. Classification (NCBI taxonomy): domain Eukaryota; kingdom Metazoa; phylum Chordata; class Mammalia; order Peramelemorphia; family Peramelidae; genus Macrotis; species Macrotis lagotis. The sequence goes on along the minus strand of NC_133662.1, from coordinate 264,441,102 downwards.
TGAACTTTGTGAACAACTGCTTTTTATTTCTTTATATCTACAGCCTGACAAATAGGACTTAATAAACATTCATTTGTGAAGTTGATTGTTTTGTTCCCTATTATAAGTATTTTCATTTATCATTACTGAATTTCATTTTTCAGCCCAAAGGTGTCACAATCCTTTTAGATTGCTCATGTAGTGTTAACTGTCTATCCCAGTTTTGGGTCATCTGAAAAATTTTTGAGTATGTTATTTCTATAAGTCACTGTAAAAATGTCACACAGTTCACAGTGAAACACAGATACCCGAGATGTTCCACCCAATACAGTGACAATGAACCATTTGATGCAACTCTATTACGATTAAAATGCTTTACTTTAGTGTAAGTTCTCTAATATACAAGGAGTCATCCCCTCCCACTGAAGGCATTCCCATACTTGTTACAGTTTCTCTCAAGGATTAATTCCATTATATAATAAGATGTCTTCTCTGGTTGAAGCCTTTTCTACGTTAACTACAAATAAAGGACTTTCATTCTGTAAAAGTTCTATGATAGTTAATAAGGCTTGTCCTATGAGTAAAAGATCTCTCATATTCATTATGAAGAAAGGGTGTCTCTCTAGCATGAGTTTTCTGATGGGCGCTAAAGTTTGTCTTTTGGGTAAAAGTTTTCCCACATTCATTACATGTAAAGAATTTTTTCCCAGTATGATTTCTCTGATGACTGGTCAGGTTTGCTCTCTGTGTAAAAGTTTTTCCACATTCATTACATACAAAGGGTTTTTCTCCAGTATGAGTTCTTTGGTGGGTAATGAGGTGTCCACTCTGCCTGAAGCCTTTCCCACATTCGTTACATGCATATGGTTTCTCTCCAGTATGAGTTCTCTTATGAATAATAAGGGTCACTCTATGAAGAAAACTTGTTCCACAATCATTACATACAAACTGTTTCTCTCCAGTATGAGTTCTCTGATGAGTAACAAGGCTTCCCTTCTGGGTAAATGCTCTCCCACATTCATGACAAGCAAAGAGTTTCTCTCCAGTATGAGTTCTCTGATGGCTAGTAAGATTTGACCTTTGGGTAAAGGTTTTCCCACATTCATTACAAGTGAAGGGTCTCTCTCCAGTATGTGTCCTCTGATGGATCATGAGGTGTCCACTCTGCCTGAAGCCCTTCCCACATTCGTTACATATATATGGTTTCTCTCCAGTATGAATTCTCTTATGGACAATAAAGCTTACTCGGTGTAAGAAGCCTGTTCCACATTCATTACATATAAACTGTTTCTCTCTAGTGTGAGTTCTCTGATGAGTAACAAGACTTCCTTTTTGGGTAAAAGTTTTCCCACATTCATTACACGCAAACAGTTTCTCCTGGGTATGAGTTCTCTGATGGCTGTTAAGGTTTGACCTCTGGGTAAAGGCTTTCCCACATTCATGACAGGCAAAGGGTTTCTCTCCAGTATGAGTTCTCTGATGGGTCATAAGATGTGCACTCTGTCTGAAGCCTTTCCCACATTCATGACAAGCAAAGGGTTTCTCTCCAGTATGAGTTCTCTGATGGATATTAAGATTTACTTTGTATCGAAAGCCTATTCCACATTCATGACATTCAAAGGGTTTCTCTCCAGTTTGAGTTCCCTGATGGAGAAGTCTTTTCTTTTGAGGGCCTTTCCCACGATCATTAGGAACAAACTGTTTCTCTCTGAAATGAATTCTTCTATGAGTAACAAGACTTGACTTCTGGGTAAAGGCAATCCCACATTCATTACAAGAAAAGAGTTTCTCTCTAGTATGAGTCCTGTGATGAGTAATGAGGCTTGACTTCTGGGTAAAGGTCTTCTCACATTCTGTGCATGCAAATGGTTTCTCTCCGGTATGAGTCCTGTGATGGGTGATAAGGTTTGCCCTTTGTGTAAAAGTTTTCCCACACTCATTACATATAAAGGGTCTCTCTCCAGTATGGGTTCTTTGATGAGTGATGAGGCTTGCTTTTTGGGTAAAAGTTTTCCCACATTCATTACATGTGAAGGGTTTCTCTCCAGTATGAGTTCTCTGATGGATAATTAGATATGCATTCTGTCTAAAGCCTTTTCCGCACTCATGACATGCAAAGGGTTTCTCTTCAATGTGCATTCCCTGCTGTGTGGTAAGATGCCCACTCTTTTTGAAGCCTTTCCTGCATTCATTGCATGCCAAAGATATCTCTCCAGAATGATTTTTCTGATGGGTAATAAGACTTACTTTGTTTTGGAAGCCTGGTTCAAATTTATTCCATACAAAGGGTTTCTCTTCATTATGAATTCTTTGTTGCACAATAAACTGTTCCTTTCTGCTTATCCCATTTTCCTCAAACACAAAGGATTTCCCTCTAATATGAGTTCTCTGATGGCTAATATAATTTCCTCTCTGGCTGAAAGTTTTCTCATATTCCTTAGATTCAGAAATTTTCTCTTCAGTGTGAATTGTCAGAGATGAAGTAATAATTTCCTTCTCACTGAAGGCTTCCTCACATTCATTAGATGCAAAGGAATCCTCTCTAGTATAAATTAGATTACATTTATTCAAGTTTTCCCCATAGCCAAAATCTTTGTCATCTTTACAATATTTATTGTTTTTCTCTCCACTATGAAATCTCTGGTTTCCAATAATATCTGGTATTCCGCCAGATGATTTTCCACATAAATTCTGTTCATGTCGTTTTTCTCCAGCATGAACTCTATGAAATTTAATTAAGTCTGAATGGTAACTAAAGGGCTTTTTGAATTTGGTACACTTAAAAAGTTCCTTTTGGAAAGCAAAGGCATCGTATGAAATTAAGTAAGGAAAATCATCCCTGAAGCTCTTTCCAAGGGACTTTTCTGGATAGAGATTTTCTCCCATCATCCCTTTCGATGCTGCTACCAAGTCTGACACTAAAATAATATTTCTAGCATTGTACTGAGATGCATTCACTTGATTACAAGTTGGTCTGGGAGTGACTACTCTTTGTCTCCATTCCCTCTCCTGATTGCGATTTGGCTCCTCCATGTTAACTGCACATTCACTTGCTTCTTTCATCTTGGAATGAGAGGCAAATGTATCCTTGCACACTGTTATCTTGGATGGTATTCCCATACAAAAGGTCTGTCTTGGATTTGAATCTTTAGGTTCAAATTTGGTCTTCTCATTGAGGGAATCTGAAAAAAAAGTTTTATAAAGTCAGTAATCACTATTTGCTTTTCTGACATAAAATTTTAGATCAAGTTCTAGTTGCTGTCTCTCCTCTGAAACTGAAGTTCAATTTGTACAAATATATGTTTAGTCCCTGCTATATACTGGGACAGTGTCCAGTAATGAGGTTACAAAGGAAAAACAAATAGTTCCTGTTCTCGAGAAGCTTAGATTCCAACAGGGTCAACAACACAGAATAAATTGGTATACACAAGATACACTTAGAACACATGCAAGGGAAAAAGCTGTAGTAGATTTAGGATCTGGGGTCTCCTCCCCAGGAATTTATATTTATCTGAATCTTAACAGAAACCAAGGTATCCATGTTTGAGATATTTAAATAATATCAAGAACAAATGAGAAGATATCAACAAAGCCATACCTAGGTGGCTAGGACTAAAATGAATTACATATAAGAGCACAGAAAGCACTTAAGAGAGGTCATTAAAAACAATACTCAGTAAAAAACAGAAATATCTTCAGCAATGGAGATGAAAAGAAAAACATAGTATGACAGAAATTAGCTCAGAAAATTTATTCAACTTGGAATCTATGCAGACAAGAGAGATAGTCTAGAAATCTGAGCAAATGGGAAAAACTGAAATTTGAGAGGGATTTTCAGTAATTTTTTTTTAGGTTTTTTTTGCAAGGCAAATGGGGTTAAGTGGCTTGCCCAAGGCCACACACCTAGGTAATTAGTGTCTGAGACCGGATTTGAACCCAGGTACTCCTGACTCCAGGGCCAGTGCTTTATCCACTACGCCACCTAGCCACCCCCATTCAGTAATTCTTAAAAGGACAAAAAAATGTTTCAGAGAGACCTATTATATTTTTCAAAAAAAAAATAGAGAAAAGTTAGATTAAACCTAATATTTATTAAATAAATACATTTTGGTTTACAGCAAATTCAACCCATATAAAACCATTATTTTTTTGTTCATCTACAACATTATATTTTAAAAGCAGTCCCAAAAGGCATCAGCTATTAAAATATTCATTTGACTTGCAAAAGATTTTCATCAAAAATAAAAAGTAACAAAAACCTAAACATGATTTCTTGTAGTGATTAATATTATCATTCAATGTAATAGGGGATCATTATTTTTAAAAATATTACTAGTCTGCTTGCAAAGTCACTTTTGGTCCAGAAGAGATTAAAATTCTTTTGTTCTTTTGGGTATAGTTTTGTAAAGTAATTAATTAAACAAAAGGAAAAATATTCCCAGATTCAGTGAACTAAAAACAAAAGATAAATAAATCTGTTTAAACATCAAAGACTTGAATGAATATATATTTATCCAATGTAATTTACAAATGACACAAAACAAAAAGGATGAGCTAACAAGATATATGAATTAGGATTCCAAGAGATCAACAGCTAAAACAATGGAATGAAACTAATAAATGTAATAAATATAAATGTCAACATATTTTAATTGGAAAGCTCATTTTGAAAGGCACAAAACAGGGGTGGGCACAGTGGATAGAACACTGGCCTTGGAGTAAGGAGTACCCGAGTTCAAATCCGGCCTCAGACATATAATAATCATCTAGCTGTGTAGCCTTGGGCAAGCCACTTAACCCCATTACCTTGCCAAAAAAGCTTAAAAAAAAAAAGGCTCAAAACAAGGCAGGTATGGCCAGAGAGCAATTCATCTGAAAAAGGTATAAGGACTTTAGGGATTCAAAAACTCAACAGAATTAAAGCAGCATACATGGCAATCAATCAAGCAAATATCATTTAAGTTGCTTTGAGAGGCAAAAAATATGGAAGAATTGACTATGTCCTGGTAAAACACACCTGCAGTATGTATTCAGTTCTAAGTGCTATATTTAAAAAGTGGTATTAAGTTGGAAAACATCCAAATAAGATTAAGCATGGTGATTAGCCTTGGATCTTATACAAGAATCTGAAGGAACAAGGGATGTTTGCCCTAGGCAACAGTCTTGTTTTTCCCACAAGACATGAGATTTTGTCAGAATAGGGAGTTAGATAAGGAATTTCCACGACCCAGATATGTCAGAGGAAGAACATGAACCCAAGACTTGTTCTACTATACTGCCTCTGCAGAAGATTTCTGGGGAATAAAATAACTGTGTAAATTATATAAAGGGCCCTGATGTGAAAAATATATTAAGATTGAAACAGGTGGCCCCTAAGTTTAAAATTAGGACAGGGGATAGATATTTCAAAAAGGCAAATTGGTTCAATTTCAAAAAGAAATTTCTCAACAATTAAAACATTCTAAAAGTGTCAAAGGCTGCCTACAGAAATAGTGGGCTTACTACTAGGTCTTGTACCATAAAGAAATCAAAAAAAAGAAAAAAGAAAAAGGCTTACTTGTACAAAAATTATTTATGGCAGCTTTTTATGTCAAGGAATTAGAAATTGAAGGGACTATACATCAATTGGGGAATAGCTGAACAAGTTGTGGCTTATGATTGTGATGGAATAATATTGTGCTACAAAAAAAAAAGAGGATGGTTTCAGGAAAACCTGAGAAGACTATTATAAAGAGTTGATGCAAAATGAAGTGACCAGAAACAGATCATTGTAGATAGAAACTGCAATATTGTGAGAATGTTCAACTGTAAAAGATTTACCTCTCTGAACCAGACAATTATTCATGACAATTCCAAAGGGCTCAAGATAAAAAAAGCTTTCTACCTCCAGACAAAGAATTATGGAACTCTTGAGTGCAGACTAAGTCATATTTTTTCCCCCTTTCTTTTCTTCTCTTACCTTTTTTTTGATTGTGTGCAACTTGGTTAATATGGAAATACTTTACACGAATTTACTTGTATAATCAATAGGATACTGCCTATCTTCTCAATGGGTGAGAAAAGAATTTGAAGTCAAAATAAAAATGAATTTCCTTTCATAGGAATTCTTCAGGCACAATGTGAATGCTCACTCATTCACTGTGGTATAGATAACATGAACTAGATATATGAGTCTTGTCCAAAACTGAAGTTCTATGATTCTCTAAAGTTACATGAATCTCAATTATGTAAAAATTGGTATATGTTTTTTGAAGAAAGGCATTATAGATTATAGGAATCCACATGGATTATGAAAAGGGGAAAAAAGCTAAAAATAATTATAATTACACATAAAATTTTGTTTTAATTTTAAATATAGCCTAAAAACAAATAGAGACTAAGATGTCATTTATGTCTTGGAGAACAGTGGACAAAATTCACAAGGATTTTCCTTTTCTTTACCCAAAATATGATCTATATAGACACGAGAGAGATGATGATAAGCAAATGAAAATCTAACCAAAAAAATACTATAGTCCTCCCTTGCCATGGATAAGTTTACTACCATAAAAGCACCCAGAAAATGGTGGGAGTTCAAAGATTTAGGGGATTTCCCTGTAGGTCTTCTCTACAGGGTAAAGTCTTACTATCACTAGATTTTCAACAGAGTTTAGGTTTCCATGAAGACATAATCAAGGTAAGATTAAGACCGATGATAAGCAATAAAGTAGTCTAGCAGAGATTCAATGCCCTGTATGGAGTAGCAAAGAACTGATAACCAGTGAGGAAGAGAGAAAAAATAGTAACATCAATGGAAGATATTTGCAACACTGCAATATTAGAAGTATGAGATAACCCTCTATTCATTTATCCTCGTCAAATGTGTTTACATCCCTATGGGTGTCTTGGTCATATGGGTTTCCCATGTGTTCATGCCACACAAGAGATCCCTATTTAAAACATTCTTCCGGGACAGCTAGGTGGCACAGTGGATAGAGCACCAGCCCTAGAGTCAGGACTACCTGAGTTCAAATCCAGTCTCAGACACTTAATAATTACCTAGCTGTGTGGTCTTGGGCAAGCCACTTAACCCCATTGCCTTGCAAAAACAAACAAATAAATAAGCAAATAAATAAGGAAAGAAAGAAAGAAAGAAAGAAAGAAAGCGTTCTTCCAATGAGAGTTGTGTATTTGTGGAAATCCAAAGTGTGGGAAGATATTTGGGGAAAACTTAGATGGTGCATGTTGTTACTATTATTGCTATGAATGAGATGCCTTTCCTTTAAGGGTTACTATAAGCTGACTAGTAAAAATAAATATATTAATGGAGACTTCAGTGTAATGGTATGGTATGTGGTAACTAAGACATCTTTGTACAGGTCCAAGGATATGAGCAGGTGTCCCAAGTGATACACAGCTAAGAAAATGGATAATTATACACAAGTGTCATAAGAAATAATAGTTATCTATTATGGGGAAAAAACATTATAAGAGAACACTATTTAATAATATAAAAATAGAGTATTTTTCCTTAACAAGAATATTTCCAAAATAACAAAGAAAAGAAACTGGGAAAAGTCATTATTATTATTATTAGTTCTTATATTTAAAGTGACATTTGGACAGGAATGGAGGCAATGTTACAATAGAATAAGCACTAAGTGGAGCTAAAGAACCCGATTCAGTTGCTATTCATGCCTCTTAATGACTTATGGACCTTAGATAAAATACAACTTTCCTGAACCTAAGATGCTTCAATTCTAAAATCAGGTGCATTAGAGGGGCCCTCAAATTCTCTCCAGCTCAAGGTCAATGATACAAGGAGTGAAAAGAAATATTCCTGGAAGAATCACTAGTTATAATAAAGACTAAGAAATAAAATGAGTATCTAAGAAATGGGGAACAGGGGAGTAAAGTATGCTTTATTAATGTTTTTTATAATTTTTCATGACCCCATTTGGGGTTTTCTTGGTGACCATACTAAAGTGGTTTGCCATTCCTGTCTCCAGCTCATTTTAAAAATGAGAAATTGAAACAAACAGGATTAAGTGACTTGCCCAGAGTCACCACACAACCACAAAGTGTCCGAAGTCAGATTTGAACTCAGGAATGACTGTCTTCCTGACTTTAAAGCCCAGCACTCTATGTATGTGCCATCTAACTGCTCCATGTTCTATTAATGTAATGGAATATTATTCATCAGAAGGATGAAAAAGAATCAAGGAAACCTAAGAAGGCTTCTATACCTTGTAGAAGCTAACAAATAAGATCTGAAGGAAAAATATCCACACTGAACATTATATAGATAACAGAAATGACAAAACTACATTATAAAGCTACATAAGAAGGGTAAAAGAAGGTAGTACTAGAACTGATCTTTAAACCATCTTTTTAGGTAAAGAAACACTAAAGAACATTTACAGACACAAGTATATTCATGTGTCATTGTATGATTTTGACTTTCACCTTAAATACACAGAGCACTTTTTTGAAAGTCCTGATTTTTTACTATATCTGAGCATCTGTATTTGCCAATGCAAACCAAATTGAAATTTATGTTAAAATAAGAAACTTATGTAGGGCTTGGGGGGGGGGGGGTGTCTTCAAATAGTATTAAAATACGAGACATCTACTGCATGAAGAACAGAGAGAAGCATGGAAAAGTAATATGAATTTAAGCAAAGTGAAGACAGGGGAAGCAGAAAATATGCAAAAAAATTACAATATAAATGGAAAGAGTAAAAAAAGCCATCTGAACCAAATGTGGAAAAAGTATAACATCCAAGCTTGGTGATGAATAAGATCTGAGAAAAGTTTACCTGCTCCTACATCCACCATAAAATGGAATATATAGAGTATCCCCAAGTCTCAGTACTATTTTAAGCTATCATGGAAAATGACACCAAGACTTCCTGCATAACATCAGACTCAATTTTGTTCAGTTTTGCAATAACAACATTTCTTTCTATTCAAAAATCTTTATTATAAAGCATGACACTCTGGGAAGGGTAGGGTTATACAGTGGAAAATAAAGGTAATGTAAAAAAAAAATTTATTTTAAAACGCTTTCTAAAAGTTACAGGGAATTGACACAAAACATAACAGAAATACTGATTCCCCAATATATAATTAGTTGGATTTTAAGAATACAAACATATGTGTATTTACTATAGATAATTCTGGCTTTTGGTTTTAGGTATATAACTTATATAATATGCAACAATGGAAATGACAAGCCTTCATTTTAGAAAGCTTTTTTTCCCCATGAATGTTATAGTTTGTCAAAGGCTTTTAAGGCATATAATTGTTATTATGTTTGTGTGGTTTGGTGCTTTAAAAAAAAAAAAGTTGATTATACTGTTTCCCAAATGCTGACATATCCTTAAAACCAAGTATAAATCCAAATTGAAAATACTGTATTTTTGTGCATTTGGTGTTGTATTTGTATACTGCTGAGTCATCATGGGTGATGATTGAAGTCAAGGAAAATAGGAGGAGACTGACCACAAGATGGAAGGAGGGGCAATGTGACCTCAATCTTCAACAAGAGGAAAAGAACAGTATGTAAACTGAATTTGTCCTTCAATTCCTGAAAAAAAATCAAGACAAGCATATTATTTAAGAGATAAATGGAAACAGCTAGACAGGGAAGCAATGATTAAAAAGAGATTCCATGGCTTCATAAAGAAATCATGCCACGTACTACTAAAATAGTAGAAAAGAGTAATACTTGAAGTAAACTTAAGAGTTTAGCAGTATTCAATAAAAAAAAATGCAATACTATTTTCTTGTGGGGAAGATGGAAAAATACAGATTGGAAAGGGAGAGTTATGTGTTCATGTAAATACATAAATGTATGTTATAAGAATTGTTCTTTGGGAAGCATTGAATAATGCCAATATATTACCTAAATTAATTTGTGAATTTGTTACTTCAGATATCAAATGATAGCAGGTATTTTTTATAGAGGCAGACCAACAAAGAAAATTCACTGAAGGAATAAAAGACTGAGAATCTCAAGGTAAATAATGGGAAAAAAGTGGAAAAATAGGACCTTTCTTCCTGTCCTTGAAAACTGTAGTAGGATCTTTGGACTAATGTGCATGTACATTTTAGTCACTTTCTAAGTTGGGCAAGACTCTCCCACCCTAATAGACTTTTGGTACAACTGTGCATGTCTCAAACACTCTGGAAACTAGTTTGGAATTAAGGTGAAAAAATACACACCCTTGGAATGAGAGATCGCACTACTAGGTATCTATCTCAAGAAAATAAAACTCAGAAGGGGTGTCATATATACCAAAATATTCATAACAGTATTATTTTGAGAGAATTGTTTTGGGTTTTTTTCCCCCAAGGCAATGAGATTAAGTGACTTGCCCAAGGCAACACAGCTAGGTAATTATTAAGTGTCTGAGGCCGGATTTGAACTCAGGTCCTCCTGACTCCAGGGCCGGTGCTCTATTCACTGTGCTACCTAGCAGCCCTCATAAACTATTTTTAACAGTATCAAAGAGCTACAACCAAGTCAATGTTCCATTATGTTGCAGTTTTTTGAATATTAAAGAGAATGTTTTAAAAAATCATAGTATGGGGGTGGCTAGGTAGCACACTGGATAGAGCACCATCCCTGGAGTCAGGAGGACCTGAGTTCAAATCCGGCCTCAGACACTTAATAATTACCTAGCTGTGTGGCCTTGGGCAAACCACTTAACCCCATTTGCCTTGCAAAAACCTAAAAAAAAAAAAAAATCATAGTATGTGTATATATAACTGAATTTTACTGTACCATAAAGACAATAATGACAAAAATTTCTAAGAAGCAGGAAAAGACATAAGTCAGTGTAGTATGAAGAAAATCAAACCAGGAAAACAAAATATTCAATAAATGGAAAGGGGGGAACTAAAAAAGAACTAAACAAAGTAAAATTATAATAACTAAGCTTAACCCCAAAGAAGATAAGAAAATGTGTCTACTGCCTCTACTCTTCACAATGTGAGGCAACGTAGAACATAGCTTATATCATTAGACTAATTTGATGTATTATAATTTTCTAGATTCATGGATAAATGGTTCATTGAGGAATGGAGCAATGAGGAATATCTATGAAAATGAAACTGATAAAAAATCAGAACGAGAAATATAATTACTTTTAGGTTGTCTAATCTGATATTCTTTAATTTAGAATTAAATATTTCTGATCTATATTTCTGATCAAAAGTTGTTCTATCAGGAGGGCTAGGTGGCACAGTGGATAGAACATCGGGCCTGGCGTCAGGAGTACCTGAGTTTAAATCTGGCCTCAGACACTTAATAATTACCCAGCTGTGTGGCCTTGGGCAAGCCACTTAACCCCATTTGCTTTGCAAAAACCTAAAAAAAAAAAAAAAAAAAAAAAAGTTGTTCTATCAGCCTCTAATGGGGGTCTGAAAGTCTGGAATATTTACCTCTGCCCCTCCACAAAGTCTGTGTCTCTAGATAAAGGCAAAGGCAGGCTTTGTGTGAAACAGATAGTCCTCCTCTTATATGCATTTGCAAGGATAGCTTTCAAGTTTATGTAACAGAAGAAAGGCCATCCTAAGACAGGAAAACAGCTCTGGTTATCTAGATAAGAGAGAAATTCTGACCTTTATAACACTTTGGTAGAAGAGAAGTCAGAAGTCCTGGGGCTAATTGGATCTTCATCAGTTCTGACATAGAACAGACCTTATGGATAGCTTAGATAATCACAAAATAATCAATGACATCTTTATGTGTAAATGTGTAACCTGATTGGTTGGCTTCCAAAAGTTTATGATCATCTGTAAAATTCTGAAAATATTGATTTTTCAGTTAGTACTGTGTTGGTATTTGCAAGGATGCCACCCGCCCATGGATTTTGGTAAGGTCCTATAGAAAAAACTTCACTAATAAGACTAACTCTGTTATTTCATTTTTTAGCTAACAAGGTATGGTAGTGAGTGCATGAAATTTGTCTTGTTTGATTTTGGTTATTTGTTATGAAGGGTACAGGGGATACATAATGAGGTACTGCCAACCAGCACTTCCAGAGCGCAGCTCTGGAGGAGGGAAGAGAGTGCAAAGGCCTCTCTGCTATCCCTGGGGCAGCACTCTGCTGTTTGCTGACACTCAGATCTAGGTCGCATTGTGGGGCCCCCCATACAACCATAGAGGAGCAGGGACCCTCCTCACAGCTTCAGGGCAGAGGGGAGGGCCTGCGATCATCCACAGATCAGAGCACAGGCAAATGATCAGTCAGAACCTCTCATAAGACCTTGGAAGAATTAAGGTCCCTGTGGGGTGTCCCAAAACCTCACCAAAGCCTTGGAAGTGCAGTAAATCACTCACAGGCTGAGGAAATGAGCAAACAACAGAAAAAGAAAAACTTAACCATAGAAAATTACTTTGGTCCCATGGAAGATCAAAATATACACTCAGAAGATGGCAAAGTCAAAGTTTCTGTATCCAAAACCTCCAAGAGAAATAGGAAATGGGATCAGGCAATAGAAGAACTCAAAAAAGACTTTGAAAAGCAAGTAAGGAAGGTAGAGGAAAAATTGGGAAGAGAAATGAGAGTGATGCAGGTAAATCATGAAAACCAAGACAGCAGCTTGGTGAAGGATGCAAAAAATATGCTGAAAAAAATTTTTAAAACCAGTTTAGGGGGCGGCTAGGTGGCGTAGTAGATAAAGCACTGGCCTTGGAGTCAGGAGTACCTGGGTTCAAATCTGGTCTCGGACACTTAATAATTACCTAGCTGTGTGGAACCTGGGCAAGCCACTTAACCCCATTTGCCTTGCAAAAAACCTAAAACAAACAAACAAACAAAAAAAAAAAAACCAGTTTAGGTTAAATGGAAAAAGCAACCCAAAAGGCAAATGAGGAGAAGAATGCCTTAAAAAGCAGAATTGGCCAGTTGGAAAAGGAGATAAACAAGTTCTCTGAAGAAAATAACTCCTTCAAATACAAAATGGAACTAGAAGAAGCTGATGACTTTGCAAGAAATCAAGAAACAATAAGACAAACCCAAAAGAACAAAACACTAGAAGAAAATGTGAAATATCTTATTGGAAAAACAACTGACCTGGAAAACAGATCTGGAAGAGATCATTTAAGAATCACTGGGCTATCTGAAAGTCATGACCAGGAAAAGAGTCTAGGCTTCATCTTTCAAGAAATAATGAAATAATGCAGCAGAATTGTCCTGAAATCCCAAGAAGTAAAGGGTAAAATATTGAGGAAACCCACTCCCAGGAACACTACAGCCAAATTCAAGAATTCAAGTCAAAGAGAAAATATTACAAGCTGCTAGAAACAAACAATTCAACTACCATGGCTCTATAGTCAGGATTACAGAGGATCTGGCAGCATCAACATTAAGGGCTCGTAGGGCTTGTAATATGATATTCAGGAAAGGCAAAAGATCTTGGTTTACAACTGAGAATCAACTCCCCAGCAAAACTGAGATCCTCTTTCGGGGAAAAGATGGACTTTCAAACTTCCCTTTGGAAACAAGCAGAGCTGAACATTAAATTTGATCTCCAAGTACAGGACTCAGGTGAAGCATAGAGAGAGTGGATGAGAAGGACTAACTATGAGAAACTTAATGATGCTGAACTGCTTGTATTCCTGCATGGGAAGAAGATACTGATAACTAAATATGAACTTTCTCATTTGTAAGAGCAATTAGAAGGAGCATATATAGACACAGCACAAGAAGGAGCTGAATATAATGGTACAATATAGTAAAAATATGGAGTCAATGGATGATAAAGGAAAATACTGGGAAGAAAAGAAAGGAAGAAGGGGCTAAGATATTTCACATAAGAGTCAAGAAAAAGCTTTTTCAATGGAGTTGAAGGGGGAAAGGGCAAGGGGGAACCATTTCTTATCAGAAATGGTTCAGTAAAGAAATAACATACACATTCAATAGGGTATAGAAATCTATCTTACCCTAGAGAAAAATGAGAGAAAAAGGACTGGGGGACAGGGAGAGAAGGGGGGAGTAGGTGATAGAAGGAGGGAAGATTGTGGGAAAGGGTAGTCAGATACAACACACTTCTGAGGAGGGACATGGTAAAGGAGAGAGAATAGAATAAAAGGAAGGGAGAAGAATAGAATGGAGGAAAATAGGGGGAAGAATAGAATGGAGGAAAATACAGTTAGGAATAGCAACTGTGGGAAAAAATATTGAAACAACTTCTGTGATGGACTTTACAATAAAGAATCATTCTAGACACAGAGCTGATGGAATCTAAACAAAGACTGAAGTACACTTTTTTCCCCTCTTCCTTTCTCTTGTGGTTTCTCTATCTTTTTTGGGGGAGAGGGGTTTATGTTTACTTTCATGACAAGATTATTATAATAATATGAAAATAAACCATAAAAATAAGAAGCAAAAGAATGAAAAGTTTATTAATGCAACACTTAAAAGACACAAAACATTTTAGCAGAAACAACCAAGTCCAACAGCTTTGAAAATAAAGAGCTGAATTTCTTGAATCATTTTAAAGCCCTGGAAACTTAAGTATGTAGATTTGCTGTTACATGTGATGTCTTTTTTATTGGTGTTAAGTACAGAAAAACAAAAAATTTTTAACAGGAAAATAAAGGTGATTTAAAAACTAGAAAAGATCCTTTTAAAAAGAAAAAAATAGGAAAATTTTACAAGTTGATAAAAAGCAAAGCCTTAAAAAAAAAACCCTGTTCTTACTTTACAATAATTTCAAGAATTCAGAATACATTTCTAAGATACATCACATCTGTTCAATTTGAAGGAGAGCTACATGGTGTCATCTTTTGGGAAAGCAATAGAACAGTAAACAAGAGTAATCACATGGTCATGACCTAGTCATTCCACTAAAAAAGTGTGGCAACCTAAGGGATCCAATGAGAGGCTTACAATGATGTCCATTTGCCTGATTTTCACTTACCAGGACAAGAACCACTGAAGACTTCTCCCTCTGGTATCCATGGTACATCTCGCTTCTCCAATAGGGAGATCATGTCCATTGTTGAAACAGGGATTCCTATATTCAGGGGAAAAAAATGAGAAAATGCTTAGAATACAAAAATATCTAAGCATTCAGTTCTACTCATTGAAAAATAGAAGGCAGGGCAGCTAGGTGGCTTAGTGGATAGAGCACCAGCCCTGGAGTCAGGAGGACCTGAGTTCAAAATCCAGCCTCAGACAACTCAATAATTACCTAGTTGTGTGTGACCCTGGGCAAGTCACTTAACCCTATTGCCTTGTTAAAAAAACATACTTGGAAAAAAACAGACTTGGAGAAAAGTAGGAAGCGGAGAAAAACATAGAAGGTGGAAGAGAGGAGCCTAGAAATAGACTTTTATATTCCAAGGGAATATGAATAATTCTAGGCCAAATTCTACATGCAACTGTACTGTCTATCCCAAACACTGACAGACAAGCTCTACAAGCTGTCTATCCAAATGCATCAAGCAATCTAGACAACAGATTACAGATGATCTTCTTCCCCTTGTCCTTCTATTTTTGTGTGTGATGATCTATTTAGAGTGCTCATAAGTTCTTTTCTAGAAGACTCCAAAATGTTCCAGGCTTGCTGCTACTTGGACAAAGTTATTCACAAACAAGAACACTAGGAGGACCTCACCATCCATGGAGAATCATCCTTCAAGTCAAATCAAATCAATAAACATTTATCAAGTGCCTTTTATCATGCTAACCTCTGAGAATACAAGAGAAAGGCAAAAAAAGAGCTCTTCTGTCAAAGAGCTCACAATCTAATGGAAGGAGATAGCATGCAAACAACTATGTACAAACAGGTGATAAACAAACATACATGTGCATACATACCCAAAATAAATTGGAGATTAACAAGAATAAAGGCCCTAGAACCAAGAGGAATGAGGAAAGGTCTCTCAGGAACTTAAGATTTTAGTTGAGACTTGAAAGAAGCCAGGGAGGCTGGGACAACTAGTAAAATGAATGTTTAATAGTTATACACACATAATCTAGTACATTGCTCTCTGTAAAGGGAAAGAGGAAGGAAGGGAGGGAGAAAAACAGGAAACTCAAAACCTTACCAAAAAATGATTATTGAAAACTATTATTTGCATGTTGTTGAAAAATTAAATAATTTTTAAAAAAAGAATGTCAAAAATTGTTTTTACATATAACTGAGAGAAATTATTAAGTAAATTTTTTTTAAAAAAAAAAAGAAAATACAAGGATTGGGATGCCAAAACAGAGAATTTTCTATTTAATGCTGGAGGCAGGAGTTAACTGAATCAGGAGGAGAGGAAAAGAAAGGGACATGATCATGTCTGTTTTCTAGAAAAAAACAATCAGACAGCTTGGACTGGAGTGAGGAGAGACTAGAGGCAGAGAAATTATCAGAAGCTGCTGTACCAACAGCCCAGACGTGGAGACCTACACCAGAGCGGAGACAATGTCAGAAGAGAGAAGGGATGGTATAGAAGGGATGTTATGAAGATAGAGGGTGAGAGAAACGAGTCACGGATGACAATAATTCTTGGGGGTGACAAGTGGTAACTTTAACAGTATGAAAAAGAGAAAGGGGGAGGAGTTTGTGGGGATATGAAGTTTTAGATTTCCAATAAGCAGGGGCAGCTAGGTGGCACAGTGGATAGAGCATCAGCTCTGGAGTTGGGAGGACCTGAGTTCAAATCTGACCTCAGACACTAAATAATTACCTAGCTGTGTGGCCTTGGGCAAGCCACTTAACCCCATTGTCTTGCAAAAAACCTAAAAAAAAAATTTCTTCAGATTTCCAATAAGCAGCTGGAGATGTGAACCTGGAGGTTATCAGAGGTTGGAAATAGATAAGCAGATCTGAGAGTGATCAGCATAGATCCATGGGAACTGATGAGATCACCAAACAAAAATTATAGAGGGAGAAAAGAGAGCCAAGGACTAAGCCTTGGTGAAGCCCAGGTAAAAAATCCAGCAAGAAACTGAAAAGGAGCAGTCAAGCAGATAGGAAAAGAAGCAGGAAATGGCAGTTTTGAAAACCTAGAGAGAAGAGTTATGTCTTTAACCGGTATTCTCTGATGGATCTTCTCTATTACAAGTTGAAACATCATTAGAGAACAAATATGGAAGTTGGGCTAGATTGCTTTTGGGAAATTTCAAAGTCTTTTTAATGATTACAAGTTTTCCTGGCAAAAAAGACCCACCTTTTTACTCTCAATATTCAGACAGAGAGATAGGGAATCTAACCGTCTCCAAAGACTTCTAAGTGAATATGACCCAATGGGCAATGAATAAGTTTACAGTGGGTCTGAACAGGGTGCAATACACATAATTGAGGAAAAATTCCAAAAAAAAAAAAAAAAAAAAAGAGAAATAAAAGACATAATCAAGAAAAAATTCAATAGGAAATGTCAGTGAGTTGGCTCCATGAGGAGGTTGAGAATCCAGGGGGCTGCCAGAGAACTGCACATGAGAAAGAGTGGAGGTAGGGATGGCAGATAGATCTGAGAGCACAAGCTCACGGAAGAACTTGGACATGGGTCATGTACTCTGAGTCTCAGAGGACTTACCCACAGAAACAAGGTTCTCGTAGTTCTCCAGCATCACATTCCTATACAAGTCCCTCTGGGCAGGATCCAGGTGTCTCCACTCATCCCAAGTGAAGTCCACGGCCACGTCTTTGAACGACATCGATTCCTAGATCAAACCCATAAGAGCTCAACCAGGGAACGTGCCTCCCAACATGTCTTCATTCCCTGTTTCTGGCGTGTTGCTATCTGAACTAGATTCAGGAATCAGTACTAAATCAAGTTCATATAAACTCCACAAAATCATAACCTCAATCTATGAATGTTCAGGAAACCCTTATAGTGGGCCAGGCACTGTACTAGCACTAGGAAGACAAAAAGAGGCAAAATCAATAAATAAATCAATCTCTGCTTTCTAGGAGCTTACAGTCTCCTGGGAGGAGACAACAAATGCATACAAATGCCCATCAAAGCCAAATAAAGCAGAGGGAAGCACTGGATTAAAAAAGGGTTGGGGAGACCAAGGGTCACTCCTCCCTCTCAAGCATCCCAAACTGCCTGACTGTTCCACATCTTTCTCCCTCTCTCCTCCCCTTGACAGAGAGCAATCAAAATAGGTTATTCATGTACAACTATGTTAAACATATCTCCACATTAATCATGCTGTGAAAGAATCAGAATAAAAGGGGGGAAAAAAACAAAATAGAGCAATTTTAAAACTTGAAGATAGTAAGCTTTGGTCTGCATTCAGACTCCAAAGTTCCCTCTTTGGACTGGATGGTATTCCCCATCACAAGTCCTTTAGAATTGTCTTGGATCATTATACTGCTGAGATGAGCCAATCCATGATCATCACATGATGTGGCTGTTAATGTGAATAGCATTTTCCTGGTTCTGCTCGCTTTACTCCACATCAGCTCGTGTAAGTCTTTCCAGGCTTTTCTGAAGTCCAGCTGATCATGATTTCTTCCAGAACAGTGATATCTCATCCCAGACACATACCAGTTTGTTTAGCCATCCCCTAATCGATAGGCATCCTCTCAATTTTCAATTCTTTGCCACTATAAAAAGAGCTGTTTATAAATACTTTTGTACATGTGGGTTATCAGAACTGTTTCCACTTTTATGATCTCTTTGGGATACAGACCTAGAAGGGGCATTTGTTGGATCAAAGAGTATGCACAGTTTTATTGCCCTCTGGGCATATGGAATTCAAAATCTTATAAAAATGAATGTTAAAAACTATCTTTCCATGTAATTAGAAAAAAAAATAAAATACTATTTATAGTTTTTTAAAAAACACTGCAAAGTTTCCCAAATGGTGTTCTGCTTTCTTCCATTTGTTTAGTTATAGGTCTATTTCCTTTTCAAACTGCACTGTGTAATAACATATGAATTTGAGGACCAATAACAAGGCCAATCACTGTGCCTGCTTTTCACATCTTGGACAAGTCATTTTTCTCTGGCTTTTCCACTGGGAATATCTAGGTCAAAGTACTTCGAAAGCTTTTTGATACTGTCCAGGAGACTCACCAATGTGCTGATTCTTAATGAAGTCAGATCAAGGCTGTACTCACAAGAAGGAGGGTTTGGAAAATATTCTAAAGATACCCTTTTCTGAGAGATTTGATTATTTTTCTCTTGTGTTTAATAATTAATTACTGAATTATATACTAGAAGTTTTTTCCCACCCTGTAGGCTATTCAGACTTTGAAATGCTAAACTGATACTGAGGAAGAACTCAGATTTGTTCAAAGGATAAAGTTAGGTTAATTGATGGATTCCAGCCAATTGTGTTTTACTCAAGACAGATCTGGGAAAATGAGGATTCTCCCTTTTGATAGATGGGCAACATGGATACAAATAATTCTTGTCAACCAAAATCGAGTAATCCCAGTCTTAACCCCATCCCCTCATTAGAATAAATTCACCTCTCATTATAATATTCATTCTTCTCATTACTTGCAGAGTTGGCTGCCTCCCTCAGGAACACCCATTCTTCCAAGGGCATAAAAGCATTGAGTGGTTCCATGACTGGTCTTTGGTCTAAGAGAGAGGGCCAAATGACCAGTCTTTTATTAATAATATGCTAACATTATTGATAAAATGATCAATTATTCAGAAATTATGTCTCAAACTTTTTTGTCACATTTCTGTGACGAACCTTGAACAGGACAGTTTCTGTGACTGCAGTAGTCTCCCTCTCTGAAGCTATGCTTGATATAAGTAATTTAGAAGTCATTCAAAAATTCTGTAGCTGTATCAACCAAGTAAGCTTCTATTACCTTAACCTATCCATGGGACACACCATGGTAGAAGAGAAGCTTCAGCAGTGTTTTTGCCCTATAGGATCAAATACTCACTTCTAGTCAACCATCAACCTTCTACTCTCTGCATCTTTCACTAGATTGACCAGCTGAGCACTATAGAGCAGGAATGTCAAACACACAGCCAGGCCACACTGAGGCAAAAACACTATGAGTTCAAATCAGACCCCAGACACTCACTAGTTTGTTTGACCCTGGCCAAATCACCTAATAACAACCTGTTTTGACTTGGAAATCACTGCTGCGGAGAGGACTTTTTGAATAGGACCACTTGGTTCCCTTCTCATGCTTTCAGACCCTGTTATACCTGTGCATATTTTTTCCCTCAGAAAAATTTTGTAGGGATGAAAAGTAGTTCAAGGGATCTACAGATTTTTTTTTAGGTTTTTTTTTTTTGCAAGGCAAACGGGGTTAAGTGGCTTGCCCAAGGCCACACAGCTAGGTAATTATTAAGTGTCTGACACCGGATTTGAACCCAGGTACTCCTGACTCCAGGGCTGGTGCTTTATCCACTACACCACCTAGCCGCCCTGATCTACAGATATTTTTTAAGAATCTTTTCTGGAATAACATCTGGGGATCTCTTCTAAGCCACTAATATTCTTTCATGAGTTCTTGGAAACTCTTCCTTCAGTGCTCTCAAAACCATGCACTCCCTCAGGGATCTCTTATGTCAATAGGACCTATTCTGTTGGTTTATTCTTTATGTTTTTCATGTTGTTTACATTTCCCCTTGCTCCAAGGGAAAGTTTGTAAATTTGGAATATAAATGTGGTGGCTCCAATGTCCCTGATAGCTAACAGGTCTCCTGACAAATATTTCCCATTTTCTTTGTTGTCCTCATTGGCCTTTTGTCCATAACTATTATCAGGATAATCTGATTTAAATGACTCATGCCAAGCTTTCTAGAAACTTGCTTATCCCTCTGTTCCTTATTAATAAGGGTGATATTCTTCATAATAATAGATTTACAGAGTTGGATGGGACCTTAGGGGCCTCTAGTTCAAGAAATAGCCATTTAAGATCTCTGTATATAACAATACTGATGAGTGGTCACTGAGCTTTTTCTTTAGGACCTTCACTAAGACCCCACACACACTCTCTCCTTTGGCAACTTATTCCCCATTTTGATAGATTTAATTGTCAGAAAACCATCTTCTTCTTGTGAGTGCTACAGACTGATGCTAGTGAGGTCCTCTGCCCTCAAGCAGAACAAAAGTACTCTTTTCTTTTAAATTCCTTCAAAAGTATCGGCAAAGCACTCACGTAAATCGTGTCTTCTCTAACCTAAATAACCAGACCATTCGACCCATGTAAATATTGGGTATCATCATCGTAATCATTCTGTATAGCTTCCTCTAGACACTCTCTACGTAAAAAGTGGGGCAACACTGTTCCCCAGACTCTAGAAGTACAGCACCAGTAGGAAATACCAAGGAAGGACATCTTCTGTGTCTCCTACACCCTCCTTCCCTCACAGCTTCGTTCATCCTATATAGCTCCTTCCTTGGCTTCTCCTGGCCTCTCTCTTTTGCCCCATCTCTGTATGAGACTCCCACTCATCTCTTCATGTTTACTAGTTGTTTGACCCTGGCCAAATCCCGTAACAACGGAACAAGTGGCCCACAGGGATCCTTATACACAGTCGAACAATCTGTTTTGTCTATCCTACAGTGAAACCTAGGGACGGTTTAAGTTTCCTTGGGTCAATGTTTGCTAAATTGTAGGAGGAAAACTCTTAAAATCCGAAGGCATCTTTGAGATCGGCTAGTCCGACCTTTGGACAGACCTTTCCCGAAGCTCTTTTCAAATCATACCCACTGGACCGAAAACTCCGGGATTCCTATTCTGAAGGGCCGCCCTGCCCCGGCACGGAGCACAGCAGTCACGTGGCCCGGGAGGGGAAGACCGTGAACTTGAACTCACCTGAGCGAGGGGCGGGGGCCCACAGGTCACGCCCTCCTCCTCCTCCTCCGAGCGCCAGGGCCGGGGCAGAGCCGTCCGGGGAGGCGGGGCTGGTCCGGGAGAGAGAAGCAGCGGGTCAGCGCCCCCAGCCCGGCCTCGGGACCCCCGCCAGGCCCGTCCTCAGGAAGCGCAGCCTGTCCGGGTGGGCGCTGGGGGCGGCTCGGGGCCCGGGGCGTCACCCTCCTCGCCCCGCCCCCATCCTCACCTGGGTCCGGCAGCAGCAGGGGGGCCCCGTGCTCCGGGGGCCCCCCGACCTCCATGGTCACCCCCTCCTCCTCTCTCGGTTCTCACTGCTCGGGCTCAGGGGCTTCTCGGCCCATCTGGCCGGGGGGTTCCCCCGTTTGGAGGGCGCCCCTGGGGCTCTTCCCAGCCCCCCCGAGAATGGGGGCGGCCTCCGAGCCCAGCCAAGCCCCGGGAGCGGAGTCGGGGGGCGCCGGGGCGGCCCCGCCCCCCCGGCCCCGCCGCGGCTCCGCGAGCCCCAGGCCCGGGGGCGCCCCCACCCCACGCACCCCCTCACGCACACCCCGTCACGCCCCTCCTCCCACCTCGGGCCCCAAACATTCCCTGGCAGGCACACACGTGCAGCGCGCGCCAGCGGCCGCGCCTGCGCACTCGGCCCGCCCTGCCCCCAAGGAAGTCGGCTCCCGAAGCTGGCCCGGGGCAAACGGAAGCGACGGCGCGACGCGCGTGCGCACTGCCGCAGTCACGGGCCGGGCCCACGGCTCCGAGGCGCGCGACCCGGGAGCCCGGCGCGGACCGGGCTTGGCGCCTGCGCACTGGCTCGCTCACGCGCCCGCCCAACCGGCGGGCCTAAAGCCTAAAGCTCGGCCGGAGCCCGGCCCTGAAAGCGTCAGCGCCGTGCGCTCGGCCGCAAGCCCCGAGGAGAGGCGACGGCCGCGAAGCCGCCGGGCCCGGAGGCGCATCGCCAGGCATTCTGGGAAATGGATTCCGGACACAGCCGGCCGACCCGCGCCTCGGGGCGCACGCTCTGCGCCGGACTCCATCTCCCAGAAGGCTCGGCGGCGCCTTCCCGGCTGCCCCGCCCCTGCGTGCGGGGCCCGCCCCCGACCCGGGCCCTCCCCGCCGGCCCCCGTGGGCCCGACTTCCGGTTTCTCGTCTTTAACTAGGGGGACGCGGGAGCGTCTCCCTCCCGGGGCGGTCAGTGCTCTGGCGCGCGGGGCACAGGGGGGCCCCGCCGGGGCTGCCTCCCCACCGGGCCGCGAGGGCCCCCGGAGCCGGGCCTGGCAGCGGGAGGAGGGCACGCAAGGACCTGGAGCATGTAAAATGCCGTGTCCGGGCCTTGCGTGGGGGCTTCCTCCCGAGCGCTCCCCCGGGCTCCCCCGGGCTCCCCGGGGCGCCCCTTCTTTCTGTGCCCCGGCCCTCCCGGCTCGGTCACCCGGGCCGCGTCGCCAACTGGCAGCCCCCAGGAAGCCCGGCGCCGCTGCCCGAGGAGCTGCCCTCCCCGGCACAGCTGGCAGCCTTGGGCCTACCGAGGAGGACAGGAAGGCCCGCTGGAGTGAGGCGGGCACCTCACCCGGCGGGGGGCGGGCACCTCACCCGGCGGGAGGCGGGCACCTCACCCGGCGGGAGGCGGGCACCTCACCCGGCGGGGGGCGGGCACCTCACCCGGCGGGGGGCGGGCACCTCACCTGGCAGGAGGCGGGCACCTCCCCCTGCGGGAGGCACCAGGTAGCATATGAGGTCATTCACAGTCTTCAGAACTCTCTCCCCTCCCTCTTGGGCGTTAATAGGCTCGTGGAGTCTGAGGTACAGTCTAAGAGGTCCACCCATCCCATGACAGGCCCCTAATGTGAGCCCCCCGTCATACAACACATGTATGCTGCTGAGCCCCAACCCCCGGGGGTGGGATAACATTCCATGACCTAACGGTGCAAACTCAGTTGCATTAGGTCAAGATCTCCAGGTCACTCTTGACTGGTTAAGGACTAGTTTCTTCTAATCTGGGGTTTGTCATCTTTGGGAAACTCCCCGTTTTGTGATTGGCAGGGTCCATTCCTCCTCTCTAATGATTTTTTTTAGGTTTTTGCAAGGCAAACAGTTAAGTGGCTTGCCCAAGGCCACACAGCTAGGTCATTATGAAGAGTCTGAGACCGGATTTGAACCCAGGTCCTCCTGACTCCAGGGCCGGTGCTTTATCCACGACGCCACCTAGCCACCCCTGTAATGGATTTTAAAGGGACCCCCCTCCACACCAACACCCTATATTCCTCACAGCCACAGACATCAGACAGCCAAGCATGGTCTGCTTCTCCCACTAAGTCCCATTCTTCTTGGCAAGGGAATTTCCAAGCAGGAACTACCCAGAAGTTACTAAATTCCACGTATCATTTAAGTGGTAACTCTACTCAGTGTTCCTAGAGAGAGTTCAGAAAGAGAAAAAGGAACCCAGATGTACAAATATATAGCAGTTCCTGATTTTTGCAGTGGCAAAGAAGTGCAGTGACATTCTCCAGAAAATGTAAACTACCTTGAATAAATATAAATAGTTAAAAAAAAAAAAGTCCCAACTATCCTATAAGAGGATTTGGACAGCTGAGTAGCACAGTGGATAGGGATAGAGCATAGGCTTTGAAGTCAAGAAGATGGGAGTTCAAATCCAGCCTCAGACACTGATTACCTACTAGCTGTGTAATCTTGGGCAAGTCACTTAACCCTGGGTGTCTCAGATCCAGGACCATCTCCAGTCATCCCTATTCATATTTGACCCCTGGACCCTGATGGTTCCAGAGGAGAAAGTAAAGCTAGTGACTTAGCATACCCCCCCACTCAAGTACTTGCCATGGCATCATCTTCCTGATGTCATGGTCTTCAAGAAGGAAGGACAAACATCATCATCATCATTATTATTATTATTATTATTATTATTATTATTATTATTATTATTATAAGAGAACTTTCACATGACCTTGAGCCCTCTCTGCCACTAGGCTCTCTTTATTCAGTTTCTATATAATTCTTGACCTAACCTGGGAATAATGCAGGAATCCCTTTTACTTTATCCTATTGCCAACCAGGATGACTGGTTAGTAAGCTTCCCCCAATTAATCCATTTTATCCTAATAAATTAAAAACTATTAACAACCAAGCTGGCATGGCCCTCCCTTTCTTAGGTATCTCAGCATCCACTCAGAAGATGTGCCACCCTACAATTGACATAATCAGGACAAAACAGAATGTTTCTCATATTTGGAATAATCAACCAGATACTGAAGGAAATGGACTTGGGGATTGAGGCCTCCACAGGGAAATCCTGGTCATCTCACTTCAGATCCCTGAGAGAAAGAGGTAGCCTGTCTGCAGGAGGAATTCCCAGATTGGTCACCCATATCCTAATGGATGTTAGACCAGGTGGCCTGTGCTGCAGGAGTAACAAGTCACCTGGAAAAGACACATTGGGTTGTGCTTGACAGACTTCTTAGAGAATCAACTAAAAAACTAAAATGATTAACAACAATAAAAAAAGATGATTAACAACTTTAACTATAGGATATAAAATTAACCCACATAAATCACCAGCATATCTACTTATTACTAATATAAAGTCCTGCAGCTAAAGATAAATTAGATTTAAAATAACTGCAGATAATGTAGTCTTCCTGCCAAGACATATCCAACAAGCATGTAAACTTAATTACAAAAGACCTCACACCAAGACAGGGCGAAACAACTGGAACAATATTCATTGCTCATGAATAGAATAAAAGTGGCAAAACTACCTAAACTAATCTACTTCTTCAAGGCCGTACCAACCAAACGACCAAAAGTTGTTGCATAGAATTAGAAAAATAACAATTCATCTGGAATAAAAAATGGTCAAAAATGAAAAAAGGAATCCATAAAAAATGTAAAGATAACATGGTCATACCAGATCTCAAACTATTATAAAATGGCATTCTCCAAAATAATCCATTACTGGCTAAGAAATGGAGTAGTGGATAAGATTAGATACATAATACATTGACTAATGGATCATTAAGTCAGTAATTTCCATTCAAGTGAAAGTCCACAAGCTACTCAGAAGAAGGGTGGTCCTGAACTGCAGGTGGAATATCTATATCTGAAAAAAGGTTTAAGAGGATGTCCTTAGCATGGCCAAAGACAGAATTCTCTTGACTCAGTTGCCATATGGTGTTACTTCCTTTTGAACAGGAATTTTTCCCCACCTGGTTATCTTGATCTGATGAAATTACTTCAAGATAGTTTGTAAAGGGTGATTCTGAAATCAAACCAAACTAAATGCTTTATTCTGGCATACATGTGTTGAATCCTTTTGTGCCTTTAGGCTTAGGCCTGAATGGCCATTTTTGATACTGTTATAATCAAGTCCCTTTTTTCCTTTTCTAGCTAATTTCTATAATCAAAACCAGAGGTCAGTAGAAGATAATGGCCACAGTGCAATTATGTAAGATCTGTTTCCAGTCTTGAGTGTATAGTCATTTCATGTCCCAAATAGCCTAATAGTTATATAGGCCTGTATAAGATGAAGTCCTTGCAGTCAGGTATAAGATTAAGTTCTTTTAGAATGCTATGTGTCGGGGCAGCTAGGTGGCACAGTGGATACAGCACCAGCTTTGTAGTCAGGAGGACCTGAGTTCAAATCCAGCCTCAGCCACTTAATAATGACCTAGCTGTGTGGCCTTGGGCAAGTCACTTAACCCCATTGCCTTGCAAAAACTTAAATAAATAAATAAATAAATAAATAAAAATAGAATGCTGTGTGTGTAGTTGGGCAAAGGTTAAAAAAAGTTTGTGAAATGAATTCTTTGAATTTATTTTTGAAAATCTTTGAATTTTTTAGGTTAAAGTTAGAAACCTCTTTTACTGTAAAGAATAGAATTTCATTACAATCAGTCATGTTAGTGGAGAGTAATTTTGTATAACATCTGTTCCATTTGAATAGGGTTAACAAGTGACCAGGTTTTACTATAGACCATTTATTTGATACACATTGTTTTCTGTACACAATTGGGAATAATAATTTGGTGTATCTACACAGATCTTCCCAAGTCTTTTGTTACAATGGGAATAAAAGTCAGCCTCTTTTAAGAAAGTTCATTTCTGAAACCATTGAATGAATGAATGTTTGTCCTTCAGACTTGAAGAAGACAGCAACAGCAGGGAGGTGATGCCAAGAGAAGCATATGAATTGGATTTGAGTAAGGGGGGCTATAGCAACAGCCTCACTTTCTCCTCCAGAGCCATCTGGGTCCAGTGGCCAGATAGAAAATCAAAACGACTGGAGATGGCCCTGGATGGGGGAGCAATCAGGGTGAAGTGACTTGCCCAAGGTCGCACAGCTAGTAAGTGTCAATGTCTAAGATTGGACTTGAACTCAGGTCCTCCTGACTTCAGGGCCAGTGCTTTAACCCTGCACCACCTGATGGTACCCTATTGTTAATAAGTTCAGAACCACAAGGTTTAAATGAATTTTCACCACATGAATTATCTATTGGAGAAGTAAAAGCTAGTGGCTGCACAGAGATGTATTTTGGAAAAGATTTTAGTAGGAACATCTAAAGACTTCCATTACAGGCAACTTGTAACCAGAGAAGCAAACCTACAAGAGGAGACCTATCCCAGAATGTTCAGGAAAAGTTGTTCCGGATCCCCAGTAACTACATGAGACATCTGAGAGCCAAGATAACTTTTGCTGACTCAATGAACATTAGGAATGGATTACTAAAATACAAAAAGACTTGATGTTAGTAATGGTCATTGTTGCTACTATGGGCCTTTGGCTTTTTCTTTCACTGTATCGCTATGCTGAGTTCTGTTACCTTGATGGTGTTAACCAAGTTTTTACTGAGCCATCGCTAACCTAAATGTGACAAATTAGACCTGAGACAGAGAACCAGTAAATTAGATGGTGGTTTATTAATTACTCTCTTAGCAAGGAACCAATTTACAAATCATGGAATTCCTCCCTTCCTTGGAGCTCCTCCTTGCTGTTGTGGAGCCAGATAATGTAAACATGCTCTCAGCTGGGCAGATGGATCATAGAACAAGCAGATCTTAAGGATAAGCCTTCCAAGCAGGACAGTAATTACATTACATTACAATAAGTACATCACCTAGAACCCTCCAAGTAGGAGTCCTATGGGAACAGGTTTCATGATGTTTTTATGGTTACAAATTATATTGATACACTTCACAATTCAGGGGAAAATGCAGGAATTAGGATTAAAACAAATTACTACTAGCTACTTTGTTTTCATTGTTTTCCCAGGCCCTGAGCCTGCCTGTAAAAAGGATCTCTAAAAACAAAATTACTATTAAATTCATTACACATAATCAATATAAAAATCATAATTTTTGACAGTGTCATTTGAATTTTCCATTCAATTTAGTCCATGAATTTAGATATACTTACCATGGCTTAAACTGTGATTGTTCATACATTGAGCAATCAGGGTAAATTGCAATTGGTCTCCTATTCACAAAAAAGAAAAAATCTAATAATTCTCATCCTATTTTGTAATTGATTCTTTTCCATTTCACCCTTGGGAAAGTTCTCCTGCCTGAGATTGAGATGTGTCTGAGTTATCTTACTGGGAGTTACACTGTTCCAAAAGGAAGCCTTTTGCCAAAAAAAGCCAGTCGAGAGGCTATAGTGGGCCAAAGTCTTGTTCACTCCCAGACACCTTTTCCACTGTTCCCTGGCTGATCTTGCTGAGTTGTGCACCTCAAACCAGCTTTGCAAATCACTATATCAGCAAAATAGTTCCCAGGAAAAGACTGTCCATTCTTTACCCTAAATCCTCCCTGAACTGAGGTTTTGTGATTTTTTTTTCAAGCATAAGGTGTCCCTGTCTCTCCTAGGCTGTGGGCTCCATTACTCAGTGTGGATTGCCCTAGCATTGTTTTTAATTTTCCTTAATTAAACTTTTTTGCCTTCAAATCTACTTGGACTGTTTTTGAGGGATAGGCTTCACCTAGTTGACACCCCTAATATGGCATAAAATTGCTCTATGTTTCTTTGCCTCTGAACTTAGATCAGAAATTCATCTACCCTACAATCAATTAAGTTTCAAAATCTCATTTTCTCACTAATCACCAAATGTCATTGACTCTTCCCTTGCCTCCTAGAGGGTGGGGTGGAAGAAGATTGGAACGATTGTGGTTGGTCATTTTCTTCTTGGTCATGCTGCTTGCATTAGTGGTGTGGGTTGTGCCTCCAAGGTAGTTCACTGGTAGGCTCCTCTGCTTCTGCCGTCTTAGCAAAGCTGCATGTACCATGCAGGGAACCTTGCAGAAGACACCATGGGGAAGAATGTTTGACAACATGACTATTATGGTCATGTCTTTCAAGACACTACACATTTTTTAATTGATATTTTATTTTTCCAATCACATGAAAGTTTTTCCACATTCATCTGCATGCATATGCATATTTTTAAGTTACATAGTTTCTTCCCCCCCTGACTTCCCAGCCCCCTTCCCTTAGTGGTGAACAGTCTGGTGAACATTTTACATGCACATCTATGTTTAACATGTTTACATTTTAGTCATTTTCTGTATGAGAATTAGGATGAAGGGAAAAGAAAGAAAACCATGGGATGAGAAGGAGAAACATCAGAATATTTTTAAAAAATGAACATACTTGTTTTTTTGTAGTTTCTTGGTTTTGTTTGTCTGGAAGTGAAATAGCAGTGTCCAAAGCAGATCTCCCAGGATTGTCCTGGCTCTCTGGACTGCCGAGAGGAGCTCCATCTGTCAGAGTTGATCAGCTCTCACAATGTTGTTGTTAATGTGTACAAATGGCTCTGCTTTTTTCACTACCGAGGACTATACATCTTTAGCCTGTATCAGATAACTTGCTTTCTCAATGAGGGGATTGCAGTGGGAGGAAAGGAGAGAATTGGAATTTGAGGTTTTAAAAGTGAAACTTGAAACTTTGTTGCTTATAACCAGGGGGAAATAAAATGAAATAAAATACAAAAAAAAAGAAGAATGGATGAGCAGGTCCTGAGGGACGCAGTCTCTAGTGGGAACCACACCAGGAGTTGGTGTGAGGATCCATTTTACTTTGTCCTGATGTCAGCCAGCACTGACCTCTGGTGAGTCAGCTCCCCCAACGAGCCTGATAAAAGCTGGCAACAGCCAAGCTGCACGGCCCTACCATTGGCAGGATCAGGGAAGAATAGAACCTGCCCCCTTACAGCGAGAAATGGTTTCTGAGAAAACCGAGAAGATTGCTATGAACTGATGCGAACTGACGTGAATATGACAATTTTTCAGGGTTGACAATATGGTAAAGAGAGAGACTTTTTTTGCACCTGGTTAATGTGGAAGTTGTCTTCCTCAACTATATACATATTAAAAATAAAATTTAATTTTAAAAAAGGAATTCCTTAATTCTTCCTCTGGAAGAAAAGCTTTATTATTCCATGATCTGGTTGATCCTTCAGGGCAGAGGTATCAAACAGGTGAACCAGATTAAAATGTAGTGGGGAAATGGTTAACAAAATAAATGCAAACACACTAAAACAGAGGCAACATTACATTTTAAAAGTAAATCAATATGTGAATTGAAGAATCCCATGAGAGCTTAATGACCCCTGATATTTGTATTGGGCACCACTGGTCTAGACAAGGAGTCCTAATGTCCTAATGGTCGCTTCAGGCGATCCAGCTTTCCCAATAAGGGAGATAAAGATCCTCCATCGGGCGTCGATAGAGCACCCTGCAGTCAGGAGGACCTGGGTTCATGCATTTGAGCTTCTGCCCACACTAGGCTGATTCAGAATTTTGGACCTTGACTAAACGGATCTGGTTTCAATTGGGTTTTGTGCCATACACTCCTCTTTACTGTCCTTTTGTAGTGGTTTTAAAAATTGGATATTATGGGCGGCTAGGTGGTGCAGTGAATAGAGCACTGGCCTTGGAGTCAGGAGGACCTGAGTTCAAATCCGACCTTAGCTGTGTGGCCTTGGGCAAGCCACTTAACCCCATTTAATGCCTTACAAAAACCTAAAATAAAAGATCCTCCATCCCCAGTCTCGGTCCAGGTGCTGGAATCATAGACCCCCAAAAGTTGGTAGGGGTCATTTTGCAGGGGAGGAAACCTTTCATATATTTGTTTTTCACAAGGTAATAGGGTTTCAAGTAGCTTGCCCAAGGTCACCCAGCTAGGTAATCAAGTGTCTGAGGTGGGATTTGAACTCAGGTTCCCCCGACTCCAGTGAGCCCAGTAGGCCCCCGCGCCCCCCAGGCCCCGCGCAGGGCTCAGACTACCGCTGGGAAGGGAGGGAGGGGCCTCCATGGGAGACCCGGGCTTCCTGCTGTGGGACTACAGTTCCCAGAATGCAACCCTCTGCCACGCAGTGTTTGGGCCCCCTCTGCGTCAGTCCGCAGCGCGTGATGCATTGTGGGAGTGGATCGCTCCGGACTGCGCGGTGGGAGGCCCCGGGCTCCCCGGCGCCGGCTCCGTCCCCTTCTGTGCCTGCAGCGGGCGCTCGAGAGTTGAGATGAGTGAGCCGGGAGGAGCTGCGCACGCGCGGACCCGGCTCCGTGCTCTCCCTCCCCCATGCCTGCTGGGAGGTGCGCATGCGCGGTGTCGCGCCGCGCCCCCCCACCCTTACTGTGGAGTCGTGGGTGAGGGCTCGGATCCGGCTTCCCCTCCCCCTTCCCGTGAACCCTGGGGGAGGGTCCTCACGTGACTTCACACGTGGGGGGTGTTTGTTTTGATGGTGACAGTCACGTGTGAGTGCACGCGTGTCTGGAAGGGAGCCCCGCCCCCAGCCTGCCCCGCCCGGCCCCTTGGGCCCCCATCCCGCCAGCACTTATCCAGCGCCTGCTGTATACCTGCCTCCCCTGGGGGCGCCCCAACACGGGTGGGAGGCTCTGAGGTCTCCGCCACGCCAGCCGGACCGTCTGTGGAAGGAAACGTGACGGGCCCGCGTGCCGGCCTGCGTGGGGCGCGTGTCTGTGGGAGAAGGGGGCGGACGCGCGTGGGCGCAGCGTGTCGCCCCGCAGAAGAGCGCCCACGCGTGCGCGTGTCCCCCGTGCAGGCGGGCTCAGCAGTCCCGCGTGTCTCCGGCTGCCCAGGGCTCAGAGGGCCCTGCGTGAGTGTGTAAAGTGCGTGTGCGTGTGGCCGAGCCCTCGCCCCCGCCCTGGCAGTGCCCGGGGGCCCAGCTGGCAGTGCCCGGCCCACAGGGCCAGGCCGGGTGGTGCCCGGGATGCCCGGGGCCAGAGGAAGCCCCGCCCTTGTCCGTAGATGACTGATGTGACCCTGGGTGGCAGGATTCCCTTCCAGCCCCCGGGACGGAGAGACGGAGCCGAGAGTGCCAGCTCCCGCCCCGGTGCCCACGGGAGCCTTCTGTGGGGCACCGCTTCCCTTCTGCACCTGCACAGAATGATGCTTCACCTGCAGCGGTTCCCCTGCAGCGCGTCCCGGTGTTCACCTGCAGCACGTCCCAGTGTTCACCTGCAGTGTGGTCCCGGTGTTCACCTGCAGCGCGTCCCGGTGTTCACCTGCAGTGTGGTCCCCCGTGTTCACCTGCAGTGTGGTCCCCCGTGTTCACCTGCAGCGGTCCCGGTGTTCACCTGCAGCGTGGTCCTGGTGTTCACCTGCAGCGTGGTCCCCCGTGTTCACCTGCAGCGTGGTCCCGGTGTTCACCTGCAGCGTGGTCCCCAGTGTTCACCTGCAGCGCGGTCCCGGTGTTCACCTGCAGCGCGGTCCCGGTGTTCACCTGCAGCGCGTCCCGGTGTTCACCTGCAGCGCGTCCCGGTGTTCACCTGCAGTGTGGTCCCCCGTGTTCACCTGCAGCGTAGTCCCGGTGTTCACCTGCAGTGTGGTCCCCCGTGTTCACCTGCAGCGCGGTCCCGGTGTTCACCTGCAGCGCGGTCCCGGTGTTCACCTGCAGCGCGTCCCGGTGTTCACCTGCAGCGCGTCCCGGTGTTCACCTGCAGTGTGGTCCCCCGTGTTCACCTGCAGCGCGGTCCCGGTGTTCACCTGCAGTGTGGTCCCCCGTGTTCACCTGCAGCGCGGTCCCGGTGTTCACCTGCAGTGTGGTCCCCCGTGTTCACCTGCAGCGCGGTCCCGGTGTTCACCTGCAGCGCGTCCCGGTGTTCACCTGCAGCGCGTCCCGGTGTTCACCTGCAGCGTGGTCCCCGGTGTTCACCTGCAACGCATCCGGGTGTTCACCTGCAGCGCGTCCCGGTGTTCACCTGCAGCGCGGTCCCGGTGTTCACCTGCAGCGCGGTCCTGGTGTTCACTTGCAGCGTGTCCCGGTGTTCACCTGCAGCGCGGTCCTGGTGTTCACCTGCAGCGTGTCCCGGTGTTCACCTGCAGCGCGGTCCTGGTGTTCACTTGCAGCGCGTCCCGGTGTTCACTTGCAGCGCGGTCCCGGTGTTCACCTGCAGCGCGGTCCTGGTGTTCACCTGCAGTGTGGTCCCGGTGTTCACCTGCAGCGCGGTCCCGGTGTTCACCTGCAGTGTGGTCCCGGTGTTCACCTGCAGCGCGGTCCCGGTGTTCACCTGCAGTGTGGTCCCGGTGTTCACCTGCAGCGCGGTCCCGGTGTTCACCTGCAGTGTGGTCCCGGTGTTCACCTGCAGCGCGGTCCCGGTGTTCACCTGCAGTGTGGTCCCGGTGTTCACCTGCAGCGCGGTCCTGGTGTTCACCTGCAGTGTGGTCCCCGTGTTCACCTGCAGCGCGTCCCGGTGTTCACCTGCAGCACGGTCCTGGTGTTCACCTGCAGTGTGGTCCCCGTGTTCACCTGCAGCGCGTCCCGGTGTTCACCTGCAGCACGGTCCCGGTGTTCCCCTGCAGCGCGGTCCTGGTGTTCACCTGCAGTGTGGTCCCGGTGTTCCCCTGCAGCGCGTCCCGGTGTTCACCTGCAGCGCGGTCCTGGTGTTCACCTGCAGTGTGGTCCCGGTGTTCCCCTGCAGCGCGTCCCGGTGTTCACCTGCAGCACGTCCCAGTGTTCACCTGCAGTGTGGTCCCGGTGTTCCCCTGCAGCGCGGTCCTGGTGTTCACCTGCAGTGTGGTCCCGGTGTTCCCCTGCAGCGCGGTCCTGGTGTTCACCTGCAGCGCGGTCCTGGTGTTCACCTGCAGTGTGGTCCCGGTGTTCCCCTGCAGCGCGTCCCGGTGTTCACCTGCAGCGTGGTCCCGGTGTTCACCTGCAGCGTGGTCCCCAGTGTTCACCTGCAGTGTGGTCCCCAGTGTTCACCTGCAGTGTGGTCCCGGTGTTCACCTGCAGTGTGGTCCCCCGTGTTCACCTGCAGCGCGGTCCCGGTGTTCACCTGCAGCGCGGTCCCGGTGTTCACCTGCAGCGCGTCCCGGTGTTCACCTGCAGTGTGGTCCCCCGTGTTCACCTGCAGCGCGGTCCCGGTGTTCACCTGCAGCGTGGTCCCCCGTGTTCACCTGCAGCGCGGTCCCGGTGTTCACCTGCAGCGCGTCCCGGTGTTCACCTGCAGCGCGTCCCGGTGTTCACCTGCAGCGTGGTCCCCGGTGTTCACCTGCAACGCATCCGGGTGTTCACCTGCAGCGCGTCCCGGTGTTCACCTGCAGCGCGGTCCCGGTGTTCACCTGCAGCGCGGTCCCGGTGTTCACCTGCAGCGCGTCCCGGTGTTCACCTGCAGCGT
The DNA here is from genome assembly GCF_037893015.1 of Macrotis lagotis. NCBI lineage: Eukaryota > Metazoa > Chordata > Mammalia > Peramelemorphia > Peramelidae > Macrotis > Macrotis lagotis. The sequence goes on along the minus strand of NC_133662.1, from coordinate 264,406,743 downwards.
GGTCCCCGGTATCCGGGTGTTCACCTGCAGCGCGTCCCGGTGTTCACCTGCAGCGCGTCCCGGTGTTCACCTGCAGCGTGGTCCCCGGTGTTCACCTGCAACGCATCCGGGTGTTCACCTGCAGCGCGTCCCGGTGTTCACCTGCAGCGCGGTCCCGGTGTTCACCTGCAGCGCGTCCCGGTGTTCACCTGCAGCGCGGTCCTGGTGTTCACTTGCAGCGTGTCCCGGTGTTCACCTGCAGCGCGGTCCTGGTGTTCACTTGCAGCGCGTCCCGGTGTTCACTTGCAGCGCGGTCCCGGTGTTCACCTGCAGCGCGGTCCTGGTGTTCACCTGCAGTGTGGTCCCGGTGTTCACCTGCAGCGCGGTCCTGGTGTTCACCTGCAGTGTGGTCCCGGTGTTCACCTGCAGCGCGGTCCCGGTGTTCACCTGCAGTGTGGTCCCCAGTGTTCACCTGCAGCGCGTCCCGGTGTTCACCTGCAGCGCGGTCCTGGTGTTCACTTGCAGCGTGTCCCGGTGTTCACCTGCAGCGCGGTCCTGGTGTTCACTTGCAGCGCGTCCCGGTGTTCACTTGCAGCGCGGTCCCGGTGTTCACCTGCAGCGCGGTCCTGGTGTTCACCTGCAGTGTGGTCCCGGTGTTCACCTGCAGCGCGGTCCTGGTGTTCACCTGCAGCGTGGTCCCGGTGTTCACCTGCAGCGCGGTCCCGGTGTTCACCTGCAGTGTGGTCCCCAGTGTTCACCTGCAGCGCGTCCCGGTGTTCACCTGCAGCGCGGTCCTGGTGTTCCCCTGCAGCACGTCCCAGTGTTCACCTGCAGTGTGGTCCCGGTGTTCCCCTGCAGCGCGTCCCGGTGTTCACCTGCAGCGCGGTCCCGGTGTTCACCTGCAGCGCGGTCCCGGTGTTCACCTGCAGTGTGGTCCCGGTGTTCACCTGCAGCGCGGTCCTGGTGTTCACCTGCAGTGTGGTCCCGGTGTTCACCTGCAGCGTGGTCCCGGTGTTCACCTGCAGCGCGTCCCGGTGTTCACCTGCAGCGCGTCCCGGTGTTCACCTGCAGCGCGTCCCGGTGTTCACCTGCAGCGCGTCCCGGTGGACCCCTAGTACAGCTCGGCCCTGGCCCGTGGGGACGTTGAGAGGCCATGCTTTCCTCGGGCCTGCTTGTGCACAGACTCCTGTTAAGATGAACACTCCAAGGGAGCTACATGTGTGGGTGTGTGTCATGTCTCACACATGGACCTGCACAGACGGCCACGTGGGTATGGAGGTGTCCTTACCTGTGGTCTGCCGAGTCTGCTGCAAAGTGAGGGCCTGGGGAGTCCGGCGATAGGTGCAAGAATTACCTTTGGTTAAACAGGACTTGGCAGGGAGGAGTGGAGATGCCTGGAGCCCGCCCAGAGGGCCCTGATGGAGAGGTGATGCTGGAGAACCTCAGCGTTCCAGGTGAGCACCCCGCCCGAGGGTACCTGCCTTCTCCTTGCTGCAGACTGGGAGAGGCTCAGCCAAGCGTAAGCTTATTGTGCAAGAACGGTTATGGAAGAGTCCCAGGATAGAAATCCTGGTGTTCCCTCAGGCTGGCTCCAGGCCCCGGCTTCCCTACTTCCTGGGCTTTTTGGTCCCTGATTCTTGTTAAATACCCCGGAGGAAGAGAAGGTCTATTATAAGTGCACTGTTCCCCTGGGAGCACTTTCTAGAACTTTGCTGCAAGGCAAGCAGGGACCACGTCCCACTATGTGGTTCAGCTGTTCAGTCTGCCTCCCTGCCACGCCGTGGACTTTGTCCATGCCTGGGGTTTTCTTGACAATGATACTGGAGTGGATTGTTATTTCCTTCTCCAGTGTGTCCCCATTTCATAGATGAGGAACTGGGCAAACAGATTAAGTGCGTTGCCCAGCGTCATGCTGGATTTGAACTCACCTCCTCCTGACTCCCAGCCTGGTGCTCTGTCCATTGTACTACCTGTTTTGTGTCTTCCTCATTGGCTGTGTGTCACCAATGTTCAGACCCTCCAATAAAGAGCCTCTTCGTTGCCCTCCATGCCATAACCCATGCTTAGTTCTTTCTAGATTGTCTTATTCCACCTATTACAGCAGTGAGTTGGTATTAAGAAGAGGGGTCCACTTGGGGGGAGGGGTCATCAAAAGCACTTAGCAATTTCCCAAAGGCAGCCCTCCCTCCACGGTGTTCACCACCATGATAGAGGATGGTGCGGTCCTCCCTCAGTGGCTAACACTGTGCCGACCACATCAAGTTCCAGGACATTTTAGAGCCTTCTGGAAGAGGTCGATAAGCACTCTCAGTGGTTTGGCCCCTTCTTCCACAGAGGGGAAAAAAAGCAAATCAAGGCTGTCTATTGTCCAAATGCATTTGGATGGCAACCACTAGAGCTAGTCAGCCCCTTTCCTGTCAGTTCAGATGGACACGTTCTTGAACCTGGCCTGGTAACCCATCTTCTCCTCTGGGAACGTACAACCCAAAAGCGTCCACTCCACAAAGCCTTTGTTCCCTCTTCGTATAGGCTGCCTGCTGAATTCCCAGACACCTTCCTGTCCCCATCAGTTTCTCATAGATCTCCCTCGCTATAGGAATGCCTGTTTGTACCCTGGACGTGTCCTCCCTCATGGAGGTCTGAGGGAGAAGTTCACAAAGGCCCTTGTCCAGGTGAGTGGCTGCAGAGCAGGTCAGAGGGGTGGGGGGGTCACTGCCAGCAGCCTGTCCCTTGATCATGTGGTCTGACCGGTGGGTTTCTTCTCTTATTATTAATGGCCTTATTGCTTTCCAAAAAGACTGCACCAACTTTACTCCCAGTTGGATCATACCATGCTTACATCTCCACAATCCTGAAACTCTCATTTGAATTGAGTGGATTTTATATTTTATCTTTTAGGCATTTTCACTTGAGTTTTCATAATTATTAGAGCATTTGAACAATCTTCTTGTGGCTATTGCCAATTTGTGTTCCTTCCAAAAATGTTTTTTTTGAAATCTTTTGGCATATTTTGTTTTTTCTCACCTTCATTTTTTTCTTTTCTTTTCTTTTCTTTTGAATTTCAAAAAATTAAACCCATCCCTATTTAAAAACAGAATAGGAAACTATTCATTTTGTTCATTTTTTAAAACTACAATAAGGGGGCAGCTAGGTGGCACAGTGGATAAAGCACCAGCCCTGGAGTCAGGAGTACATGAGTTCAAATCTGGCCTCAGACACTTAATAATGACCTAGCTGTGTGGCCTCGGGCAAGCCACTTAACCCCATTTGCCTTGCAAAAACTAAAAAAAAAAAAAAAAAAGTACAATAAGCCTGGTATGTTGGTCTCATGACTCCTCTGCTCAACTCTCCTGAACCTCTTTCTGTGTCCTTTGTGCCCCTTTAATTCTTCATTTGCACAGTTGTGTCTTTTCCTCTTTTTTGAGTATCGCTGCCCTGTGCCCTGCCCTGTGCCCTGCCCTGTGCCCTGCCCTACTCCAGTTATTCTCACCCCGCCCCAGTCTTCTCTTTTCTAACACAAGAGTGCTCAGATAAAACACACACTGATGGTGCCTGAAGATGTACATTCTTCTGCACCTCCTACCAGGCCTTCCTTTTCTTTCTTTTTTTTAATGTTTGATTTATTCTATACTTAACACAAAACAAGACAAAGTGTCCCAGGGTATAAAATAGAGCACAAAGAGACATGGGCTTTAATGATAATATTGATGATGATGATGATGACGATGATATAGTCGTACATGGATGACTACAATCAGATTGTCAAGGGGAGAAGGGAGGAAAGGAGAAAACATGGAACTCAGACCATTAAAAAATGAGTGTTGAAAACTATGTTTACATGTAATTGGGGAAAAGAAAGAAAAATCACATGAAAAAATAATGGGAATAATAACAGCTGTCATTTTTATACCTTTAACTACCACCTAGGCTGTAACAAGAACTTCAAGACTGTTATTGCCTTTGAACCTCACCACAAGCCTGAAAGGCAGTGACTATTAGTATCTCCATTTTACAGATGAAGAAACTGAGGCAAACAGGGTGAACAACTTGCTCAAGGGCACACAGCTGGGAAGTGTCTGAGGTCAGTTTAAAAATCGAGTCTTCCTGATGCCAGGTCCTTGGCTTTATCTACTCTGCCACCTAGCTGCTTTTTAAAGGATATAGCAAAAGCTTGACATATTACCAGTTCTCTTTCTTGTCTTTGATTCCTTTGGAATTGTTCTGTTCTCTTTTGTTTTCTTTTAGCAGTAACTTAGATTGCTTTTTTTTTTACTTTGTCCCCCTCCAAATGCAAACAAAAAAAAAACACAAATAAATAAGCTCAGTGACCCAAAACAAAGCCACATTGGCTACATCTCATTCTGATCATTCCTCTGATCAAAGTTCTATTTTATTTTTTACAACAGTAGTTCTCTTTTTTTTTTTTTTTGGTATCATAGATCCCTTTGATAGTCTTAATGACCCAGTACCTACTGTATTTTTTTAAATTCATACATATATAGGATTATAAAGGAAATCAACGCTTAACCTATCTGGAGGTACAAGAAATATTTTTTTTTCCTTGTTCTCCTATTTTGTTTATGGTCTGACCTTTTAAATCTGTTATGTATGCATTTGGAGGCTTTCTAGGTTTGTGATGTAACATCTGGGCCTAATTTCTGCTAAACAACAGCACTTTTGAATTACATCTTTCAGCCAATGATTGCTTTTGGCCTATTCCATTCATTTTTACAAATTGTAATATCTGGACCAGTAGAAGTTTGAAAACATTTGTAACCTTGATCCTGTTTTCTCCCTTCTCTCTCTCCCTCCCCAAGAAAACATAACCTGGTTTCTTTTTTTGTTTGCAAATATACATTTTTAATTGATTTCATTTTTTAATAACTTGAATTATTTTCTTCTTTTATACATGTAATTTTTCATTTGTCTGCAATCAATGTTTCCACAATTACTTTGTATTCTTGAAAAGATAATAATATATCTATGGCCTCTTCATTTTTGAGAAATTTTATATGACACAGATTCACCAAAAACTCAGAGTTGGATGGAATCTTAGTGTCTTTCTTGTACAACTTCTACCTGATAAGAATACCTTCTACAACATGAGTATGAAGTGACCATGCACCTTGTACTTGAGACTTTAAGCAAAAGGAGATCCACTACTTCCTAAGGCAGCTTGTTCAATTTCCAGAAAGCCCTAATTATTAGGAAGTGTATAAATCTAAATTTGCTTAAGTCTGTTGATTCTCTCCTTTGAAATGCAACAGGACAAGTATGTAATTTCTTTTATATGGGATACCTTCAGATGATTGGCCTTGGGCAAGACCCTTAACCTCTTGGTATTTGGGAACTCCTTACATGTTGATTGGGGGGAAATGCCTTCTTTAGTAGAATGCCACATGGGTATCCAGAGCTATTCACCATTCTGGTTGTCCTCCTTTAGTTATTCTCCAGTTTATCAGTAATCCTTTTGTACTAAGAACTGAACTCAGTCTTCCAACTATATTTGTTCAGTGCGAGGCTGAACTTTTAGGTTTTCTACTCTCTTTTTTAACCTAGGATAATGTTGATTATCAGCTGCCATGTATAATGCTTTACTTAAGTTGAGCAAGCTTCCATGTGGCTAAAATTATTGGACCGTTTTCAGATGAACTGCAATTTATTTATTTATCTATTAGTTTTTTAAAATCACATTTATTTTATTCTGAACTGAAGAAATGAAACATTTTCATAAAATAGAAGGTTGTACATTAAATTATAAATCTATTATGTGCAACTTGCTATTCCTTTTAAATATATTTCTTTTTTCTTTTAATAGTACTTTTTTCAATTACAAGTAACAATAGTTTTCAACATTCATTTTTGTAAGATTTTTGTTTTCAGAATTATACTGGGAGAATTTGATATGTAATACATGTACAATCATGTTAAACGTATTTCTATATTAGTCATGTTGTGAAAGATTTAGAACAAAAGGGAAAAAAACACAAGAAAGAAAAAGGAAAAAAATTTAAGAAAAGTGAAAATAGTGTGCTTTGTTCTTCATTCAGACTCCATAGTTCTTTCTCTGGATGTGAATGACTTTTTTTTATCACAAGTCTTTTGGAATTGTCTGTATTGCTGTATTGCTGGGAAGAACTAGGTCTGTCATAGTTGACCATCTCACAATGTTGCTGTTACTGTGTACAATTTTCTCCTGACTCTACTTACTTTACTCAGCATCAGTTCACTTAATTTTTCTGAAATTCATCTGCTCATCCTTTTTTTTAGCACATCAATGCCTTAATTATTTATTTGAAATTATTTTCTCATTATTCAGAATATGAGTGCATGGATGAGTTACAAATTGCATCTCTGGAGGAAGTACATATCATTGAGAAGTCAGTCATCAATGTCTGCTCACCTTTTCTAATAGATTCTATAAGAAATATATCATCATATTCAACTTATATCAATGCCTCCTGTGGAGGTAGGGGAGGGAAGAAAGATTGGGGGGAAATTTTAAAACTCAAAATAAATAAAACATTTCTAAAATTTAAGAAAAAAGAAATTATATATATATATATATATATATATATATATATATATAATACCGAAGTATTCCATTACATTCATACAGCACAACTTGTTCATTCTTTCCCCAATTGATGGGCAGCCCCTCAATTTCCAATTTCCTGCCACAACAAAAAGAACTTCTATAATTATTTTTGTACATGTGGGTCCTTTCTCCTTTTTTATGATCTCTTTGGGATACAGACTTAGTAGTGGTAATGCTGGATCAAAGGGCATGCAGTTTTATAGCCCTTTGGCTTATGACTTGCAGTTTAAGCATCCCCTGCCCATCCCCCTGGCTGAACAAATTGTGGCATTGTGAATGTGATGAACACCATTGTTCTGTAAGAAATCATGAGAAATCAGAAAAGCCTGGAAAGACTTGCATGAATTGATGCTGAGTGAGATGAGCAGAACGAAAAGAACATTATACACTTTAGCAGCAACATGGGGTGATGGTCAACCCTGTTGGACATGTTCACTCCATCAGGGACAATTTTAGGGGATCCATGATGGTGAATACCATCTGTATCCAGAGAAGGAACTGTGGAGTTTAATTGAAGACCAAAGGTTATTTTCTCCAGTTGTTAAAAAGTTGTTTTATGAATTACATAATTTTACTATCTCTAATGTTTTCTTTCTTCCTTATGGATCTGTTTCATCTCTCAACATATTCAATTTTGATCTATGTATATCAGGGAAACAACTGTAAAGACTCCATCAGATTGCCTTCTGTTGGAGGAGGGGGAAGGAAGGGAGGGAGGAAGAAAAAAATTGTAAAATTTAAAACTTTGCAAAAAAAAAAAGATTGGTAGAAATTACCATTGTATGTAATTGGAAAACAAATAAAATATTTATATAATTTTTTTTTAGGTTTTTGCAAGGCAAACGGGGTTAAGTTGGCTTGCCCAAGGCCACACAGCTAGGTAATTATTAAGTATCTGAAACCGGATTTGAACCCAGGTACTCCTGACTCCAGGGCCAGTGCTTTATCTACTACGCCACCTAGCCGCCCCAATATTTATATAATTAAAAAATTAGACATCCCCCATATTTTATCTTTACTGAGATAAGTTATTGAATTAAAAATAGATGATTTTATATTTATCACTATTGTATTTTTATTAATTTCTAATCCATTGATTTCCTTTTCAGAATCTCTTTAGATCCTAACTCATCTATTTTGTTAGATATCCCTCCAAGCTTTGCATTATTTGCAAATTACACTGGCTGTGAATGTGATTTCATTCAACTTCTTGAGAATTTTTTAAAATGAGACCTTAACTCAGTGAAAATGACATCTTTAATCTGTGAAACTGAAAATGGATACTCTACTTTTTTATTATTTTAACAAGGCTTAGTCAGTTTATTATGAATTAATCATTGATCTGTTATGTGTTGGATGACTGCCTCTTAGTTGAGTTTGAGCTCCCTTAAGGTTGTAATTTCAATTTCCTATTGTGAAATTTGAAAATTGATAGTACAAGATTATTTATTGATTGAGAATTATGTCTAATCATTGTATCTAAATCAATACTTGTGGATCAATTGCAGACATAATTTTATAAGGTCTATTAATAAAATTTGTAAGAGTTTAATTTCTCTCTTCCTATGGGCTAAAGTCTAACCACAAAGATTTATATTGGTCATAAGATGTTTGCCTACAATGGGCAAACATGTTGGAGATGTTGGTCCACCTGGTGAGAAACTGATGTAAGCAGCACCAACCAATCAGGAGTGAAATATGTCTGTAAATGCTACAAAAGAGGTGCTCTATCAGGTGCATTCTTAATTACGGAGGGGTCTTGACTATGCTGGTCACACTGATAGATCATGCTTGGAACTTTGAGCCTCAGTTTTTTTTCTCATCACAAAACTTTATCATGACAAATCTATAAATTTTCAACATATCAAATGCTGGCATTTATAATTTCTGAAGTGTATGTATAGAAAACCTTTTTTTCAAACCAACTTGAAATTTGCTATGCATTCCTTTCTTCTTGACTACTTTTGAAATCATCTTGCCCTTTATTGCAGATGGACAATGGTGGATTTCTATTGTTTGAATTTGATATTCACCCCATTTGATAATCCATAGATTTTCTACCGAATCTGTCTTTTTTCCAATATTTTTTGAAATTTAAAAAAATCACTAAAGTTGATTGGTTCTATCTTTTGGGAGAGCCCATTAATTCTTAATTTGCCCCTTGATCTGCTAATTTTATCTGTATAGATTCCAAGTTAAATAAATTTCTAGTTGAACAATTTTCTGGATTAGTTTTTCCCATTTCTACATGATTTTCCTTCTATTCTGCAGGAAATAATTTTATTTTTTTTCTGAGTTGATTTTAATGAATTTAATTTTAATTTTGTTTCTCTAAAATCCAAATAATTTAGTCCTAGGCACTTAGGTACATTTTACTCTCTCTTGCCTCCTTTGACTTCAAGTCCGTCAGCTGTTTTTTCCTACTTGATCCACCTTGAGCACCATTCCCCTTAGTAGAGAAGATAGAAACTAGAACTTTCTCTGAAATAAATTCCTTTGCCCTGCCAAAGCTAACAATAGCTAGTGACCTTTTGGATCTTATTTCTTTCAGATTTCCTTCTTGAGAACAGGTTTGAAAGCAAGGACTCAAGTCTGAGGCAAGACATTTGCATGGGAGCATCATTCAAGAAAAGGCTGCCAAAGGATACAGTAGTCAGGCATTCCAAGATGAGTGAAGCTAGGGAAAGTGTTTTTAATCTGGAGAAACAGAAGTCCAATCAGGAGAGACAATCCAGACAAGTAATAGTTACACCCAGAACAACTTTTAATAAAATGATTCTACATCAGTGTTCTACATTTGGGAGAAATTTTAGTGTGAAGTCAATCTTGATTTCACATTGCAGAGGAACTATGGAAAAATGTCCCCACCAATATAAGACATATGGAATGACCTTCCAGAATTATCCTGACCTAATTATGTCTAATAAACTTTCCATAGGGAGGAATCTTTCAAAGTATAATGAATGCAGGAGGCCCTTCAGTTACCACTTAGATCTAGTTAAATTTCATAGAGTGTATACTGAAGGTAAGTTAGCACATATGGAGTACAATGAATATGAGAAACCCTTCAGCCTCAGATGAAACCCAACTAAACAAAGGATAAATATTAGAAAGAAATTCTTTGCAAATAATGAATGTAAGAAATATTTTACTTGGAAGGCAAACCTCATTTGCCACCAGAAAACTCATAATGAAGAGAAACTCTCTCAGTGTAATGAATGTGGAATTTTCAGCAGGAGAGATCATCTTATCAGACTTAAGGGAACTCATATGACAGAGATACCTTTTGCCTGTAATGAATGTGGGAAAGCCTTTAAACTGTGGTCAGACTTTTTTTTACCCATCAGAGAACTACAAGAAACTCTTTTCAAGTAATGAATGTGGGAAAGCCTTCAGTCAGGAGAGAAACTCTCTGCACATGAAGAATGTGGGAAAGCATTTAGATATGATTCCAGTCTTAATACCCATAAGAAAACTCATTCTAGAGAAAAACCCTTTTCATGTAATGGATGTGGAAAAGCCTTCAGTCAGACTGAAATACTCAAAAACCATCAAAGAATTCATACTGGAGAGTAATGAATGTAATGAATGTGGGAAGTCTTTCAATCAGTATGAAATACTCAAAAGTGATCAGAGAATTCATAGTGGGGAAAAGCCTTTTTTCATGTACTGAATGTGGGAAAGCACTTAGGCATAGATGGAGCCTTATTATCCACCAAAGAACTTATATTAGGAAGAAATCCTTTGCATGTGATAAATGTGGAAAAACCTTTAGTAAGAGTGAATTGTTCAAAAGCCATCAAATAATTCATACTAGAGAGAAACCCTTTGCATGTAATCAATGTGGAAAAGTATTTAGGTACAATTCTGGCCTTATTACCCATCAGAGAACTCATACTGGAGAGGAACCTTTTGAATGTAAGGAGTGTGAGGAAGCATTTGGCCAAAGGGTCATCTTATTACCCAACAGAGAATATGTATACTGGAGAGAAATCTTTTGCATGTAATGAATGTGGGAAAGGTTTCCAAAATAGGGCAAACCTAATCACTCATCAGAGAACTCATACTGGGGAGAAACCTTTTGGTTGTAGTGAATGTGAGAAAGCTTTCAGCAGGAGGGAACATCTTACTAGACATCAGAGAACCCATCTTGGAGAGTAACCCTTGGCATGCAATGATTGTGGGAAAGCCTTTAGGCACCTATCACATCTTATTACTCATCAGAGAATTCATATTGGAGATAACTCCTTTGTAATGACTGTGGGAAAACCTTCAGCCAGAGTGGAATACTCAAAAGTCATCAAAGAATTCATACTGGGGAAAAGTCTTATGAATGTACTGAATGTGAGAAATCCTTTAGGCATAGGTCTAGCCTTATTATCCGTCAAAGAAATTACATTCAGGAAAAACCCTTTGCATGTGATAAATGTGGGAAAGCCTTCAGTGAGAGTGAAGTACTGAAAAGCCATCAGAGAATGCATACTGGAGAGAAACCATTTGAATGTAATGAATGTGGGAAGACCTTCCATCATAGAGGATATCTTATTAATCATCAGAGAACCCATAGTGGAGAGAAACTCTTTGCATGCAGTGAATGTGGTAAAGCCTTCAATGAAAATGAATTACTCAAAATCCATCAAAGAATTCATACTGGTGAGAAACCCTTTGAATGTAATGAATTTGAGAAAGGTTTCCTTAGGAGGGAGCACCTTATTAACCACCAGAGAATTCACACTAGAGAAAAACCTTTTGCATGTCATAAATGTGGGAAGGGCTTCAGTCAAAGGGGGAATCTTATTACCCATCAGAGAACTCATTCTAGAGAGAAACCTTTAGCATATAATGAATGTAGGAAAGCTTGAAAGCTTCCCTTGACAGTGTAGTACTAAAAAGCCTCAGAGAGCTCATGGAAGTAGAGAAATCTTTTGAATATGATGAATATAGGAAAGGTTTCAGCCATAGGACAAATCTTATTTCTTTTCAGCAAACTGATACTGGGGGAGAAACTCTTTCTGTACAATTCATGTAAGAAAGTTCTTAAAGTATTCAGAAGTTATTAGAGTACTTAGTACAGACAGTCCTTTGAATTTAATGAATGTGTAGAAGCCTGAAGAAGGAACCACGTTGGGGACGGGCAGCTAGGTGGCACAGTGGATAGAGCACCAGACCTGGAGTCAGGAAGACCTGAGTTTAAATTTGGTCCCAGACACTTAATAATTACCTAACTGTATGATCTTGGGCAAGTCACTTAACCCTGTTGTCTTACAAGAAAACAAAAAGAAAAAAAAAGGAATCACCTTATTACTAATCACAGAACTCATTGGAGAGAAACTCTTTGCTTTTCTATAAATTTAGGAAAGGCTTCAATAAAGAGGGGAGTATTCAAAAGCCATCAGAGACTGTTTCCCACTAGTGGGGAAACCTCAATATAATGGATTTGGGGCAAATATCGCTAAAGGGGACATCTGAAAATCTTATTAGAGAATCCATATTGAAGGAAAATCCTTTATATGTGAATTAATATAGGAAAACTTAACCAACTCAGGAGTGAAATCCTTTGAATTATATTTTGCCATCAGCAAATCTTACCTCCCTCTGTAAGAAATCATACCAGAAACTTTAATTGTAATGAATATGAAGAAGTCTTGGGCAGGGGAAATCTTGTTTGATCCTGTTCAAGTGAGTTTTTTGGTCGAATATCTCATTAAAGGGCATAGCTGGCATGTTCATCCTATTTGCACATAAAACAAGGCTTAAAGGAATGTTTGACATACAGAGGGCCATAATGAAAATACAACAGAGATCCTTAAAGATTAGAGTATTTAGGCTGAATATAATAAGATAAAATTTGATGGAATCAGTAAAAAGCTAGATGCTAAATCATCAGGAAAATCAACTCCAAAAATTGGAAGATGGGAGTTCTACAGCAGTTAATGCAAAAAGTGGGGGGGGGGGTTGTGGGGTTTTTCTTGGCAGAGATCCTGGAGTGGATTGCCATTTCCTTCTCCAGCTCTTTTTACAGATGAGGAAACTGAAGCAAACAAGTTTAAGTTGGAGTCACATAGCTAGTAAATGTGTGAGGCTATATTTGAACTCAGATACAGGCTCAGCACACTATCCTGACTCTCCTAGCTTCCCTTGGATGTAATATAGTCTGAATCAAGGGGCCATAACTTCCAGGAATTGGAAGGTGAGTTACCCTGTACTTTTGCCTTGTCATATTTCCTTTAATGCAATTCTTGTGATCATTTCTGGGCAATTTAAGAAGATTAAACTGGAAGAAGGTAAACCAGAATGGTGAAGAGCCTTGAATCTAGATATTTGAGGGAGCTGGTCATATTGAACTTAATGATGAAGAGATTCAGAGAAAATGAATGTATCTTCAAGTATCTGAAGGTCTTTCATGAGGAGGCCTGATTATTGGTCTTGTTCTATTTGAACCCAGAGGATAGAACCAGAAGCAATGGGGAGAAATATGGACTTAACAGGACACTGTCCAGACAGAACCAGGAAAGCAATATATACAATGTTGATGTATATTATAATGACAAATTCATCTTAGAAAATGAAAAAATTCATTTCTCATTTTTACAAGTAAAGGATTGTGGCATACATGTGTCAGACTTTCTTGACATTATGGTTAAATTCATTAAATTATCTTACCCATCCCCATCTTTTTTTTTTGTTTGTTTGTTTCAAGGCAATGGATTTAAGTGACTTGCCCAAGGTCATATAGCTAAGTAAGTATTAAGTGGCTGAGAATGGATTTGAATTCAGGTCCTCCTGATTCCAGAGCAAATGCTCTATCCACTAGGACACCTAGCTGCCCCTATCCCCATCTTTTTTTAAGAAGAAAGGATCTAGAAAGGAGGTGAAGGGATATATTTGTAAATAAGAACATAATAGATCGGCAAAATATTGTTATCTTTTTTTTACAATCTTTCTTATTTATTTATTTGTTTGTTTGTTTGATTGTTTACTTATTTATTTTTGAATTTTACAATTTTCCCCCTAATCTCACTTCCCCCACCACCACCTCCCACAGAAGGCAGTCTGTTAGTCTTTTCCATTGTTTCCAAGCTATACATTGATCTAAATTGAATGTGTTGAGAGAGAAATCATATCCTTAAGGAAAAAAATAAAATATAAGAGATAACAAAACTACATAATAAGATAACGTGGTGTTTTTTTTAATTAAAGGTAATAGACTTTGGTCTTTGTTCAAACTCCATGGTTCTTTATCTGGATACAGATGGCATTCTCCATTGCAGATACCCTAAAATTATCCCCGATTGTTGTGCTGATGGAATGAGCAAGTCCATTAAGATTATTCATCAACCCCATGTTGCTGTTAGGTAATTTTTATCTTGTAAAAAGTGTTGCTAATCTCAAAGATTGGGAAGGTATATCGATTTCATCTAGATATTAGCAAAATATTTTATAAAGCCTTGTTATTCTTGTGGAAAAAAAATGTTAATTAGAGAATAGTAGTTGACTAGATTGAAAAACTATTTGGCCAGCCCCCCAAAAGTGGTCATTAAAGATTTTATGTCAAATTGGAAGCCCTAAAGTATAGTTCCCCAAGGATTTGTAATAGTCTCATATTCTCATCAGTGACTTGGATTAAGACATAGATACTTGAACAATTTCTCACCAACTTCACTACTTTGGAACTTCTCCATGAAGTTATCTTTCTCCAGGAAATTCATTATTGGGAAATTTCATTCTCTAGCAAGATTGAATCTGTCTGAATCATCAAAACTCTTTGGTACTAGCTAAGAAATAGAGAAGTGGATCAGTGGAATAGATTAGGCACAAAAGAAACAGCACTAAATGATCGTGATAATCTACTATTTGATAAGCCCAAAGACGAGCTTCTGAAATAAGAACTCACTATTTGACAAAAACTGCTGGAAAAAACTGGAAAATTGTATGGCAGAAACTAGGCATAGACCAACATGACACATCTTATACCAAGATAAAGTTGAAATGGATACAAGATGTAGATATAAAAGATGATACCTTAAACAAGTTAGAAGAGCAAGGAAGATTCTTATCTGTGAGATCTATGGAGAGAGAAGGAGTTTTTGACCAAACATTAATAATTTCAACTACATTAAATTAAAAAAGATTTTTCACAAATAAAGCCAATACCACCAAGATTAGAAGGAATGTAGAAAGCTGGGAAACAATTTTCTCAGCTGGTGTTTCTGATAAAGGACTAATTTCTAAAATATAGAGAACTGAGTCAAATTTATAAGAATATAAGTCATTCTCTTGGAAATCAAGTAAATGTCCTTCAGTTGGGGAATGGCTTAGCAAACTTTAGTCTATGTATGTCATGGGACACTGTTGTTCTATTAGAAACCAGGAGGGACGGGAATTCAGGGAAGCCTGGAGGGATTTGTGTGGATTGATGCTCAGCGCCATGAGCAGAACCAGAAAAACACTGTACACTTAACAGCAACATGGGGGTGATGATCAACCTTGATGGACTCGCTCATTCCATCAGCGCAACAATCGGGGACAATTTTGGGCTGTCTGCAAAGGAGAGTGCCATCTGTATCCAGACAAAGAGCCATGGAGTCTGAACAAAGTTCAAGGACTATTCCCTTTAATTTAGAAAAAAAAAAAATCAAACAGATGTCTTATTGTCTGATCTTGTTACCTCTTAGACTTCTCTTCTCTTCCTTAAGGATATGATTTCTCTCTCATCACACTCAATTTGGATCAATGTACAACATGGAAACAAAGTAAAGACTGACAGATTGCTTTCTGTGGGGGGTGGGGGGAGGGAAGTAAGATTGGGGGAAAAAATTGTAAAACTCAAATAAAAATATCTTTAATAAAAATAAATTTAAAAAAACAAAAAAAAGATTAAAGTCATTCTCTGATTAATGGTCAAAGGATATGAATAGGTAATTTTCAGATGAAAAATTAAAACTATTTTCATACAAAAAAATGATCCTAATCAATATTTTCTAATAATTAAAGAAATGCAAATTAAAGCAACTCTGAGATACCACTTCATACCTATCAGATTGACTACGATGACGGAAGAGGAAGATGATCAATATTAGAGAGGATATGAGAAAACTGGGACACTAGTGAACTGTTAGTGAAGTGATCAAGTGATGGAGATCAGGGATCAAGGAGAATCCTGAGGGACCTGTTTTGGAAAATGTTGTCCACATTCAAGTTCTTGAATGGAGTGCCACTGAAATCCTTCCACTTAAGAGGAAACGGGACTCACTAATACTGATTTTATCGAGGAGGAAATCACTGAGGTTCTAGAAAATGATCTTTAATGGACCCTCATTTTACAGTTTGTGTGTGCAGAATAGTTGGGGGTTAAGTGACTTGCCCAAGGCCACATAGCTACTATGTGTCAAGTGTCTAAGTCAGGTCCTCCTGACTTCAAGGCCAGTGCTCTATCCATTGCACCACGTAGCTTCCCAGCAGTTGCCTGGCAGCTATGTGGCCCAGTGGATTAGAGCACCTATCTTGGGAGTCAAGAATACCTGAGTTCAAATGTGGTCTCAGACATTTGGCACTTAGTAACTGTGTGACCTTGGGCAAGTCACTTACCCCTGACTGCCTCACATCCAGGACCATCTCCAGTCACCCTGATCCATCTCTGGCCACTGGACCCAGATGTCTCTGAGGAGAAATTAAGGCTGGGGATTTTGCGAGCCCTCCCTCACTCAAATCCAATTCATGTGCTTGTCATTGGCATCACCTCCCTGATGTTATGGTCTTCTTTGAGAATGAAGGACAAACATCATCATCCACATCCAGAGGAAAAAACTATGGATTCTGAATGCAGAGAGAAGCATACGATGTTCATTTTTTTTATGTTGTTTCTGTCCTGTGATCTTTCCCCCCTTAGTTCTAGTTCTTCTTTTATAAAATTACTAATATGGAAATAAGTTAAACATGATTGTCCATGTACAACCCATATCAGATTGTTCAATGCCATGGGAAAGGAGGGCAGAAGGGAGAGTAGCAGAAAAATGTGGAACTGAAAAACTTACAAAAGGATGAATGTTGAAAACTATTTTGACACATAATTGGAAATTGGAATAAATTTTAAAAATGGAGAATCTGCTTGGTTCTCCCATCTCATTAGTACTTTCTGCAACACTCCCTCCATTCCCCTACCCACCCCTCCCAGGCTAATCCTCTTTACCCTCTGACTGCAGGGCGGCTATAGGACCTCTTTTAAAGACAGAGACACACATCCCACACTTGTTGGATTTCATTAAATCCCTACACAGGGTTCTTCTGCCACCTTTTTCCTAACCCTTTCGATTCCTTTATATGTTGTCATCCTCATTTAGACTGTAAGCTCCTTGAGGTCAGGGACTGTCTTGTATTTGTTTCCCCAGCAAGTAGCACAGGACGGGTCCTTAATGTTTATTGAGTGAAAGGATAGCTAGTATACTAGATGATAGGAACCAGTAAGATTTAGACAATCAAGAACATTGGCAGATTTTATATAAAAGAAGGTATAAGAAGTTGTGGATCTCTTTCCTGCCACTTTTTAAATAGATTTACATAGATAAATGAATTTACACAATAAATTCCATGTGTTATTTTCATTTTTGTTGTTGTTTTTGCAAGGCAGTGGGGTTAAGTGGCTTGCCTAAGGTCATACAGCTAAGTAATTATTAGATGTCTGAGTTCGGATTTGAACTTGGGTCCTCTTTGACTCCAGGCTGGCACTCTATCCACTGCTCCAGCAAATTTCCTTCTCATATGTAATTTTCTTTTCTGTTTTTTCCCCTTAGGTTTTTTTTGCAAGGCAAATGGGGTTAAGTGACTTGCCCAAGGCCACACAGCTAGGTAATTAAGTGTTTGAGGCCAGATTTGAACTCAGGTACTCCTGACTCCAGGGCTGGTGCTCTATCCACTGGGTCACCTAGCCACCCCCCATGTATAATTTTCAAAACTGATTTCCTTGTCTAGTTCATTCTGACCTTCTGCGTCTTTTTAAGATGTTTCAGCATCTTTCTTTTGGGTAGAATCACTATTTCCAACCCTTCCTCCAATAACCCTACACTCAATTAAAAACTTAGAGGAAAAAACTCACATTTATAAAAAACAAATATAGCAAAATAAAATGAATTTATATGGTGACTTTGTTACAAAATATGTGTCCCATTCTGCAACTTGCGTCCATCACATCTCTGTCAGAAAATGGGTGATAGTTTTCTTTCTATCCCTGCTGAAGAGATAGTTGAATTATTAAATTAAAGATGACCCAGGATTCTCTGAAATCTCTCCAAGGATCCCTCACAGAAAGCTTTTTCTACATACATGCTCATCTGACTCCTTAATCCTTCAATTAAACCACTTGTTTTGCTGCCTCACTTTCTTTTTCTTACCACCTCTACTCTCACATTTGCTTACTTCCCCATTGAGTTTGATGTTTTTTTACACCAAACTGGGTATTCAGCCATCTTTTATCTATATCAGATCATTTGCACACATTTATCAAGCCAGAAAATTCCAAAACTGAATGAATTCTTTTCCTGAGTAATTGATGGCATGGTCCCTGACTGTCCATTCTAGGGCTGCTCGTTTAGGAGGAAAGAAGTAGGACTTGGGGGGCCAAGGTCCACGAGAAACTTCACAGGATGCCCAGATAGATGGGATGTAAAGGGCCATCACATTCAGAGGTACCATTAGGTGGCAGTAGAGTTGCATTAGTCAGTTGCAATCCTGCTAACAGGATTTTATTTTTACCAAAATCATTGCAATGTTAGTTACAGAAAAATTTACCTGAATTTCATTTTCCTTATCTCAAATTTAATAGTATTTAAATTAAATAATTTTTTTTTAAATTGAACTTTCTGGGGCAGCTAGTTGGCATAGTAGATAAAGCACCAGCCCTGGAGTCAGGAGTACCTGGGTTCAAATCCGGTCTCAGACACAATAATTACCTAGCTGTGTGGCCTTGGGCAAGCCACTTAACCCTGTTTGCCTTGCAAAAACCTAAAAAAAAATTAACTTTCATATGAAGTTGTCATCTTTTTTTAGTTTAACATGTGATTTCTTTTTTCAATTACTATCTTCTGATCTTTGTTCTTTGTATTGTCATGATGGAGTTTCTCACAAAGATGTAGTCAAGGTGTGCTGTCCTTACTCCCAGTTCTTCCCTCTGTATCACTTCATGAGCCTGTGTTTCTTTTGGGTGGCTTATCAATAATTGGTTATTTTCCTAAAACAGTTTGTTCAACCATTTCTTCAGTCACAGAAGATATGAATTTCTTCCATTTTTCTATTATGCATAATTCTATGAGAACCTTTATAAAAATAAGTGTCAACCTGCTCCTTAATGCTGTCTTCTGAGGTTTGGGACAGGAAAATGTGATACATGGGATGGAATATTTCTCATCTCCAAAGCTCATGTCTTTATTTTATTGGAGAAAGTCTATGACTACAGCCCACTTTATGAATTATTATCATAAGATTAATTTGTTCTCTATTGTTATTTTGCTTTCCTACTCTCCCTCTATATTGACCATCTTGCTGACCCAATGCTTTTGGCTGTCATTGGATTTCTTAGCTCCTCATTCACGGTTTCTACTGTCCATGTCTACCACTACTATTTTGCAGAGTTCTCTTCATTCCTGGCTTCCTTTCTTCCCTCCCTTTTTTGCCACTGCTTCTCACTCTTAGGTTTGGCCCACCAACCTCCTAAGAATCCCATTTAGCTCCATGAGATCATCATTCTAATTGTCTTTCCAAGATTTCTATAAGCTTTATAATCAGTCTCATTTATACAGTGTGTGCCTAGCCCTTGAAATACAAAGATGAAGATGTCTCTTTGACCAAAAGAATTTAATCAAGTAGGGAAAATAATAACATGTTTGCAAATACTCAGAAATTACGAGCAAAGGCTACATCCAGAGGAAAGATTCCAGATTCTATTTGGTTCTAGCTCATCTCTTTTACTGTTTGAGTTTCTATCACAGTGCTATGGTATATCAGTTGTCTTCATTCTTTCTACGGCAAGTATATTCTCTAGGTCTTAGAATCACTGGATTTAGTGCTTAGGTTATCTAGATACCAATAGACTGAAGTGACAAGGAATAGAAATTTCCTTTTTCTTTTTTAATTTTTTAAAAATTCCGAACTGGGGGCGGCTAGGTGGCATAGTGGATAAAGTACCGGCCTTGGAGTCAGGAGTACCTGGGTTCAAATCCGGTCTCAGACACTTACTACTTACCTAGCTGTGTGGCCTTGGGCAAGCCACTTAACCCCATTTGCCTTGCAAAAACCTAAAAAAAAAAATTCTGAACTGAAAAGCATTGAAGGCATTCCTGTATAAACAGAACACAAAAGTGGAATTCTATATGAAACTCATTTCATTCTGTTTGGGTTTTTAAAAATTATATGTGACACAAATTACTTTCAAAACTGTCCTGTTTCTTTGTTTTCTTCTGAGTATGTTTTTTTAAAAAATGTCTTTTGGCATCATGATTACTAATCTTTTTCCAAATCTCTTTTCTTTCACAATTTTACTGAAAGGGGAAAAACTATTATAATAAATAAGCATACTTAAGCAAAAAAAAAATCCATTTAGTGGCCATGTCAAAAAAAATGCATGTTCCTGTATCTTATGTCAGTCACCTCTACGCCAAGGGGTCGGTAATATGCTTGATCATACATCCTCTGGAGATGCAGGTCAGAGCTTGGATAAGAATTCTTAGGTTTTTCCAAGATGTCTTTTTTGATAGATTATGTTTTCTTGTATAGTGTTCTCTTTCTGCTCACGTCATTGAGCTTCATGATTTTCATTCAACCCAAAATTCTCTGAAATCATTTCTTGTAATATCTTACAGCATACTAATAATCTATTGTTCTCGTACTGTAGATTAATATACATATACTATACTAATATTACAGCATACTATTATTCCATCCTATTCATATACATTTTTTTCAGCCATTTACTAGTCTAAGAAGCAATCAGGTACCACAGCAGATTCAAATTTTCTTTTTATTTTCCCCCTTTTGGTGATTCCTTCAAGATTAGGAAGTTTGTTTTACTTTTGACTATTCTCTCCCTAAGTATTTCCTCCTTAAGCACTTTCCACAGCCCTCACTTGTTTCCCTGTTGTGCTTGACATGTTTCCGCACTGAAGTCTGTGTGTGTGTGTGTGTATGTTTTTAGTTGTGTGCTTGTTTTATCTTCCTTTTTTTCAGGTTAGAGTGAAATTTGAGGGGTGGCTAGGTGACACAGTGGCTAGAGCAGCGGCCCTGGAGTCAGGAGTACCTGAGTTCAAATCCAGCCTCAGACACTTAAAAATTACCTAGCTCTGTGGCCTTGGGCAAGCCACTTAATCTAACCCCCATGGCCTGGCAAAAAAGCCCTAAAAACAAAGAATGAAGTTCATCTGATGCCACTCCCCATTTTTGTACATTCTTCTCAGATATCCCAGTTTTGAGAAAAAGCCAATTCTCCCCTCTTTTTCATCTTTTCTATCCTAGTATTATTATTCTATTCTCAGAATAGAACCAGAGGGGCAGCTAGGTGGCACAGTGGATAGAGTACCGGCCCTGGAGTCAGGAGGACCTGAGTTCAAATCCGATCTCAGGCACTTAATAATGACCTAGCTGTGTGGCCTTGGGCAAGCCACTTAACCCCATTTGCCTTGGGGAAAAAAAAACAATAAACAAAAAACCTAAAGAATAGAACCAGAGCTTCCGCAGGATCTTTGTTTATATTATTTGATTTCCTTCTTTGAAGGAAATTCTTCTGTTCTCTACTGTGCCGTTTACTTTATTACTATTATTATTCTTTGAAGACATTATACATCCAAAGGAACATTTGTTCATTTTTCTTCTATTAGAATGTTAATGTGATATCATTATGAGGTCTTTCCAATTGCTCAATTAAATATATAGAGCTATTTTTTTTAGAATCTTGTTTTTGCATTTCAAAGTTCCTGTTCAGCTTTAGTCTTTTCATCAGAAATGCTTGGGAGTACTCTGTTCCTGCTGTGACCATTCTGGAACTATACCCAAAGGGTTAAAAAGCTGCAGACCCTTTGCTCCACCTCTACAAGGTCTACAAAAAGATCATAAAAAAGGGAAAAGGGTCCACATGTTCAATGGGGAGCTTTACTTTACCCCTGTCTTATTGGAAACCTCTCTAATTGTTCTCTTCTATATAATGTTTGTTCTTGGATTTTAATAGATATTATTTACTACGGAAAGTTTTTTAAAATATTTTTTCAATTACATGTAACAACATTTATTTTTTAAAATAAAACGTTATAGCTATTTTCTGTTTCCTACATCATCATAATTGTCCTATTCCTCCTCCCAAGCAACCCAAATAACACATAGCATTTTTTAAGAGAAGAAAATCAGTAAAGTGTTGATCCATACTTTGAAAAGTCTGAAAACATATGAATGTTTTGAAACACCTGTGGATCTCCCGTATGTATGAAGGAATAGGTTGGGAGGCTCTTGTCCTATCTTCTCAGGGATGGGGGAATCACCCATGAAAAGAGGCAGGAAAATGATCTTTATGGGGGGGAAAGGGGGGCAATTTGACTCAAAGTTAGATCTCCCAGGGAGTAGAGCACTATTATGAAATTATTCTGGAAAGATGCTTAAAACTGTGACTTGTCTATGCTCTGGCATGCTGCATCATATCCTAAAAGGGTCCTGTGCCTCTTTTCTATCACTATATCTCATTCAGGCAAGGCTAACCATATTTCCTGCACTGTTAGGTGTCGAGTAATTGGCAGATCAGGGGGAGGTAGGGTTCAGAAGGATGGTTAAGAGAGGAATTCTTCAAAGGGTGATAGATTAAGGAATTGGAGAAGGTAACAAGAAGTAAAACAGGAGTGAGGAGAGGTTGTTGCTTCCAGGAAAGGTTATAAAAATGAGAGATACACATAAACCAAATATATAGATAGCAATGAATATGAATATGCACATTTATATATCTTTATATCTATTTGTATGATTCTGGGTATTTGTGTTTATGTATCAATGTAGAAATGTCTATGTTTATGCATAAGTGTATGTTATAGATATATAGATATATATATATGTATTGTATTTATATGAATATGTGTGTATACATCCATGTTTAACTGCAGCCTTTCCGAGGGTGGGGGGGTAATAAAGTGAACAGGGCACAGCAGAAAATAGAACACCTACAAGGAAACAAAGAAAAGATGGACAATTTTGAACAAAATGCCTAATATTACTTGAAATGGAAAATTTGCTTTATGTTATGAATCCTCTTTTTTCATTTTTAATGTACTTGTTTTCTAACTACATGCAAAGATAAGTTTCAATAGTCATTTTTGGCAAGGTTTTGAGTTTCACATTTTTCTCCCTCCTTCCCTTCCCTCCCTCCTCATCTTGACAAAGAGCTAATCTAATCTAAGTTATACATGCATGACCATGTGAAAGAAGAATCAGAACAAAGAGGAAAAAACATAAAACATAACACAAATTTTAAAAATTGAAAATAGTATGCTTTGGTCTGCATTCAGACTCCACAATTTCCTCTCCGGATGTGGATGGCATCTTCCATCATAAGTCCTATTGAACTTGGCCATTGTACCAGTGAGAAGAGCAAATCCTTATAGTTGATCATCACACAGTGTTGCTGTTACTGTATACAATGTTCTCTTGGTTCTGTTCACTTTACTCAGCATCACTAATGCAAGTCTTTCTAGGCTTTTCTGAAGTCTGACCATTCATGATTTTTTTTTCCTTTTTAAAATATTTTATTTTGAGTTTTACAATTTTCCCCCTAATCCTGCTTCCTTCCCCCCGACCTCCCACAGAAGCTAATTTGGCAGTCTTTACATTGTTTCCACATTCAAGATTTCTTACAGAACAGTAGCGTTCCATCACATTCATTTCCCACAATTTGTTCATCCATTCCCCAATTGATCGGTATCCCTTGAATTTCCAATTCTTTGGCCCTATGAAGAGAGCTGCTATAAATATTTTTGTACACATGGGTTTTTTATCCTTTCTTATCATCTCCTTGGGATATGGACCTAGCAATGGTATTGCTGGATCAAAGTAGTTCCAAATTGCTCTCAGAAAGGTTGGATCATTTCACAAATCCACCAACAAGGCATTCATGTCCCAGCTTTTTCCACATCCCCTCAAACACTGATCGTGTCATATTGGCTGATCTGATAGGTGTGAGGTGATACTTCAGAGCTGTTTTAATTGGCATTTCTCTAATTAATAATGAGAGTATTTTTTCATATGACTCCATATAGCTTTAATTTCTTCATCTGAGAACTGCTGGTTCATTTATCAATTGAGGAATAACTTCTATTATGAATCCTCTCTTATGTTTTGCTGTGCACATGACAATTTTTTTTCTTTTTTGTATTTAAACTTTAAAAATAAAAATTAAACCAAAAAAAGTAAGCTAAAAAAAGAGAAATATTTGGAGGGATGATCCTTGGTTCACTATGCATGTTTGATTCAGAAATTTGTGACTTTCAAGGATGTCTGTGGTCTTCATCTGGGAGGAGTTGAGACACCTGGGGTGTGCCCAGAGGGATCTGCCCAGAGGTTCCTTGTACTAGGTGGTGATGCTAGAAAACTTGAGAACCTGGTCTCCATAAGTAAGCACACCTGTCCCTGTTACCCAATATATGTGTTTTGGGAGATCTTTGCAAGTTCCCAAGCTACAGACTGTGAGTGGTCTGAAAAACCAAACCCAGTTGAACTTTATTATGGAACTAGTATTCTATTATTTCTGGTCAGTAGAAAGATTGCATTTGTTCTTTATCCTCTGGTGAAAGAGCTTGGCTTGTTCCTTATATTGGCTCTGGGGCTACAGGCTCTCAGCTCCCTCAGCTCTCTGATCAGAGCTTCTTGGGTTTTTGGGGACTGCTTTCTCTGGGGAGCCTTCTACCTTTTTTTCTGGAGAGACTGGCTCTCTGTTCTACATTAAAGATTTCCCTCTATGCTGGAAACCTTAGAAGGCAGACAGAGACCCAGCACACTGTTATATCTCTAGTAACTAGTGATTACATGTTGCTGGAGCTTTAGAATTATCCCAGGGAAGATCAGGGGCCAGAGGTCTAACCACACCAGTCTCTTGCTCAGGAAGCTCCCTCTGGCTTCTGAAATTTTCTGGTCAACCTGGCCTACCTGGAAGGACCAACACTCTGAAGCTGCCTGTTCTTTCTCATAGAGGACATTGCATTTCTTGCACCAAGTTTCTTTTTAACTGCCTCTCCCCAAGAATTAGTGTAATTTCATTTTCTTTTTAAAAATATTTTTTATTGATTTGATTTTTTTAAAATGTCACCAGATTTTCTCCCAGTATCCTTCTTCCTTACCCTCCTAGAGAGCCATCCCATAGAACAAATCATATTTTTAAAGGAGAAGCCAGTGTCTGCTTTAGAAAAGTTTGGAAGCAGAGACAGTTTTCCATGAAGAGATGCTTACTTTTGAAAAGGATGGGGGAAGAGAGGTCTGGTCTTTGCAGCAGAGTCTGTGATTCTGCTTGCTTTTCTGGAGGGGGATGTTGAGGGGTTTGTTGTAGTCATTTTGGGTCTTGTTTTCTTGATTCTGTTCTTTCCTCTGTACCAGTTCATGTAAGTCTTTCTGCCCTTCTCTTGATTCTCCTGCTTCCATGAGTTCAGTTCTTGGCTCCTCCAAATTTTGTGGACTCTATGGCGACCTTATTCTTCTCAATGATCTCATATATGTCACCTGTCCTAAAGGGTATGTATATTTTAGTTACTTTATTTGTGTAATTTCAAGTTGCTTTCCAAAATATGCAAACAAATTCAGTTTCACCCACAAATCAATAAATGTGTTCATTAGCAGCTGGATGGCACAGTGGCCAGAGAGCTGGGCCCAGAGGCAGCCCTGAGTTCCAATCCCACCTCAGGCACTTACCAACTGTGTGAGCCTGGATGAGTCATCACTTAATTCATATGTCTGTTTCCTTGGCTGTAAAATGGGGATAATATTTATTTCAGAGGGTACTTGGGAGGATCAAATGAGACAACAACAGTTGTAAACTGCTCAGCACGGTGTTGGCATACAAGATGTGCTTGATGGTGATTTCCTTTATGTCTTTGTTGACAGCCCCTCCAACACTTACCCTTCCCAGGTTTTGTCATCTTTGCCAAGCTGTTTTTATGGACATTTTTCTTATTATTGATGATATGGAGGATTCTTCCATAAGATTGGTGAGAGGTTGCAATTCTTAATCTTGAGAACTATTTGTTAATATCTTTTGATGAGTTTCTATGGGTGAATGATTTTTGGACTTATAGATGCCTGCTCTTCCTACATAATTTTTTTTAGGTTTTTTTCCTTTTTTTGCAAGGCAAATGGGGTTAAGCAGCTTGCCCAAGGCCACACAGCTAGGTAATTATTAAGTGTCTGAGACTGGATTTGAACTCAGGTACCCCTGACTCTAGGGCTGGTGCTTTATCCACTGCGCCACCTAGCCGCCCCTCTACATAATTCTTGAATGTGAAATTTGTTCCATTACATAACAAATTTGCTACAAAGATGTTTACCATTCCACCTCATTGATACATGTATTAATTGATGCATTAAAACATTCATTTTGTGCAGAAGCTTTTGGTTCTACACCTAATTGTCGCCACCCTTTGTTTGGTTAAGAACATAGCGCCTATCCAGAACTGCGAAAGCATATGCTTTTGTGTTTTTAAAATATTAATGTTGCCTTTTCCTCTGAAGGTAGTTGTATGGCAGATTCACAAGCTCTGAGTAGTAGTCCTTTGGGACTACCAATCAACAGGTGATCTGGACTTTGGTCTCCTTTATTTCCTTTCTTATTTACACCAGGACTTTGCTAACCTTGTATGTATGGATTAGTGAGCTTTATTAAACTGATTATGATCAGTAGAGTCATGTGTTCCTTGCCTAAATGTAGCTGACACAACTGATGTTGAGTCTATTGGAACTTCCTAGTACATACGAAAATTAATCACTTGTCAAATATGGGGTCATTTCTGTCTGCTAGGACCTAACAATTGGTAAATCTTCACAGACCCTAAATTCGCAGCACCACATTGAAATAATAGACCCTGTATTAGGAACCCAGTGATACCTGAAATAAATGTAAAAAGGCAGATAAGTAAATATGTCCTTTATAGACCATATGTAATCAAAAACAGTCATCAGTTCAGGGAATATACTCAAAAGACAATTAGAAATTTAATGAAATCCTAAATATTGAATAGGGCAAATTACAAATAATAGAAACAATGAATAATTTTGTGAATTAAAATAATGGTGACAAAAATATTCCAAAAATTTGGGTTACAGGTAAAGCAGTCCTCAAGGGGAAATTATGTATCTAAAAATGTACATTAACAAAATAGAAAGGAGAGGATTAATGAATTGGATATGCATTTAAAAAATTGGAAAGTCAACAAGTAGACTGAAAATAAATATCAAAGAGAAAAAAAATTTTAAATTTGAGGAGAAATAAATTGGAAATAGAAAGGGCAATTGAAATGATAACTAAAAATAAAGGCTGTTCATTTAAAAAGACTAACATAGTTGATAAACCATTAGAGAGAAGCTGCATCCATCAAGGTTGATCCATTCACAATGTTGTTGTTAATACGTACAATACCCTCTTGGTTTTGCTCCAGCATTAGATCCAGTAATTCATTCTATGCTTCTCTAGAGTCCAATCATTTATGGTTTCTTGTAGAACAATAGTATTCCATAACATTTATATACCATAACTTGTTCAACCATTCTCCAATTGATGGGCATAGGGATATGCTTTGCTTGCTGGCCTGGTCAGCCATGAGCCCACCTGGGAGAGAGCTTAATCAGTCAAAGGAAAAAGGAAACTAAATATAGGGGGTGCTTTCTGGTTTAGTGAGTACAGATGAAAGTGGTGATACCTGGTATCCATTTTCTTGTCACATAAGCCCTGGATAAGAAGGGAGAGGAGTTGAGATCTAAGGACATGAAGAAACTACTGCTTAAGAAAGGGTTAAGAATGCTTATCAATGCAGCCTCTTGTTAGATAATCATGTTAAAATGAAAAGGTGCCATAAGAGAGGAGCATTTCCTAGATTTTGTTACAGAAATCACAAACAGAGGAGAGCTTCAGGAAATTTAATTGCCAAATGGAAAAGGCAAAGGTTATTTGGCTGAAGGTTAGGATCTTTCCTTCTTTGTGGTTTCAAAATTGTGGGGGTATGGATGCAATGTTACAAAATAGTATGCTAGTTTGGGGTTTTTTTAAGACTATTTCCTATTTGCACTGAAGGATAGAGTTGCAGGCTGTAGTATAAATCTCACTGCTGTACATATGAACAATGGGAGAGAAGCAGCCTGTTTAGTCTCCAGACTCCTCCCAGTTTGGAAAACTCAGTCATCTTGCTACCTATTTCTATGGTCAATCATCCTAGCCTGGGACTGCGCAGCATCTCTAGCTTGTGGCTATGCGTCACCCCTTTTGCAAGTGTTTTGAGATGCAGAGAAGGATTGGTCTCCTCCTTGAAAATCCTCAGTCTTAAGAATTTTCTATTTTAGGACTTTTCAGGAATTAGAATAAGGATGGTGGTGTGATAGAAGGAGTTTCCTTCAAATGGGAGGAGATTCTGGGATAATTTCAGAAGCCTTATCCCAGAAAAGAGGCCTTCAGAGTGTTAGAAGGGTCAGCATGGTTGGGTGAAGAGCTAATGTCACTCAAATCTTCACAGGGTTTTGTTTTTTGGAAAACTGATTCTTAAAAGCGTTACCTAATTGATATCCAGGAGCCACTGCTACTAAAACTTAAGGATTTTTTTCTCTGGGTCAGATTTGTTTTAAAAAAAACATCTTTTCAATGAAATAGAAATTTATGTAGCAAATTGCAACACAATGTCAATAAGAAGTCATATAAAATACAATGATAATAAATGGCCAAGTAACCATTTAGTTCTTTCTCTTTGTAGGAAAACACAAAACATAAATAATCAAAGCCCAACCTAGTTTTTCTAGCCAACAAATCTATCTAGGATTCTGTATGTAATTTCATATTTGCAAGCTCTTTTAAGAATCCTTAAGTATCCTGGGAGAAGACTCATATTTTGCCTCCTAGTCCTGGTGCATACAGTAATCCATACTCCCCCCACCCCCTCCTATCCCAGATACTTCCCAGTCAACCACAGAGACCTTTCACAGATCCCAAATCAAGTGATACAAGAAAGATTAAGAATTTGTTGCCATCAACTAAACATGAAACAATCAAACCTTCTTCTTTAATGTAAACCGTATTCTTTAAATGGGTATATAAATTACTGAAAAAGTGACTTTCCTTCATTTAGTCATCAGTAGTAGGAAAGAAGTCAATTAACTGGCACAATAGGCTAGTTTATCTACTGACAACTGTGTATGATATACAAAGGGCTCAAAGGTGAACATTTTAGGCAACGTAGTTGTACTGGTTAGGGTTCTCTTTGTCTCTTTCCATATAGTCTCTATCAATTAAGGATTCTATTCTCTTCTTGAGATCAGCTGGCTTAACTGGAAATGTCAACTGATTATATGCTTCTGAAACAAGCTTGTTGTGATCTAGAGCCTTTCTTATCTTCATGATTCTCACAATCGCAGCATCAATGTGATACTGTCGGTCCTGAAAGATCTTTTCTGAAGTAATAGCTTGTTCTTCTACTGTTTCTTTCATTTGGATTTGATTGATTTTTATCCTGAAGAGCTTGTGTCTGAAGTCATCATTGCAAGTAAATCTATCACCATCTTCCACATCTTTGCCCTTTGGATTTTTCATCAGAACTCTAGTTTTGCCACAGGCTAATGACTGGAGTGTTCGCTTCAATTCTCCATCCTCTATTCCTGTAGCTTGCTTGATGTCTTCTACATTGAATTCTTCACCATCATTAAACATTAGCAACACCAATGTTTGGAAAAGAGAGACTTGGAGTTCCTTTTTCCCCTCTTGAAATTCTGCTTTTAGTACACAATGTCCTAATGTTGACTGCCAATGAAGCTTCCTCCCACTGTGTTTACCTAAGTAAAAAGTCTTGAAAACCTCCTGGAATCTTACCATCTCCACCGGTAAGTGAACCTCCATAGGTACATATGTTGGCCAATGACCCATTGTCAAGATATTCACTGTAACTTCAATGCTCACGGGAAAGTTTTGGTTCTGCACATACTGTCTGAACTGAACCATGACATCTTTGGACAGTTCTATGTCTTTGAACATCCCTTCCAGTTTGCTGGTGAACACAGCTCCACATTCATGTTTGAGTTTGGAAAGCATTGATTTTTCAGCATCTGCCGATGCACTCTTTCCAAACAACAATCTTTTGACTAAATCCTTCTTATAAAATGCTTCAAAGACATCTTTCCCATAAATGAACCGAAATATAATCATGATCTTGTCCAACATTTTCTCAAATTCTTCATCTGTGGCTTCTCTATTCCCTACCCTGAGCTTTAAATCCACGTACTTTGCTATGAGTTCAGCAGGTTTATTTGGTCTTTTGTTAATGAAGGTTTCAAAGGCTTCTTTCGTGGCACTGACAAACCTTTCATTTTTCATAAAGCTTATTTCAATAATATGGTCAATTTTATCTTTAAAATCCAACAATTCCTGCACCATGGTCTTATCTTTTTCAGGATTAATGACAATGGTACTGCCAAATGCTTTGATGTATTCAATCCAATGCTGCAAGAGAATCTGAACTCCATTATATACTCTACTAAATAGTTGATAGAGAAGAGACAAATCTTGAGTCCGATTTTCATCAAGAAGGTGACTTAAACCTTTCTGAAGGATGGCTGTTAAGTGTTCACCTAGAAGTTGCTTTTCTACGGTAGTAATTAGTGGCTTCTGAGTACTCAAATCTAGATATGTCATCAGTCTATCTTCTTCTTCTTCCAAACGTTTATTAACATGATGAAAGTATTCTGAAACATCTCGTTCTTGCATTAAACGTTGACCTTCTGCTGCATATAGCTGGTTGGTTGCTTCTAGAAATTTTTGTTCAAAAGAATTTTGATAAATCTGCAAGTCTGAAAGCATACTCAGAAGGCTTCTAAGCAAACTTGTATCAATTGCTTCACCATTCCTTTCCTTTTCAATCAAAAGAAGAATGCCTTCAATAGTCTTGTTCTGGACCTTCTGATCACTAATTATATGGGTCCTAAATAGTTCTAGACCCATGTCCCAAATGGAAGGTAGCATTGAATTCTGAAGAACATACGTTCTATCTAGGAACAAAAAAATGCTCCTAATCATGGACATTTTTCTGCAGTGATCATGCCAGCAATGATCTATCTTCTTTAGAAACAGAACACTGTCCAATGAATCCTCTTGGAATTGGTTAATTTGGGATCGTATATGCTCTTCACAAATCTGTCTCAGCTGTTTATATAAGTTGGCGGAGATCCTGTAGGAGCAGAGGTTTTCAACAGCTTGGTAGAGTTCCTCTAAATTGTATATGATTGAAGTGCTGTTCTGAATGGCTTCTATTGCTTCCCTCAGTTTCTGCCATATTTCATCTGTATAATTTTCTGGCATAGGTTTGTCTTTAAAGTTTTTGATCACCAGTTTCTTGGCTGAACCTGCTTTGCTGGTGGTGAAGCTAGAGGCAGTTGTAGGGGCTTTGGTCAATTCATTTGCATGGTGCCCTTTAGCTATAGAGGAGATTAATAAACTTTTGGTTTTTAGTTCGTGCTGCTGAGATACAGCAAGACCAGAAGAAGAAGATGATGATGATGACTTCTCAGCCATATTCATAGCAAATCCTATAAAATTCAAGGAGTCTTCCAAATGGAGGTTTTTTGGGATGTGGTTATGGTTGGAGGCAGCAACTTAAATTCCTGGGCAGGGAGCTTTAAAAGAGGTAGAAGAGGCTTAGTAGGTATTCTTGGAAGGGAGTAGGGAGGAAGGTGTGAGATCAAAGTCTTTTTTGTTGTTGTTGTTGCTATTGTTTAACCTCTTCTTGGAACAGGAGGCAAAGGTGGCCAAAGTTGGGCTCGTGTTGATACGACCATCAGTGGCAGATCTGACCTCCTGGGAAGGAGGACCAGCAGCAGCTGGGGGTTGGGGGGTTGAGAAACCTGTTGGAAACATGAAATTGCTGGTGTCAGTAAGCTAGGAAACTTGAAACCCTTTGGATAGGTGAGAAAGAATAAGGTGGAAAAGCAACTCATCCAGGACCACTTGGGGGGGGTCAGGGGGTCAGGCAGGGAGAGGCAGGGATTCAGGAAATGCAGTGAGCCAGTCCATCCACCTTCTTTAGGTATATAATTAAACTTATTTTTCTTTGCAAAGCAAATGGGGTTAAGTGGTTTGACCAAGGTCACACAGCTGGGTAATTATTAAGTGTCTGAGACCAGATTTGAACTCAGGTACTCCTGACTCCAGGGCCAGTGCTCTAATCCACTGCGCCACCTAGCTACCCCTGGAATATAATTATATTCTGGTGACTTTCTCTCCCTTGCACTTTCTCATTTCTTTCCCTATGTTTAGGAATTCTTGTTTCCAGACTGGATGTGATCTCCCTATTGCTGAAAGAAGAAGCACTATGGGAACCAGAAGAATCCTGGGGGATCTCTCCAGGTGAGTGAGTACCCTGCATCAGCTAAGTTGCCTCCCTTGTTGGGGTGGCATCCTGACTGTTTTGTAGCTCTCACTGTTGATTATTGTATTGCTTTCCAAAATGATTACATCATTTAATAGCTTTAGCATTTGAGCAAAACCATGCCTCTACTTTCTCCAGTTTATATTTCACAACTTTCTTTTGAATTGAATGGATTTGACATATCTTAAAGCTGTTTTCATTTGCCTTTTTAGAATTCTGGGAGAGCAAATACAATTTTTCTTATAGGTATTTCTTTTTGTGTTTCATTTTTAAAAGTTCTTCATATCTTTTTAAAGATCTTTTTCTGGAGGGCAGCTAGGTGGTGCAGTAGATAGAGCACTGGCCCTGGAGTCAGGAGGACCTGAGTTCAAATTTGACCTCAGACACTTATTAATTACCTAGCTGTGTGACTTTGGGCAAATCGCCTAACCCTATTGCCTTAAATAAAGTCTTTTTCAAATTAAAACTATAAACATTTTTTACATCACCTTCATTTTATTTTTCTTTTAAATTTTTCTTTTTGTTATTCTGAACTTGATAAATACCACTAAATATGAACATTTCAGAATAACAGAATTGTATATGAAACTGCCAATATATGTTCATCATGTTTCCTTTTTAATACATAATACATTCAACATTTTAACCTCAAAGGCGCTGTGCTTATTTGTTTCCCTCTAAATCTCTTTCTTTTCTGTTAATTCTTTTAAATACTTTCTTGATGCAGTTTTCTTTCTCCCCCCCCCCCCTTTTTTGGTATTAACCTCTAATAATTCCTTCTGAAACCCTCTATTATAACATTCCCTCTGAAATTCTCTATTATAATCTTTTTTTTTTCTTTTGGCAAGGTGATGGGTTTAAGTGACTTGCCCAGGGTCACACAGCTAGGAAATGATTAAATGTCTGAGGCCAAATTTGAACTCAGGTCCTTCTGACTTCAAGGCCAATGCTCTATTCACTGCACCACCTAGCTGCCCCCTCTGTTAAAATCCAGCAAAACAAGTTCATGCATTAGCCATGGCCAAAAATGTAGGTGACTTTCTTCATTATTTACAGCATCATTTTCAAATATGTTCTTCACCTCTCCCTTACCTGAGAATCATCTAATACCACAAAGAATAAAAACTGAGACATTTCAACATGTCTCACAGCATCCTCAGGGTTTCACAC
The DNA here is from genome assembly GCF_037893015.1 of Macrotis lagotis. Lineage (NCBI taxonomy): Eukaryota > Metazoa > Chordata > Mammalia > Peramelemorphia > Peramelidae > Macrotis > Macrotis lagotis. The sequence continues at coordinate 264,373,383 of NC_133662.1, read as the reverse complement.
ATGCAGCCCCTTACTACTGCATAGAAAAGAGCCTGGGGCATTTTCACATCTCTTATCAAACACCCAGTAGGGGTTTTATATTCTTCTTCTTCCCATTTTAATTGTTGTAGTCATTGAACATTTTACTTTCCTTGTTCCTCTCTAGTTCTGTTCTCTGCATAATTCAAATGTTTTCCTGTGGTTCTCTGAATTTTTCACATTTATTGTTTTGTGATGCAATATCACTATATTACATTCATATACCATGATTTATTTTTTTAGCTATTGTCTCCCCAATCCCTGGACAGTAGCTTTGCTTCAGATTCTTTGATGTTCCCCCCAGGATTCTGTTATGAATATTTTGATATTTCAATTCCAAATTATTCTTCAGAAAGGAATTGATATTTCTGTTATGCTTTATGTCAATTCTGTATTTGCTTTGAGCATCTTTTGAAAAAAAAAACTATTTTAGTTTTTACATTATCCCCTTTCCCACTATATCTCTCCTCCTCTATTTCCCTTTAAAATATATATACATACATATAAAAAATTCAGCATCTTAATCTTAAAGATATTGCATTTATTTGTCTCCCTCTGGATCTCTTTCTTTACTGTGCATTATTTTAAATGATTTATTGATGCAAAGTAGTACTAAGAGGAAGAAAACGTTTTTTTGGTAAATACTAGACAACTCCTATCAAACTAGTTTGATTATATGTCTCTAATAGAGAGAGATACACACATATAGAATAGATGATTATATGTCATCTGAAAACATATGTGCAGAATTTTTCATTAAATAATTTATCTGTTTGTTTCAATAGTTATTTATTTAATCCATCCCATAGTGGCAGTGGGGCAAAGGGCATCTTTTTAAATCTCTCTTGGGGGGGGTGGTTAGGTGGCACAGTGGATAGAGCACCAGTCCTGGAATTAGGGGTACCTGAGTTCACATCTGGCCTCAGACACTTAATAATTACCTAGCTGTGTGGCCCTGGGCAAGCCACTTAACTTCATTGCCTTGCAAAAACCTAAAAACAAACAAACAAACAAATAAATAAATATCTCTTGAGGACCAAACTTAGTCATGATAATATTTCATCACTCAGTTCAAATTCTATCACTGGATATGTTCTTTTATGTTCTTTCTATTTATACAGTTGTGTATATTGGTTTCCAGGTTCTCCTTACTTCATTTTGTATCATTTTAAAGAAGTCTTTACATTCTTTTCTATATTTATCTTATTCATTGTTTCTGCAGCACTCTTATATGACTGTCCCTTATTTTAATACCACTGAAAGATTTTTTTCAGGTTTTTTATTAGTTTTGACTTTTTCATATGAATTTCAATTTAATTTATGTGGGTTAATTATTGATATTTGGAAATATTAGAAAAGCAGGAAATAAAAAAGTACATGTGCAAACTACATGACAGTACATAAATATATCGGGTTCCATAAACTTTTGAATATTAAATACCCCTAAATTGAATAGAAAACATTATCTATATTTCTTTGCTATTTTTTCGCCTACTCACCTGAGGGTGAAACATCACTTTGTTGCTGTCTCTATCTATATGGTCGTAGTTGGTGTATATATTGTTCTTTCAGGTTATGTTTCCTTTCTCTGCACCGTGACCTAGAAGTCTTCCAAGAGGTCTTTTGATTCTCCATTTTCACCCTTTGACTGAATAATATTCCATTACATTCATATATTATAATGGCCTACTCCCCCCCCCCCCCATTTCTGGACATTAAGTATTTGGTTTTTGTTTTGTTTTGTTTACAATAATTAGTAATGCTGCCAGATAGAGATAAAGTTTTTAATTCATAGAATAACAGATCTTAATTTGGAAGGGACTTTCATCATTTTAAAATAGACTAGACTAAGGTCCAGGGATTTACACAAAGCCAAACAGTTATTGTCAGGGTTTGAGATTTGAACCCAACTCCTCTCACTCAAGTCGATGTTCTTTTTATTAAACTATGTTACCTCCACTTTTTTTATTATATCATTTTTTGTATGAAATATTGATGACCAACTCTTTTCTCCAGGATGTTTCTTAGTCATTGTAAAAATATTCTTCTTGTGAAAAAAATTATTTTTATACAATTAAATATTTGTCATTATTTACTGATATCTTTTATTCCCAAATATAAAAGAATATATTCTTACCTTTCCACAGTTGTGTTCTATACCTATCATTTTCTTTAGCTATGTATCACCTGAGTTACCCACTGCCACCCTTAGACTTGTACAAAGCTACCTCACATACATCCTTATTAGATCATAATACTTTCTAAACTGTAGCACAGAAGTCCCCCTAGTGTGTTTATTTTTACTAGTTAGCCTCAAGTAACATTTAAGTCAAAATTAAGGCATGTCAGGAAATTCTACAGTGATAATAGTTAACAAGAGAATTCTCTCACATTTGGAAATAATACTTCCATAAATACATACAGTCTTCCCTGGAAGAATGGATTTGCCTAGGGATCACTTGTGTGCCATGTTCACATGAAAGAACCTATGGAACCTAGGTGCCTATTTTCATGGACTAACAGGCTTCAAACCTATGGATGCAGCCAGAAAACATGCCCATGTTTCCAATAATGAAGAGCTCCTAATGTCATCTAGTGATGTCATAATATTTCTTTCTGCTGAGTCTGCTTCTGTCTCGGCTGAGCATTGTGTCTCTGTACTTGGTTTTCTGTTGCTGGTCATCATTCTTTCTCAATTTTATCTGCCAGCTATTACAGGAATAGTCTAAACTCTGCTGATAATCCATTGAGGGATGTGGCGCTATAGTAAGACTCTTCCCTATAGGGCCATAATTAAGTCAACAAGCTCTTTTAAACAGACATCTCTGCCATCTACTAGGTGGTCCATGTTTAGGAAGCCCATCTGTTGTAATGATGAGTTCCAGTTCTTTTCAGCCAGCTCTTTTGTTCAATGATATTTTTAACAACCTCTCATCATCATTTCCCTCTTATTTATATGAATCCCTCAAGAGTTGAACTGTAAGAGTTCATAGTTTTTGGCCTTTATCTCTGTAACCCCCAAATCACAGATCACATTTAAGGCCACTTTTCAGATTTATAATTTTAAGTTTTAACTTTCATAGATGACTATACTTTTTTTATCCAGTTTTTAATTTTTTACATCACTTCCTTTCCTTGAACATATATATATATACATATATATGTATATATACATATATATGTATATATATATGTACTCTCCTAAACTGAGATTTATATCACTTTAGACACATGAAATAATCATAAAAGTTCAGAGTTGGATAGGATCTCTGCTACACATTCTCATAGGGATCTCCCTTCACAGATGAAATCATATGTCCAACATGGGGATAAAGACTTCTGCAGGCTAACGTTTATTTCAGATTCCTTAAGTAAGGAGACTAGGTTTGAACCCAAAGATTCAAGTTTGATGTGGGCCATTTCCCTGGGAGCATCATTCAGGAAAAGACTGACAAAGGATACAATAGCTTGGCATTTCAAGAAGAGAGAATCTGGGGCATGGAAGGTTAATTTAGAGAAATAGGACAATTGGGGAAGACAATCCAGACAAATAGTCACTTCCAGAACAACTTTTACTTTTGTGAATTTATATCACTATAATACATTTAGGAGACATTTAAGTCTGGAGTCAAACTTTGTTGCATTGTGGAGAACTATGGGGAAAGGTCTCTATAAATACCAGACTGGCAGAAGCTTTCAGGAACCTTCTTCCCAACTGGAAGAAGCTTCAGGAAATTTCCTTTCTTAATGACAAATAAGATTCTTCTTCTGTAAGGACCTTTATAAGTATGCCAAATATGGGTCAACCAGCTAGTGCAGTGGACAGAGCAGTGGTCAGGAGGACCTGAGTTAAAATTCAACCTCAGATATTTGATACTTTTTTTTGTGACCTTGGGCGAGTCCCTTGACCCCAAAAGAAAAAAGAAAAAAGCAAGAATATCAAATGCTCTTCAATTACCATTCAGACTTCATTAAATTTGATAAAATGCATGCTGGAGAATGGCTACATGAACCCAATGAATGTGAAAAAGCATTTGGCAAAAGATCAAATCGTACTGAACACCAGGGAGTTCTGGGTGGGAGCCTGGAGCTCTGGGGCCTCCAGGGTCTCCGGAGACAATGCTGAGTGAGATGCTCAGAACCAGGAGGGCATCACGGCAGCACTGTGCCAAGGGTCGGCAATGAAGGCCTCGGCTGCTCTCAGCCCTGCCCAGATCTGGGCCAGCCCCGACGGCGCAGGGAAGGAAGAAGAGAAACGTGAATGTCACAGAAAGCGCTTGGGGGGAGAGGCCAGGCAGACTGTCCTGAATTAGAGAGGGAAGCTTGTGAGAGAAACGAGTGTGGTCTTGGGCGGAGACCCTCCCCACGCTCAAGGTAAGCGGTGGACCCCGGTCTCCTGGGCCTAGGCTCCGCTACCTAATCCACCTCTTGCCCTCCGGATGGGAGGCCCGACATACAAACCCGAGCGGCCTCCAGCGCTACATCTGCTTGTCCACTGCCACGGGCGGGAGGGGAATGTGGCCCTTCAAAGCTGCAAAAGGAAGCAGGTGGAAAACTATCTTTACATCTATGTGGAAATAAATAACCACAAGGGGGGCAAAACGAGGCGCCTCGGAGAGCCAAGATGGAAGGGAAGGGTCAGGGCCACGAGGATCGCAGGCCCCACCAGGGAGGGTCATCCCTAAGACACTGGGCCTGCGGCCTGCGCGTGCGCACACCAGCCGCTTCCAGGCCGGAAGGAGTGCCGTAGCGCATTCCGGGAGATGTAGTCTCGGCGGGGAGGGCGCCTGGACTCCATGTCCCAGAATGCTGCGGGACGCGTAGGTGGGCTTCCAAGCCGGTTCCGTCCGGGAGGCAAGTCGCGAGCCCCGACTTCCTGCCTCGCGCGTGCCTTGGCGGGCAGAGTAACGCGTGGCGTCCCCGCGGCGGGTCCCGACCTCCCCTCCCCCCCGCCCTGCGCGGGAGCGCGGCCCCAGCCTCGGGTGAGCGAGTGCGCAGGCGCGGCGCCCGGCCCCGCCTTCTCCCCAACGGCTCCTGGTGGACCTCGCTGGGCCGGCGCCGCCTGGAATGAATGGAGGGGCCCGGGCGGGTCAGGAGGGGGCGGGGCGCGGAGGGGGGGGCTTCCAGTCAGCAAACCTGGAGGAGTTCAAGGCCAGCCCGAGGCAGGCCTGCCCTCAGGGGGCTCCCAGCCCGGCGGGAGAAGCCGCCCGCAGGTTCCGCTCCGGGACTCGGCCCCGGCCCGACGGCGACTGGAGCGAGCCCGGGCCCGGCGCGTGGGGGCGGGGCCAGACGCCGGCGGGGGGCGGGGCCCGGGGGCCACCCGGGCTGCACCGGGGCCGGGCCGGGCCGGGCCGGGGGCCACCCGGGCTGCACCGGGGCCGGGCCGGGCCGGGGCGGGGGCCACCCGGGCTGCACAGGGGCCGGGCCGGGCCGGGCCGGGGGCCACCCAGGCTGCACCGGGGCCGGGCCGGGCCGGGGCGGGGGCCACCCGGGCTGCACCGAGGCCGGGCCGGGCCGGGGCGGGGGCCACCCGGGCTTCACCTAGGCCGGGCCGGACCGGGCGGGGGCCACCCGGGCTGCACCGGGGCCGGGCCGGGCCGGGGCGGGGGCCACCCGGGCTGCACCGGGGCCGGGCCGGGGGCCACCCGGGCTGCACCGGGGCCGGGCCGGGCCGGGCGGGGGCCACCCGGGCTGCACCGGGGCCGGGCCGGGGGCCACCCGGGCTGCACCGAGGCCGGGCCGGGCCGGGGCGGGGGCCACCCGGGCTGCACCGGGGCCGGGCCGGGCCGGGCTGGGGGCAGCAGGGGCTTGGGCAGGCAGCCCCCCAGCAGGCATCACCCTGACCTAGAGGGAGGGGACGAGGCTCTGAATTCAGGCTCCCCACGAGCCAGGACTTTGCTGTGCCTTACAGGTGCAAAGGGAGGACATAGAGGTCATTCAAAATGCATTTCTTCCCTAGCTGTGTTCAGAAAGTAAGAGGAAGGAAAATCAAGGAGAATAGGCTTCAGTCTGCATTGTGAATCCTCCGGAGATGGAGGATGTTCGGGAATCCTTTAAATTGCCCTGAATCGTTGCCTGGCGGAGACATGGTGTAAGACTTTATAACCTTACAAAGGTGAGTGTTTGACGTTTGTCTATTTTTGTAATAGATTTCGGTTCTACTTGTGGTCACTTTGGACCTGTTCATATAAAGTCGTCCCAGGTTTTTCTGAAACAATCCCTTCTGTCACTTCTTCCAGCACAAAAGTATTCTATTACCTTGATGTGGAGGAGCTGGTAAGTTTAATGTGTGCCCTTAACATCTCTTCATCTCTTTCTTAAGTCCAGACGCCCCAAATCCACAAATCTGGCCTGTGCTTTGTAGCCTTTCCTAACTAAGGAGGTGAAGATGAGGCAGTGAGTCTTCCTATTTGGATCATTGCAGAAAAGGGGAAGCACCTTGACAGGCCTTGGCTGCTTCTCAGGAAGGGGTAAGACAAGGCTTGGATGGCACTGAGGACAATGTTTATTGTCATGAGAGAAGCAGCCAGTAGATGGGGAAGGATGGTGGGACATGGTCTTGACCAGAAGGGGCTGAGCCAGGGCTGAAGGTGTTAGGAGGCATTTAAGTGATGCGAGACCAGGAAGAGGCTAAAGGAGAGAGTTCACAGCAGAACACCTGGGTTTATTAGTGAAATAAAAAGCAAGATTCTCAGATGAGAGAGTCAAGGCAGGGCACATCTTAGGAAAGTTGAAGAGTAATGGGGAGCTTTGAAAGATCCCCTGTGGAGATCAGGATAATAAGGAATGGATTAGAGAGGGGTAAGGAAGTTGCCTCTAAGCCAGCAGGGCCGCTGGCTGTGTGAAATCCTAGCACCTGGCTGGTGTTCTTCCTACTTTGCTGTGGTCTCCAAATGGAGTCTTATCTTGGTGTTTCCTTTCCTGAAAAGTTCTTTTTTTTATTATATTTATTTTATTTTTGTACAAATGCTGTTTTTTTATACATTACTAAAATAGTCTTGTTTAAGAGTAAACATAGGGGCAGCTAGGTGGCGTAGTGGATAAAGCACCGGCCTTGGAGTCAGGAGTACCTGGGTTCAAATCCAGTCTCAGACACTTAATCATTACCTAGCTGTGTGGCCTTGGGCAAGCCACTTAACCCCATTTGCCTTGCCAAAAAAAAAACCTAAAAAAAAAGTAAACATAATACCCCCCTCCCCCCCAAATATAGACCCTCATGAACAATAAAGGAAAGAGAAAAAAATTAAAATTAAAAAAATAATAATTATAGGGACAGCCAGGTGGCACAGTGGACTGAGTACCAGCCCTGGAGCCAGGAGCACCTGAGTTCAAATTTGGCCCCAGACACTCAACAATCACCCAGCTGTGCAACCCTGGACAAGCCACCCAACCCCATTGCCCTGCAAAAACCAAAAGAACAAAGCAAAATATAATAATAATAATAATAATAGGGGCAGCCAGGTGGCGTAGTAGACAGAGCACTGGCCCTGGAGTCAGGAGCACCCAGGTTTAAATCCAGCCCCAGATACCCAACAGTTACCCAGCTGTACAGCCCTGGGCAAGCCACCCAACCCCATCTGCCCCACAACCCCCCCCCAAAAAAATAATAATAATAAATGTGCTTCAGTCTGTCTTCCAACACCACCAGCTCTGTCTCGGGTGGATCACATTCTTTAAGATAAGTCCATCACAAATGCTACTTCCATAATTTTCCACTGTTGCCATTGCTGATCACAACTCCCTCCATTTGTACTTCCCCACTACCATACACTATATTTTCTCTCTCCTTTCACTCTGTCCCTCCTCTTAAATGTGCTGTAGGGTAGCTGAGTGGTGCAGCACACTGATCATTGACCCTGAGACCAAGAGACCCCAAGCCCACATACCACCCCTAAGGCCCAGCAACCACCTGACCCTGTGGTCCCAGACAGGCCATCCAATCCCAGCCCCTTGCAAGAAGTAAAAAAGAAAATGTGTTATATCTGACCATTCTCCCTCACGGTCCACCCTCTCCCCCATCACTCACATCCTCCCCCATCCCCTGACCCTCTTCTTTCCTTATTCTAGATGTCTATACCCCATTGAGTATATATGCTGTTTCCTCTCTGAGCCACCTCTGATGACAGCAAAGGTTTCCTCATTCATTCCCCCTTGCCTTCCCCCTCTTCCATATCATTGCAATAGCTCATTGTAATAAAAAAATACCTTGTGATATGAAATATCTTACCCCATTCCACCTCTCCATTCTGTTACTCCCAGTACATTTCCCTTTTAGCCATTGACTCCATTTTTACAATATGTTACATCTTCAAATTCAGCTCTCTCCTGTGCTTCATTTATTTTTTTTTAGGGTTTTTTTTTGTAAGGCAAATGGAGTTAAGTGGCTTGCCCAAGGCCACACAGCTAGGTAATTATTAAGTGTCTGAGACCGGATTTGAACCCAGGTACTCCTGACTCCAGGGCCTGTGCTTTATCCACTGTGCCACCTAGCTGCCCCTCTGTGCTTCATCTATAAAAGCTGCTTCTACCTGCTCTACTTCATATGAGTATTATCAGTATCATTTTTCTATGCAAGCATACATGCAGTTCATTATCCTTAAGGCCCTCATATTTTCCCCTTCTCCTCCACTCTATACTTCACTTGAGTCGTTTATTTGAAGATCAAGCTTTCTGTTCAGCTTTGGCCATTTTAACAGGAACATTTGAAATTCCCCTGGTTCATTGAAAGTCCATCTTTTTTCCTGGAAGAGGACGTTCAGTTTTGCTGGGTAGTTGATTCTTGGTTGCATTCTGAGCTCTTTTACCTTCTGGAATATCATATTCCAAGCCCTACGAGCTTGTAATGTAGTTGCTGCTAAGTCCTGTGTGATCCTGACTGCAGCTCCACGATATTTGAATTGTGTCCTTCTGGCTGCTTGTAATATTTTCTCTTTGACTTGGGAGTTCTGGAACTTGCCTATAATATTCCTGGGGGTTGGTTTTTTTGGGATCTCTTCCTCAGGGAGATTGGTAGCTTCTCTCAATTTCTATTTTGCCCTCTGCTTCTAGGATATCTGGGCAATTTTCCTGTAGGAATTCTTTAAAAATGAGGTCAAGGCTCTTTTCCTGATTATAACTTTCAGATATTCCAATAATTTTTAAATTATCTTTCCTGAATCTGTTTTCCAGATCAGTTGTTTTTCCAATGAGATATTTCACATTTTCTTCTAATTTTTCATTCTTTTGGTGTTGAAGTATTGTGTCTTGACTTCTCATAAAGTCAGTAGCTTCCTTTAGTTCCATTCTACATCTGAAGGATTTGTTTTCCTCAGAGAGCTTTCTTATCTCTTTTTCCATCTGGCCAATTCTGCTTTTTAAAGCATTCTTCTTAATAACTTTTTGAATTGTTTTTATCCATTTGACCTATGGTGGTTTTTAACAAGTTATTTTCCTCAGCATTTTTTTGGATCTCCTTGCTGACTTCTTTTTCATGCTTTTCCTTCATGTCTCTCATTTCTTTTCCCAATTTTTCTTCTATCTCCCTCACTTGATTTTCAACATCTTTTTAGAACTCTGTCATAGCCTGAACCCAATTTATGTTTTTCTTGCAGTCTTTAGATGCAGAAACTTGTACTTCCTCATTTTCAGATTGAGTATTTTGATCCTTCTTGGGATTATAGACAATGTATTTCTCAATGGTGTTCCTCTTTTTTCTCTGTTTACTCATTTCCCCAGCCTGTGCCTGGTTTTAGGGTGCTTCCTGAACTTTTGAGTATTATTGGGGACCCCCCCCACACACACACACAAGTATCTCTGTGTATGAGGATCTGCCTTCCCTGTTGGTCTGTGATTGACCACAAGTGCACCCCTCTGCCACAGGACTGAGGTGGGGGGGGGTGGGGGCCTACTGTTCTATGGGGGCCTAGACTGTGATCATGATCTGAATGTGGTCAGAGCCCCAGAGTCCTGTTCCACATATAGAGGACAGACCTCTGACATCTCTCTCCACTCCCCTCCCTTTGGTAAGCTGAGCACTCAAGGCTCAGTTGCCTGAGGGCTCCTGTTTACCAGCTCCACCTGCTTCCATTTCCTGGATCTGGGCTGCCATGCTGCTTGCTGATTGCCCTGATGGCTGGGCTTCACCTGGTCTCTCTGACAGAGGCGACCCCCCCCCCCCATCTTCCAAGTTGTGCCCAGTGCTCCCTGGGGTGTAGGTCAGGAAACTACCCCCACTGCTGTGAGCTGCAGCTCCCAGGCTCCCTGTGGCTGCCTCCAGGAGGCTGAAATTGCTTCATTCTGGTGGTCTCCCCTCTAACCCCATGGAGTAGAACCTTTCCGTTATTTTCCAGGTTACCTTGGACTGGAGAATTGCCTCACTGGCTCCCTCTGTGGGTTCTGTATCTTGAAAATTTAGAGTCCTTATTTTATAAGTTTTGAAATATTATATATAGAGAGAGAGCACTAAGAGAGGCCCTTCTCCTATTGCCATCTTGGCTCCGCCCCTGAAAAGTTCTTGACACAGTGAAGTTCAAGTCCAAGAGCCCCAGGAACTAATCTTGTATTGCTGTTGGTTCATCACTCCCAAACAAGATGAGCAGAGACAACTAAATGAAAATCAAAACAGGGAGAAAAGGAGCAAGGAAGAAGCTCACCATGAAGGACAAATCTCTAATGTTTGAGGACAGAGGTAAGAATTAGTGAGGTGTTGGTGGGAAGCTGCAATTCTGCCTGGTGTGAGAGACAGAGAAACAAATATCTCAGTGATTTCTGAAGAACTGTTCTCTGAAGGAAAGGATTAATAGAGCACCTAAGTCCAGCTTTTATGTCTCTACCTTTCCTCTGAACCACCAGTAGATGCTCACCAGAACCTCTGATCCATTCTGTCAGTCATTCAGCTTCTCCCCTTGGCAGCATGGATTGAAGAGGTCTGAAGCATGATCTGGGTCACAGAGAAGGGCAGAATGAACTATTGTGGTTGTTGTTGGTAGCTCAGGACAGAGAATGACAAGTTGTGGGAGGTGGGTTCACCTTGAGTTTGGGGGATAACAATGGGGAGGGCTTGGGGTGGGGCCCTCTGAAGTTCTCTGTGGAGGGACCCCCAGGCAGGGCTGATCTTGCTCCCCCAGGACTGCTTTCTCCTCCCAACAGCTCATTTTTCTCAAGACCACAGTTTAGAGGACAAAGAGGAAAGAATGATGTCTGGCCTCTGCTCAGCCCAGGGGCAGGTGAGTTCCTGGTTACTCTCTTCCTCCTCTCTTCATACCATAGCATGCCATACTGCATTTATAACTTCTGTACCTTCTTCTTCTTTGTTTCAACTGATCCCCTTCCCATCTGTATCCTGAGTATCAGTTATTCTCCAAGGAAGGCTCAAGCTCTGTTCATTAATGGCAAAAAAGTTTGTAGATGATAAGTTGGAAAATGTCAATAGCATCAGTGAACAGAGTTTTAGGATGGATGCATAGAGAGTGAAAAGGAGATTTTGGTTTTTATTTGTGGTGGTCGTGGTTCTAAGAAGTAAATTAATAAAAGTTTAGCATGTGGGGACAGCTAGGTGGCGCAGTGGATAGAGCACCAGCCCTGGAGTCAGGAGTATCTGAGTTCAAACATAGCCTCAGATACTTAATAATTGACTAGCTCTGTGACCTTGGACAAGTCACTTCATCCCATTGCCTTAGAAAAAAGGCCAGGGGCGGCTAGGTGGCATAGTGGATAAAGCACTGGCCCTGGAGTCAGGAGTACCTGGCTTCAAATCCAGTCTCAGACACTTAATGACCTAGCTGTGTGGCCTTAGGCAAGCCACTTAACCCCATTTGCCTTACAAAACCTAAAAAAAAAAAAAGTGTCAGAGGCCAAATTTGAACTCAGGAACTCCTGAGTCCTAGGGCTGGTAGCCGCCCCTTGGAGCATTCTTTTGTATGATTCTAGGTGTATTAAAGTTTGATCTTGTTCTGGTTACTCTTTCCACCTCCGTGCCCCAACCCTGTCTAGTCAGTATGGTAAATTGATAGTCAGTATAATGTAACAAGAGGAGGAAGTAAGACTGAAATGGAACTTCTAGAAGGCACCTACAGACTGTCCTATAGATAAAGGGAGCAGAGCGATTTCTTCAAACTGTCTTAGAAGTTAAATGAAAGCTACATCCTGAGACTGTGATAAGTGAGGAAACCCAGCCCCATCCTCTGTAAGGGCCTCAGTCTTGCTGACTGCCTGTTGCCTATAAATGTCCTCCAAACTCCAGACCTCCCCTGAAGACCAGCAGAGCCAGAGGGCCTGCTGAGAACTTGGAGATCCTGTGGATATGTTAATGAACTGACCACAAGGTGACCTGGATTAGAATAGGTCTGTCCTCTCCCAAAACCCTAGCAGCTCCTGCTCCTTCTCCTTATTGAGCCAAGAGCTCCCCACTCAAGTGCAGTTATGTGGCTGTGCCCTTCCCTCCACCAGTCCCCCCATCCCACTATGCTGACTGCCTTAGTCCAGTAACCCAGCCCTGTCCCCTTTGGTAGTTTGATTGCTGTGTCATTAAAAGTATAACTTCTTTTCTTAAGTAGCATTGTCAGTTTTATTACATAGTCATCATAAATACCAAATATTGCTTTTTTGTTCTTTTCTAAATAGAATTTTTGTTTTTCCAGTTACATGTAAAGATAGTTATTCATTTTTTATAAAATTTTGAATTAGACATGTTTTCTCCACCGTTCTTTAATAGCCCTCTGTCTCAAGATGGCAAGCAACTGATCTACTTTGTACATGTAATTTTGCATATTTCTACAGCTATTTAAAGTCTTTCCTTCCTTCCTTCCTTTCTTTCTTCCTTTCCCTTTCCTCTGTACCTCCTTTCTGTTTTTTCCTTCCTTCCTTTTTAGAGTCTGGATCATTCTCTATCTCCCAGTCTAAAATTACAGAGGCTCCCCAGGGGCCTGTTCACATAATGCTTACAGGCTCATATTCTTGATTTTAAAGGGGTCATTTGCCACTGGAGTAGCACAAGGGTTCATTATGTCTTGATAGCTTTATCTCCAGATATTTTATGTACTTTGAAGTCATTTTGAATGGAATTTCCACTTCTGTTCTTACTTCCCTAGATTTTGTTGTCATTTTATGAAATTGTTGGGTTTGTGTATTTATTTTGTAACTAGAACAATACTGTAGATGTTAACTTTCTTAGTTTCTTTGTTAATTCCCAAGAATTTTCAAAGTAAATTATCTAGCATTTGAGGATAGTTTTGTTTCATCTGGGCTTGTTGTGGCTTCAAGTTGTTTCTCTTGTCTTAGAGATATGTTAGCATTTGTATAACTCTCTCAACTAATAGTGAGAAGAGGGAAAATACCCTGAAGGATGTTAAGGTTAGAGAAGAGGCATTTAAGGGGAATGAGAAATCTGCCAGAGGCTTTGAAGGTTGTTCTGAGGAAGAAGAAGTAGACTTTTTCAGTGTGGTGCCAGAAAGCAGAGCTAGGAAACCACAGAAAAATTGGTAAGGATGTTTGGAGGCAGAAGCTGCCAAAGGTCTTCAGAGGGAATGTTTGAGAAGAAGCAATCTAGTTTTTCCCCAAATATTCATTCTCTCCCATGGTTTGAGGATTCAGGGCAAAGGACCTGATTTTCATTTGTAGAAAGGAAGTTTTCAGGAGGAACCTGAGCAATCCCTGAGGCTAGGACACCCAGTAACTAAATCCTCAGGTGCAATTGGGAGGAATGGTCCCTGATTAAGCAGGAATGTGTTTGAATCAGGAATTGGTGACATTCAAGGACGTGACTGTGGACTTCACCCAGGAAGAATGGAGACACCTGGATCCTGCCCAGAGGGACCTGTACAGGTTTGTGATGTTGGAGAACTACGAGAACTTCATCTCCCTTGGTAAGCACAGCTACCACAGCACTCAGGGTCAGGTCCCTGTAGAGTATTTATAGGCTCCCTTGCTGCAGATACTTAGATTTGGCCTCTTGCATAAAGATATTCAACACTATATATCATGTGAAGATGTGAGAAAAGATTTGGGCCCTTTATGAAAATCCCAAAGCTTCCTTCTGCCAGCCCTGAGTCTAGAACCCCCCTAATGCTTGATCCCTTCAGTCTAAGGGCCTTTTGAATGTCCCAGGGGATTAGGAGACTGTTGCTTCCAGTAAATCTTCCCTCTTCTTCCCTGCTCTTCTTGGGTGCTTTGAAGTTCTGTTTTGTAGGAATTCTGTTCTTTCTAGACAAGACACCCCATGAGTCAAGCATTCACCATGTCTTAGGGCAACTTTTTCTCTCCCCATATCCCTCCTTACCCTTCCCACCACCCAAGAAGTTCTTCAAAATGTCAGAAGAAGCCTAAAAGAGATACCTAACCTCAGCGAAGATCTGTTGCCCTCCCTCAAAGCTGCCTGATTCTCTGAGGTCCAAACACATTTGGGGCTTGTTCTCACTCAATTGTACTCCATGGCTCTTGGCTCCTGCCCAACATCTTGTTTTTTCTCTATATTGTAGATGCTCATGTGCCAGTTTTCCTTGATAAAATGTATTATTTCAGGGGCAATCTGGGGGCAGAACTTTGCTTTGCAGCCCAGAGTAGATAAAAGGAGCTGCTTCTTTCCCAGCTACATTTAGGTCTGTGACCCACACTCAAAGCTCCAAAGGATCTGTCATCTCAGTTTCAAAATCCCTTCTAATGATGCAGATTAAAAGTCCTGCTCCCTGACTCTCTGCGTTGACTATCCCCCATGGCTTCCCATTAGCTCATTGCTTTTTCCTTGCATCCTGGGTAGCTCAGGAGCCCCTCTGTGCACCACCCCCTGGACTTTTCCCATCTTCTCTCCCTGCCAAGTACTTTGATGAAATGTCTTCTGCAGATCCTCAAGTTTAATATGACGCAACCTGTGAGCTTCTAGTCATTGCCTACACTGTCATATTCATATATGGTAATTCTCTGACCACTGTTAAATTCCATTCTAATGGGCACCACAACAAATAGGCTGGCATTTTGGAATTATACGATGGTCTTTTGTTTCCATTAGATATCTTTGGCCATTGAAGGAGATATATAATTTCCTGAACACAGTCCCAGCCCCTCTTCCATGTAAACTCACCAGAGATATTCCCTACAATGCTGGGATAGGGGTTTTTCATGGATGAGATTTGTTCAGTATCTATTCTGAGTGAAATCCTGCTGATAAAAATAGAAGGAAAGAAGATAATTTGTACTCCCAGGGAGATCATACAATATACAGGAAGACAACACATCAAGGGAACTAGAAAACAGAAAACAGGAAGTGGGAAAAGCAGGGAGGGAGAGGAGCAGTTCTTAAGAGAAAGGCTTCTGGTAAGGAGACAGAGCCTATTAGAGGGAGCAGAAGTGGGAGAAGTCCTGTACATCAGAGATGTCAAACACATAGTTCACATCACTACTAAGTAGGTTTCAGTGAAGTTCCTGTCTGATTTTTATATGATGATTTATTAAAAACAAAATATAAGCATGTTGTTTTCTTTGTCAGTAAGTATTCCTTAGGGATCTCTATTTTTGCTTTGGTAGCCTTTGTTTTTGAGTGTATCCTTTTTCTAGAGTTCTTGAAATGAAACACAAAAGTAACCAGTTCTGTCGAAATTCATTTTATCACAATATTATAAACAATAACAGCACCAATAAAAACAAGACAGTTGTGTCTTAACTTTACCCTGAGCAGCAATGAATTGTTTACATGTTTCCTTTTCCTGGCACTTTTTCATTTCTTTGTCTATATATAGGCCTTCCTGTTTCCAAAGTGGATGTGATCTCCCTCTTGGAGAGAGAGGAAGAATCTTGGAAGCTTGAGGGAGGAGACCCTCTTAGCTCTTGTCATGGTGAGTAAGTGAAATCCTTCCAATTTTCAGAATCAAAATTGTCATTTTTGTCTCCTGTGATCTTCTATCCCTTTTTTATTCCCCATCCATATTGTGTAACTTGTTCCCAGTTATCTAATAGGTTCATTTCATGACCTCTTTTTTAATCTACATCATGTATCTATGGAATTTGTTGTGGTGTATGGTGTGAGATGTTGATCTAAACCTATTTTCTCCCTTACTGCATTCTGATTTTACAGCAGTGTCTCCAAGGAAAACTGTTAACAGCAGGACCAATTGTAGTGAACTTCAGCAAATTTGTATTGGAGAGAAACAATTGGGATGTAATCCGTATGGGAAAGCCTTCAACCACATGTGGAGCTTGACCAAATCAAATAAGATTCCTACTGGAAATAATTCCTTTAAATGTAATGAATGTGGGAAAACTTTCAATGCCAAGAAACACCTTATTCGACATCAGAAAACTCATACTGGAGAGAGACCTTTTAAATGTGATGAATGTGGGAAAACTTTCAATAATAGAGACCACCTTATTCGACATCAGAGAACTCATACTGGAGAGAAACCTTTTAAATGTAATGAATGTGAGAAAAGCTTTAGCCAAAGGGTAAGCCTTATTAGCCATCAGAGAACTCATACTGGAGAGAAACCTTTTAAATGCAATGAATGTGAGAAAAGCTTTAGCCAAAGGGGAAGCCTTATTAATCATCAGAGAACTCACACTGGAGAGAAACCTTTTCTGTGCAATGAATGTGGAAGAGCTTTTTGTTGGAAGATACATTTCATTTATCATCAGAGAACTCACACTGGAGTCAAACCCTATGAATGTAATGAATGTGGGAATAGCTTTAGAGATAGGGGAAGCCTTAATCGTCATAAGACAGTTCATACTGGGGTGAAACCCTTTGTATGTAATGAATGTGGGAAAGCCTTCCGAGAGAAGAAATACCTTAAGAGACATCAGAGGATTCATAGTGGAGTAAAACCCTTTGAATGTAATGAATCTGGGTAAAACCTTCAGTCAACCAGAAACTTATTTGCCACTAAAAAGCCCATACTGGCATGAAACCATTTGGCTGTAATGAATGTGAGAAAGGATTCAAGAAGAGTACATAAGAGGACTCATAGTGAAGTAAACCCTTTGAATATAATGAATGTGGGGAAGCCTTCAGTAGACTACAATCTTGTATTAGCCATCAAAGAACCCATACTGCAGTGAAAAGCTTTGAATGTAATGAATGCAGAAAAATCTTCAGTAAACTACAACCCCTTATTAGCCATCAAAGTATCCATACTGTAGTGAAAAGCTTTGAATGATGAATGTGGGAAAGGCTTCAGAGATATGGGAAGCCTTAATACATACAAGACAGTTCATACTGGTTTGGAACCCTTTGAATGTAATGAATGTGGGAAAGGCTACAGAGATAAAGGAAGCTTTAATATCCACAAGACAGTTCATATTGGGCAGAAGTCCTTTGAATGTAATGAATATGGCAAAACCTTAAGTAAAAGTCTATCCCTTATTTACCATCGAAGACCCCATACTGGAGTGAAACCCTTTGAATCTAATGAATGTAGCAAAGGCTTTGGATTTATGGGTATCCTTATTAGACATCAGATGATTCCATACTGGAGTGAAACCATTTGAATGTAATGAATGTAGCAAAGGCTTTGGATTTATGGGTATCCTTATTAGACATCAGATGATTCCATACTGGAGTGAAACCATTTGAATGTAATGAATGTGGCAAATCTTTCTTCAGAAGGGGGCACCTTATTTACCATCGAAGAACTCTTACTGTACTAAAACCCTTTACATGTGATAAATGTGGAAAAAGCTTTCCTTGAGCAAAGATACCTCACTAAACATCAGAGAACTCATACTGGAGAGACACTCTTTCCTATGTCATTAATGTGAGAAATCACTTTCTCAAAAGAGAAGCCTTTATTACTTATGAGAGAACGCATACATATAATGAATATGGAAATCATTTACTCGAAGAGTAGACTAATGCACATCAGAGCATCAATACCTAAAGAAAACCTTTGAAATGGTAGGAATGTAAAAAAATGTTCCTGCTAGAGAAAACATCTTGCATATGAGAATATCCAAACTGGAGTGAAACCTTTTAAATGTAACTAATGTGGGAAAACTTTAATGGGAGGAGATGCTTTATTAGAAATCAGAGAAATTCATGGGGTAATGATCCCAAAAGTTCTAGGAACCCTACTCTGAGTTATAGACTATTGTGAGAGAACTCACATAGACAGAAATCTGTATTATCTAGCCTTTATTATGCCCAAGCATAATAATCAACAAAAGAAGAGATTTAAGATATTTGACTGATTGTGGGGGGGGGGGTTAGGGAGGGAAGGGATTGCTTATAAAGAAAGATTTTGGACTTTGACTAGGTGCTCATAAACTGGGAATATTCATTGCCAAAGGTTTCAAGGATAGGATTTGAGAGGAAAGGAGGGCAATTGAGGGGACCTTAGAGATAATGGTGCAAGGTTATACTCTGAGAAGACAGTCTCCCATGCTGAGATCAGCTTAGAGAAACATGCTTACCTTAGTAATTCTCTCTGAGACCTATTTCCCTACAAAATTAGGTTCTATAATATCACAATTAAAATTTTTATTTCTCAGTCCAAGTTAAGGACTTTAGTTAACCCCATCGAAATGAAAATCACCTTAGCATCTAAGTGAATGTTGAATGGAAACAGGGATAGATTTGAAGCATGGAAAACAATTAGAAGGTTCTTTTCCTTTGTAGTGGCATGGGATGATTGTTAGTGATCTTTTATCTTCCCTCCTGAAAGGGCTCTTAATAAAATAGTTTAAAAAGAAAACAATTTTCTGTTTTCAGGAATAACTAAATTGCTTTTTTTTTTTTTGAGGCAGTGGAGTTAAGTAACTTGCTCAAGGTCACACAGCTAGTAAGTATCAAGAACTTATGCCCTCCTGACTCAAGGGGCAGTGCTCTTCCACTGCACCATGTAGGTACCTCCAGAATAGGCAAGTTCTAAAACATTTCTATGTTTACTGGCCATTCCGTTTTACATTAAAAATCATTTAAAAACATTTACACACTACAGTTTTCTTTATAAAGCAAACGTATCAGAGAAGTAGTTAATTTGCCAATAATTATTATTACATTATATATGTGAGGGGATGGGGGAAGGGGAGAGAGATAGTCAATTCTAATGGAAAGACAATTGGAACTAAAGGACTGATAGCAAAGGCTTCTTGTAGAAGGTGGATGGCAGTTAAGTTGAGGGGGTGAGGAAAGAATAGATTCTGTAGGAATGGAGTAGTATATGTGAGAATGCTAATGCCAATTTGGGTGAACCATAATTCTGATGGAAGTGAATAATAGAAAAGAGACTTATAAATGGCTAGTGAATACTTAGTCCAGAGTGATTAAAAATGGTTTTTTTAGGACAGCGTGATAGAAAGGCCTACCTCTTCAAGGGGAGAAGGGCCTGAAAATCCAAAGTGCTAGATGTTATATGCACTTTCAAAGGCTTTGTTCCTGCCCCTTTGTACCAATCATTGGCTGGGGGTTACATATCTTGTTGACACATTTTCCTCTCATATGTTGTCCCTACCCTGCTCCTTATATGAGCAAGAAGAGTTACTTCCTAATCCACGTGCAAAGGACAATAGCACAGACTCCCATTCAACCTATCCAAAGTTATTGAACTTTTTTCCTTTTGCCTTGACTCTCTCCTTGTATTTTTTTTTTTAGTTTTTACAAGGCATTGTTGTTAAGTTACTTGCCCAAGGTCACACAGCTAGGCAATTCTTATGTGACTGAGATCACATTTGAACTCAGATCCTCCTGACTCTAGGGCCAGTGCTCTATCCACTGTGCCACCTAGCTGCTCCCTTTGCTCTCTCTCCTTCTTGTAAATAGGTTGGCATCTCTTGAGTTTCTACAAAGACCACACATATTCTGTCTTTTGTAATGTATTCTCACAGACATCTCTGAGATTCTGACAATACCCTTTCTCACCCTTGTGAAAGCAAAACACTTGATTCTTTCCCACAGACTGGAAAAGTATATTAGGTACAGATTGGGAAGGGCCTTAAATGCCAAAAGGGCATTTTATTTTAGAGCTAATAGGGAACATAGAGATTTTTGATTATGGGATATTGATAGGCTTATACTTCAGAACAATCACTTTGTCAGCTGAATGAAGGAAAGCTGCGAACACCAGTTAGGAAATTCTTGGCTAGTGTTAAGGTAGAGGTGATAAGGGCCTGAACCAGGGTGCAATCTGGCAGTAAAGAGAAGTATGTGCAAGACAGGAGAGAGCATTAAGTGTTTCATTTGGGGCTCCAAGCATTATGGTTAGCTGTGGAATGACCAGGATGTTGAAGGATCTTAAGTTTATTTCATATAAAGATGAATTGAGGCCTGCAGAAGCGAGGGTGGTATGGAGAAAATGAGAACTTCAAGACTGGAAGATCTGTCAAGCGGAAGAGACATTTGGCTTCTCCTAGGACCTAGGGGACAAAACTGGGAGAGATGGGCAGAAATTTTAGGAGATACAGTTCAGATCATTGCAAGGAAGGACACCCTGTCCACGAGTGGGGAGATATTAATTGAAATGTCAGATAGTTTACTATCAGAGGTTTCTTAAGCTTTTGCTGTCTTCCCAAGGGATAGTGCTGGGTGCTAGAAATACCATCAAAGGGCTTTAATTCTGTTAGGAGGAAGAAGTATGTCTATTGGGGTGATGGGCAGAGAAGGCATCCTAGGG
Source organism: Macrotis lagotis (assembly GCF_037893015.1). Lineage (NCBI taxonomy): Eukaryota > Metazoa > Chordata > Mammalia > Peramelemorphia > Peramelidae > Macrotis > Macrotis lagotis. The sequence goes on along the minus strand of NC_133662.1, from coordinate 264,352,795 downwards.
TATGAGTTGATGCAGGGTAGTTGTCACTTTCACGGAACAATGGTTGTGTGGTATTGTTGGTTTGATTACTGAAGAACGATGAAGAGGCAGAAAGAATGAGTGACATAGTGGCTGCCAGGATGACTTTGAAGAACTGGATGGTATGAGTCTCACTAGTTTATTGTATCCCAGCTGACTTCGCAGCGCATTTGTTCACCAGACACTGAGGGGGAGTTTAGAACTTGGTATATTAACTCCTTAGGGAAATAGAAACGTCTTCTGGCTGTCCAGTATGGAGAGTGGAGAGAAGCTGTCAGCAGCAAGGCAGAAGGGTGGAAGGGATGTAATGGCTGACCTGGGCCTGCTAGAGTTGGTTGGATTTCTAGTTCATTTCCTCATGGTAGAAGCAGCATCCGAGCTAAGCTACTTTCCCCTAAAAAACAGTGCAACAATCAATATTTACTTAGTCCGGAGGAATATAGTGGTTGGTTGGTTGGTTCTTGTTCTTAGTTATGGAAGAAGACCGAAATGACATCACTATGTTTGAGACAAATGATAGTGTATTCCAGTGTGACTGGTCAGCCCAATAGGAGCTCAGAATACTTTCCAGGAGGTTGGACACAACTATGTGTCCATGTGAACACTTGGGGTACTCCAAATTTACAGCTGTCACATTTCCTCTGAGCTGCTTCCATTCCGTCTTCCTCATAGAGTGCGGCGCCCACCCTGATGAGGGCCCACCATGCTGGGCGGTCCTCTGCCAGTGTCTCTCCCATGCTGTAAATCAGTTCTAAAGTTCTTCATTGAGACTTCCAAGGTGTGTCAGTATGGCTTCTTCTGACCCATTTGGGATCGCTTGCCCTGTGTCAGTTCTCCATAAAAGAGTTTTTTTGGCAAGTGTACATCTGTCATTCTATCATGTCCAGCCCACTGTCATTGCACTCGCTGTAGTCCTCTTGGATTGCTAGGCAGTTTAGTTAGCTCCTGTGTCTGGGATCTTCTCCTGCCAGGTGATCTTCAGAATCTTCCAGTTGACATAACTTCCCTGTCTCCTAAAGAAAAGATCTATTCATTGAGGAGTCAAGGTCTCCCTTTGAAGGGGCACTTCTCTCTATGAATGCCAAGGGAACTTCATCCTCGCCAATACTTTGTCAAAGTATCTTTCCCATGCTGTTGTCTCATTTTGTTTCATTCTAGAGCCCGAATCATGGACCAGCCTGAGTCATGGTTGGTCCTGTACTTAGAGACATAACCCATTTAAGAAGGGAAAGGCAATTACATTAAGCTGCCATCATTCCAGAATCACAGAATTGCAATGTTCCTCACCAGTGAGATCAACTCTTAACTGGTAGAGAATTCCATTTTACAGTATCCTCTTCACTCAGCTTTGTTTAACTAGGTTCTGAGATAGAAAGCTGGAAGAGACCTTGGACGTCCAGTCAGTCTGTTCACTTTACAGAAAAGAAAAACAAGGAATGATACCTCTAGATATGAAGTGATTTTTCTGGGGTGACACAGGAAGTATAAGGCAGGCTTCTGCAGGTCCAATGTTCCCGGTATTCAATATGTGAAATGCTGATGTTGCCAATTTTGTTTGATTTTCCTCTGTGAAGAATCACTTTCTGACCCCGGAATGCAGGTGTAAAAAGAAAATAGAGATACATTAAAAGAAAGTAATAGGAACATTAAGAAGAGATTAAGGAAAAGCCACCTGGATTGCTAATTAATCTTAGCAGGCCAGCTGATAGGCTCAGCAGAAGTCTAGAAAGCAAAAGAGGCTGAACCCCTCCTGAAATCTTAAATTCTCCCTCAGTGCCCATGGAAGAGGTGGTAACCTGGGAATAGCCCAAGTCCCACAATGGAGATTTTGCATGGGGCAGGGAGGGAGTTGTTGAAGGCAATTTCCTAGGCTGCTCCTACCATCATAAGGTTTTCATTTTCTGTGTGTGTATGTAAGTGGGCTTGTAAATAAATTCAAACCCTTAAGGATTATCTCATAACCCTATCAGTTATTCAAGTATCTTTTGAACCCAGGTACTCCTGACTCTAGGGCTGGTGCTTTATCCACTGCGCCACCTAGCCGCCCCTTCAAGTATCTTAACTACAGCCAAGGGGTAGGGTGTTTTCCTTTAGTATTCAATGGGTTTGTACTCAACCTGAGCTCTGTATGCAATCTTTTTTGGTTATGGGGTCTTGTTTAGAAAAACTGAGAATGAGAAGATATTTACTTAAGTTTTCCGGAAAAAAGTACTCTTTCACATTTCTGTAATATATATCTACTAAGAAGTTTCAAAAATCCCGGTAAGGTGGGGATATTTCAGATTCATAGAAACCAGCTCTGAAATTCTGGGATTCTGTAAAATTCCCTGTAGCTTGTGCTAGCTCCTTTCCTTAATCTTAACACGATTTTTTTTTTGAGATTTCTGTGAAAAATCAAGGGAAACAATTGAGGACTTGTTCAAATATGAGGACCCTCACAGACCATTAGAAGGGACATTATCATTGATTTTTTTTCCAAGGCAATGGGGTTAAATGACTTGCTCAAGGTCACACAGCTAGGTCATTAAAAGTGTCTGGGTCGATTTGAACTCGGGTTCCCCTGACTGCAGGGCCGGTGCCCTATCCATTCTAGCATTGATTGTGAAATGTAGTGGAAATTTCTTGTCACTTGGTCATTTTAGCACCCTCTGCCTCTTCAGGATCCCATTTCGACTTTTCTCAGCAAGGATAGGAGAAGTGATTGCAGGTCATTTTGAAGCTAAGGAGCCTGAGGCAAATGGGATCAGTTAGTGATTGGCCCAGGGTCAGACAGCTAGTATCTGAGCCAGATTTGAATTCACAAAGAGAAGATTCTGATTTCAGGTCCAGCACTCTATATATAAAGTCTCAAGAGAGTAAAACTATTTGTTTAAAATCGTTTTTTTTTGTTGTTGTTTTTTAGTTTTTTCAAGGCAATGGGGTTAAGTAGCTTGCCCAAGGCCACACAGCTAGGTAACTATTATTAAGTGTTTGAGGTCGGATTTGAACCCAGGTACTCCTGACTCCAAGGCCAGTGCTCTATCTACTGCGCCACCTAGCCACTCCTGCTTAAAATCTTTTTAAAGACTTTTGATACACTGGAAAAGGCCAATGTATTGAATTTTCATCCCCCAAATTAAAATAGAAATGTTGGAGAATATCTAGACAAATAGTCGTTTCATGGGAGAACTTAGTATTCCACCCATGTCTCATCAAACAACCAAAGATTAAAAATAACCATAGTAAATGTTAACCTTTAGTCTATGAAAGGCTGAGAAAAGCTTAAATTCATTATGCTGCTTTCATGATTTAAAATTATCCTTGTATTTTACATGAATTTTAGCTTTATAAAATAACAGGTTTAGCAATAATTTGTAAATTGTTTTAGAAAATTGTTGCAATTAAGCAAGTTAAAAAAAAATGGGTAGCTCTCAGTGGCACAATATAGAGTTTCAGTTAAGAAGACTTCATTTCAAATTTACCTCAGATGTTTAGTAGCTGTATGACCTAGATCAAGTCATTTTATCCTGTTTGCCTCAGTTTCCTTATCTGAAACATGAACTGGAGAAAAAAAATGTCCAACCACTCAGGTATGCTGGCCAAGAGATCCCCAAAGAAGTTGAATTGTTCACTGAATAAGCCACAACAAAAAGTAAAAATATTGATGAATCATCATTCACTGATTTGGGATTGTTTCTTTTGCCTTTCCTGGTTGGAGAAGAGTTACTTGTACCGTTTGATGCATTTTCTCCAATTTTTCAAGAGACTTCTTGTGACCATTTTTTTCCACAGACAATACCCCTTTGTTAGGACTTTTTTGGGACATTTGACTTAACCTCTGTTCTTTCTGAACTATTGCCTATGACCCTTTATTTACTTTGAGTGATGAACTTGTTCTTGTCTGGGTATCCCCTGGGGGACAGTGGCTGCAGACAGCACCCACCCCAACCTACTGCTCTTGGATAAATAGCAAAGAGACTCTATAAGTACAGTTGTGGTCTCCAGACTGATGAAGGCTTGGGTGGATTATTATGAGGGCTGGAATTTGAAGGCATGTTTTCTATAGTGCTGAGGACCTGGATTGCCCACAGTTAACTTTTCTCACATCCTTTCTCCTGTGATCTTTGATAGCAGTTGGCAAGATGGTGGCCCAAAGTTAGGAGGGAAGTTGGTGGTCTTGGAAACTGACAGGGCACGCTGGTTCATTTTGTAACTAGCTGGTGTTTACCTACTCGGTGCATCACCAGGATGAGCTGTCTTCTCTACCTTCCCACAGCACCCTGTGGTCTGAGACCCCCTCCTTCCAGCTGTTTGTTCTTACCTGAGTGCCCTCAAATCTGGGTCCCTGCAGCACCTGGGCCCTGGTCAGGCCAAGGGTCACTCCTGCCCCATGTGGCACCCCCTAAACAGCCCAGACCATTTTGAAAATAGAGTATTAAGTCAAATTTATAAGAATACAAGTCATTTTCCTTTTAATAAATGGTTAAAGGACATAAACCGGCAGTTTTCAGATGAGGAAATTAAAACTGTTGTCATATAAAAATGCTCCAAATCATTTTTGATTAGACTGAGGAATGGAAATTAAAACTGAGGTATTACCACACATCTCTCAGATGGACTGAGATGATAAAGGGGGAAACATCAAAGCAGGGGAGGCGAAGGGATCACTGGGGCACTAACGCGCTCAGGGTGAAGTCCTGAACTGATCCAGCCGGTCTGGAGAGCCATCTGGGACTGACCCAGGGCAATCCAACTGCGTCATCCCCTTTGATCCGAGCAGGCCGCCGCTGGGTCCGTAGTGCAGAGCCCAGGTACAGGGAGGAAAGGCCCCCATGGACAAAAAGACTGACCGCGGCCCTCATGGCAGAGGAGTGGCCACGGGGGCGACGCCGGTCAGGGTTTGGGAATGTTACGCGGCTGGAATTCAGGAAAGCCTGGCAAGCCCCGCCTGACGGGCTGCCGAGCGGGCAGAAGCGCAGGGCAGGGGCGGCAACACTGGAGCAGGGAGGGCACGGAAGGCCGCACGGCGCCGGCACCTCGGCAGAGCAAGCTGCGGAGCCCGGCCGGGGAAGCGGCCTGCGTTCACCCACAGCTGCTCATTTTTCTGGTTTCCCTCCGTTCTCCTCCTTCCATCGGGCCGTGGCGGATACGGAGATAAGCCAAAGGCGCTTCTCCTCCGCGGCCTCTATCGGGGGCAAAATGCGGACCTTAAAGGGTGCAAAAGGAAGCGGTGGGGAAACTGAGCACGTAAGTGGCAACAAATAACGGCAAAGAGCGGCGGCTCCGGGAGCGAGGGGAAGGCTCAGGGCCCCCAAGGACAAGCTGGGCTTCCACACCCCACGGCCGCTGCCAGGCCGCACCAGGGCTAGTAATGCCACGACACTGTGCCTGCAGCACGGGCCTGCGCAGGCGCACACGAGCCGCTTGGAAAGCAAGGCGCACCGTGGGGCATTCTGGGAGACGTAGTCCCGCCCGCAGCCGGGGCGCCGCGGCCCGGCGGTGATGGCGCCTGGACTCCATGTCCCAGAATGCAGCGGGACCGCCGGGGGGCTGAGGGCGCTTCCCCCATGCCAGGCAGGTCGCCGCTTGGGGAGTCATCTCGCGAGCCCCGACTTCCTGCCTCGCGCGTGTCTTCGGCTCTGAGCCCACAGCGGGGATCCCCGGCGCCGCGCCCTGCCGCCCCCACCCTCCATTGGGGTGCATCTGCCCCGAGCCCTCCGGGTGAGTGAGTGCGCAGGCGCGGGGGCTGGGCCCCGCCACCTTTAAGCCCCGGCTGCTGGGCCGGGCTGGGCGCGCAGTGCGCAGGCGCCTCCTGGAGAGAGGCGGGGCGGGGCAGGAGTGGGGTGTGGGCGCGGGGGGGGGCCCTCAGTTTGTCCCCCAGGGGCTTCCATTCATCAAACCTTTAGAAATCCGGGAAAAGCGGCGGCGGGCCTGGCCTCGGGGGCGTCCAGCCCCATGGAAGGGCCGGCGGCAGGTCCCCGCTTCAGGACGGGCCCGGGCGGGGCGGCCCTGGCCTGGGGGTGCAGGGGCCGGGGCCAGCCCCGGACCGCGCCGAATCGGGGGGCGCTGGGGGCCCGGCAGGCCGCGTAGGGCCCGGGAGCGCTTGGCAGCCGGGCGCGGGGCACCCCCGGCAGCGGGCACCGCAGCCTGGCGAGGGGCGAGGCTCCGAGCTCGGTGCCCCACCTGCCAGGGGCTCGCCGCTAGCGTTACAGACCGTCTCCACCCCCCACCCCGGGTGCTAAGACACAGGACCCCCTGGCACAGGCCACTCAGAACGTATTTCTTCCTCAGCCGTGTTCAGAAAGTAAGAGGAAAGAAAACAGGGAAAGTAGGCGTCAGGCAGTGCCCTGGAGATGCAGAACGTGCTTGCTCCTGAATCCCTTCAGCGGTCCTGCATCATCGCCTGGCAGAGACGTGCTGTAGATCTTGATCACCTTACAAAGCTAAGACTTTCACATTTTACGTTTACGCTTTACTGCATTGCAGTAATCGTGTTCTGCTTCTCCTCGTGGCCACTTGGGACCGTTCATCGATAAAGACTTCCCAGGCTTTTCTGAAACCAGCCCTTTTCGTCATTTCTTCCAGCACAAAAAGATTCTGGTAGGGACGTTTGCTAAATAGCTGGTTTCAGGAGGTACTGTTGAGCTGACTGTGTGCTGGCAACGGGGCCTCATCCCTTTCTTAAGACTTGACACTCAGTAGATCCATAAATCTGGCCTGTGATTTGTAACCTTTCCTGATTTCTGAGGTGAAAATGAAGCAGCGAGACTTCCTGTGTGGCTCTAGCAACCCCCAGGGAGTGTCAGTGTCTGGAGAAAAGGGGAAGTTCCTTGACAGGCCTTGGCTGCTTCTCAGAAAAAAAGGGAATGACGAGGCCAGGATGACACCACGGATGGTGGTGTCCTCTGCATCCATAGAAAATGGAACTAGTAATAAAAATGGGAAGAGGGAGAGTTTAGACAGAAGGAGAATGAGTTCACAGAGAGAATTTGAGGCTATCAAAAAGAGAGCTCAATTGCATAGAGATGATCCTAGTAATAGTAATAGAAGAAGAAAATGAGAGGATCCTGAGCAGGCTTATTGGATTCCTACAGTCAGCAGGTGTGACCTGACAGAAGATCCTGGAAAGGAGGCAGAGAAGGAATGGTGAGAGATAGGAACAGAATGGGGAAAAGGATCCTCCCAAAACTTAGAGAGGAGGTAAGATTGAGGGACAGTATCCAGAGCTTGCAGAGAGAGCAAGAGGAATGAGGATTGAACAAAGGCCATAAGATCTCTAAATTAAGATATCATAGTCACTTTGGAGAGAGAAATTTCTATGAATGATGAAGTCAGCAGCCAACCTATAGGGAGTGAAGACTGAGAGGAAAAGAGGCAGCGATACCTCTTCTAGAGGGTCTTCTCAGAGAGAATTGGAGAAAGAGAGGAAAGTTATCAGCAATGGATGGATCCAGGAAGGGTTTTTTGAGGATGGGGAGATAGGAGTATGATCTTTGTCAGTAGAGAAGCAGCCAGTAGATGGGGTAGTCTCTGGGATTGCTTGAGACTTGGTCTTGACAAGAAGGGGCTGAGCCAGGGCTGAAGGTGTTAGGAGGCATTTGGGTGATGTGAGACGGGGAAGAGGCTAAAGCATAGAGTTCACAGCAGAGCACCTGGGTTTATTAGTAAAATAAAAAGCAAGGTTCTCAGATGAGAGAGTCAAGGCAGGGCACATCTTGGGAAAGTTGAAGAGCAATGGGGAGCTTTGAGAGATCCCCTGTGGAGATCAGGATTAGGGAGGTGTAAAGGGCTGCCTCAAAGCCAGCATGGCCTGTGGATGAGTGAAATCCTAGCACCTGGCAGGTGTTCTTTCTACTTGGCTGTGGTCTCCAAATGCTGTCTTATATTGGTGTTTGCTTTCCTGAAAAGTTCTTGGAGCAGTGAAGTTCAGGTCCAGGATGAGTCCTGAGTTAAACTTGGGTGTTATGACTGCTTGCCAGCTTCTCCCTCTGCCTCATCTTTTCTGTTGCATTGATATCTGCTGTGGATCTTCTAGGTTCTAGATGCAGAGGCTAGGGGTTCAGCTGGGAATAAGGATCTGAGTCCCGGGATGAAGGCTCCAATTAAAGGGATCTTCCCTTTAGGCCCTTTTGGGGTTGACTTGGAAGTTAAGGTGGTAGAAGGATATCTCCAGAGCAAAACCTCCTTGAAGACTTTCCTCAAATATTTCAGGGTAGCAGCTGAAATGGAAGAGCTGATCTTAGTATTGCTGTTGGTTCATCACTCCTGAACAGGATGAGCAGAGACAACTAAAGGAAAATCAGAACAGGGAGAAAAGGAGCAAGGAAGACGCTCACCATGAAGGACAAATCTCTAATGTTTGAGGACAGAGGTAAGAATTAGTGAGGTGTTGGTGGGAGGCTGCAATCCTGCCTGGTGTGAGAGACAGAGAAACAAATATCTCAGAGTGATTTCTGAAGAACTGTTCTCTGAAGGAAAGGATTAATAGAGCACCTAAGTCCAGCTTTTATGTCTCTACCTTTTCTCTGAACCACCAGTAGATGCTCACCAGAACCTCTGATCCATTCTGTCAGTCATTCAGCTTCTCCCCTTGGCAACATGGATTGAAGAGGTCTGAAGCGTGATCTAGGTCACAGAGAAGGGCAGAATGAACTATTGTGGTTGTTGTTGGTAGCTCAGGACAGAGAATGACAAGTTGTGGGAGGTGGGTACACCTTGAGTTTGAGGGTTAACAATGGGGAGGGCTTGGGGTGGGGCCCTCTGAAGTTCTCTGTGGAGGGACCCCCAGGCAGGGCTGATCTTGCTCCCCCAGGACTGCTTTCTCCTCCCAACAGCTCATTGTTCTCAAGACCACAGTTTAGAGGACAAAGAGGAAGGAATGATGTCTGGCCTCTGCTCAGCCCAGGGGCAGGTGAGTTCCTGTTTACTCTCTTCCTCATCTCTTCATACCATAGCATTTCATAGTGTTATCTATAAAAGAAACAAATTTGCTAGACTGAGCGAAGAATTGAACACTTTATTTACAGATCTTTCAAGACAAGGGTGCCCTCCTGGCATGAGGCACCCAGAGGTACAATATTGTCCATTATTATATAGTTTTAGAAATTCTTTTCCTTCCCACCTGGAGTTTCATAGGCTCTCATTTACAGTCTAAGAGGTCTGCCTATCCCATGACATGTCTCTAATGTGATACCTGTTATATTGATGAACCTCAAACATCACCGGGGTATGTAAGATAATATTCAAGTATCTCATTATGCAAAGTTAGTTATGTTCGGTCAGAATATCTAGGTCACCCTTGACTGGTTGGGACTGGCTTCTTCCAATCTTGGATCTGTCATTTTTAGAATGAGATTAGAAGATCTCTCCCAGTTTTGTGATTGGCTGAGACCATTCCCCCTTTTTAATGTAATTCTTAGGCAGCCCCCACCCTATGGGGACCAACACCCCACATTCCTCACAACTCCCCCCTTTCTTTTTAATAAGCCCTTGGTCTTCACACTTCACCACAAATGTCTTCTTCAAATCCTACCCTTGATAGGACTACTGATTTTTTCTATCAAGATTTTTACTTCTGGGGTGGCTAGGTGGCACAGTGGATAAAGCACTGACCCTGGAGTCAGGAGTACCTGGGTTCAGGTCCAGTCTCAGACACTTAGTAATTGCCTAGCTGTGTGGCCTTGGGCAAGCCACTTAACCCCATTTGCCTTGCAAAAACCTAAAAAAAAAAAAGATTTTTACTTTTTCATTACTAGAGACATACACCTGTCCTAATTTACTGATAGAATTTTGTGCTATTTGGATTATTAACTGGATCATACATGGGAAACACATGGGTAATAACATTATCCCACTTAGGATCAACAGTATGATACCCAGCAACTGTTTCTACCATGAACCAGTGAACCAATTCATCCAAGAGGTACTAAATGGGCTTGTCCAGGTTTGGTCTGGTACATATGGCAATTTTATGATGTGTCTGATTATCTCTTTTACCGCCTGCCCATTGTCATCTATCTTTAGGGAACTACTTGAAAGGTTCAATTTACCATAGACTCCTCCCTGAGCCAACAGATAGTGTAATACCAATCTATGTTGAATAATTGCCTCTCTTGTTTGTGTAGCTTGGTCAGCTAGCAAGTCCAAGGCCCTAGCTGTTTGATTGGCTTTATTTCCATTACATCTTGGAGTCTTATTAGTCTATTCAGGGTATGAATTGGGGTTTTATAGCCCCAGGTCACATCTTAGCCCAGGTAGCAGGTCCATAAGTCCAGATAATATTTTCTGGGGCCATGTAACTCCTCATCCATTGGCATTCCCAGTCTTAGTTATTGAGGTATCCACACTCCTTTTCTTTTGGCTTAAGTTATCATATAACCTTACTCCCAACTGGTCTCTACCTTCTTCAGGCAGAAAGAAAAATTTTGGTCTTACCAACCCTATATAGCAACTCCGTGACCAGCCCTTGGACAAATGGGTGTAGGAAATAGTCCCACAAATCCAATAATGCCCCTTCAGTGCTGGTTGGCCTTCCAGGAATATAGTTTCTCGGTTTCCAACAAATGTATATTACTACTCATCCTTACTTCCAAGAAACCCTCCTAAGTAAGCCATATAATCATCATGATAATGGGTACGTTTCCAAATTTGCTTACCTCCTTCCACTGGCAAATTTTTATACTAGTGTCTTTAGATAGGTCTTTCTGGCTTCAAAATTGATCAAAATAAATCCATGATTTGGGGCCATTGGACCAACCCCAAGAATAGCTAATGTATCTTGTGATGTTCTGAAGTTATTTTTCTTGCAAATGGCTATTTCAACACTTTCCTTGCAAGTCCATCCTAATTCATAATCACAGTTTCCCTTAATAAGTTCCCTAGTTTACATATCTTTACAAAGGATCCATCATTACATCACACATGAGTCTCAGTCCACCTATCTCTGTAAATTTGAACATAAGTTCAAAGATATTTGCTACTCCCCTGGGAAATATCCTGTCCAGACTGGTATAGACAATAGTCACCCTGAACTGACTCAGTCATATGCCACTGGTGTTTCTCTCCTCTGGAACCACAATCCTCTGCCCCAGTGCATGTCTGACCAGGAACTGAGAATCTAGGCTGAACCCAGGGGGACTGGCACCCAAGGTCAACTCTCAAACTGCTATGGACCACCACAAGTCCAACAGTTAGCTACACCAAAAGACTGGTCAGTGACTTCTGTCAGCCAGATTCTCCTCCCACCATTACTAATATCCTGTTCTTTAAATCAGAGATAGGGGCTCTCCCTAGATAGGATGTACAGCCTCATGTAGGATATAATCATGCCACCAGGTAATCTCAATCTCCTTTTCTCTCAATGGAGAACATCTTCACCCTTCCTCTGCTCCTGTCCATAAGGAGAGGGGCATAAGTAAGGGTGTCACACTTACAGAATCAAAGGAAAGTTACAGGTATCAAAAGGGACAGATCCCCTGACTACACGATGCACACATAGGTGAGAGATGGTGGAGATGAATTGGTCCAGTGTTTCTCCTCTCTTCTTTTCTCCGCTGGAGACATTCTATGACCTTCTGTATCTTCTAAATCTGTTCCAAAAGGTCCTCTTCAACTCAGGTGATTTGTTGAGGCCTTGTCCTCTGGTAAAGGAACTGCTTAATATTTTACACAGATCAAAACACATGTTTTCATCAAAAGACAATGAGATTCTGGAGCTTATTGCAATTTACATTTTGCCTTACTGTCACATTGACATTCATACTGCAACATAATAAACTTTCAAAAGGGTTTTGCTACATGAGTAAACTCCACTGAGAATTACCATATTAACTTAAACTTGTAACAGTTTTAGCCTTTTGTTCTCATTACAGTAATGACTCAAACATCCTTAAGCAAATGAATTATTTTTTCCAAAATATTCCCAATAGATTTTCCTTTTCCTGATGTACTTTTCTGACTCACATTCCTCTCCTTAAACTAGACCATGAAACGGTAATTATCCTAAAAATTTCCCATTCTTCTTCTTCCTTAAATATCACCTCTAACATAAAAATTAAGAGATCTTAATTTCTATTTAAACATGCAACTGACAGCAGCAGTTCCAGCCACACCCCCTAACCTATCTGGTTATTAAATCAAATTGACCTAAAACTTCTTACTATAAAGATCCAGGACATCAAAGAAACATTCCTTTATAGATATAATTTTTGAATGTCAGTGTCCAGGCAGAGGTCATATAGGTAATCATATAGGTAAATCATATAGATTTATTTTTCCAGGTGAGACATTATCCAAATGTCATTTTGCGGGGGGAATCAAGTCAAATGTGTCCACCCTCAGGCTGCACTGAAAAGCTGCCTTTTCCACTGTATATCCTTGTCACTTGACATCTTTAGTCCACTGGCTTCCTTGGTTCCAAGAGCACATTGATCCAGTAATACTTCCTTTTTTGCTGACCATCCTGGTGTCTGACATAAAAAGAGAAAATTGATTAAAAGTCTTGTGATCTAAAATAGTTGTTTCACCTAATTAGAACTTGGAGTGGGGTGGCTAGGTGGCACAGCAGATAAAGCACAGGCCCTGGAGTCAGGAGTACCTGGGTTCAAATCCAGTCTCAGACACTTAATAATTACCTAGCTGTGTGGCCTTGGGCAAGCCACTTAACCCCATTTGCCTTGCAAAAACCTAAAAAAAAAAAAAAAAAAGAATTTGGAGTGAGGAGGCCAGTTCACTAAATTCCAATTATAGTCTTAATGGGGTCCCAATTAATGAATCCCCTACCTAAAGCTCTGAGTCCTTCTTGGTTTCTTGCTAAACCAGGAATTCTAAGTATGACAGGCCCTACAGGCCTCATCTCCTACCTCTTATTTGAAGGCCTCTGATCTACAGTCCTACATGCCTTTGTCTGAAATTATATCTACTCTATCTCTATATAAAGATGGTATATCAGATTCCCCTTGGCTAGCAAACCCTCCTTCTCATATAACAATTAAGCTAAATATGGTCACAGAAAAATCTCAAATTATCCTTCTTGTGTTTATCCTTCTCATATTACATAGGTGCTTTTACTTCAAAGGAAAGAACCACATCTTTGGGGTGTGTGTATATATATATATATATATATATATATATATATATATATATAGAGAGAGAGAGAGAGAGAGAGAGAGAGAATATATATATATATATATATATATATATATCCAAAATAATCCCAGTTGACATATATAAATGTAAAATTTCTATACATAAATTTAACTACTAGCCATCCTTAACATTCAAATCATTACTTTCATATTTCTTTCAAACATTAGAATAAGATGACTTTAAATTTCCCAGCATTTGTTATTCATTCCAATATAATAAAATAGCAGTAGGAATATTACATGAATTTCTAGATTATACAAAATAATCTTTCCATTATTACATTATGCATGAACCCCTAGATCTATCCCAGAAGAGATCAGATTTTTGATATTTTCCTTATTATCCCTTCAAAGAATTCCCATGTTAATTCCAGACTTTAACATTACAGTATTTAAATAGCTTATATATTCACAAGAGATAATGTAATCTCTCTGCAGTTACAAAAGAATATCACATAATTGTTAAATATATCTTATTCGTTAATAAATTACCTTCCAGTGGGACCCCACAATTGCTATTTGTTCAGTCATCAGTCAGAGCCCCCCCATCAGTTGTATCCAGATTCTCTAAGAATCTAATTTCATACATACGATACATTTAAAACCCCAATGTAATTCTTATTTTTGCCTTGGTTAATCCAGTAGCAAAGGACTAAATCGTTAGATGAAACCCTAGTTCATCTAGTTTGCTATCAACTATACAACTAAACTTCCCAACAGTTTAATTTGAATAGAGTACCTTTTACAGAGAATCCAGCACTCACACTCCAAAAACTCCATCTAAAATAAAATTGTTATCATTATTAAGCTTAAAACTAAAATGAATTAGATTCCCCCCCCCAGAAAATCAGTAAATATCCCTGATAACATAATGATGTATTTTTCTTCTTAGTAAGACAATACTACTTTCCTTTAACTCATAGGTATTATAAAAATCCCAAACCAATTTAATAATCTAGATTATTTAGTTCCTCGCTTTCTTTACAGATTTTCTCAGAACATAACAATACTAATTCTCCTCTTTTAAAAAAACCTCAGAGTGATTCCCAAAACTCTAGTACAGGAAGGGGTCAACCTTAAAAAGAGGAGTTAGAATTAGTACTTTTAGGTCATGTGGCCAGAGCAGAGCCAATCATTAAACATGATTTCCTTTTAATAAATGTGTCTCTCAATCTCTGGTTTTTATTTTTTTTCATATTTTCTTCATTTCCCAATCCAATATCACACCTGTGATGGGGTCTCTTTCCTTTTAAGGAATAAGCAATTGAAGTCTCCCCCGCCCCCCTCCTCTAAGGGCAAGGTACTCCTCAGCTGAACTCAATCAAATCTTATCAAAATTGCAAATAGGATCAAACCACCACCCCCTTCCCCCAACCCAGGGAGAAAACATGGCATATTTCCCAGACAGTCATAAGAATAAGAAATCTTCCCTCCTGTAACTTCTCAACCTTTCCCTTAAAAGTTCTTTCTCTTCTAAACTCTTCCCGCACCACAGATTTTTCTCCTTAAGGGTTCTTCAAGTGGTCATGTATTCCGTCTTTCTAATTTCTGTAGTTTCTTATTAATGTTGGGCCTAGCATTGGTGACAATATTTACCCTCAACATGCTTTCTGTCACAGGATCCTAGAGATCCAAACCCGAATATTTTCTCACATTCTCCCTCATATTCTCTCAAGAAATCTAGAAGGTGTCTCATTCTTCTCTTGGAATATTTCAAAAGCCTTGTTCAGATTTTGGGAATTGAGTATAGCTTCCTTGATCACCGAGATAATAAGGTCCCTCAAATCAAATCCTGTATGTATCTCCTATGAGCTGGTTCATTATTATCCAAACCTGGATCTACATTCAGATATTTAACTTATGCAGGTAGAACCCCTAGAGTTGGGGGATGTTTCCTCTCCCACCCCTCCATGGCTACCTTCCTAATCATTCTTCTCTCTTCCCCATGAAGAGGACATTCAAGATTAACATTAATTCCCACCCACCCCCAGTGAAGAATTATTCCAGTTGGTCAGATAACCCCACTGGATCCTCTAGTAATGATTTTATCTTCTTTATGAATGCCCTGACTTCTGATTTACTTAAAGGAGCATTTACATGCCCTATCCCCTCTCCCTGTCCTCCCATTTGCACCTCCCGAAATGGAAACAAATCAGTTAAGAAGGGGAGATTCTCTGTCTCTTTTGCATTGCTCCAGTTCCTTCCTTAATTTGGAAAATATTTATTTTTCTCCTTTCTCTGAACTTTCTCTTTCCTCTTGGGGTTTATTGTCAGCTTCCTCCTGTAGGAGCATTCTGAAAACCTAGAGTAGACTGAGAGTCAGGGGGTGGAATATATAAGGTGGAGGCAATATTGCCAGAGGATCCCATGTATGTTTCTCATCCCTTTCCAACTTATTCAAAAATAATTTAGTATCCTCAATTATCCAGCATGATGCATACTCTACTTCCTCTTGTCACGAAAATATTCAAAATTTGGCATACCCTATCTTTATTGAATCCAAATTTTGGCTACCATGTGGATTGTCCTTGAATGGGGGTTTTAGGCCATTCCAAACAGCAGTATTTGTTTAACTTCCTTTTCTCTTTACCCCAGACAGCATTCTCGCTATCCCATTTTCTCCCCAAAGGGCTTTCTTTTGGTATTCAAGAGAGGGTCTCCTTCGTCCTCCCCTTAGGCGCCTCTTTTGATCCCCAGCCTCCCATCTAGGGTTCCCCCCCCTCACCGTTTATCTAGAATGGGGACTTCTAAGCCTCGAAAGGCAAAACTAAAGCTTTCCTACCTTTCTGGATCGATTGTACAGTTGATCCCTCAATTGTTCCATCACTCCCCATGTCAATGCTAGGGTTTCAGGTTTATTTTGAGATTGATTGGAGGGAACCCCAGAAAAGAAATGGGGATCTGCTTGAACTCAAGCTGTGAACACTCCTTTGGTCTCTTTCCCCAGGGATTCTTCAGATCCCAAACAAGTCCCTAAATTTTTATCTATAAATGAAAAAATCTGTTGAGTGAGAGAAGAACTGAACACTTTATTCACAGATCTTGCAAAATACGGGTGCCCCCCCTAGCATGAGGCAGCCTGAGATACAATACTGCCCATTATTATAAAGTCTTAGAGACTCTTTCCCCTCCCACCTGGAGTTTCATAGGCTCTCAGAATTTCAGTTTCACTCTAAGAGGTCTGCCCATCCCATGATGTGTCTCTAATATGACATCCCCCTCCCATCATATGATTTATGTTATATTGATGAACCTCATCACAGGGTGTGTACACAATACTATTCAAGTACCTAATTGCACAAACTCAGTTGCATCAGGTCAAAACCTCTAGGTAACCCTTGACTGGTTGGGGACTGGTTTCTTCTAATCTTGGGTTTGTCATTTTTTTGGAATGGGATTAGAAGATTGACTGGGGCTATTCCCCCTTTTGTAATGTATTTTTTGGCAGCCCCCCACCCTCTGGAAAGCAACAACACCCCACATTCCTCACAGTAGCTTCTGTACCTACTTCTCATTCATTTAAATTGATCCCCTTCCCATCTATATCCTGAATATCAGTTATTCTCCAAGGAAGACTCATGGTCTGCTCAGTAATGACACAAAGTATATAGATGATTAGATTTGGAATATTTTCATAAAATCAATGAACAGATTTTAGGAAGGATACATATAGTATGAAAAGGAGATTTTTTTGAGGGGGGTAGAGGTGATTCTAAGAAGTAAATTAATGGTAAAAGTTTAGCATGTGACTATGGCTCAAGATGTCAAATTTACCTTCCAACTATTTTTTAAGGGGTTTTGATTGGTCTTTTTTGTTTTTATATAATCTAGATTTCCCCCGTATTCCTCTAGAAAGCCTTCGTGTATGACAAAGCATTTTTCTAAAAGAACAAAGATAAAGAAGAGAAAAAGCATTAGCAAAAATGATTATTGCATTGAAAAATTCTGACATTATTTGCAACTATCCACATTCCTTTGAAGTCAACTATCATTTTTCACCAGTGTTTTGTTTTTACATTCTTTCCATTTACATTATCCCAGTCATTCAGGATATTGCTTTCCTCATTCAGCTTCCCTCCTTTTGCATTAGTTCAGTCTTTCTATACTTCTTTGAACTTTCCTTATAGTATAGTCAAGATGATGTTTTACCTGTAGTACAGTAAAATATCATTACCCTCAATTGTTGCAGTTTGTTTAGTCACTCTCCAGTAGATGGCCATCAACTTCATTTCCAGCTCTCTGCTGGAAGAAAAGGAGCTGCCATCAATACTTAGGGTCTCTGGGACTGTTCTATTTGACATTGACCTCCTTGAGGAATCTCCAGAGTAGAATCTTTGGAACAAAGGGTATGGACATTTTAGCTACTTCATTGATTTTATTTTCCAGGATGACTGCACTATTTTGAAGGAACACTGATGATGCAGTACTGGGACTGAATTTCCATAATCACTCCCAACCCTGATCATTCCTATCTTTCATTATCTTTCCTAGTTTACTGGATATGAGGCCTCAGGATTCTTTGATTTGCATTTTTCTTCTTATTAATTATTTGGAGCATTCTTTTGTATGGTTCTAGGTGTATTAAAATTTGATCTTGATCTGGTTGCTCTTTCCACCTCCCTGCCCCAACCCTGTCTAGTCAGTATGGTAAATTGATAAATAGTCAGTATAATGTAACAATAGGAGGAAGTAAGACTGAAATGGAACTTCTAGAAGGCACCTACAGACTGTCCCATAGATAAAGGGAGCAGAGCGATTTCTTCAAACTGTCTTACAAGTTAATTGAAAGCTACATCCTGAGACTGTGATAAGTGAGGAAACCCAGCCCCATCCTCTGTAAGGGCCTCAGTCTTGCTGACTGCCTGTTGCCTGTAAATGTCCTCCAAACTCCAGACCTCCCCTGAAGACCAGCAGAGCCAGAGGGCCTGCTGAGAACTTGGAGATCCTGTGGATATGTTAATGAACTGACCACAAGGTGACCTGGATTAGAATAGGTCTGTCCTCTCCCAAAACCCTAGCAGCTCCTGCTCCTTCTCCTTATTGAGCCAAGAGCTCCCCACTCAAGTGCAGTTATGTGGCTGTGCCCTTCCCTCCACCAGTCCCCCCATCCCACTATGCTGACTGCCTTAGTCCAGTAACCCAGCCCTGTCCCCTTTGGTAGTTTGATTGCTGTGTCATTAAAAGTATAACTTCTTTTCTTAAGTAGCATTGTCAGTTTTATTACATAGTCATCATAAATACCAAATATTGCTTTTTTGTTCTTTTCTAAATGGAATTTTTGTTTTTCCAGTTACATGTAAAGATAGTTATTCATTTTTTATAAAATTTTGAGTTAGACATGTTTTCTCCACCCTTCTTTAATACCCCTCCGTCTCAAGATGGCAAGCAACTGATCTACTTTGTACATGTAACTTTGCACATTTCTATAGCTATTTAAAGTCTTTCTTTCCTTCCTTCATTTCTTCCTTCCCCTTTCCTCTATACCTCCTTTCTGTTTTTTTCCTTCCTTCCTTTTTTAGAGCCTGGATCATCCTCTATCTCCCAGTCTAAAATTACAGAGGCTCCCCAGGGCTCTGTTCACATAATGCTTACAGGCTCACATTCTTGATTTTAAAGGGGTCATTTGCCACTGGAGCAGCACAAGGGTTCATTGTGTTTTGATAGCTTGATCTCCAGATATTTTATGTATTTTGAAGTCATTTTGAATGGAATTTCCCCTTCTATTGTTACTTCCCTAGATTTTGTTGTCATTTTATGGAATTGTTGGGTTTATGTGTTTATTTTGTAACTAGAACAGTACTGTAGCTGTTAATTGTCTCAGTTTCTTTGTTGATTCCCTAGGAATTTTGAAGTAAATCATCCAGCATTTGAGGATGGTTTTGTTTCTTCTGTGCTTGTTGTGGCTTCAAGTTGTTTCTCTTGTCCTAGGGATATGTTAGCATTTGTGTAACTCTCTCAACTAATAATGAGAAGAGGAAAAATCCCCTGAAGGATGTTAAAGGTTAGAGAAGAGACTTTTTTTTTTTTCTTTTTCTTTTTCTTTATTTTGCAAGGCAATGGGGTTGAGTGGCTTGCCCAAGGCCATACAGCTAGGTAATTATTAAGTGTCTGAGACCAGATTTGAATTCAGGTACTCCTGACTCCATGGCTGGTGCCCTATCCACTGCATCACTTAGCCACCCTGAGAAGAGACATTTAAGGGGAATGAGAAATCTGCCAGAGGCTTTGAAGGTTGTTCTGAGGAAGAAGGAATAGACATTTTCAGTGTGGTCCCAGAAGGCAGAGCTAGGAAACCACAGAAAAATTGGTAAGGATGTTTGGAGGTAGAAGATGTCAAGGGTCTCCAGAGGGAATGTTTCAGAAGAAACAATCTATTTTTCCCCCCAAATATTCATTCTCTCCCATGGTTTGAGGATTCAGGGCAAAGGACCTGATTTTCATTTATGGGAAGGAAGTTTTCAGGAGCAACCTGAGCAATCCCTGAGGCTAGGACACCCAGTAACTAAATCCTCAGGAGCCATTGGAAGGAATGGTCCCTGATTAAGCAGGAATGTGTTTGAATCAGGAATTGGTGACATTCAAGGACGTGACTGTGGACTTCACCCAGGAAGAATGGAGACACCTGGATCCTGCCCAGAGGGACCTGTACAGGTTTGTGATGTTGGAGAACTACGAGAACTTCATCTCCCTTGGTAAGCACAGCTACCACAGCACTCAGGGTCAGGTCCCTGTAGAGTCTTTACAGGCTCCCTTGCTGCAGATACTTAGATTTGGTCTCTTGCATAAAGATATTCAACACTATATATCATGTGAAGATGTGAGAAAAGGTTTGGGCCCTTTATGAAAATCCCAAAGCTTCCTTCTGCCAGCCCTGAGTCTAGAACCCCCCTAATGCTTGATCCCTTCAGTCTAAGGGCCTTTTGAATGTCCCAGGGGATTAGGAGACTGTTGCTTCCAGGAAGTGTTCCTTCTTCTCTGCTCTTCTTGGGTGCTTTGAATCTTTGTTTTGTAGGAATTCTGTTCTTTCTAGACAAGGCACCCCATGAGTCAAGGATTCACCATATCTTAGGGCAACTTTTTCTCTTCCCATATCTCTCCTTACCTTTAAGTCCTTAAAAATGTCAGATGAAGCCTAAAAGAGATACCTAAGCTCAGGGAAGAGATCAGATCCCAGGTGGGAACACTCTGTTGCTCTTCCTTCAAAGCTGCCTGCTTCTCTGAGGCCAAACAAATTGGGGTTTGTTGTTCTCATACAATACTACTCCATGGCTCTTGGCTCCTGCCCAGCATCTTCTTGTTTTATCCCTATATTGTAGATGTTCATGGGCCAGTTTTTCTTGATAGAATGTATTAATTCAGGGGTCTTCTGGGGACAAAGCTTGGCTTTTTAGTCCAGAGTTCTTAAAATGAGCCGCTTCTTTCCCAGCCACATTTAGGTCTGTGACCCACACTTAAAGCTCAAAAGGATCTGTCATCTTCTCAGTTTCAAAGTCCTTTCTAATGATGCAGATTAAAATTCCCCCTGCCTCTCTGCTTTGCATATCCTCCATGGCTTCCCATTAGCTCATGACTGGGATCCACTTGCCATGCTGGAAGCCTCCATTGCTTTTTTTCTTACATCCTGAGGAGCTTAGGGAACCCCTATGTGCACCCCACCCCCACCCTGGGACTATGCCATCCTCTCTTGTGGCCATGTACTTTGATGAAATTTCTTCTGGAGGTCCTCAAGTTTAATATGAGGCAATCTGTGAGCTCTAGTCATTACCCAGTGTCATATTCAAGTGTAATTCTCTGGCCACTGTTATATTCCATTCTAATGGACACCACAGACTATTGGTATTACACAGATAGTTTCATTTAGATACTTCTGGTCACTGAAGGAGATTTGTAATTTCCTGAAGATAGTTGCAGCTCCTCCTCCATGTAAGCTCCCCAGAGGTATTCCCCACAATGCTGGGATAGGGGTTTTTCATGAACAGAATTTGTTCAGTATCTTTTCTGAGTGATATCCTACTGATACAAATAGAAAGAAAGAAGACAGTCTGTGCTTCCATAGGAAGACAACACATCAATTTGAGCTGGAAATCGCAGAGTAGAAAGTGGGAAGAGCAGGGAGGGAGAGGAATGGTTCATAGGGGAAAGGCTTCTGGTGAGGAGCAGAATTAGGAGAGGTTCTGTAGGCCAGAGATGTCAAATACATGGTTCACATCACTACCAAATAGGGTCTGAACCAGACTTTAATCAAGTTTTTATCTTATTTTTATTTTTTGAAATATTAAAAATAAAATATAAGCATGTTGCTTTCTATTTCAATATGTAGTCCTCAAGGATCCGTATTTTTCATTTGGTAGCCCCTGTTTCTGGGTATGATATCATTGTTCTAGAGTAGTGCTTTGAAATGAAACCCAAAGGTTAACCAGTTCTGTAAAGGGTTAAAGTTAAGAATGCTGGCCATGAAGTTCTCTTGAGAAAACATGAGACCCAGATGTTCTCACAAGGTCAGAAAGCTCTGATAACATCAAATATCTGAGTGTTCTCTGTACTCAGGGAGGACCTCTGGTCCTTCTTTACTTAACCAGTATCTTACCCCTTTGAAGTTGATAGAAAAGAGAACATCTAGTGTGAAAGTGGAAGCCTGGGAACAATCTTTGAGTTATACTGTTTTGCATACCTAAAAGAGGCTAAAGGAGTGGTCTTACATGTATAAAAAAGGGCTGTCTGCTTGCAAATGAAGAGATGTAGTGGCCTGTTAATAAAACTTGTTATTCATCTCTCCTGGTTTGAACTCTCTTTATTTAACATGCTGGTCGTGTCCAGCAGTACCCTGAAGACCCTGGAAAGATATGACCCGGCTGCCCAAAAGGAAAAGTCAAAGGACTTTTCACAGTTCTAATGAAATTCATTTATCACAATATTAAAAATAATAATAGCAACAATAAAAATCTCAAATAGGTTCAACCTAATATAGAATCAGGAAGCTAATCTGAATATATGGACATGACAGAACAGGTAGCCCGAAAATAATTACCTGCAGCTCCAAAACAGAATAAACTCCTAAGATTGTTATGTCTTAACTTTACCCTGAATTGAAATGAATTTTTTGCATGTTTTCTTTTCATAGCACTTTTTCACTTCTATGTCTATTTATAGGCCTTCCTGTTTCCAAAGTAGATGTGATCTCCCTCGTGGAGAGAGAGGAAGAATCTTGGAAGCCTGATGGAGGAGACCCCCCTAGCTCTTGTCATGGTGAGTAAGTGAAACCATTTCAGTTTTCAGAAACAGAATTGTCATTTTTGTCTCCTGTGATCTTCTTTCAAGATTCCTTTTTTATGCCCTATCATGTTGTGTAACTTGTCCCCTATTATCTAATAGGTTCATTTCATGACCTCTTTTTTAATCTACATCACGTATCTTTCTGGAATTTGTTGTGGTGTATGTGTGAGATCTTGGTCTAAACCTAATTTCTCCCTTACTGCATTCTGATTTTACAGCTGTGTCCCCAAGGAAAACTGTTAGCAACAGGACCAATAGTAGTGAACTTCAGCAAATTTGTATCAGAAGGAAACAATTAGGATGTAATACATATGGGAAAGCCTTCAACCACATGTGGAGCTTGACCAAATTGAAAAGGATCCCTACTGGAGACAATCCCTTTAAATGTAATGAATGTGGGAAAACTTTCAATGCCAGGAAACACCTTATTCGACATCAGAGAACTCATACTGGAGAGAAACCTTTTAAATGTAATGAATGTTGGAAAACTTTCAATAATAGAGACCACCTTATTCGACATCAGAGAACTCATACTGGAGAGAAACCTTTTAAATGTAATGAATGTGGGAAAAGCTTTAGCCAAAGGGGAAGCCTTATTAGCCACCAGAGAACTCATACTGGAGAGAAACCTTTTCTGTGCAATGAATGTGGAAGAGCCTTTTGTTGGAAGATACATCTCATTTATCATCAGAGAACTCATACTGGAGTCAAACCCTTTGAATGTAATGAATGTGGGAATAGCTTTAGAGATAGGGGAAGCCTTAATCGTCATAAGACAGTTCATACTGGGGTGAAACCCTTTGTATGTAATGAATGTGGGAAAGCCTTCCGAGAGAAGAGTTACCTTAAGAGGCATCAAAGGATTCATAGTGGAGTAAAACCCTTTGAATGTAATGAATGTGGTAAAACCTTCAGTCAACCAGAAACTCTCATTCGTCACCAAAGAGCCCACACTGGAGTGAAACCATTTGAATGTAATGAATGTGGGAAAGGATTCCGGCAGAGGTCACACCTTCTTGTACATAAGAGAACTCATAGTGGAGTGAAACCCTTTATATGTACGGAATGTGGGAAAGCCTTCAGTAAACTACAATCCCTGATTAATCATCAAAGAACCCATACTGCAATGAAAAGCTTTGAATGTAATGAATGTAGTAAAGTCTTCAGTAAACTACAATCCCTTACTAGCCATCAAAGAATCCATACTGCAGTGAAAAGCTTTGAATGTAATGAATGTGGCAAAACCTTTTGTAAAAGACAATCACTTATTAGTCATCAAGGAGCCCATACTGGAGTGAAACCCTTCTCATGTGATGAATGTGGAAAAGCCTTCCGAGAAAGGGGAAACCTTAAAAGACATCAGAGCATTCATACTGGAGTAAAACCATTTGAATGTAATGAATGTGGAAAAAGTTTCAGGCAGAGGGTAAACCTTATTGCACATCAAAGAACTCATTCTGGAGTGAAACCTTTTGAATGTAATGAATGTGGGAAAGGCTTCAGAGACAGGGGAAGCCTTAATACCCACAAAACAGTTCATACTGGGGTAAAACCTTTTGAATGTAATGAATGTGGGAAAGGCTTCAGAGATAAGGGAAGCCTTAATACACACAAGACAGTTCATACTGGCCTGAAACCCTTTGAATGTACTGAATGTGGGAAAGCCTTCCACAATAAGGGCCTCCTTAAGAGACATCAAAGGATTCATGGTGGATTGAAACCCTTTGAATGTAATGAATGTGGCAAAACCCTAAGTAAACTTCAATCTCTTATTTACCATCAAAGAACCCATACTGGAGTGAAACCCTTTGAATGTAATGAATGTGGAAAAGGCTTCAGAGATAGGGGTACCCTTACTAGACATCAGATGATTCATACTGGAGTGAAAGCATTTGAATGTAATGAATGTGGCAAATCTTTCTTCAGAAGGGGGCACCTTATTTCCCATCAAAGAACTCATACTGGACTGAAACCCTTTTCTTGTGATAAATGTGGAAAAGCTTTCCTTGAGCGAAGATACCTTACTAAACATCAGAGAACTCATACTGGAGAGAAACTCTTTCCATGTCATGAATGTGAGAAATCATTTTCCCAAAGGAAAAGCCTTATTATTCATGAGAGAACTCATACATGTAATGAATATGGAAAATCATTTACTCAAAGAGTAAGCTTTAATGAACATCAGAGCATCAATACCTAAAGAAAACCTTTGAAATGGTAGAAATGGTAAAAAAAAAAGTTTCTGCTAGAGGAAACATCTTGCATTTGAGAATATCCAAACCAGAGACAACCCTTTTGAATGTAACTAATGTCAGAAAACCTTCATGGGGAGGGGATGCTTTATTAGAAATAAGAGAAATTCATGGGAGAAAGAACTCTTGTGAGACAACTCACATAGACAGGAACTTGTATCAGTCAACTTTATTTTGCCCAAGTTCACAGAATCAACAAAAGAAGAGATTTAAGATAGCTGACTAACTGTAAGGGGGTGGGTAGGAAGGGAAGGGATTGCTTATGAAGAAAGATTTTGGTCCTTAACTAGGTGCTCATAAACTGGGAATTTTCCATTGGCAAAGTTTCCAAAGATAGGGTTTGAGAGGAAAGGAGAGCAATTGAGGGGACCTTCAGAGACATGTTTATGTTAGTAATTCTATCTCTGGGATCTATATCCCTACAAAACTAGGTTATATGCACAGTTAAACTTTTCATTTCCTAGTCTGACTTAAGAACTTCAGTTAAACCCAATAAGATGATACTGGAGTGAACTGAATTGTGGGTGATATATTCAGAGTAACAAAAAGATTTAATGTTTATCTGTTCATTGCAGGACCCTAGATTTCTTATTTTTTGTTCTTTTTTTTTAGTTTTTGCAAGGCAATGGAGTTAAGTGACTTGCCCAAGGTCATACAGTTAAGTAAGGAATTAGTTTCTGAGGTCAAATTTGAACTCAGTTCCTCCTGTCTCCAGAGCTAGTGCTCTATCCACTACATCACCTAGCTGCCCCACATCTTTAGATTTCTATGCTTGTTCCTGTATTGTTTAATATTTTTTTTTATCATTTGTACCTGCATATCAAATTTGCAGATGACCCAAAACTGGGAGCCAAGGTTAACATTATATGACAGTCAATGTCCAAAAATTTTGACAGCCTAGAATTTTGGGCTGAAATAAGAAATTCAGTAGAGAAAAATGTAAAGAAAGACTAAAAGTTCTAAATTTTTTTAAAAGGCAATATAAAAATCACTCAGTAAAAAAAATTGTTAATGTTTGACTTCACTGTGTGATAAAATGATGGATACTAAAAACCAAATTTCTTACTTTTTTATGGAGACACCATGTAAATATGTATATACAAGATACGAAATTGCAAGGCAATCTTAGAAAAGATAATAGTAGTAACTGAGAATAAGGGTAGGCTTGCTTTAGGAGATGTGATTTGGGTTGTCTTTAGGAATCCTGAGAAGGTGAAAGGAAGAGAGGAAAGGAGAACATTTCAAGAATTGGAGACAGCCTGGGTAAAAGCACAGATGGGAGTGTTGTGTGCTATAAATAGCAAGCAGGCCAGTGCTTGTGGCCCATCAATAGGGTAAGAAGAAGTAATGGTTGAAAAGAAGCCTAAGAAGGTAGGAAGGGGCCAAGTTGTGAAGAAAATGTCAAAACAAGGATTTGATTTTTGATTGGGAGGTAATCAGGAGCTTCTGGATTTTATTGAGTGTAGACAGGAAGTGATATCATCAAACCAAACATTTAGGAAAATCACTTTAGCATCTAAATGAATGTTGAATGGAAATATGGATAGACTTGATACAAGGTAACAAATTAGAAGGCTTTTTCCTTGGAGTGATGTATTAGTGATCTTTTTTCCTTCCTCCTGAAAGGGCTGTCAATAAAATACTTAAAAAGAAAGCAATTTTCTGTCTTCAGGAATAACTGTGTTGGTATTTTGGGGATTTTTTTTTGAGGCAGTGGAGTTAAGTGACTTGCTCAAGATCACACAGCTAGTACATATCAAATGTCTGAGGCTGGATTGAACTCATATCCTCCTGACTCAAGAACCAGTGCTCTATCCACTGTACCATGTAGCTGCCTCCAGGATAACTGATTTTTTTAAATAAAAGAAAGATTTTATTTATTTTGAATTTCATAATTTTCCCCCTAATCTAGCTTCCCTCCCACCAGTTCCCACAGAAGGTAGTCTGTTATTCTTTCCATTGTTTCCATTGATCTAAGTTGGATGTGATGAGAGAAAAATCATATCCTTAAGGAAGAAAAATATAGTATGATATAGCAAAATTATATAATACAATAACAGTTTTTTTTAAGTTGAAGGTATTAGTCTTTGGTTTTTGTTCAAACTCTGCAATTCTTTCTCAGGATATAGATGGCAATTCTCCATCGCAGATACCCCCAAATTGTGCCTAATTGTTGCACTAATAAAATGAGCAAGTCCATTAAGGTTGATCATCATCCCCATGTTGCTATTACGGTGTATAGTGTTCTGGTTCTGCTCATCTTGCTCAGCATCAGTTCATGCAAATCCTTCCAGGCTTCCCTGAATTCCCATCTCTCCTGATTTCTCATAGAACAACTGTGTTCTATCACGTACATATATCACAGTTTGTTAAGCCATTCCCAATTGAAGGACATTCATTTAATTTCCAGTTTTTTCCCACCACAAACAGGACTGCTATGAATATTTTTGTACAAGTGATGTTTTTACCCTTTTTCATCATCTCTTCACGTTATAGACCCAGTAGTGATATTGCTGGATTAAAGGGTATGCTCATTTTTGTTGCCCTTTATGCGTAATTCCAAATTGCTCTCCAGAAAGGTTGAACGAGTTCACAGCTCCACCAACAATGTATTAGTGTCCCAGATGTCCCACATCCTTTCCAACATTGATCATTGTCCTTTCTGGCCATATTGGCCAATCTGACAGTTGTGAGGTGGTACCTCAGAGATGCTTTTCTCTTGCATTTCTCTAATAAGTAGTGATTGAGAGCAATTTTTCATATGGCTATGGATTGCTTTGATTTCCTTATCTGTAAATTGCTTTTGCATATCCTAGGACCATTTGTCAATTGGGGAATGGCTTTAGGATAACTGATATTTAAAGCAATTCAAAATTTACTGACCGTTAAAATTCATTTTAGGGGCAGCTAGGTGATGCAGTGGATAGACCACTGGTTCTTGAGTCAGGAGGACCTGAGTTCAAATCCAGCCTCAGACACTTAACAATTACCTAGCTTTGTGGTCTTCAGCTAGTCACTTAACTCCATTGCCTTGTAAAAAACTAAAAAAAAAAAAGTCATCTTAAAACATTTACTTACTACAGTTTTCTTTATAAAGCAAATATAGACAAGTAGTTAATTTACAGACAATTATTACATTATATGTGAAAGAGAGGATGGGGGAAAGGAGTGACTGACAGAGACTATTCTAAGGGAAAGACTGTAGGAACTAATGGACTGATTAGTAAAGGCTTCATGTAGAAGGTGAATGGTACTTAAGCTGAAGTGATGAGGAGAGAATAGATTCTGTAGGAATGGGGCAATTTATGTGAAAATACTAATACCAGTTTGGGTGGACCATAATTCAGATGGAAGTGAATAATTAGAAAAGTGATTATAAATGTATTTTAAATTCAGATTAAGAAGGGCCTTAAGTGCCAAAAAGGCATTTTATTCTGGAATTAATAGGGAACATAAGAGTTTTTGATAAGGGGATTTGGAACAGTTTATACTTAAGAACAATTACCTTGTCAGCTGAGTGAAGGAAGCCATGAACACTTATTAGGAAACTGTTGTGTTAATGTAGAGGTGATGAGGGCCTGAACTAGAGTGCAATCTGTGGCAATAAAGAGAAGAGGGAGTGTATGAAAGACATGGAGAGAGCATTAACAAGTGTTTCATTTGGGGCCCCAGGTGTTAAGAACATATCTTAGCTGTGGAATGGTCAGGATGGTGAAGGATCTTAAGTTTATTTCACATAAAGATGAATTGAGGCCTGCAGAAGAGAGGACAGTGGAGACAATGAGAACTTCCTTCAAGATTGGAAGGTCTGTCTAGTGGAAGAAGAATTTGGCTTGTTGGGCCCAGGGGACAAAACTGGGAGATATGGGAAGAAATTGCAGGAGAAACAGTTCAGCTCACTGCAATGAAGGACACTCTGTCCAAGAGGTTGCCCCACTGGGAGACATTAAATGAAACTTCAAGTAGTTCATCAGAGGTTTCTTAAGCTGTTGCTATCTTTCAAGGGATAGTGCTAGGGGTTAGAGACACCTTCAAAGTGCTTTCATTCTGTTTGAAGGAAGCAGTATGTTTATTGGGGTGGTGGGCAGGGAAAGGGCATCCTGGGGGATGAGTTGGTGCACAGTAATTGTTACTTCCTTTCAAGGAACAATGATTGTGTGGTATTGTTGATGTGATTATTGAAGAAAGAGGAAGAGGTAGAATGAAAGATTGGGAGATTGACATCATGGCTGCCAGGAGGAGTTGTGAAGAACTGGATGGTGTGAGTCTCACTAGTTTATTATATGCCAGCTGACTTCACAGCACATTTGTTCACCAGTCACCAAAAAGAATTTAGAATTAGGTAGAATAACTGCTTAGGGAAATAGAAACTTCTTCTGGCTGTCCAGTGTGGAGCTGCTATTCCAGGTGGGGAGAAGCTGTCAGCAGCAAGGCAGAAGGGTGGAAGGGTAGAAGGGATGTAATGGCTGACCTGGGCCTGCTAGATAAAAAAGGGTTGATTGGATTTCCAGTTCATTTCCTCATGTGGTAGAAGCAGCATCCAAGCTAAGCTACTTTTCCCAAAAAGACAATGAAACAGTCAAGATTTACCTAGTCCAGGGGAACATACTGGTTGGTTAGTTGGTCCTTAGTTATAGACCAAATTGACACCACTATATTTGAGATAAATGACATTGTGTTCAACTGTGGCTGATCAGCCCAATATGACCTCTGAATGTTCCACCCCAGGTTGGGCCCAAATAGTCTATGTGAACACCTGGGTGCCTGCTCTGAACTTTCAGAGGTCACATTTCCTTTGAGCTGCTTCCATTCTGCCTTCCTCATAGAGTGTAGCAGTTCTGTGCCAGTGTCTCCCATGCTGTACAATCAATCTAAAGTTCTTCAGTGAGACCTTCAGGGTGTGTCAGTATCATTTCTTCTGCCCGCCTTGGGGGCATTGGCCCTGTGTGCGTTCTCCATAACATGTTTCTTTTTTTGGCAAGTGTACCTGTCATTCTAATGTGTGCAGTCCATTGCAGTTACTTTCTCTTTAGTCCTCTTGGAATGCTAGGCAGTTTAGTTAGCTCCTGTGTCTGGGATCTTCTCCTGCCAGGTGATCTTCAGAATCTTCCAGCTGACATAACTTCCCTGTCTCCTAAAGAGAAGATCTGGTCATTGAGGAGTCAGGGTACCCCTTTGAGGGGGCACTTCTCTCTATGAATGCCAAGGGAACTTCATCCTCACCAATACTTTGGCAAAATATCTTTCCCATGCTGTGGTCTCATTTTGTTTCATTCTAGAGCCTGAATCATGGACCAGCCTGAGTCTTAGAGGCATAACCAGTTTAAGAAGGGAAAGACAATTACATTGAGTTGCCATCATTCCAGAATCACAGAATTGGAAGGTCCTCACCACTGTGATCAAGCCACCTAGGAGAGAATCCCTTTTTATTTTTTAAGGTTTTTGCAAGGCAAATGGGGTTAAGTGGCAAGAGAATCCCTTTTTATAGCATCCTCTTCACCCAGCTTTGCTTGACTAGGATTTGAGATTTAAAGCTAGAGGGGACCTTGGAGACCCAGTCAACCCATTCACTTTACAGGAAAAAAAATGAAGAATGAGGACTCTAGATATGAAGAAACTTTTCTGGGGTCAAACAGGAAGTGTGAAGCAGGTTTCAAACTCCATCTGCTCCAGGTTCAATGATCTTGGTATTCAATACATGACATTCTGAGAGTTAAAAAAAAAAAAACAACAAAAACCCAAACCTACAACAGACTGAAGAGAGAGAGGGGAATCAATAGGCAAAGGTTCAGAGGTCATGTTGATGTAGGCATTTCCTTCCCTAGTGCTGATCCATATCATTCCATGACTGCCATTCCGGTGACATTCTTTTCCATGACACAAAATATGCCACCAAAAAGTGTGTCCTTCTTGACTTTTTTCCTAGGTTCCTCCTAACATCTTTTTGTTTTTATTTTGTATGTGTGTAAGTGGGCTTGTAAATAAATTCAAGCCCTTAAGTATTATTTCATAACCCTGTCAGTTATTCAAGTATCTTTTAACTACAGCCAAGGGGTAGTGTGTTTTCCTTTATTATTGAGTGGGTTTGTACTCAGCCCAAACTCTTTGAATACAATCTTTTTTGGGGTATGGGGTCTTCTTTAGAAGAAACTGAGAATAGACATTTTTTCCTCTTCAAATGAGAAGATATTTACTTAAGTTTCCTGGGAAAAAAAGTCTTCTTTCATATTTCTGTAATAGGTCTGCTCCTCAGAAACCTCAAGAATCCAGACATGGTGGGAATATTTCAGATTCATAGACACCAGCTCTGAAATAAGGGATTCTGTAAAATTCCTTGTAGCCTCTGTTAACTCCTTCCCTAATCTTTTGAGATTTTTGTGAAAAATCAAGGGAAAGAATGAGGATTTGTTTAAATCTCAGATTCCTCACTGACCCTTAGAAGAGCCATTATTATTGTAATGGAGTGGAAATTTCTTGTCATTTAGTCATTTCAGTTGTGCCTGCCTCTTCATGATTCCATCTGGACTTTTCTTAGCAAGGATAATGGAAGTGGTTTGCCATTTCCTTCTTCAGGTCATTTTACAGCTAAGGAAACTGAGGCAAATGGGATTAGTTAAGTGATTTGCCCAGGGTCAGACAGCTATTATCTAAGCCAGATTTGTACTCACAAGGAGAAACCTTTCTAGCACACTAAAGTCTCAAGAAGGTAAAACGATTTTTGAAAGTATTTTTAAAGTCTCTTGATACTTTATAGAAAAGGCCAATGGAGGGTTTGCTGGATTCCTAAAATTAAAATAGAAACATTGAAGAACAACTCAACAAATAGAACTTAATATTCCAACCAAGACTCACTAGACAGCCAAAGATTAAAAACAGCCAGAGTCAAAGTTAAGCTTTTGTCTATCAAAGATTGAGAAAAGCTTAAATTCATTATGCTGTTTTAATGATTTAAAACTCCTTGAATTTTACATGAATTTTAAGTTTATAAAACAAGTTTAGCAAGAATATGTAAATTATTTTAGAAAACTTACAACTTGGCAAGTAAAAGTAAGAATGGGCAGCTCTAAGTGGCACAGTGGATGGTCAGCCATGTAGTTAAGAAGACTTGATTTCAAACTCAGCCACAGATGTTTATTAGCTGTATGACCTGGACCAAATCATTTAATCCTGTTTGCCTCAGTTTCCTCATCTGAAAAATGAACTGGAGAAAAAAATCCACCCACTCAGGTATGTTGACCAAGAGAACCTCAAAGTCATTGAATTGTTCACCACTGAATATGCATCAACAAAATGTCAAAATATTGATGAATTATCATTCACTGATTTGGGATTGTTTCTTCTTTTGCCCTTTCTGATTGGTGAAGAGTTACTTGTACTGTTTAATGCATTTTCTCTAATTTTTCAAGAGTCTTGTAGTGACCACCTCTTCCACAGACAATAGCCCTTTGTTGGAAGGACTTTTGGGGACCTTTGACTTTATCTGTTCTTTCTGCATTTGTTGTCTATGACCCATTATTTCCTTTGGGTAATGATCTTGTTTTTGAATATCCTGTATATCTTGGGTATCCCTTGGGTGGCAGTGGATGCAGACAGCCCCCTTCCCAACCTACTGCTCTTGGATAAATGGCAAAGAGACTCTATAAGTACAGTTGTGGTCTTCAGACTGATGATGACTTGAGTGGATTATTATCATGAGGGCTTGAATTTGAAGGCATGTTTTCTATAGTGCTGAGGACCTGGGTTGCCCACAGTTACTTCTTTTTCTCACAACCTTTCTCCTGTGATCTTTGATACAAGTTGGCAAGATGATGGCCCAAGGTCAGGAGGGAAGTTGGTGGTCTTGGAAACTGACAGGGCACGCTGGTTCATTTTGTAACTAGCTGGTATTTACCTACTCGGTGCATCACCAGGATGAGCTGTCTTCTCTACCTTCCCACAGCACCCTGTGGTCTGAGACCCCCTCCTTCCAGCTGTTTGTTCTTACCTGAGTGCCCTCAAATCTGGGTCCCTGCAGCACCTGGGCCCTGGTCAGGCCAAGGGTCACTCCTGCCCCATGTGGCACCCCCTAAACAGCCCAGACCTGTTCCCCTGCTTTACCTACTAGGTGCTGCTGCTTCAGGTCAGGTCCACCCTGGAACTTTGGTTCTTCAGTAAGCACATATGCATTTTAAAAGGAGACATATGGACACATGAAATATAGCTATTTCATTTTTTAAGAAATAAGTTATAATTTGCTGTATCTTTTTCTCAGAAAATCAGCAACAAATTTCTAATCTTATCATCACTCTTGTTTGTAAGTAGAAGAGACTATGTACAAAATAAGTTCTTTAGAATTGATATGTGGCAGAATGAAAACAGATAAAGATAAGTGAGCAAGGGAAGAATATGAGCTTTGAACTGGGAATTCTTTAAGTATGGTCTATTCACAACATATAATATATTGCTTTCATGGAGATAAGTGGAATAAAACAATTGTGAAGTGGGGATATGAGAAGGGCCCACTAATAAATGCCTTACTAGACTTTAGTTTCTAAGACAGGTTCACTATTTGACAAAAACAACTCCAGGCGGGGCTAGGTGGTGCAGTGGATAGAGCAGGGGCCCTGGAGTCAGGAAAAAAAAAAAAAAAACTGGGGTGGGGTTGAGGATTGGAAAACAGTGACAAATACTAATCAAAGATCAATATCTCACACTCTGCATCTATAAGATAAGGTCAAAATGGGCACAGGATTTAGTAAGGGTGATACCCTAAACCAAGTAGGGGAGCCAGCAATAGTCTATCTGTGATATCTAGGAATGGGGAGAAATTTATGACCAAACAATAGGAAATGGATAATTTCCACTACATAGAATTCAAATTTTTGCAAAAATAAAACCAAAGCAAATAAGATTAGAAGGAACGGAGAAAGATGGGAAACAATTTTCTCCACTAGTTTCTGTGAAAGTACCATTTTGAAAAGAGTATTAAGTCAAATTTATATGAATACAAGTCATTTTCCTTTTAATAAATGGTTAAAGGACATAAACCGGCAGTTTTCAGATGAGGAAATTAAAACTGTTGTCATATAAAAATGCTCCAAATCATTTTTGATTAGACTGAGGAATGGAAATTAAAACTGAGGTATTACCACACATCTCTCAGATGGACTGAGATGATAAAGGGGGAAACATCAAAGCAGGGGAGGCGAAGGGATCACTGGGGCACTAACGCGCTCAGGGTGAAGTCCTGAACTGATCCAGCCGGTCTGGAGAGCAATCTGGGACTGACCGAGGGCAATCCAACTGCGTCATCCCCTTTGATCCGAGCAGGCCACCGCTGGGTCCGTAGTGCAGAGCCCAGGTACAGGGAGGAAAGGCCCCCATGGACAAAAAGACTGACCGCGGCCCTCATGGCAGAGGAGTGGCCACGGGGGCGACGCCGGTCAGGGTTTGGGAATGTTACGCGGCTGGAATTCAGGAAAGCCTGGCAAGCCCCGCCTGACGGGCTGCCGAGCGGGCAGAAGCGCAGGGCAGGGGCGGCAACACTGGAGCAGGGAGGGCACGGAAGGCCGCACGGCGCCGGCACCTCGGCAGAGCAAGCTGCGGAGCCCGGCCGGGGAAGCGGCCTGCGTTCACCCACAGCTGCTCATTTTTCTGGTTTCCCTCCGTTCTCCTCCTTCCATCGGGCCGTGGCGGATACGGAGATAAGCCAAAGGCGCTTCTCCTCCGCGGCCTCTATCGGGGGCAAAATGCGGACCTTAAAGGGTGCAAAAGGAAGCGGTGGGGAAACTGAGCACGTAAGTGGCAACAAATAACGGCAAAGAGCGGCGGCTCCGGGAGCGAGGGGAAGGCTCAGGGCCCCCAAGGACAAGCTGGGCTTCCACACCCCACGGCCGCTGCCAGGCCGCACCAGGGCTAGTAATGCCACGACACTGTGCCTGCAGCACGGGGCTGCGCAGGCGCACACGAGCCGCTTGGAAAGCAAGGCGCACCGTGGGGCATTCTGGGAGACGTAGTCCCGCCCGCAGCCGGGGCGCCGCGGCCCGGCGGTGATGGCGCCTGGACTCCATGTCCCAGAATGCAGCGGGACCGCCGGGGGGCTGAGGGCGCTTCCCCCATGCCAGGCAGGTCGCCGCTTGGGGAGTCATCTCGCGAGCCCCGACTTCCTGCCTCGCGCGTGTCTTCGGCTCTGAGCCCACAGCGGGGATCCCCGGCGCCGGGTCTTGCCCCCCTTTCCCCCCCGCCCTCCTTTGGCGTGCATCTCCGTGTCCCCGAGCTCTCGGAGTGAGTGAGTGCGCAGGCGCGGCCCCCGGACCCCTTTATTCTGGACTTGGCTTGG
Organism: Macrotis lagotis; assembly: GCF_037893015.1. Lineage (NCBI taxonomy): Eukaryota > Metazoa > Chordata > Mammalia > Peramelemorphia > Peramelidae > Macrotis > Macrotis lagotis. Next base: position 264,317,810 of record NC_133662.1, on the reverse strand, counting down.
GAGGGGGATCGGGGCGGGGCGGGAGCTGAGGTTGGGGCGCGGGACTGGGGGGGCGTTACGCGTGTCTGACGGGGGGGGGGAGAGAGAAGGGCCCCCGTCTGCCCCGGGGTGGGGGGCTTCCGTTCATCCCGCCCGAGGCAGGCCTGCCCTCGGGGGGCTTCCAGTCTGAGGGGAGAAGTCTGGCCGGTCCCGCCCCGGGCCCTGTTCTGGGGGGAAGGTCCAGGCCTGGGGGGGTGGGGCAGAGCCCAGGTCCAGACTAGACTGCAGAGCATGTGGGGGGTAAGAAACCTGGGGTGGGGCTCGGAAGGCCCCCTAGACTTGCTGCCGATCCTGGAAGCTCTAGGAAGCCGGGAGATTCTTCAAGGGGGGCACGAGGGGGTCAGACCTGGGATTCAGGGAGGCCCGTAGCGTGGTGGTGATGAGCTGCTGAGTCCAGATTGCACCCAGGCCGGACTTGCTGTCAGCCCTACAGCTTCTCCCAGAGGTGCTAAGAAAGACGACCCCGCCGTACATATGCAGTGAGCCACAGTGTTTCCCTCTTTAGCCACGAAACCCGAGGAGAATGCTTCGGGCCACCGTGCGAGTCCTGAGCTAGCTCTCTGGCCAGTGCGAGTCTTTGATCCCCGGCCTTTGGCACGCTCAGGTTGTTAGCCAGCTTTTCCTATTTGCTATCTTTGCAGTTGTTGCTACTTTGTATCTGGTTCTGGTTCTACTCATGGCTACTTTGTATCAGTTCCTCTAAAAAGTCTTCTCGGGTGCTTCTGAAAGCGGCCCTGTCATTATTTCTTCAGCACGGAAGTATTCCGGCCCATCCTCATTTGCTTTGTTTTGTTTTTTAGTTTTTGCAAGGCAATGGGGTTAAGTGACTTGCTCAAGGCCACACAGCTACCTAGGTAGTCATGAAGTGTCTGAGGTCGGATTTGAACTCAGGTGCTCCTGACTCCAGGGCCAGTGCTCTATCCACTGCGCCACCTAGCTGCCTCTGGATATGTCTCAAGAAAGAGAATGAGTAACTGGGGGGGATGGTGTTGCCCTCTATAACAGGGAAACAACAGTAAGGGGAGAATTTAGAGAGAAAGATGAGTTCAGATTTGTACATGTGGAGGTTAAGCTGTCTACTGAATATCCATATGGAATGTCTATTAGGCTAAAGCAGACGTGTGAATGGAGGCTCAGAGAGGTTGCCATTATGGAAACAGAGTTGAATTAACTAAAGATGTTCTTTGAATCCATGTGGAAATAGTAGTAAAAGAAGAAAATGTGAAGGCCCAGGAATCTTACTTGGATACCCACAATTAGCAGGTCTGAAAGGGATCTTCCCAAAACAGAGAGACTAGAAGATCAGGGGCTAAGAGTTACAGAGAGGTCCAAGAGGGCTGAGGATGGAGAAAAGATCACAAGACCTTGAATTAAGAGATGACATAGTCATTTTGCAGAGAGTAGTTTCTGTGAACGATGAAGTCAGCGGCCATCCTATAGGGACTGAGAGCAAAGGAGGTGGAGGTACCTCTTGTAGATGGTGTTTTTAGGGAGTTTAACCCAAAGAACTTAGGAGAGAAGGGGAGGATCATTAACAGGGTTAGATGGCTCAAATGACAGTTTTGTGAGGATGGGGAGACAGGAGTATGTTTCTAGTCAGTTGGGAAGCAACCAGGAGGTGTGGAAAGACCAGGGGTTGCTTGGGTATGTAGAGTACTTGCCAAGGAGAAAGGGTAAGCCAGAGCTGAAGGTGATAGGAAGAATTTGGGAGATGGGAGATGGGGCAGAGGTTAGAGGAGGGAGTTCACAGAAGAAGACCTGGTTTTATTGGTAAAATAGAAATCAAGGTTCTCAGTTGAGAGAATCAGGGCAGGGGAAACCACAGGAAGGTTTGGGAGATCCCCTTTGGAGATCAGGATAATAAAGAGCTGATTAGGAAGGTATAAAGGGTTGCCTAGCAGCCAGCAGGGCCTGGAGCTCTATGAAACACCTAAGAGATTTGTGGCCCCCAAATGCTGTCTCATCTTAGTGTTTGCTTTCTTGAAAAGTTCTTGAAGAAGTGAAGTTCAGGTCCACATTGAGTCCTGAGTTAGGCTTGGGTGTTGTGATTGGTTTCCCAGCTTCTCCTTTTGCCTCCATCTTCTCTACCATTAGTACCTAATGATGGTCCTCTGGGGACTAGGTCCAGGGGGGGAAGGTGTTCAACTGAGGGTAGGGATTTGAACCCCAGAATGAAAGTTCCTTAAAAAGAGGTTGTTTTTAAGTCCCCCAGGTCCAGCTTTACTGGGAAATACAGGTGGTGGAGGGATATTCCAGAAACAAGACTGCCTTGAAGACATTCTCCTAGAGCTTCTGTGTCGTACCTGAGGTGGAGAGGCAAGCGCCTGGACAGAGACAACTGGAGGAAAGTCAGAGCAGGGAGAAACAGCAAGGAAGGAGCTGACCATGGAGGACTTGTCTTTCATGTTTGAGGACAGAGGTGAGAATTATTGAGCTATTGAGCTTTTAGTGGATTACTGGAATCCTGCCCCCTGTGGGAGACAGACAAACTAATATCTCATAGTTTTCTGAAGAACTGTTCTAGGAGAGAAGGAATAAATAGAGCACCTAAGCCCAGGTTTTATGTCTCTATTTCTCCTCTGAACCACACAATAGATGTCCACCACAAATTATGGCCTGTTCTGTCAATCACTAAACTTCTGCCTTTGGCAGTTTGGAGTCAAGGGATCTTGAACGATGATCCAGGTCACAGAAGAAAGTAAAATAAACTTTTACTGTTGCTGTTTTTTGTTATTGACAGCTCAGGACAGAGAACTGGGAAAGTTTGTGGGAGGGTGTGCTCATCTTGAGTTTGGGGGTTAACGATGGAAAGATATTCCTGTGGAGGAGCCCAGGCAGGGTTGATCTCCCTCCCCCAGGACTGTTTTCTCTTCCTGCAGCTCATCTCCTTCAAGACCATAGGATAGAGGAAGGAGAGGAGGGAATGATGTCTGGCCCCTGCTCAGCCCAGGTTCTGGTGAGTTCCAGTTTGCTCTCTCTCCCATCAATTCATACCATTGTAAGTGCAATGTATTCATAGATTCTTTTCCTTCTTTTCATTCATTTAAATTGATTCCCTTCCCATCTCTATCCTGAGTATCAGTTTTTCTCCAAGGAAGGCTCCTCCTGTGCTCAGCAATGACACAAAGTGGGTAGCTACTTAGAGTTGGACTATCTTCTTAGGATTGATGAACAGATTTTTGGATGGATGCATAGAGTGTACAAAGGAGATTTTGTTTGTGTGCGTGTATGTTTGTGTGTGTGTGTGTGTGTGTGTGTGTGTGTGTCTGTGTGTGTGTGTCTGTGTCTGTGTCTGTGTCTGTGTTAGTTACTGCAAGTTAATTAGTGGTAAGTTTGGTATGTGACTATAACCTGAGAAGTTGGACTAGATGATCTCAAATTTCCCTTCCGGCTGTTTTTTTTCTTGAAAAGGTTTTTATTGGAATGTTTTCTTTTTATATAATATAGATTTCCCCCCCGTACCTTTCCTTTCCCCATGCCTGCAGCGAGCCTTAGTGTTTAACAAAGAATTTTTTCTCAGAGAATAAACAGATAAAGAGGAGAAAAATAGCAAAAATGATTAATACATTGAAAAGTTCTGACATGGTTTGCAATGTTCCATATTCCTTTGAAGTCTACAAGCTTCATTTTCCACAATTGCTTTCTGGTTTATATTTCTTTCTAGCCTCTCCTCCCCTACCTTTGTATCAGTTCATGTCTTTCTGTGCTTCTCTAAACTCATGATTATTTTTTCTTATAGTACAGTAATATTTCATTTCGTATTTCATTTTGTTCAGTCACTCCCCAATAGATGGGCATTGACTTCATTTCCAATCTTTTGACGGAAGAAAAAGAGCTCCCAGCATTAATATTGAAGTCTATGAGCCCTTTTTATTGTCAATGACTACCTCCTTAGGGAACATCCCTCGCAGTAGAGTCTTTAGAACAAGGAGTTTGGACATTTTAGTCACTTTATTGATTTGATTTTCCAGAATTGTTGTACTCCTCCACATGAACACTGAACATTGAGACTGAATTTCCACAACATTGATCATTCCTATCTTTTGTTCTCATTGCCAGTTTGCTGGCTATGAGGCCTCGGGGTTGTTTTGATTTGTATTTTATGATGTGTTATTTGGACCATTCTTTTATATGGTTGTTAATTACATTCAAACTTTATCTTATTCTGGTTCCCATTTCCACCTCCCTGCCCTTTCTAGGCAGCACAGTAGATTGATAAAAAGTCAGTATAATATAACAATTGGAGGGGGTGGCTAGGTGGCACAGTGGATAGAGCACCGGTCCTGGAGTTAGAAGTACTTGGGTTCCAATTCGGTCTCAGACACTTAATAATTACCTAGCTGTATGGCCTTGGGCAAGCCACTTAACCCCGTTTGCCTTACCAAAAAAAAACATAACAATAGGAGTAAGTAAGACTGAAAATGGGGTTTCTAGGAAGTCACCTACAGACTGTCCCATAGATAAAGGGAGCAGAGCAGTTAACTAAAGTTAACTAAAAACCACATTCTAAGACTTTGAGACAAGTGAGGAAACCCAGCCCCACCCTCTGTAAGGGGCCTCAGTCTTGCTGACTGCCTGTGGTCTGTGGGTATCCTCTAAGCTTCAGACCTCCCCAAGAAGACCAGTAGAAACCCAGAACCAGCTGAGAACTTTGAGATCATGTGGAGATATTAATTAACTGACCCTAAAGTGGCCTGGATTAGAGTGGGTTTGTCCTCTACCAAAACCCTAGAAACTCCTGCTTCTTTCCTCTCATGGATCCATGAGCTCACCCACTCCAGTGCTCAGTTATATGACTGAGCTTCCCCCCTTCACTATTTCCCCCAACCCCATGCTGACTGCCTTCCTCCAGCAACCCCTCCCTGTCCCCATACCCTCTATCTCTACTTTTAGTGCCTTAGTGAAGGCTAAATGAAGCATTCTACCCACTTGCTGCTCTCCTGGTCCTTCTCAGCAAGGATCCAGAGAACTGGGCATATCTGCTCGTCACTCAACCCAGAGTCTCATTATTTGATATATTAATTAGCATTTCATTAATAGATAGTAATTTTTACTTTGAGAGTTGTTCATATTCTTTTTTTTAGGTTTTTTTTTTTTTTGCAGGGCAATGGGGTTAAGTGGCTTGCCCAAGGCCACAGAGCTAAGTAATTATGAAGTGTCTAAGACCGGATTTGAACCCAGTTACTCCTGACTCCAAGGCCGTTGCTTTATCCACTACGCCACCTAGCCGCCCCATGAGTTGTTCATATTCTTTGATAACATATTTGGGAATAACTTTTGTTCTTCCATATTTCTGCTGGTTGACTAAATATCTCGGATTCCAAACTTTTATCTGAGAAATTTATGCTGGCTGCATTTTTTGTTGCAATTGCTTTTTAACCTCATGCAATTATTTTTTTTTAAATGTATTTATGTGTTACATTTTTTTTTTAGGTTTTTGCAAGGTAATGGGGTTAAGTGGCTTGCCCAAGGCCACACAGCTAGGTAATTATTAAGTGTCTGAGACTGGATTTGAACCCAGGTACTCCTGACTCCAGGGCTGGCGCTTTATCCATTGCGCCACCTAGCCGCCCCAACCTCATGCAGTTATAATAATTACTTTTATATTTTTTAATTGCTTTTCTGTCCTTTATTTGGTTAAGAATTCATATTCTGCCATAGCTGTGAGACGTATATGGTCTGCTTCCCCCCTTTTTTATGAATATCTTCAATATTTGGCTTGCATATCTTTTTTGATTTTATTGGCCAATATTTAAGAAGTTGGGTGGTGCCTTTCCAGTTTTCCCATCAGGTAGCAAGGATTTCTTTCCTAAGTAATTTATTTTTCAGTTTGCCATCCTTTAGGTTATGAGTTCTACACTTTCTCTATTTTTACAGCAATACAACTACTATTGATGTTTGCTGCTTTAGAATGTATTGTAAGTGTTGTAAACATTGCTACCCTTAATTCCTATCTTATTTCTCCCTTATTTCCTTTAATTTATTTCTCCAAATGAGTTTTATTGTTTTATCCTGTTCTATAAAGTGTTCCTTTGGTAGTTTGATTGCTGTGTCATTAAAAATATAAATCCTTTACTTAGGTAGCATTGCCATTTATATTATATAGTCACAGGCCAACCATAAACACTAAATATTTATTTTTTTGTTCTTTTCTAAATAGTATTTTTATTTTTCCCAATTACATGTACAGATAGTTTTCATTTTTTTTTTTTTTTAGGTTTTTTGCAAGGCAATTGGGGTTAAGTGGCTTGCCCAAAGCCACACAGCTAGGCAATTATTAAATGTCTGATGCTAGATTTGAACTCAGGTCCTCCTGACTCTAGGGCAGGTAATCTATCCACTGTGCCACCTAGCTGGCCCTCATCATTTATTTTTTAACAAAATTTTTGAGTTACACATTTTTTCTCCACCCTCTTCCATTCCCCTTCTCAAGATGGCAAGCAACTGATATACTCTGTCAATGTAATACTGTATATATCTCTACAACTCTATAAAATTCTCCTTTCTTCCTTACTTCATTCCTTTCTTCCTTTCCCCCTTCCTCCCTCTGTACTTCTTTCCTTCCTATCTTCCTTTCCTTCTTTCCTTCCTACTTTCTTCTTTCATTTTTAGAGCCTGGGTCCTCTTTTATCTCCCAGCCTAAAAGTGCAGGAGCTCCCCAGAGGCCCAGCAGTGATTATAGGCTGACAACACCTAACCCACATTTTTTTGTTTTTTTTTCAAGGCATTAAGGTTAAGTGACTTGCCCAGGGTCATACAGTTAGGTAGCTATTAAGCAGTTGAGGCCATATTTGAACTCGGGCCCTCTTGACTCCTGGGCTAGTACACTATCCACTGTACCACATAGCTGCCTCCCATATTCTTTATTTTATTTTATTTTATTTTAGGTTTTTGCAAGGCAATGGGGTTAAGTGACACACAGCTAAGCAATTAAGTGTCTGAGGCCTGATTTGACCTCAGGTCTTCCTGACTCCAGGGCCAGTGCTCTATTCACTAGAGCACTTAGCTGCCCCCATATTCTTTATTTTAAAGGAACACTTTGACATTGGTTCTGTGCAAGAGTTCATTGTTTTGAAAGCTTGATCTCCAGATATTTTATGTAATTTGAAGTCATTTTGGATGAGATTTCCCCTTCTATTGTTACTTCTTTAGATTTTGTAGTCATTCTATGGGAATTGTTGGTTTTATGGGTATGTTTTGTAGCCTATAACACTGGTGAAGTTAACTGTCTCAATTAGTTTCTTTGCTGATTCTAAGTAAATTAACATGTCATCAACGTTTGAGGATGGTTTTGTTTCCTCTGTGCTTGTTGTACCTTTCATTTCCTCTGCTATTCTTAGGGATATGATAGCTTTTGTATAACTCTCTCAACTAATAGAGGTAAGAATCCCCTGGAGGATATTGAGGTATAAAGGGGGATGGGAACTGTACCAGAGCCCTGAAGTCTGTTCTGAGGAAGAAAAAAATAGACTTTTTCAGTATGGCCCCAAAAGGCAGAACTTGGAAACCACTGAAAAGTTGGTAGGGATGAATGGAGGCAAAGCTGCCAAGAGTCTTCAGAGGGAATGTCTGAGAAGAAACAATCTAATGTTTCCACACATGTTCATTCTCTCCTGGGGATTCTCTCTTTGGGGATTCAGGTCAAAAGGCACAATTTTCTTGAGGGTCAGTTATAAGAATTAAGTTTCCAGGAGGAACCTGAGCAATCCCTGAGGCTAGGATATCCAGTAACTAAATCATTGGGAGGAGTGGTCACTGGTTAAGCAGAAATGTGTTTGAATTAGGAATCAGTGACATTCAGGGACGTGGCTGTGGACTTCACCCAGGAAGAGTGGAGACACCTGGATCCTGCCCAGAGAGACCTGTACAGGTTCGTGATGTTGGAGAACTATGAGAACTTCATCTCCCTAGGTAAGCACAACTGCCTTGGGACTCAGGCTCAGGTCCCTGGAGAGTCTTTGTAGGCTCCCTTGATGCAGATACTTAGCTGGGATTTGGTTTGCCTTGCAAGGATATTCAACACTATACGAGGATGTAAGGAAAGATTCGGTCCTTTATAGAAATCCCAAAGCATCCCTGTGCCAGCCCTGAGTCTAGAAAGTCTCTAATACCAGATCCCTTCAGCCTAAGGGCCTTTTTAATGTCTGAGGGGATTAGGAGATGACTTCTTCCAGAAAGTCTTCCTTCTGCTTCCCTGCTATCCTTGGGTGCCTCGGAGCTCTGTGTTGTAGGGATTCTGTTCTTTCTAGACAGGACACCCCATGAGTCAAGCATTCAGCATGTCTTAGGGCAATGTTGTATCTCCCCACATCCCTCCTTTCAATTCTCACCACCCAGGAAATCCATCCTAAATGCCAGATGAAGCCCAAGAGAGCTACATAGCCTCAGGGAACATCCCAGATCCCTGGTGGGAACACACTGCTGCCCTTCCCTCAGAGTTTCCTGTTGCTCGGAGGCCCAAACAAACTGGTGACTTGCTGTTCTCCTCACACAATATTACTCCAAGGCTTGTGACTCCTATCTACTATATTCTTATATTTTCTTCTTACTTAGATGCTCATGTGACAGTTTTCCTTGATAGAATGTTTGCTCCTTGTAGGCCACAATTATTTCACTTTTTACTTTTCTCTCCCCAGTGTCTCTCATTTTGTTGGCCCATCTGGGAACCTTCAGACACCTGTATCTCAGGGATCATGTGGGGACAGGGCTTGGCTTTTCAGCCTGGAATGGGTAAAATGAGTTCCTTCATTCCCAGACACAGTTAGGTCTGTGATTCATGCTCAAAGATCAAAAGGATCTGTTTCTCATTTTCAAAGTCCCTTCTAATGATTCAGATTAAAATTCCTGCCCCCCTGCCTGTCTACTTTGAATTTCTCCTATGGCTTCCCATTAGCTTATAACTGGGAATCCACTTGTCATTCTGTAAGCCTCCATTTGCTTTGTCCTTGTATCCTGGGGAAGCCCCTCTATGCACCAACCCCCCAGGACTAGTCCATCCTTTCTCCCTACAATGTACTTCCTTGATGAAATGACTTTTCTGGAGTTCCTCAAGTTTAATATGAGGCAACCTATGTGCGCTTGTCAGTGTCTCACCATTGCCAGCAGTGTCATGTTCATATGTGGTAATTCCCTAGCCACTGTTATATTCCAGTCTAATGTAATCCCACAGATTGTTGGGATTACACAGATAGGCCTTTGTTTCCATTGGAAACTGCTGGTCATTAATGGAGATTTCTAATTTTCTGAAGGCAGTCCCAGCCCCTCCTCCATGTAAGTTCACCAGAGATGTTCCCCACAGTGCTCAGAGAGGGGTTTTCTACAGACAGAATCCTTTTTGATTTCGTCAAGATCCACTTGTGGTTGAAGGCTTTCCCATATGGATTATATTCCAATTGTTTCTCCAATACAAATTTGCTGAAGTTCATTACTATTTGACCTTCTGTCAACAGAAGGACTTGAGACAGTCTATGTTCCCAGGGAGATGACATTCTAGAGAGGAAGACAGCACATCAAGGCAAGCTGAAGATCAGAGACCAGGAAGAAGAGCAGGGAGGGAGAGTAGCAGTTCATAGGGGAAAGGCTTCAGGTGAGGACTTGAAGCCTATGGAGAGAAAGCCAAGCTAAGAGAGGTCCTGCAGCTTTCACTGCAGTTTCTATCTGATTTTTTTGTGTTATCTTAATAAAAAAAAATAAGCATCTTGCTTTCTAAGTCAGTATGTAATCCTCAGGGATCATGTCTACTTTGGTGGCCTCTGTTTCTGAGTTTGACACCATTGGTCTTGAGTAGTGGTTTTAAATGCATAAAGTAAAATACTTGGCATTAGAAAGAAAACCAGGTCTGTTAAAATGCAGTCACAATATTAAAAAGAACTACAGCAACAAGAAAAACCTCCAACCAGGTTAACTGATGCCATATTTGAAATCCCTGATAGAGCACCTGCTCATTGTACCTCATTGTAGAAGGGACAGAACAGATGGCCTTGTTGGCTCCAGAATAGTAACTTGTACTTCCTGGAATGCAAAACAGAATATGCTGCAAAGAAAGTTGTTTCTTAGCTTTACCATGAGTAGAAATCAGTTCTTTGTAAGTTTTCTCTACCTATCACTTTGTCATTTCTATGCCTATGTATAGGGCTTCCTGTTTCTAAAACGGATGTTGTCTCCCTGTTGGAGAGAGAGGAAGCCTCATGGAGGCCAGAGGGAGGAGACCCCCCTGGCCCTTGTCATGGTGAGTGAAACCTTCCAGATTATCAGTCTTGTCTCCTGTGATCTTCTCTATCCATTTTTTATTTCCCCATCTATTTTGTGTAATTTGCTCCCAGTTATCTAATTGATTGATTTCATGACCTGTTTTTTTTAATCTACATCATATATCTTCTAGAATTTGTTGTGATCTATAGTGTGAGATGTTGATCTAAGCATAATTTCTTCCTTACTGCTTTCTGATTTTACAGCAGTTTCCAACAGCAAAGCTGTTGGTGGAAGGTCAAATAGTAATGAACTACAGCAAATTTGTATTGGAGAGAAACAATTAGGATGTAATTCATATGGGAAAACCTTCAACCACATGTGGAGCTTGACCAAATTGAAAAAGATTCCTACTGGAGACAATCCCTTTAAATGTAATGAATGTGGGAAAACTTTCAATGCCAGGCAACACCTTATTCAGCATCGGAGAACTCACACTGGAGAGAAACCTTTTGAATGTAATGAATGTTGGAAAACTTTCAATAACAGAGACCACCTTATTCGACATCAGAGAACTCATACTGGAGAGAAACCTTTTAAATGTGATGAATGTGGGAAAGTCTTTAGCCAGAGGGGAAGCCTTATTAGCCACCAGAGAACTCATACTGGAGAGAAACCCTTTCTGTGCAATGAATGTGGAAGAGGCTTTTGTTGGAAAATACATCTCATTTATCATCAGAGAACTCACACTGGAGTCAAACCCTTTGAATGTGATGAATGTGGGAAAGCCTTCCGAGATAGGGGAAGCCTTAATCGTCATAAGACAGTACATACTGGGGTGAAACCCTTTGAATGTGATGAATGTGGGAAAGCCTTCCGAGAGAAGAGCTACCTTAAAAGACATCAGAGGATTCATAGTGGAGTAAAACCCTTTGAATGTAATGAATGTGGCAAAACTTTCAGTCAACCAGAAACTCTTATTCGCCATCAAAGAGTCCATACTGGAGTAAAACCTTTTAATTGTAATGAATGTGGGAAAGGATTCAGGCAGAGGGCACACCTTATTGTCCATAAGAGAACTCACAATCGAGTGAAACCCTTTATATGTAATGAATGTGGGAAAATCTTCAGTAAACTCCAATCCCTTGTATTCCATCAAAGAGTTCATTCTACAGTGAAACCTTTTGAGTGTAATGAATGTGGGAAAAGATTCAGGGAAAGGGCACATCTTGTTGTTCATAAGAGAATTCATACTGGAGTGAAACCCTTTGAATGTAATGAATGTGGGAAAGCCTTCAGTAAAATACAATCCCTTTTTAGCCATCAAAGAGCCCATACTATAGTCAAAAACTTTGAATGTAAAGATTGTGGCAAAGCCTTCTGCAAACAACAATCACTTATTAGCCATCAAAGAGCCCATACTGGTGCGAAACCCTTCAAATGTGATGAATGTGGAAAAGCCTTCCGAGAAAGGGGAAACCTAAAAAGACATGAGAGTATTCATACTGGAGTAAAACCCTTTGAATGTCCTGAATGCGGAAAAGGATTCAGGCAGAGGGTAAACCTTATTGCACATCAGAGAATTCATAGTGGAGTGAAACCCTTTGAATGTAATGAATGTGGGAAAGGCTTCAGAGATAAAGGAAGCCTTAATACACATAAGAGAGTTCATACTGGGGCAAAACCCTTTGAATGTAATGAATGTGGGAAAGGCTTCAGAGACAGAGGAAACCTCAGTACACATAAGAGAGTTCATACTGGATTGAAACCCTTTGAATGCACTGACTGTGGGAAAGCCTTCCACAACAAGAGCCACCTTAAGAGACATCAAAAGATTCATAGTGGATTGAAACCTTTTGAATGTAATGAATGTGGCAAAACTTTTAGTAAACTACAATCCCTTATTTACCATCAAAGAACCCATACTGGAGTAAAACCCTTTGAATGTAATGAATGTGGGAAACACTTCAGAGACAGGGGAACCCTTACTAGACATCAGATGATTCATACTGGCGTGAAACCATTTGAATGTAATGAATGTGGGAAAGCTTTCTACAGGAAAGGACACCTTATTACCCATCAAAGAACTCATACTGGAGAGAAACTCTTTCCATGTAATGAATGTGGAAAATTATTTTCCCAAAAGAGAAGTCTTATTACTCACCAGAGAATTCATACTGGAGAAAAACCTTTTGCATGTAACAACTGTGAAAAATCATTTACTCGAAGAGCAAACCTTAACATCCATCAGAGGACCCATATCTAAAAAAAACCTTTGGCATGTTTGAAAGGTGAAAAAAAACTTCGGCCAGAGGAAATATCTTATTGCACATGAGAGTATCCAAACTGTAGAGAAATCTTTTGAATGTAACTAATGTGGGAAAACTTTTAGCGGAAAGGAATTCTTTATTAGACATAAAAGAAATCATACTCTAGTGAAATGTATTGAAGGGGATAAATACAAAGAGCAGCATAAAATGAGTCAAATCAATTTGTCCAGTGGAGTATTCTAGATTTCCATGCTTATTTCTGTACTGTTTAACGTATTTCTCAATTACCTAGCTGTCATCCTTATTAGACTTATAGATGACCCAAAGCTGAGAGCCACAGTTAACACTGCATGACAGGCAGCATATAAAAAGATCTTGACAAGCTGGAATCTTGGGTTAAAATATGAAATTCAATAGAGATAAATGTAAATACTAAAAGTTCCAAATTTTGGAAAAAGACAATATTAAAAATCACTCAGTAGAAAAAACAAAACATTTACTAATGTTTGATTTTACTATGGATTTTACATGATGGATACCAAATAAACCAAATTTCATACATTTTAATAGAGGAAATAACATGTAAATATATATACACACAAGATACAGTATGGATTTGGAAGGCAATCTTACTAGCTGGGAGAATAGGGAAGGCATCCTTCAGTAGGATGGAATTTGGGCTAAGTCTTGGAGGAATCCAGGGAAGGTCAAAGGAAGGAAGGAAGAGAGAATATTTCAAGAACTGACAAAGGGAGAGATGGCATGTTGTGTTCTATGAATAGCAAGCTGACCAGTGTATGTGGCCCATCAATGGTGTAGGAAGGAGCTGTGTTCTGAAGTATGTTAAATGTTAAATCAGGGATTTTGTTTTTGATCCTAGAGGTAATAGGGAACTTCGGGATTCTATTGACTGTGGAGAAGTGACATCATCAGACCTAAAATTTAAGAAAATCCTTTTAATCCCTTTGACAGCTACCTGAAGGTTGGATGGAAACAGGAATAGAATTGAAGCAGGGAGACCAATTTGAAGGCTAATTGATTTGTTCAGGCATGGGGTGATGGTTTAGTGATCTTTTTTCTTATCTCTAGAAAAGCTGTCAATAAAACATAAAAAAACAATGTTCTGCCTTCAGGAATAACTGAGTTTTAAAACATTCACACACTATAATTTTCATAGTAAAGTAAATGTAGTAGAGTGACAAGGAGTTAATGAACAAAGATTTATTTTTATAATATGTCTGTAAGTGAGAGGGGTAAGAGAAAGGCAATAGGAACTAAGGATATGATCAGGAATGGCTTCATTTAGAAGGTTGATAACACTTAGCTATTTAATCCTGATAGGTGGAGGCGAGGAGGGGGTTGATTTTGTAAGAATGGAGCAGCATATGTAAGAGTACTGAGGCCGATTTGGATGGACTATAATTCAGATGGAGGTGAATAATAAGGAAAAAGACTAGAAAAATACTTTGGGGACAATGTGAAGGATATTAAATTCCAAAAAGACATGTTATTCTGGAGCTAACAGGGAACATAGACTTTTTGAGTAGGAGAGAGGCATAGTCTTATACCTAAGGACAATCACATAGTCAACTGAGTGAAGGAAGAATTAGAGAAGGGAGATAATTTGAGCCAGTAGTACCAATTAGGAAATTATTGCAACTGCAAAGTTAGCGGTAATGTCAAATCAAAGATTTTGCTGAATTAGGGTGCAATCTGTGGGAGTGAAGAGAAAGGTGTGTTTGGAAGATATATGGACATGATAATAAGTGTTTGATTTGTGGCCTAGGTTTTAAGGACATTATTAAACTGTGGAATGACTAGGATGGTGGGAGACCTTAAATTTGTTTTATATAAAGATTAACTGAGGAAACTGGATGCTTGACCTGGAGAAGAGAGGATATTGGGGGAAAAATTAAAGCTTGCCTCAAGAATTGGAAGATCTGGGGGGCAACTAGGTGGCATATTGGGTAGAGCACCAGCTTGAAGTCAGGAGGACCTGAGTTCAAATTTGACCTGAGACACTTAATAATTACCTAACTATGTGACATTGGGCAAGTCACTGAACCCCACTGCCTTGCAAAAAAAACCTCAGAGAAACCAAGAATTAGAAGATCTATCAAGAGGAAGAGGGATTTGATTTGTTCTGCTGGCCCCAGGGGATAAAACTGGGAAAGATGGGCACAAATTACAGAGAGATACATTTCAGTTCATTGCAAGGAAAGATAGCCTGTCTAAGGGGATTGGGCTGCTCTAGGATATAGCAGGTTCCCTCATTGGGATATAGTAAATGAAACTTCAATTAGTTCATCAGAGGTTTCTTAAGCTCTTGCTGTCTTCCAAAGGATAAGGCTAGGTATTAGAGACAAACAGGAAAGAGTGTCTTCCTTCAAAGGTCTTTCATTCTATTAGGAGGAAGCAATATGTCTATTGAAATGGTGTGCAGTAAGAGACAGCTAGGTGGTGTAGTGGATAAAGCACCAGCCCTGGAGTCAGGAGTACCTGGGTTCAAATCTGGTCTCAGACACTTAAGAATTACCTAGCTGTGTGGCCTTGGGCAAGCCACTTAACCCCGTTTGCCTTACAAAAACCTAAAGAAAACAAAGAAAGAAAGAAATGGTGTGCAGCAAAGGGGCATCCTAGGGGATGAGTTGATGCACAGATAATTGGCACTTCCTTTCATGGGACAGTGGTAGTGTTGATTTGATTATTGAAGAAAGATGAAGAGGTAGAAAGACTGTTGATTGACATAGTGAGTGCCTGTACAAGGTATGAAGAGCTATATGGTTGGATGGTATGGCCCTCATTAGTTTATAGTTTGTCAGCTGAATTTGAAGCTCATTGATTACCAGTCACCAAAGTGGGAGTTTAGAACTTGGTGTGTTAACTTCTTAAGGAAATAGAAACTTCTTCTGGCTGTTCAGTATGGAGGTGCTGTTTCAAGTGGGGAGAAACTATCAGCAGCAATGCAGAAGGATAGAAGAGTGGACGGGATGTAATGGCTGACCTGGGCCTGCTAGATAGGAAAGGGTTGGTTGGATTTCCAGCTCATTTCCTCCAGTGGCAGAAGCAACATCCAAGCTAAGCTACTTTCCCCTAAAAAACAGTGAAACAATCAAGATTTACTTAGTTCAGGGGACAGTTGACATAACTTCACTCTCTGCTAAAGAGAAGATCTAGTCAAGAAGTCAAAGCTTTTCGTTTTTGAAGGACCCATTGTTTCCAGGGGGTGAAAATGCCCTTTGAGGGGGCACTTCTCTCTATTAATGCCAAGGGAACTTCATCCATCCTCACCAATACTTTGTCAAATTATTTTTCCCATGCTGTTGTCTCATTTTGTTTCACTCTACAGCCTGAATGATGGACCAGCCTGAGTCATGGTTGGTCCTATACTTAGAGACATAACCAGTTTAAGAAGGGAAAGACAATTATATTGAGATGCCATCATTCCAAAATTGGAAGGTCCTCACCACCTGAGAGAGAATTCCTTTTTACAGCATTCTCTTCACCCAGCTTTGCTTGACTAGGATCTGAGATTTAAAGCTGAAAGGGAACTTGGAGGTTCAGTCAACCTGTTCATTTTACAGAAAAGAAAAATGAGGAATGAGGCCTCCAGAAGTGAAGCAATTTGTCTGGTGCCACAGAGGAAGTGTGAGGCAGGCTTTGGACCCAATCTGCTCTAGGGCCAATACTCTAGGTATTCATCATATGATATGCTGAGAGTTTAAGAAAAACACAACAGACTGAAGCTGGAGAGGAAGAATCAAGAGCCAAGGCATCTAAAATCAAAAAAATGTGGGCATTTCCTCCCCTAGTGCTGATCCCCATCAATCCATGATTGCCATTCCAGTGACATTCTTTTCCATGACACTAAATATGCCACAGAGCAGTGTGTCCTTCTTGGCTCTTTCCTAGGTTCCTCCTAACATCTTGAGGTTTTCATTTTGTGTGTATAAATGGGCTTGTAAATAAATTTAAGCATTTAAATATTATCTCATAACCCTGTCAGTTGTTCAAGTATCTTTTTAAGTACAACCAAGGGGTAGTGTTTTCCTTTATTATTAAGTGGGTCTGTACTCAAACTGTACTCTTTGAATACAATCTTTTTTGGCTATGGGGTCTTCTTCAGAAGAAACTGAGGAGAAACCTTTTCTCCTCTTCAAATGAGAAGATATTTACTTATGTTTCCTGGAAAAAAATAAGGAAGCTAGGTGCAGTGGATAGAGCACTGGCCCTGGAGTCAGGAGAACCTGAGTTCAAATCCAGCCTCAGACACTTAATAATTACTTAGTTGTGTGACCTTGAGTAAGTCGTTTAACCCCATTGCCTTGCAACCCCCCCCAAAAAAAAACTAAAAAATTTCCTGGAAAAAAGAATCCTCTTTCCCCTCTCATTTCTATAACATATCTGTTCCTAAGAAACAAGATTCCAGATAAGGTGGGTATATTCCACCTTTATAGACATCAGTTCTGAAATTTTGGAATTTTGTAAATCTTAACACAATATTTTTGAGAAAAATCAAGGGAAACAGTTGAGGACTTGTTTAAATCTGAGGGCCCTCACTGAACATTAAAAGAGGCATCATCATAAATTAACCAATGGAATAGAAATTTCTTGTCAGTCATTTCAGCTGGGTCTGCCTCTTCATGATCCCATCAGGACTTAGCAAGGATGCTGGAACGGTTTGCCATTTCATTTTCCAGGTCATTTTACAGATGAGGAAACTAAGGCCAATGGGGCTATTTAAATGATTTGCCCAGGGTCAGACAGCTAGTATCGGAGGCCAGATTTGAACTCAGAGAATCTTTTCTGACTTCAAGTCCAGCACACTAAGGTCTCAAGAGAGTAAAACTATGTTTTACAACATATTTTTAAAGACTCTTGATAAAGTATGGAAAAGGCCAATGAATTGAATTTTCATGAAGTTAGATATTCTGTAGTTTGTTGGATCCCCCCAAATTAAAATAGAAATGTTGAAGAATGGCTGGACAAATAGTCATTTTATGGAAGCACTTAGTATTCCAACCATGCCTCATCAAACCACCAAAGATTAAAAATGGCCAGACTAAAAATTAAGCTTTAGTCTATCAAAGATTGAGAAAAGGGGCGGCTAGGTGGTGCAATGGATAGAGCACCGGCCTTGGAGTCAGGAGGACCTGGGTTCAAATCCAACCTCAAACACTTAATAATTACCTAGCCGTGTGGCCTTGGGCAAGCCACTTAACCCCATTGCCTTGAAAAAAAAAAGATTGAGAAAAGCTTAAATTTATTGTGCTGTTGTGATGACTTAAATCTGTCCTTGTATTTTACATGAATTTTAACTTTATAAAATAAACAAGTTTAGCAATATGTACATTATTCTAGAAAACTGTTACAACTCAGAAAGTAAAAGTAAAAATGGGCAGCTCTAAGTGGCACAGTATATAGAGTCAGCCATGTTGTTAAGATGACTTGATTTCAAATTCAGCCTTAGATGTTTTAGTAGCTGTATGACCTGGACCAAGTCATTTAACCCTGTTAACTCAGGTATGTTGGCCAAGAGAAACCCACTCACTGAATTGTTCACCACTGAATATGCAACAAAAAAAACGTAAAATTATTGATGAATCGTCATTCACTGATTTGGGATTGTTCCTTCTTTGACCATTCTAGGTAGAAAAGAGTTTCTTGTGCTGCTTAATACATTTTCTCTCATTTTTCAAAAGTCTTGTAATAACTCTTTCACAGACAACAGCCCTTTGTTGGAAGGACTTTTGGGGGTAATTGACTGTTCTTTCTGAACTGTTGTTTGTGATGCTTTATTTACTTTGGGTGATGAACTTTTTCTTATCTGGGTATCCTCTGGGAGAAGTGGATGCAGACAGCCCCCCTCCCCAACCTATTGTACTAGGATATATGGCAAGGAGACTCTATAAGTGCAGTTGTGGTCTCCAGACTGATGATGACTTGGGAGAATTACTTGAACTGGAAGTCATGTTTTCTATAGTGCTGAGGACTTGGGTTGTCCAGAGTTCTTTTCTCCTCTACTTTCTTCAGTGACCTTTGATCTAGAGGTTGGCAAGATGGTGACCTGAGGTCAGGAGGGCATGGAAATTAAAGGGTATGCTGGTTCATTTTGTAACTGGGTGTTAACAAATTCACTGTGTTGCCAGGAAGATCTGTCCTTTCTACCTTCCCACAGCACCCTCTGGTCTGAGACCCCTCCTTCCACTCAGGGTGAACCACCCTCCTGTGCAGGAGTCTCCCTAGACTCCATCATTCAATTTGCTGGCAGCTTTTTCCTCCCTGCCTGGATTCCTACAGTACCTTGGTCCTTCCTCATGTGCCACACCCTGAACAGCCCAGGCCTGTTCTGCTCTGGTGCTGGTCCTTTATGTCAGGTCTACCCTAGAATTTCTGGTGATGCATCGGTAAGCACATATGCAATTTTAAATGAGACATGGACCCTTCCCTCAAGAAACTTAGCTATTCTTTCATTTTAAAGAAATAAATTACAAATTGGTGTAGAAAACCTACTACTTCCTAGAAAAGAAGCAACAAATTTCTAACCTTATTATAACTCCTGTTTGTTAAGTAGAAGACAGATAACAGGACATTATGCACAAAACAAGTTACTCATAATTAATGAAATGTGGCAGAGTAAAAACAAAAAAGGTTAAAATAAGTGAGCAAGGGAAGAATATGAACTTTGAACTGGGATTATTTGTAAAAAACAAAAGTATGCTGTATTCACATTTTGTTCTCATGGAGATAAGCAAAGCAAACTTGTAAAGCGGAAGTATGAAAATAACCCACTAATAAGTTTAAGAAAATTACCTTACCAAGAACTCAGAACAGCTGTTAATGAAGCAAAGAGGATCCTTTATTGTAATGTTCTTAAAAATGGGTGACCCCCCCCCAAAAATGGGCATACTTAGGGCACAAAATCATAGCCTTTTATCCCGTCTAGAAACACAAGTCCCTCACATGTCTACAATTGGCTGGGTATTGCAGGATCAAAGGCCTATCCAAGTGCATAATTCTCTCCTCACATGGGTCCTCCTTCCTCATCAAATATTCCTTTCTTCACAATTTTGTACAGGCCCTTAGGTTCTTCTGCTCTTACTTGAAAATATAACACAAATAAGTTAATCTGATACTGCCAATTTATTTATTAATTCACCCCAAATTCTAATTTTAATTGTTTCTTGTTTTCCTGTTGTAAATTTATCTACTTCTTATGTAAGTATATCCACTTTTTATCAGGAGAAGCAGATTCCTTTCTTTATGACTTCCCTCATCCTTCCTATTATACATCAATCCATTAAATAGTTTTCTCTATCCTCCCTATCCTTTTATCTATAAAAGAGCCTCCTTTCTTCAATTTCTCATAACTGATGTAGAAATGAAAATTAATCAGTTGTTACATAAGTACCTTACTAGACTCTGGCTTTTAGGATAAGAAATTACTATTTGACAAAAACTTCTGGGAAAACTGGAAAGCAATATGGTAAATATTAGTCATACATTAATATCTCACATGCTATACCAAGATATGGTCAAAATGGGTACAGGATTTAGGCAGAAGGTGTGATACCATAAACCAAGTAGGAGAACAAGGAATAGTCTATCTGTCGGATCTAAGGAATGGGAAGAATTTTATGACCATAGATAGTGATCATAATAAATTACAAAATGGATAATTTTGATTATGTTAAAATTCATGTTTTTGCAAAAATAAAACCAATGCAACTAAGATTAGAAGCAATGGAGAAAAACGGGAAACAATTTTCATAGCTAGTGTGTGAAAATTCTCTATACTAAAATATTTAGAGAATTAAGGCAAATTTATAAGAATGTCATTAAATTGATAAATAAAAGGATATGAACTAGTAGTTTTCAGATGAAGAAATAAAAACTACCATCATATTAAAAAATGCTCCAAATCACCAATTAGAAAATGCAAATTTAAACAACTCTGAGGTGCTACCTCATACCTGTCATTTTGGTTAACATGACAAAAAAAGATAAATGAGAATTGTAGGAGAGGATGTAGGAAAACTGATACTAATTCACTCTTGATGGAGTTATGAACTGATCCAACCAATCTGGAGAACAATTTGGAACTCTACCCAAAGAGAAATAAAAATTCATCCTTAGGGGGTGGCTAGGTGGTGCAGTGGATAGAGCACTGGCCTTGGAGTCAGAAGTACCTGAGTTCAAATGTGGCCTCAGACACTTAATAATTACCTAGCTGTGTGGCCTTGGGGCAAGCCACTTAACCCCATTGCCTTGAAAAATCTAAAAACAATAAAACAAAAACAAAAAGAATTCGTCCTCTTTGATCCAAGAAAACCATGACTAAATCCATATTTCAGAGATCTTATCAAAGGGGAAAAAATTCATATGTACAAAAATATTGCAGTTCTTTGTAATAGCAAAGAATTGGAAATTGAGGGAATACCTATCAGTTGGAGAATGGCTAAACAAGTTATGATTTATGAATGCTATGGAGTTCTGTAAGAAATCTTGAATAGGGGGCCAGCTGGGTGGTGTAGTGGGTAGAGCACTGGCCTTGGAGTCAGGAGGACCTGAGTTCAAATTCGGCCTCAGACACTTAATTGCCTAGCTATGTGACCTTGGGCAAATCACTTAACTATTGCCTTAAAGTTAAAAAAAAAAAAGAAAAGTCTTGAGTGGCTGCAATTCATAAAAGCCTAGGAAGACTTCTAGGAACTGATTGATCAGATCTAGGAGGACATCCTACACAGTGTCAGCAACATTTTAAGTCATGTCCATCAGTTATGGACTCAGAGTAGCAGGAATTTTGAAGGCTCATTCATCAGGTAAGCCATGAGCTCCTTCTAACTCCCTCATCTTGCCTAAGGGAACCCTTGCAACCCTCTCCTGGGCCTACCTCCCACTCACCCCAGCCACTTCAGAAGTCAAGACTAATTTGAGAGGTAAGACTACATCTCAGGCACTTCCCTTCCACCATTCCAGAATACCCAGGCTGCTCCTTTCCAAAATCGTAGCTAAATGAGGAACTGCCTTAAAACAGAGAAATGGAATTGGGATGCCACTTTCTCTGTTTAAACTGAAACTAAATGACTCGGCAGATGCAGACACCTCCTGAGTAAGGTCTTAGGCATAGCCACTGGACCACTTTGGGGATCTTCCCCTCTCCTAGGACTCATCTTCATGGGGACCTTAAATTCCAAGAATTCCCCAGGTACTCCAATGTGATGTGTGTATGAAATTATGAAATAGATCCCCAACTCAAGCCTAAACAACTTGTCTTTCTTTCCACTGTACAGTGGCCTCAATATAAATTGGATAATGGGGAGGCATGGCCATCTGAGGGAACTTTTGATTATACCAGCCTCACTGACCTAAACAACCTGTGTCAGAGGCTAGGCAAATGGAGTGAGATTCCATGTGTTCAGCTGTTTTTTGAACTAAGACAGCTCCCCTTTCTTTGCAAATCCATCTCCACAATTCTGCATCAACCAGAACCTCCCAAAACTTGTACATCAGCTACCTCAGCCCCTTCCACTACTCCTCCAGAGATCCTCTGGGAGATGCCTTCCTTTCCATCCCACTCTGCTTTCCGCCTAATGCTCCTCCTCCTCTACCTGACTCCACCTCAGGGCTTTCACCTAGAGGCCACAATATCCATTCTTCTTCCTACTGTCTCAGAATTTACCATCTTCAACCACCACAACTGCTCCCCCTTTTTCACCTCCTCTTCAGGCTCCTCTTCATCCTTGTTGTGTCCTCCCTCTTTGTGAAGTGTCGGACCCCAAGGGCAAACTTATCAGGGTCCATGTCCCATTCTCTTTTGTCAACCTCAGTCACACTGAAAACCGGTTGGTTCCTATTCTACTGATCCCTCTCAGTTTTCTAGAGAATTTCATTATCTTAATGTATCCTATGACCTGACCTGGGGAGACCTTTACACTATTATTTCCACTTATATGACTGATGAGAAGGAAAAGGTCTAGGAAAGCAGCACAGGCTCATGCAGACATGTTAAATAGAATCGCACAGAAAATCCCATAGGGACTTCCCTCACAAAGACCTAAATGGGACTATGAAAGTTTCCAAGATTTACATGCTAGGGATGGCATAATTGCTTGCCTGATGACTGGCCTGCAAACTCTAGCTCAGAAACCTGTCAGCTTTGATAAAGTTAAGGAGGTTTCTCAGGGCCCCAATGAAAACCCCCACAACCTTCCTTAACAGACTTAAAGATGCCACTACCAAATATACTAATGTTAATTCTGAATCTCCTGAGGGAATTATTTTCCTAATATCCACTTCGTTTCTCGGTCAGCCCCTGAAAGCCACAGAAAACTAAAGAAGCTGGAGGCTGGCTCCCCAGATACCTAGAGGAGACTTGGTCAATGTGGTCTTTTTGGTCTTTAATAATCAGGATGAAAAGAAAGCTACATCCCAGACCAAATTTCGCCAGATGTTAGCCTCTGCCATTAATGGGTCCCATGACCCCCAAAGGGCACTTAACAATGGTAATCCCAGAGGTGACTGTTTTAAATGTGGTAGGTTAGGACATTGGGCAATTCAATGCCCAAATCCTAGACCCTGTCCAAGCCTTGCCCAAGGTGTGGCAGAAAAGGATACTGGAAGTAGGGCTGCACCTCTCTTCCTGGAAAGGGAGACCTTGGTTGATTCCTAATAATCTTCCTCCTCTCTTGGGTTTGGCCATAGATGACTGACATTGCCCAGGATCTGCCTTTGCCCTTGAACCCATCTTGCAAAGAGAACCTTGGGAAACTCTACAAGTGGCAGGTAAGGCAACATTTTTTCTCCTAGACATGGGGGGCTACCTTTTTGGTCCTGCCAGAATATAAAGGATCCACAAAGAACTTATTATTTCAATTATGGGGATTGAGGGACTCACCTCTAATCCTCTAAATCCTCCTCTTTTACCCTGTTCTTTTGGATCTTCCACTTTTATTCATTTCTTTCTTAGATCCTTAGGACCTAGGTTGTCCTATACCTATATTGGGCAGGGATATCCTTTCCCATTTAAAGGCTCAGTTCTTTATTCCTTCTCTTCAGCAACCATACAAAGATCCTATGGTTATTTTCCTTCTCTCATTTTCTGATTCTCCCACTACTCTCTCATTTCTCCCCCTCACACTCCTGTCCTGAAGTCCTCCCTGATCCTCTCATATCCCTTCCCTCAGATTTCCAACACTCCCTTCCCAGACCCTAATGATAACTGGTTCATCGATGGGAGTTCCTCAGTGGTAAATAGATAGCAGGGTATGCCATGGTATCTGTACATAGATCTCCCATTGAGTCCAGCCCTCTTCCTCCACAAACTTCTTCAGAGAGCATAACTCATTGTCTTAATTCAAGCTCAAACTCTAGCAAAACAGAAACCTATTAACATCTACACAGATTGCCAATATGCTTTTTATTTTTATATTCTCATGCCTCTAAATTGGCAAAGAGATTTCCTACTTCTCAAGGCTCTCCTTTAACTAATGCTAACCTAATCCTTAAACTTCTCTTTGCCCCATCCTCCTCCTCTCCTTTTGTGGCGATCCACTTTAAGGGCCATCAGGGTATGTCCATCTCTGTGGCAACTGGTAATGAGAAGACTGACTAGGCAGCCAAACAGGCTGCATGCCAACCTAATATACACCTTCAATTAGTTACCTTGCCTTCCCTGAATCCAGAATATACACTGGATGAAAAACAAGCCCACCTCTCCAAAGGGGCGATGTGGCAAGGACCCTGGCTAACTCAGAATGGCCATCTTCCTTCTCCTTCCCCAAAAGCAAGCAGGCACCTTTCTCTGTCACTTTCATGACTACCTCCATGTAGAACATAAACCCTTCCTACAATTTCTGTGCCTAATGCTTAGTATTTCTACTTTCTATGACACCTTCCTGAACCTTAGCAAAGATTGTTGATAACCTCCCCTCAAGAGTCCCCCCCTTCTTACCCAACCCATCAAGCCCATGGGCATGTCCCCAGCCAAGACCCATGACAGGTTTAGCCCTTGTGGATTCTCTCTTACTTTGGCACTGGGAAAGGATTGAGTTTGCTCACCTTTTCTCTCTCCATCTTGGTGCATGCTTGAGAGGAGATGGGATCTTCTTCCTCTGTGGGAACACTGCCTACCTATGTCTAACCAGCAACTGGACAGGTATTTGTTCCCTTCTCTAACCTCTCACCCCACAATGAGGTGACCCCTGACAACCAGTCCTTTTCTGTCACCCTCAAGACACACGCAAGGTACTGAAGAGCTCCTGTGCTCATCCCTTTCTTAGAGATTATAGGCCTCCTTTCTGGTGTGGCCATGGGTGGGGGGGGCAGGAGGTGGCATTATAACTTTTCTAATTAGTTTCAACAGCTATCACAAGACCTTCAGGAAAGTATTGATGATATAGCCAAAAGCCTACAAGTCCAAGTTCAACTGGATTCCCTAACTGCTGTAACCTTACAAAACAGATGGACTCGGACCAATGACAGCCAAGAAGGGAGGCCGCTCTTTCTTCCTGGACGGAGAATGCTGCTTCTGTGTTAGCCAGTCTGGATTGGTTTGGGATGCTGCTAAAAATCTGGCTGATAGAGCCTCAGGTATTGGGGGGAAAATCAGTGGACGCGTGGTCCAGTCGGTTTCAGTCTTCCTTCCCATAGTGACCCACTAACCATGTTGCGCTCTTCTCAGGTCCTCCTTTGTTTGGGGTGCTTAGCACCTTCATCCCCGAGGCAGCGAGCGCTGCCCCATCCGCGATGCTTCAGGGCACTTGAGGCACAAGGCTGCCAACAGTTCCATCCTTTACCCTGTGATGTGCCTGATGACGTCATCGCCCACTCAGCTACAAGTGGCTCCGGAAGAACTGACCTCCGACCCCAACAGTAAAATTAAAACAGAGGCTGGAATGTGGGGTCCAGACCTGAGTTTCCTTGTTGCCTGCTTCAGCCCCTGATTATTCTTTCCTAAGGACTTCATAGAAATGCCAAACAATGTACAGTCTCCCTTGGTGAACCCCAAACAAAACACATGCTCCATGGAGACCCCATGGGCCATACCACCCCGCCTCCTCTATCCAATACCCTGTCAAAGCCTGGCTCCCCTTGGACTTGACCATCCTTTCTTCAATAAACAGCTTTACATGTATAGCCATCTTCCTTTTCACTGAGGGGTCGCCTTTTGACATGTCACTATTTTTGCGTGTAATTAGAAATAAATCAGTGAAAGAAAAAAGAAACGCCTCCAGCGCCAAGGTCAAAGGGAAGGGTCGGGGGCCCAGGGAAAGCCGGACTCAGCCGCGCCCCAGTGGCTTCCACAAAGCGAGGAGCACCATAGTGCAGTCTGGGAGTAGTCCCACCCAGAGCCGGCGCCCGGACTCCAACTCCCAGAATGCCGCGGGACCGGAGGTGGGCCGGTGGTCGCTGTGGGGGTCATCCCGGGAGCCCCGACTTCCGGCCTGAGCCCACAGCAGGGAGTCCCGGTTCACGAGTGCGCAGGCGCGGTGCCTGGGCCCCGCCCCTTGTGTGCTGGGCCTCACTGGGCAGGCAGTGCGCAGGCGCACTGAGTAGCAGGCCCGGGGCGCAGGTGGGGCTCCGGGAGGGGACTTTCCCCCAGGTGTGTCAGTGCTCCCCCAGCCCCAGGCAGGCCCCGCCCCAGGGCTTCCGGGCGGTCTGGCCCCTCGGGGCCTCCCTGACTTCTGGGTGGGTTCGTGCCCACCTGAAGGCTTCGCATGCCTTCTACTTTGGCCTCTGGGCTGCAGAAGAAAGGAGGTGATCTCTTCTGCACTGTTACCCCCTCCCAGTGAGAAGAGTCACCCCATTTCCTCTCCCCCGCCAAGAGGCCTCAGCTCTGAAGTTCTGGGATTCCTGAGCTAGCCCCTGCCCTTGAGGAAAGCCAAGAGAAGCCACTGAGGATCTGCCTAATTCTGAGGGGACCATCATCTTTGTTCTTGAATGGAATGGAGACTTGTTACTCACATTTCAGCTGCCTGAGTCTTCTAGCTCCCATATGGGGCTGTTGGGTTTTTTTGGGGGGGCAAGGATCCTGAAGTGGTTTGCCATTTCCTTTCCCAGGTCATTTTTTACAGTTGGGGAAACTGAGGCCAAATGGGCCAGGGTCAAATAGCTAGTGTCTGAGGTCAGATCTGAGTTTCTGGCTAAAGACCCGGCACTCTTAAGGTCTCAAGCGATAAAACTTTTTTTACAAAATCTTTTTAAATTTTGATATAGCATGGAAAAGGCCAATGCAATGAATTGAATTTTCATGAAGTCAGACATTCTGGGGTTTGTTGGATCCCTAAATTCAAAGAAATGTTGAACGATAATAATTTTGTGGAAGAACTTATAATTCCAATCAGAGAATCAAGATTAAAAATGTCCAAAGTTGAGCCTCAGTGTATAAACATTTAGAATTCCTTCTGAAATGTATTAATGGTGTTTTGATTACTTAAATATTTTTGTCTTTTACATGAACTTTAACTTTATAAAATGACACATTTAGCAATCCTGTGTGTATTATTTTAGAAAATTCACAACCCAGCAGGTAAAAGTAAAACTGGGCAGCTCTAGGTGGCACAGTGGATAGAGTGCCAGCCCTGGATTTAAAAAGACCCGCAGTTCAAATTCAGCCTCAGATGCTCAGTGTGACCCAAGCCAAGTCGTCGAATCCTGCAGTTCTCAGAAGGGAACGGCAAACACTCTGGCCTCGGCCAAGAAAACCCCAGCAGCTGTGGAGGTGAGCGGCAAGCCGCCACTTAAAACTCAACAACAGAAAGTACAAAATACTGACGAATCAGCTGTCGGTTATCGGGGCTGCTCCTCGTTCTGCCCTTTCTGGCTGGAGAAGCATCACTCGCGCTCTGGGATGGTTTCCCCTCAGTTTCGCGCCTCCCGTGGGCGCCTGCGCCGGCAGCAGCTGCCCTTGCGGGAAGGCCTCTCTGCACTGGGCGCTGGCCTTGCTCTTCGTGGCTCCCGGGGGGCATGGGCTCAGGGAGCCCCCTCCCCAGCCTCCGGCACTCTCCAGGGTGGCGCGCACCGGGGGGTCCCTGTCTCCGGGGCTTGCACGGGAAGGCGCGCTTCTGCGGCGCGAGGACTCGGGGTGCGGTTGCGTCTTTTCTGCCCTCCTTGCATTCGTTGGCAAGATGGTGGGCTGGGGTCAGGAGGGCATGGGCATGGGCGCCCCCCAGCCCCCGACCCTGGCCCGGCTTCGTCGGCCCCCACGAGGGACCCGGACCTCCGGGGTCGCTGCGGCCCGCCCGGTCCTGGGGGAGGGGCAAGCCGCTCCGGCCGGGGGTCGGAGGTCAAGCAGCGCCTCGAGAGGCGGAGCCGGAGGGCACGCTCAGGGGTCAGGGGTCAAGCGGAGGAGCCGCGCCCAGCTCCGCCCGCATGGCCGGCGGAACGGGGAGGTTGGCTGTGCGCAGGCGCAGGCCGCCGCTCCCGCCAGGCAAGGGGCACCGCATAGTATTCTGGGACGAGTAGTCCTGACCTGCGCTTGAGTGGCGCGGCCCGGGCGGGCAGTGACGGCGCCCGGACTCCGTCTCCCAGAATCCTTCGAGAGGCTCGTGGAATTCCGAGAGGACCGAGGCGGGGTGCGCGGGGTGATGGCCGTCGTCTCGGAGGCTCCGACGGCCCGCGCTCGTGCCTGCCGCGGGCGTGTCTTCGGCTTTGAGCCCACTTCATTGAGCGGGAGAGACCGCAGGCGTCCGCCCGAGCCTCCCTGCGCTCGTCCATGCCCCCCCTTTCGGGGGGCGTCTCCACCCCCCTGAGCCCTCGAAGTGAGTGAGTGCGCAGGCGCGGCGTCCGGGCCCCTCACCCCATGGTGGACCCCGCGCGGGGCAGGGAGCGCGCAGGCGCACTGTGGGCGGGGCGGGGCCGGAGGCGTGTCAGGAGCTGCGTGGGGGGCGCCGGGCCGGCCCGACTAGCGGGGTCCCCCTTCGTGGTGTCCGCGGGGGAGGCCCTGGTCTCTGGGCCCGCGATGGGGGGCGGGGCGAGGCCTGCACTCGGGGGGCCTCCCCGGACACCCCGAGACCCCGCAGTGAGGACGGCCGCGGCCCACGGCTGGCGGCTCAGCGAGGGTCCGGCCCGGCCAGGGCCTGGGCGGAGCCCCCGGGACCCCCCGAGCCGACCTGAGCAGGCGTGGCCTGATGGGCCCCCGGCAGGGAGCAAAGACACCCCGCGGGACAGGGAGAAGGGGCCGCCCCGGCGCCCGCCGGGCCCAGGGTGCAGCCCCGCCGCCCCGCCGCCCGGCCCGGGCCCAGGGTGCAGCCCCGCCGCCCCGCCGCCCCGCCCGGGCCCAGGGTGCAGCCCCGCAGCCCCGCCCCCCGCCCGGGCCCCGCCGCCTGGCCCGGGCCCAGGGTGCAGCCCCGCCGCCCCGCCGCCCCGCCCGGGCCCCGCCGCCCCGCGGGCTGCTGGCGCGAAGGAGAGGAGAAGAAGCGGAATTCTGGAGGTAATAGGGACGGACTGCGCTTTTGGAGGAGCCTGCAGCCTGGGCCCTATCTGACCTTGGGCCCATCCTCTGCCTTTGGGGAAAAAAGGCGGAGTCTGCCCGGGGAGCTCTTTTAAACTACGTGGATTTTAAGGAAATTAGACCTCACTCCATTGCAGTTTAGAGTTGAAATGACTTGGGATCCCAGCTGCATTTCTAGGAGCTGTTCCCTTATCTTCAAAGAATTTGATGTGTCTTAGGCTCCCTCTTGGGTGAGGGGTCAGGCCAGGGGGGTTTCGTCTAGATAACCAGATGAGATGGGAGGCGGCACTAAACAGAGGTTATTCAAACAACACCTGTTATCTCCTTACTGTGCCTATGTGATGGGTATCAGAACAGTTGGGTACCTCCTTAGTGCAAGGCCAGTTCAGAAAGAAATGGATAAACTATTTTGACTTGCTGCCCAGTACAAGCAGAAACATTAATTATTGGTTAGCATATTTTTCTCTGCCCTCTCTTTAAGAAGGCTAACCTTCTGTTATTTCACTTTTTTTTTTTTTAGGTTTTTGCTAGGCAATGGGTTTAATTGGCTTGCCCAAGGCTACACAACTAGGTATTTATTAAGTGTCTGAGACCTGATTTGAACCCAGGTACTCCTGACTCCAGTGTAGGTGCTCTATCTACTTCATCACCTAGCCACCCCTGTTATTTCACTTTTAAGGGAGTCTTCTCTAAGTAATGTTTGCAAATACTAATTGACTTAATTACTGGGAGTTTTAGTATCTTTGAAGGGACTTCATCTACTCCACTCTGTTCCCTAATTTGATCAAAAGGAGGCCTTATAGAATAGGAAAATATATATTTAAAATTTATTTAATTTTGATAATATGAAGTTCTGCAAAACTTATTTTATCTTTAGACATTCTAAGAAAAATAAAGGAGAAAATATGCTTCAGTCTGCATTCTGAGTTTATGAGTTCTCTGTAGATTCAGAGCATTTGAATCATTGTCTGGATCAGAGTAGGTAAGTCTTTCCCAGTTGTTCATCTTTGCAATATTGTTCTTACTTTGAATAGTGTTTTGGTTCTATTCATGTTTTCTGAAACCATCCCTTTCATCTTTTCTTCTAGCACAATAGTATTCCATCACATTCTTATTTGCTAATAACTGGCTAAAGGACATACTTTTAAGTTTAATTTGTGTTATTAACATTTTCTTCATCCTATTCTTAAGTCTAGACACTCAACAAACCCATGATTTGTAATGTGTGCTGACTCTTAAGATGAAAATGTTAACCCTGAAAATGTAGTTCTGACTCTAGCAACCTCCAGGGAGTCAGTCTCAGGAGAAAAAGGGAAGTTTTTGACAGATCTTGGCAATTTCTCCGGAAAGGGAATGAAGAGGCCAGAATGATACCCAGGGTTTGACCCTGAGTGACTGGGAGTATGGTCTTGCCCTCTATATTAATAGGGAAACATGGAAGAGAATCTGATGGGAAAGAGAATGAATTCAGATTTTTATATGTGGAGGTTAAGATGTCTACTGGCCATACATGTTAAATGTCCAGTAGACTCTTGCAGATATGTGACTGTAGGTCTAGAGAGAGGTTGAATGAAGTGGAACTGATTTGCATAGAGATGATCATTGAATTTATGTGGAAATAGTATTAGAAGGTGAAAATGAGAGGACCCAGGACAGTCCTCTTGAATACCCACAGTCAACAGGTTTGACCTGAGAGAAGATCCAGGAAAGGAGACAGAAGAAGTGGTCAGAGAAGCAGGAACCAAATGCAGAAAAAGTGATTTTCCCAAAACTTAGAAGAGAGGATCAAGAATATGAGGTTGATGGACAGTGTCAGCAGCTGCAGAGAGGTCTAGAAGGATGAGCAATGAGAAAAGGCCACTAGAACTCTAAATTAAGAGACCCCAGTCATTTTAGAGAGAGAAGTTTCTGTGAATGATGAAGTCAGTAGCCAGCCTTTAGCGAAGGTGGTGCAAAGGAAGTGGAGGTACCTCTTCTCAGAGAATTTAGCCCTAAAACTGAGGAGAAAAAAGGAGGATAATAAGGAGGGATGAATGGATCAAGTGAGGGTTTTCTGAGGATGGGAAGACAAGAGCATGTTTGTAATTAGTAAGGAAGCAGTCAAAATATGGGGAAGGCTCTGCGGATTACTTGGGTATGTATGGCCTTGACAAGGAGAAGGGTGAGTCAAGATTGAAGGTATTAAGAGGCATTTGGGTCATGTGAGATGTGAGAGGAGGGGGTTCCAACAGAACACCTTGATTTAATTAGTAAATTAGAAATTAAAGTTCTCAGATGAGAGGATCAGGGCAGGGGAGACTGGGAAGGTTGAGGAAGGATGGGAAAGTTTGCACCATCCCTGTGGAGATCAGGTTACTAAGGAGTGAATTAGAAAGGTGTAAAGAGTTGCTTAGCAGCCAGCAGGGCCCTGTAGATATGGGAAATCCCAGTACCTGAGAGAAGTTGTTCCTACTTTGCTGTGGCCTACAAATGCTGTCTTCCATTGGTGTTTGCTTTCATGAAAAGTTCTTAAAACAGTGAAGTTCAGGTCCAGGATGAGTCCTGAATTGAGATTGGGTCTTGTGATTAATTTCCCAGCTTCTCCTTATTCTTCCATCTTTTCTCTAGCATTGATACCTACTGTTGATCCTCTAGGAACTAGAGGTTAAGTGTTCAACTAGGGATGGGGATTTGAACCCCAGGATGAAGGTTCCAATTAAAGGGATCTTGCCTTTAGCCCCCCAGGTCCCAGCTTTACTGGAAAGTAAAGGTGGTTGAGGGATATTCCAAAGAACAAGACCTGCCTTGAAGACCTTCCTCCAAAGGTTCAGGGCAGCATCTGAGGTGGAGAAACTGCTCCTGATATTGCTGATGGTGCATGGCTCCTAACCAGGCTTGGCAGAGACAACTGGAGGGAAGTTAGAGCAGGAGAAAAAAGCAAGGAAGGAACTGACTATAGAGGACTTGTCTCTCATGTTTGAGGACAGAGATGAGAGTTATTGAGGTGTGGATGGGAGACTAGCTAGAGCATCTAAGCCCAGCCCTTATGTCTCTACATCTCCTGTGAGCCACTGGTAGATGCCTACCAGAACTTTTGGCCTGTTCTGTCAATCATTAAACTTCTCCTTTTGCCACTGTGGAGTCAAGGGATAGGATTCAGGTCAAAGATGAGGGTAGAATAAACTTTCACTGTTGTTGGCAGCTCTGGACAGAGAATGTAAAGTTGTGGGAGGTGGGTTCACTTTGATTTTGTGGGTTGACAATGGGAAGGGTTTGGGGCTGAGAGCCTCTGGAGGTCTCTTTGGAGGAGCTCTGCTGATCTCCCTCCTCCAGGACTGCTTTCTCCTCCCGACAGCTTATCTTCCTCATGACCACAGTATGGAGGAGGAAGAGAAGGGAATGATGTCTGGCTTTTGCTCAGCCCAGGTTCTGGTAAGTTCTCTCCCATTATTTCATACCATAGCAGTCCGTAGTGTATTTGCGGATTCTCTGCCTTCTTTTCATTCATTTAAAATGATTCCCTTCCTGGCTATATCCTGGGATCAGTTATTCTCTAAGGAAGACTATAGCACTCTGCTCGGTAATAGCACAAAGTTTGTAGATGACTTAGAGTTGGAAAATCTTCACAGGATCAATGAACAGATTTTAGGATGGATGCATAGTGTGAAAAGGAGATTTTGTGTGTGTGTGTGTGTGTGTGTGTGTGTGTGTGTGTGTGTGTGTGTATGGCAAAAGTTTAGCATGTGTCTATGGCCTGAGAGGTTGAACTAGATGATCTCAAATTTCTCTTCCAGCTATTTAAAATTTAAAATTTAGATTTTTGCTGGTGTTTTTTGGTCTTGCGTAGCCTTTACAAAGTTTTTATATTCCCCCCATATCCCTTTCTTTCCCTATCCCTGCAGAGAGCCTTAGTATATAACAAGGAATTTTTCTAAAAGAATAAACAGAGATAAAGAGGAGGAAAAAACATTCCTAAAAATGATTAATACATTGAAAAATTCTGGGGGCGGCTAGGTGGTGCAGTGGATAAAGCACTGGCCCTGGAGTCAGGAGTACCTGGGTTCAAATCTGGGCTCAGACACTTAATAATTACCTAGCTGTATGGCCTTGGGCAAGTCACTTAACCCCATTTGCCTTGCAAGAAGAATTCTGACAGTATTTGCAACATTCCACATTTCTTTGAAGTTGACAAGCCTTCATTTTCCATAGTTAGTTTGTGATTTTCATACTTTCCATTAATATTGTTGGAGTCATTTCAGTATATTGCTTTCCTGCCTCTCCTTCCCCCCTTTGCATCATCATCAGTTCATTTTAAGTCTTTCTAGGCTTCTTTGAACTTGAACAGTTGTCTTTTCTTATAGTACAGTAATATTTCATGACCTTCAGTATTTCAGTTTATTCAGTCTTTCCCCAATATAGGAGCATCAACTTCATTACTAGACCTCTGCTGGAACAAAAAGGACTGCTGTCAATATTTTAGGGTCTATAAGGCTGTTTGACCCTGACCCCCTTGGGCTATATTCTGAGCAGGAGAATCTTTGGAATGAAGGATTTGGGCATTTTAGCCACTATTGATTTTAATTTCTAGAATTGTTGTTCTCCACAGGAACACTGATGATAGATTATCATTCCTCTTTTTTTTCAGTTTGCCAGATATGAAGCCTCAGGGCTGTTTTGATTTGAATTTTTTTATTTTTAGTTATTTGGAGCATTCTTTTATATAGTTGTTAACTGTATTCAAATTTTATCTTGTTCTGCTTCCCTTTTACATCTCCTTGCCTCAACCTCCTTCTAGTCAGTATAAGTTGATAGTGAGTAACAATAGTAGAAAGTCAAACTGCAATGGGATTTGTAGAAGCCATCTACAAATTACGCAATAGATAAAGGGAGCAGAACAGTTTTTTTGCAAACTGTCTCATAAGTTAACTAAAAACCCACATTCTAGGACTATGGTAAATTGAGGCAAGTAGCCTCACACTGTAAGGGCCTCAGTCTTGCTGATTACCAGTGGCCTGGGAGCATCCTTGCCAGGAAGACTAGTAGAACCCCAGGGCCTGCTGAGAACTTTGAGATCATGTGGAGATGTTAATGAGCTGACCCCAAGGTGGCCTGGATTAGAGTGGGTTTGTCCTCTACCAAAACTCTAGAAACTCCTGCTTCTCCCCCCCCTCAGAGTCCCTGCTGCCTAGAGCTCCCTACTTCAATGCTCAGTTATATGACTGGGCTCTCCCCTTCACCATTCCCCTCCCACCCCCATGCTGAGTACCCTCTTCCAGCAATCCCTGTCCCCATGCCCTCTATCTCTGTTACTTCCACTGCCTTAATGAAGACTGATTGAAGCATGCTCCCCACTTGCTGCTCCCTGCAATTATACAGAGAAGTGGGCTTGCCTGCCCCTTACTCAACTCAGAAGGTCCCCATATTCCTTATGTTAATTAGCATTTCATTAATAGTTTTTAATTTTATTCTGAGAGTTGTTTGTTCATATTCTTATATTGGGGAATAACTTTTGGTCTTACAAATTTCTTCTGGTTGGTTCTATATCTTGGACACCAAACTCTTATCTGAGATATGCATTAATTTTTTGTTGCAAAAGTTTTTCAACCTTGGGCAATTATAATGATTGCTTTTATCTTTTGTAATTGTTTCTATCCTTCATCTGGTTAAGAATTCACATTCTGACAGGCAGCTAGGTGGCACAGTGGAGAGAGCACCGGCCCTGGAGTCAGGAGTACCTGAGTTCAAATTTGGCCTCAGACATTTATTACCTAGTTGTGTGGCCTTGGGCAAGCCACTTAACCCCCTTGTCTTGCAAAAAATAAAAAAATAAAAAAAAATTCACATTCTGCCTATAGCTGTAAGAAGTATATGGTCTGCTTCCCTCCCTCTTTTGTTATGAATATCTTCAATATTTGGATTGCATGTCCATTTTGATTTTATTGACCAGTATTTTAAAGATGTTGGTATAAACCTAATTTCTTCCTGACTCCTTTCCAGTTTTCCCAATTGTTAGCAAGGAATTAAGTCCTAAGTGATTTATTTTTCAGTTTGCCATATTTTAGGTCAGGGCTGTCCAAAATATGACCCATTGGCCCCATGTGGCCTGAAGTGCAGTTTTATATGACCCATCTGTGGGTTTTAATTTTCTCTAGCAAAAAAAAAAAATAGATTTTTTTTTTTTTTAGGTTTTTGCAAGGCAAATGGGGTTAAGTGGCTTGCCCAAGGCCACACAGCTAGGTAATTATTAAGTATCTGAGGCCAGATTTGAATTCATCTCCACATGATCTCAAAGTTCTCAGCAGGCCCTGGGGTTCTACTGGTCTTCCTGGTGAGGTCTGTGGCTTGGAAGATGCTCCCAGGCCACTGGTAATCAGCAAGACTGAGGCCCTTACAGTGTGAGGCTACTTGCCTCAATTTACCATAGTCCTAGAATGTGGGTATTTAGTTAACTTATGAGACAGTTTGCAAAAAAACTGTTCTGCTCCCTTTATTGCGTAATTTGTAGATGGCTTCTACAAATCCCATTGCAGTTTGACTTTCCAAAGATTCTCCTGCTCAGAATATAGCCCAAGGGGGTCAGGGTCAAACAGAAAGGCCTTATAGACCCTAAAATATTGATAGCAGTCCTTTTCGTTCCAGCAGAGGTCTAGAAATGAAGTTGATGCTCCTATATTGGGGAAAGACTGAATAAACTGAAATACTGAAGGTCATGAAATATTACTGTACTATAAGAAAAGACAACTGTTCAAGTTCAAAGAAGCCTAGAAAGACTTACAATGAACTGATGATGATGCAAAAAGGGGAAGGAGAGGCAGGAAAGCAATATACTGAAATGACTCCAACAATATTAATGGAAAGAATGAAAATCACAAACTAACTGTTGAAAATGTGGCCTGAAGTGCAGTTTTATATGACCCATCTGTGGGTTTTAATTTTCTCTAGCAAAAAAAAAAAACTAGATTTTTTTTTTTATTTTTTTTTTTTAGGTTTTTGCAAGGCAAACGGGGTTAAGTGGCAGCTAGGTAATTATTAAGTGTCTGAGGCCAGATTTGAACTCAGGTACTCCTGACTCCAGGGCTGGTGCTCTATCCACTGCACCACCTAGCCGCCTGTAACATTCATTTTTTTATAAAATTTTGAGTTCCACATTTTTTCTCCACCCTCTCCCGGTTTTATTTATTTTGTAGCCTGCAATATTGCTGAAGCTGTTAAGTATCTCAGTTTCTTTTCTGATTCCCTAGGATTTTCTAAGGAAATCATCCTGTCATCAGCATTTGAAGATGGTTTTGTTTCCTTTGTTCTTTTGTACCTTCAATTTCTTTCTTTTGCATTAGGAATATGGCAGTATTTGTGTAACCCTCTCAACTAATAGTGGAAAGAGGGAGAATCCTCTGAAGGATGTTGGGGTTAGAGAAGAGACACTTAAGGAGGAATGAGAACTGTGCCAGAGTCTTTGAAGGCTGTTCTGAGGAAGAAGAAATAGACTTTTTCACTATGGTTCTAGAAGGCAGAACTAGGAGCCATAGGTGGAAACCACTGAGAAGCTGGTAGGGTTGAAACAAGGCAGAAAAAGGTTGGCAGAGGAATTATCTGAGAAGGAACAATACAATGTTAACACAAATGTTCATTCTCTTCTGTAGTTTGAGGATTCAGGTCAAAGGACTTGATTTTCTTTGGATTCATTTATGAGAAGAAAGTTTTCAGGAGGAACCTGAGCAATACCTGAGGCTAGGACACCCAGTAACGAAATCCTCAAGTGTCATTGGGAGGAGTGGTCGCTGGTTAAACAGAAATGTGTTTCAATTAGGAATTGGTGACATTCAGGGACGTGGCTGTGGACTTCACTCAGGAAGAGTGGAGACACCTGGATCCTGCCCAGAGGGACCTGTACAGATTCGTGATGTTGGAGAACTATGAGAACTTCATCTCCCTTGGTAAGCACAGCTGCCCTGGGACTCAGGCTCAGGTCCCTGGAGAGTTTTTGCAGGCTCCTTGGCTGCAGAGACTCAGCTGGGATTTGGTCTGCTGTGCAAGGATATTCAACACTATACATCATGTGAGGAAAGACTTGGACCCTTTATGGGAATCCCAAAGCTTCCCTGTGCCAGCTCTGGGTCTAGAACCCCCTAATGCTTGATCCCTTCAGCCTAAGGGCCTTTTAATGTCCCAAGGGATTAGGTGAGGGAGCTGAGATGGGAGAGGTCCTGTAGATCAATGATGTCAAACACATGATCCACACTACTGCCAAGGAGGACATGAACCAGGCTTCAGTGTAGTTCCTATCTGATTTTTGTGTATTGAAATGTTAATAAAAAAAAAAGAAAATATAAGCATATAAGTCAGTCTCTAAGTAATCCTCAGGGATCCTTATGTATGCTTTGGTGGCCCCCATTTTTCAGTTTGACATCTTGGATCTAGAGTAGTAGTTTTTAAATGCATTCAGTAAAATACTTAGAATTACAAAAGAAATCAATTCTATTGAAATGCTTTTATCACAGTATTGTAAGTAACAACCATAAACACCCCAATCAGGTTCACTGATGCCACATTTAAAATCCCTAATAGAGAATCTGACCACTAGTCTGTATATTTGGAAATGACAAATTGAATGGACTTGTTTATCCCAAAATAATGACCTGTACTCCAAAATACAATGAACCCAAAGGAGGTTGTCTCTTAGCTTTACCACGAATAGAAATCAATTCTTTGCATGTTTTTTTCTGATCCTAGCACTTCATCATTTCTGTGCCTATATATAGGGCTTCCTGTTTCCAAAGTGGATGTGATCTCCCTGTTGGAGAAAGGAGAAGCACCATGGAGGCTGGCGGGAGGAGGCCCCCCTGGCCCTTGTCATGGTAAGAGAGTGAAACCTTTTCAGTTTTCAGAATCAAAATTGTCAGCTTTGTCTCTATCCCTTTTTTTTGTTCTTATCCATATTGTGTATCTTTTCCCAAATTATCTAATGGCTTCATGTCCTAACCTTTTTAAAATCTACATCACATATCTATCTGTGATCTGTTGTGGTGTATGGTGTGAAATGTTGGTCTAAAGCCTAATTTCTCCCTGATTGCTTTATAATTTTCCAGTAGTTTCTTGAATAGTGCTTATGTATCACCTGAAGTTGGAGTCATTGTTTTACCATTCTGTTCAGTTTTTTTTTTTTTGCATTTTTTGTTCCTCATCTGTTTCAGTTATCAGCTTTTTCTACTTTTTTTTTTTAATCAGTGTCAGTTTATGTTGCTCAGCTTTGGGGTGTAGTTCGAGATATGGCCCTGCTATAACCCCATTCCTTGCGTTGTCTCATCATTGTTTCTCCAGTCTGTCTCTTCAGGTTTCCCCTTTTCTTGTACCTCCTGCATTCATTCCCTTCATACACCTCCCCCCACTGAAGCCCTCATTACTTCTTCCTTAGACCATTCCAGTAGCTTTCTAATTGGTCTCTTTACCTCAAGTATCCATTTTGGAAAATGTAGAAGATTAGTTTTAAAGGGTAAATTATTCTTTTCTGAAGCCTTAATCTTTTTGCCTTTTGCAATAGAGTATACCAAGATTTTCTTTCCTTTGTAGTAATTATAGTATAGTCTGTGGTTCTTTGGCATTCTTCCTAGTATTCTTCTAGTCTTTGTGGCCAGGTCATTCTTTTCCTTAAAACTCTATTTGAACTTTAGAGTTATTCATTCTCTTCTTCTAGATAATTCATGGTGTTTCTTTTTGGGGATAGGTACTTTCTTCCTTTACTCATCCCTCCAGCACCAGGGACTTGATTGACAATTTGTGTTTGTTTTCCAAGTTGAGTGGCTATGCTCTGCTTATTCCTGTGTCCCTCTGAAATCTAGATGCTACTACTACTCTTGCTCTTCTGTTCCAGTTGTAGTTCTCTGCTGTTATTAGTAATCTGATGTCTGTGCAGCCTTTCCTTCTGTCTTTGACTTCCTTGTAGAGCATATGCCTCACAGTGAGGCCGTGGTTATCTCCTTGACTTTCTAAGCATAATTCCCAGTTATAATTGGTTTAACCCAAGTTAACCCACTCATGCCAGTGTCCCTCCATTAATCCAGAAAGAGATAAACTGCCTCAAAATAAATTCCACTGATAGGCATATAGCCCAGGGGGCTCAAAGATAAACTGGTTGCAGCTATATTCTTAGACTTTCCCCATTATTTCCTGTGAGAATTTCAATAATTATTCCTCCAAATGAATTCTTATTTTGTCTCCAATAAATAACTACAGAAAGGATGGCATTGGGGCGGCTAGGTGGCACAGTTGATAGAGCACTGGCCCTGGAGTCAGAAATACCTGAGTTCAAATCCAGCCTCAGACACTTAATAATGACTTAGCTGTGTGGCCTTGGGCAAGCCACTTAACCCCATTGCTTTGCCAAAAAAAAAAAAAGGATGGCATTGTTTTTTTTGGTACAACAGTAAACTGCCAAGCATTCAAACGTTACTTTAGAGAGTGCAATTATGATCTGCTGGCCACATCATTCAAATGCCAAATGCACACTTGCCAAAAGGACTATTTAATGGAGTACTCATGTGGGCATGTGCTCATAGTGGGGTCAGAAGAAGCCATCTAAGCACATTCAGGTCTCTCTTAAAAACTTTGGAATTAATTGTTCCACACGGGTGGCACTGGTTCAGGACCACCCACCTCACCAGAGCGGGTCCTGTGCTGTATGAGGAAGGTAGGATGGAAGTAACTCTAAGAAAACATGAGATGCAAAGGTTTAGAGAACTCACCCCAAGTGTTCAGGCAGACTATTTGTGCCTGGACTGTGGTGGACCATTCCTAGCTCATACTGGTCTGATCAGTCACAATCAAATACACTGA
The DNA here is from genome assembly GCF_037893015.1 of Macrotis lagotis. Classification (NCBI taxonomy): domain Eukaryota; kingdom Metazoa; phylum Chordata; class Mammalia; order Peramelemorphia; family Peramelidae; genus Macrotis; species Macrotis lagotis. The sequence goes on along the minus strand of NC_133662.1, from coordinate 264,278,051 downwards.
AACTTGTCTCTAACTTAATGATGTCATTTTGGTCTTCTTTGATAACAAAAGACAAGACTCAACCTACCAACCAATACCAATTTTTATTATTTGGTTTCAACTCAATTTTGAACAATAAATTTACCTCTAATATTTGTTATTTTTATTTCGCAATTGTATTTATGTTTTGAGCATACCTTAGTAGATTGACTACCAAATTTGCTATTCTTTTTGCATTTATTTAGTGACTTTTTTTTAAATCCTGTAACTTAAAAATTTTCAAATGGACTTTGTTGCAGAATTTCTAAGGTTTTTCAAGAAATCATTTTATCAGTCAAGAGGAGTATTTTAATCTCCTTTGTTAGTGTTTATGTTTTTTAATTTCTTTCCTTTTACCTTTAGCATTTTTAAAATATCAAATAACATTACAGGAAATCCTATCCATGTTTTCATGCTAATGAATTACTAATGAATATTGATGCAAAATTGTTGCAATAAATCCCAGCAAAAATATTACAGGAACATATGCAAAATATCATACACTATAACAGAGTTGGATTTATATGAGGAATATAAGAATGGATCAACATCTAATTCCATGATTCCATCAATAAATGCCAAACAATTCTATGACCATGTTTAACATTCATTTGTGCTAAAATACTCTATAAAGTCAAGGCTTAGATGGAGCATTCTTAATGTGAGGGAAATTATAAATAAAATTAAAAGTATATTTTTACAATTGTCTTTGAATTCATTTCACCTTAGATAGTACTTGATCTATATGGCCTACATTAGCATCTTGCTCTTTGTGTAAGAGACATTAACTAGAAATTGAAGTTAGAATAATGGTTCTTTTCTATTCAAACAAATGGGATGAGTGACCTTTTTTTTTCTTTCAGTTCTTTCAACTTCTCTTAGTTGGCAGACCATGTTGGAAGGCAAGGATTCATCTGTAATTCAGAGTATTGGCCTAACATCAGCAAAACAGAGTCTGCCCAATGACAGTCCCTGGCATCCTAAAATGAGAGGAGTTGGGGAATATGACACAGAGAACCAGATAGGTATCCTGGATGGAAATTACCAAAAAGGAGCAGGAATAACTTCTTTGGGGAGAAATTTTAATCTAGAGTCAATCTTTCTTGCACTGTGGAAAGGCAGTATGGAAGAATGTCTCCCTAAATATAAGACACTTGGACAGAACTTTAGAGATTGTTCAGATCTAATTACATGTAATACTTTTTCCTTGGGACAGAATCTTTCTAAGTGTAGCATCTACAGGAAGCCCTTTAGTTACCACTCAGATCTAATTAAATTTCATAGAGAACAAGCTGGAGAAAAGCTACATGTATACAAGGAATGTGGAAAAGCTGTTGGCAAAAGGTCAAGTATTAATGAACTTCAGTGGATTTATACTGGAGAGAAACAGTTGGGATGTTATCAATATGGGAAAGCCTTAAATCACAGAGGGAGCCTGACCAAACTTAAAAGGATTCATACTAGAGAAAAACTTTTCGAATGTAATGAATGTGGGAGAACCTTTAGCCAAATGGCATACCTTATTTATCATCAGAAAATTCATTCTGGCATGAAACCCTTTGAATGTAATGAATGTTGGAAAACTTTCAATAAGAGGGGGCACCTTATTCGCCATCAGAGAACTCATACTGGAGTCAAACCTTTTGAATGTGATATATGTGAGAAAGGCTTTAGCCAACGGGGAAATCTTATTAGTCACCAGAGAACTCATACTGGAGAGAAACCCTTTGTGTGCAGTGACTGTGGAAGAGCTTTTAGTCGGAGGACCCATCTCATTTATCATCAGAGAAATCACACTGGAGTGAAACCCTTTGAATGTAATGAATGTGGGAAAAGCTTCATCCAGGTGGGGAGCCTTACTAGACATCAGAGAGTTCATACTGGGGTGAAACCCTTTGAATGTAATGACTGTGGGAAAGCTTTCCAAGAGAAGGGATGCCTTAAAAGACATCAGAGGATTCATAGTGGAGTAAAACCCTTTGAATGCAATGAATGTGGCAAAACCTTCAGTAAACTAGAAACCCTTATTAATCATCAAAGAGCTCATACTGGAGTGAAACCCTTTGAATGTAATGAATGTGGGAAAGCCTTCCAAGAAAAGGGATGCCTTAATAGACATCAGAGATCTCATTCCGGAGTGAAACCATTTGAATGTAATGACTGTGGGAAAGCCTTCCAGGAGAGAGGCTGCCTTAATAGACATCAAAGAACTCATACTGGACTGAAACCATTCATATGTGATGAATGTGGAAAAGCTTTTCGTGAGCGGGGATGCCTTAATAGACATCAGAGAGCTCATACTGGAGTGAAATCATTCACATGTAATGAATGTGGGAAAGCATTCAGTGAGAAGGGAAAACTTATTAGACATCAGAAAATTCACACTGGAGAGAAAATATTTGGATGTAATGAATGTGGGAAAAACTTCAACCGGAGAGCAAATCTTATTAGACATCAAAGAATTCATACTGGAGAGAAACCTCTTGCTTGCAATATATATGAAAAATCTTTTAATGAGAGTACACACTTCATTTATCATCAAAGACTTCATACTGGAGAGAAATCCTTTGACAGTGATGAATGTGGGAATGTCTTTAGCCAGCATGCATAACTTATTATGTGTCAGAAAGTACATAATTCATCTCTCAGCAAACTCAACAAGTGAAACCTTTTGAAGGTAGGGGAAAAACTTTAGCAAGAAAGGATACTTTATTTAACAAACAGCAAATTCCTATTGGAATGAACCATTTTTTGAAATGCCCCTTAAGAGGTAGCTAGTAGTTTAGTGGGGCCTGGAGTCAGGAAGAACCAGGTTTAAATACAGCTTCAGACATTTCCTAGCTGTGTGACCCTGGGCAAGTCATTTCAGCTCTGGTTGCCTGACAAAATGGATCCACTGGAGAAGGAAATGACAAACTATTCCAGTGTCTTTGTCAAGAAAACCCCAAATGGGGTCATGAAGGGATGGACACAGCTGAAATGACTAAACAAGAGTACACGTAATGCCCACTGATTGGGGAATGACTAAAATTGTGTTGCATGAATGCAGTGATCTAATACTGCACTTATAGAAACAAATGTGAAAAATTCAGAGAAACATGAAAGACGTTTAAACTAACAGACTAAAGCTTGACTCAGGGGAATGAGAAATATACCTCCCTTCTTTACAGTGGGGGCTACAGATGTACAACAGTGCATTATCTTGAGTAAATTTAATAAAGATAGATTGAGGTACAAACTCTTGGCCATGGTTTGTTTATTAATATTGATATGTATAACTGTTAACAAAACAGGTCACACTGGCAAACTCTGCAAAGCCAGCAACTAACCTCCAGAGAAAGAGGGGACTTCCTTTATTAACATATAACAAATAAAAGGTATTTGTTGGCATGGATACAAGAGGGTACATTGTAGGGTTGGGACAGGAACATTATGACTAGTTCTAGTAAGAAAGATTGCTGGCATTCAGGTAAGGCTAATCATGCCCCTACCTGACAATTAAGGAATGTTCATTTTTTATAGAACCCTTCTGTCTTGTACTCTCTGCTAAGGATAACAACTAACAAACTACCTTGGAAGAGAAAGAAACTTCTTTCGCTATATAAAAACAGGAAAGGACAAAGTATCTTTTGGGGATGGTAATTTTCTGGGGCTTTAGCCACAAACATCAATATTTGGGAATACTAGCTTGAAGAATAATGTTACTTTTAGCTCAGCAGGATTCCTATGCACAAGTCAGACCAGGTGGATACAAATCCAATTATAACATCACTTTGTAGAATCAATATATTTGAAATCAATTTGAAAAGAAATGCACTAGCCATAGGGCAGATTTGCTTTGTTCTGCTTCCTCAAAATCACAATAATAAATCCATGCCCCACTTTTGTGGCATTCTAGATTTGAATGCCTTCCATGGGTTTTGTCTACTAAACTCTAGAGGGCATCCCAAGTCTCAGTGCCATTAATTTTAGAAACAGAAATGCTGCAGACTTCCCCCCCAAATTTGAAAGTTACATGGTTTAGTTTTAAAATGTCAATTTTTTAAATTAAAATTCATTGTAACCATAGTTATGTGCAGCATATAGTTCTAGTTGCTTTCTGAACATTGTAAAAGCTTTAATTAGCCTTTATTCATTGACTAAAATACTATTGACTAATACACTATTTTTCATTTTTTAGATTTGTGTGTGTGTGTGTGTGTGTGTGTCTTCCTTTGGATCTGAGTCTTCTTTTACATCATGACTAATATGTTTTGCTGGACTGAACATGTTTTTGTTACTGTCTCAGGAAGTGGGGAGATAAGGGATAAAGAGGAAATTTGGAATTCAAAAACCTTTTAAAGTGAAAAGTTAAAAATTGTCATTACATGTAACTAGAGAAAAAAATTATTTTTAAAAATATCATCCAGGGGCAGCTAGGTGGTTCAGTGCATAGAGCACTGGCCTTGGAGTCAGGAGTACCTGAGTTCAAGTCCAGCCTCAGACACTTAATAATTACCTAGCTGTGTGGCCTTGAGCAAGCCACTTAACCCCATTTGTCTTGCAAAAACCTAAAAAAAAAATATCATCCAAAGAATGAGGTTTTGTTAAGTTTTTAGGAGACCTCACAAGAAAATGTCTAATGAATGAAGGTAAGACAACCAAGCGAGAGGTCTTTACCAGTCCACTAGCTTGAGATAATGTCTCTTAGAAACTCATTCAAGCAATGAATGATGACAGGATGCCTCATCTTCAAATTAAAATTTTATTGGAAATTTACAAAACAAGTATAAAAAAATTTAAATTTTTGATTTTTTTAAGTTTGTGGCCTTTATTTTTTTTGTTTGGGGGTTTTTGTTTTGTTTTTTTAGTTTTTGCAAGGCAGTGGGGTTAAGTGGCTTGCCCAAGGCCACACAGCTAGGTAATTAAGGGTCTGAACCCAGATTTGAACTCAGGGACTCCTGACCTCCTGACTCCAGGGCCAGTGCTCTATCCACTGCGCCACCTAGCTGCCCCGCTTTATATACTTCTAAAGTTATTAAAGGTTAAAATGAAGACTTTTGTAGCACCCTGAATGTTGCTAGAAAATTGTTTAGAGTTCATTTTAGAACAATGCTGTCAATTCAGCTTCCTTCCTCAGGATATGTTTTATATGAATAATGATGTTTCTTGCCTAGACTTCAACAATACTTTTTTATATGCCTTTTTACTATAATTGTGAGAAGTTTATGAATATGAGAAGGATTTTAGGCACAGAGGAAAACATTTAACATTAAAAAAAGAAAACTCCGTTGCTGGATTGTCATCCAGGTCATGTGTACTGATCCTGGTTGTCCCTATGGGAGCTTACATTTCATCTGGGGAAATGGCATACATAAAGAAATATATAAAAATGTGTATGTATCAAAACTGTAAAACAAACCAAAAAAACTTTTGTCCCATATGTCCGGAGCAGAATTTTTCAAAGAAGCAGAATTCTGAGAAGTTGATATCATCCTACTAAACCTTTTGCTTTTTTTGGTGATTAAAATATAGCATATTCTTTGTGTGTTGCCCCAGGACCTGTTTTCCTGATAGACAATATCCCTGGAAGGAATCAACATTTCAGCTATGCACACATCACTTCCTATTCAACTGACTCTCCTGAGTGCACCTGGTAGGTCATTTCACCCTGTTTGCCACAGTTTCTTCATCTGTAAAATGAACCCTGAAGGAAATTGGCAAATCAGCCCATATCTTTGTTAAGAAAACCCCAAGGCAGAGCAGCTAGGTAGTGCAGTGGATAGAGCACCCACCCTGGAGTCAGGAGTATCTGGGTTCAAATCTGGTCTCAGACACTTAACTATTACCTAGCTGTGTGGCCTTGGGCAAGCCACTTAACTCCATTTGCCTTGCAAAAAAAAAAAAACAAACCTTAAAATAAAATGAAAACAGGATGTTGGGTTGCCCACTCTGGTTCCTTCTAGCTCTAAATCTTTGATCTTATGAAGTAAAGAAAAGGGAAGAAGAGGGAGCCCATGATGAGTGACCCCCAATTTTATCTGTAAAGTATAGGCCAAGGTCTGCAGCTGACAAGGCTGGGGAAGTGAGAGGTGTGGAAGAGAGGGTTTGGAACAGAAATTCCACTAAGGATAAATAAAAGTATTGCAACCCTGATAGCCCAGTTCATATTAGAGATCATCTATCTGTCTTGGACACAGTCATCTTGGTTCCATGATTTTCTCTAACTCTGCTTAGCAGCATGTAAAGGTGGAGGAGGTAGATGATGGAAATAATTCAGGGGGGTGGCTAGCTGGTGCAGTGGATAAAGCACTGGCCTTGGAGTCAGGAGTACCTGGGTTCACATCCGGTCTCAGACACTTAATAATTACCTGTGTGGCCTTGGGCAAGCCACTTAACCCCATTTGCCTTGCAAAAACCTAAAAAAAAAAACCAAGGTGCAGTGGATAGAGTGCCAGCCCTGGAGTCAGGAGGACCTGAGTTCAAATCTGGCTCAGACACTTAGTAATTACCTAGCTGTGTGACCTTGGACAAGTCACTTAATCCCCCACCTTGTAAAATTAAAAACAAGAAAGAAAATCCAAAAGGGTTCGCAAAGAGTTGGACATAACTGAAATGACTGAAAATCAATGAAATGTAGAAGGCTGTTAGAATTCACGTCCAGTCTTCAGTAATAACTTCAAACCTACTGAACTTTAGAAAAGCTTGCCTTCTCTGTTCCTCACCAGTGCATCATCTGCTGATTCTGAACAACAACAACGAAGTTACTATTAATCCATGTCTCTGTCTTGTACAAGGCTGTCATGGAAGACTTGGTCCAGTGCTTTACAGAGGGTGGACATGTTATGTCTGCAACATTCCCCTTACATCCCATTTAAGAAACATGTCAGGAAATAAAATTAGGCTTGCCTAGCAAGACTGTTCCTGATGGCTCTTAGTGACCACTGACTCCTTTCCTAAATGGTCACAATTTATCCCTTTAATGTACTGTAGAATTTTGCCAGGAATTGAAGTTAAGTTTCCCAGTTTCCCAGTCTCCCAGGTTGATACCTGGGTTCATTACAATGCAAAGGTCAGAGATAGCTTCAGAATCAAAGGAGCTGGAAGGTTCCCAAAGGCTACCCAGCTGCTCTCTCATTGATAGAGAAGGAAATGGATGAAATGATTTCGCCAAGGTCATACCCAGGTTTTCAGTCCACTGGTTCCTGTGCTGAAAGAGGGAGGCCCTGCATCTTCCTTCTCCTGGCATCTGGAGACCAGTCCCCATTTCTGCATCAGTCAGGGGGTAGTGGCATTCTCTTCTTTTTTTTAATTTTATTTAAGGCAATGGGGTTAAGTGACTTGCCCAAAGTCATACAGCTAGGCAGTTGTTAAGTATCTAAAGGCTGGATTTGAACTCATGTCTTCCAGACTCCAGCATTGGTGCTGTATCCACTGGACCACCTAGCTGCCCCACCATTTCTTTGTGCTTAAGAGCAAGGACAAATTAGCAAATTTCTTCCCTCTCCTTCAAGATGAGTTACCCTCCTCAAGAAGAGCTGGAGACAGCATTGGATCCAGATCTAATTCCTTCCACACACATCAATTCTTTTCCATCTGCTACTGGTGAGAAAATAGCATGTTTTCAGAGTTGTCTTCATTGGGAGAATTCTCATTGTGCATTAACCTTTCCATGCCATAGCTTGTAATGCTAATAGGAAGAAAGTTTCCTTAATGACTAAGTTCTCAAACTTTGATCAGTGTTTTCATTACAATAGATTGAAATCAAAATTTTAATTTAACTTCACTCAAAAAAAATCTTTTCCCTTTGCCTGATTTCTCTGACTAAACTTTAGTTTTTTGAAATTAGTATCAAAAAATCTCATTTTTCAGAAACAGTTATGAAATTTCCTTGAAAACTAACAATTTTTCTTTCTAGATATAGTCAGAATAACCAAGGCCACAGTTCTCTTTCTATCTTTCAATCTACTTCACTTAACAGGATCTGGTCTCCCCAGATAATTCTGCATTTCAGGTCATCCTCTCCACCTCTCCCTTCTTTCAGTCACACTGGTCCTGAGGAGGGGGATAGAATGTACCTTATTCCCTATAGTAACTTCCAAATTCTATCTTTTTGCACTGAAACTCACAAACTCCTCTGAAGATCATGTCATATCAATGGATCAATCCAATCCAGGCCATGATGGCTGTTGTTTACTGGTCACCAGGTAATTTTGTACCAGTATTCCTCCTCTCCCCAATTTCTACTCTTATCCCAGGAGGCTTCAACACCATGAAAATGTTGTCTCAAACTCTCATTAGAGAGCATATTAATGCTGGTTCCTCAAACTCCTCAAATCTTAGGGATTGACTCCTCTATTTCAACCACTTCAGACACACACACACACACACACACACACACACACACACAGTATCTCACCAATATCCTAAGATGATCTAGAATTCTGTGGTTAAAAAAATCTGACAACCCTCTAACCGATGATAATGTCCTAATATTTTTTTTTCTCCCTGTGGCTAACTTCTCCCCTTTGTCCCAGGAAGCTCTTGGGAAAACCTCATCATCCTGCAAGATCCCATCAATCTTATCCCTACCTTCTACCCCTCTGACTGAAGGGTTAGAATTAGGAACCCTCACACTTCCTATTTCTGAGGAGTGTCCCATTTCTCTTGTGTTTATTCTCCTAGGACATCTCAGTCTTCACCATGCCCCCTAATTGGGTGCCTTCCCCTGTTCCTTCTGTAACCCAATTAATTTCTCACCTTTTTGTATATGTTCCCCATTAGATTATAAGCTCTAGGGGAGTATCTTTCTTCTTCCACATTTTATCTCCATACTTAGCATAAAGCCTGGCACATAGCTTAGTAAACATTTATAGATTGAGTATGACCTTGAATCCCTCTCTTTTTCTGTATTATTTTCATATCATTAATTCTGATTGGACTTCATTTCTTCTTCCTAATATAAACCATGTGATTCAAATTTTTTGTCCCTTTTCCTATTGCCACATAAGGTTTGTTAAGTCCTAACCCTGAATTTTTAAGTTTTTTGCAAGGCAAATGGGGTTAAGTGGCTTGCCCAAGGCCACACAGCTAGGTCATTATTAAGTGACCGAGACCGGATTTGAATCCAGGTACTCCTGACTCCAGGGCCAGTGCTTTATCCACTGCACCAGCTAGCCGCCCCCCTGAATTATTTCCATCATCTACCTCCTCCACCTTTACATGCTGCTAAGCAGAGTTAGAGAAAATCATGGAACCAAGATGACTGTGTCCAAGACAGATAGATGATCTCTAATATGAACTGGGCTATCAGGGTTGCAATACTTTTATTTATCCTTAGTGGAATTTCTGTTCCAAACCCTCTCTTCCACACCTCTCACTTCCCCAGCCTTTTCAGCTGCAGACCTTGGCCTATACTTTACAGATAAAATTGGGGGTCACTCATCATGGGCTCCCTCTTCTTCCCTTTTCTTTACTTCATAAGATCATAGATTTAGAGCTAGAAGGAACCAGAGTGGGCAACCCAACATCCTGTTTTCATTTTATTTTTTAAGTTGTTTTTTTTTTTTTGCAAGGCAAATGGGGTTAAGTGGCTTGCCCAAGGCCACACAGCTAGGTAATTGTTAAGTGTCTGAGGCCGCATTTGAACTCAGTTACTCCTGACTCCAGGGCCGGTGCTCTATCCACCGCACCACCTAGCCACCCCAACATCCTGTTTTCAGATGAGAGCACTACATCGTGCTGTCTTTCCAAATCCCTTGACAGCATCCTTCAATCTCCCCCTTTCCTTCTATTTCTGAAGTGTCTGCTGCCCCCCCATATATATAATTAATCCCTCAATCTTAAAAAAAATTTCAATAGACCTATTATGTCTTTAAGAGATCATGCTATAGCTTTCCTTTCTTTCTCAATTAAAAAATCCAGATAATGTTGTATACAGTCACTCTCCATTTTCTCAATTTTCATCATTTATCAGGTCTTTGTAATCTGATTGAAATTGCACTCTTTAAGTTTATGAACAGTCTTTTAAAAATGTTTTCTTTTTTTTTGTTTTTGCAAGGCATTGGGGTTAAGTGACTTGCCCAAGGCCACACAGCTAGTTAATTAATTATTAAGTGTCTGAGACCGGATTTGAATTTAGGTACTCCTGACTCCAGTGCAAAATGTTTTATTCTTAACATCAAAAATGAGTATTATTCTATATAGAAAAGAATACAAGGGTGGCTAGGTGGCGTGGTGGATAAAGCACCGGCCTTGGAGTCAGGAGTACCTGGGTTCAAATCCGGCCTCAGACACTTAATATTATTACCTAGCTGTGTGGCCTTGGGCAAGCCACTTAACCCTATTGCCTTGCAAAAAACCTAAAAAATTAAGAAAAAAGAAAAGAATACAAAATAATACAAAAATACACCCCAGAGACCTAGAAACCACCCAGCCCCATGGCCAGGACAGACCACCCAATCCCAGCACCCTGCAAAAAGTAAAAAAAAAGAAAATGTGAATAACCTCAATTTACAAAAGCTTTCCTTAGAGAGAGAGAAAGCAACAGTCTCCATTCTTTAATGTAGTTAATCATGATTCCCTGTATTGCCATTCCCATAATCAATGGTATGATTTCTATTCTGTTCTTTGTTCTGTGTTTATAAAAGTGAGTTGTACCTTCAATTCAGGATCTTTGTCATAAAATTGACTCCTTGATTTTATGTATGGTGCCATAGTAAATAAACCATTACCAGCATTGGAGAAATGCCTCAGTTTACCTTTTTGTTAAGTTTCATACTGCAGTGGTAAATACACTTCAGGGGTCTATGGTCAGAAAATCCTGAGTCCAAATCTGACTTCAGTGAGTCACTTCACCCTGGGTGTCTCTAGGTTCAATTGTAAAAGGGGTAATAATTGCCCCTACTTCTTAGAATGGGTGGGAAGATCCAAGGAGATAATGTTTGTCAAGTCCGTGGTCCAGTAGCCCAAAGCCGGGCCCTCAGAAGGAGCTTGATCGTTGCTTCCTTCCTTTAGCCCAGAAGCCAGAGAGTCCCACAAAATGGGACAAGCCATTGGAGCCAGAGCCAGGGTCCGGCTCCCTAGCCCCCTGGCTGGAGATTAGAAGGTCCCATCTAGGTGGGGACATTGGCCTGCTGTAGAGCTCCCTGAAAGACTTTGTCTCCCAGGGTCAGAGAGGGAGCAAGAAATATGAAGAGCCAGGGGTGACTCAGCTGTCTCCATGTCATCAGATGAAAAGAAAACACTAGAAGGGGAGAGGGGGGAAGAAAGCAGAATCTCCTCCTCACCAGTGAGAGGCTGGCAGACTCTTCTTGGGTCAATGAAGTAAGGGGAGGGGGATCTGCCTGGTTGGGGCCTGGTTGCTGTCCTGAACTGCTCAGCTCTGTGTCAAGCTTTGTAGGCTCCCCTCTGCACCACAGAACCTTGGCTTTTTGTTACTGTCCCAAATACCTGGACATCATTTTGCCATTAATACTCCTTGTGTGCACACACCATCACTGGTTCCCCTGTTCCCTAATCAAAGAACACCAAATCTGTTTCTTAGATTTTACTCTCACAAGCTATCCTAGTGGTTATATTTTCATTAAAATAGGGGTTTTTCCTCTTCTTTGCCTATTTTATGCTTATAATTTCTTTTCCTATCTTACTGCCATTGCTAGAATTTCTAAGACAAGGTCAAAATAATAGCAGGGAAAGAAAGTATGTGGCTTCACTCCTGTATCTGCCGGCAAAGATTGCATATAACACAAGCTTTGGGTTTAGATATTTTTACATCTTATTTTTAAAAAAGATCTATACTTTCCCAAAAGCTTTTTTTCTGAATCTAAGAGAAAATGACAGTTTGAGATTTTTTTTTTAGTATGATTAATTATGTTAATTATTCAGTATAGTTAGTTGTGCTGAACTGGTTTTTTATGTTCTTTCATTCGTTGGAAAGGGAAGTGATAAGGAAAATGTAGATGATATCAAAACAAAAGCTATTGATAAAAATTTTTTTTGAAAATAAAAATAAAATTTATTTCTAAAACATAAAGTTAATCAATTTTTTAAAGTAACTGAAAGTAACGTAAATTTGTAGTTTGATGTACTACTTTGTCACTCTTGTGGATAAGGAATTTTTTTGTTGATGGCTATTAAACTGAAAATTTTCTTCAAACCACACAAAAGAAGGAACATGCCTTACTTGCTGAGACAGAAAAGGAGAGAGTTTTAGGGGCAGTGCACAGTAAAGTTGCTCCTTCAAAGCCCAAAGTGAAGGGAACCCCTTGGTCCCTGGGATCGACCTGTTTGGGGCTCACTCACCTTCATGAGAGCTTCTGGGACCTTCTCTCTCCGTCATCCAAGGGCCTTCTCCTCTCTCTAACAGGAAGATCACCTCCAGTCTGGAAACAGGAAATCCTAGAAATAGAGTAAGGCATGGTGAAGGGCTGAACAGCCAAGGAACCCCAAAGCTAGTACCAGGGACCTGGGAAATAAATGCCTGTGCCGACCTAGAAGGGTGGGCTGGGCCAGCCTAGGGAGAGGGAGGAATGATATCTCAACTCGAGGCAAAAAAGGAGCCACCTAAGCCCACTAATGGAGGGAGGAGTGGGTGGGCATGGCACCTCGTCTCTACTGTGTAGAGGAAACTGAGCTTGGGGGACACAAGGGTCAGTGAGAGGGGGTTTGCTGTCTCCCTAGGGGAGGACAGACTTGGGCAAAGCAGGGAAGAAAGAAGGAGCACGACCAGGAGCTGGCACAAAGAACCCCCAGGGTTTCTATCAGCTCTAAGCAAAGACTTTCAGTTGGAAATAATGAAAAGAGTCTCTCAGTGGGCCACAAGGGACTTGGATTGACCCATGGGACTGGTAATCTTGAAGTCTCTTAAATCCAAACTCAGCTCACTTTTTCAGGTGCCCCACAGGCTTCAGGACCCCTTGGAGCCAGATTCTGAGCCCCAGGGACCTCCAGTGTGCTTATTGAGGGAGATGAAGTTCCCGAGCTTCTCCAATGTCGCTTCCCTGTACAGGGATCTCTGGGCAGGCTCCAGGCATCTCCTGTGTGGAGTCCACTCCAGGTGGAGTCCACTGCCACGTCCCTGAAGGTCACTAATTCCTGGTCAAACCCAGCCTGTTAGCAAGGACCACTCCTCACTGAAGGCCATCAAGGCAGCGGTTCTTGTGCCCCTTGGAGCTGTAACTATTTGTGTCAAATATTCCTTGAATAACAACTTCCTCCAGGCCTCACTTTGACATGCACGGTTTTATGTGAACGTTCAGGTCCACCCTTTCCATGGGTGAACCCCAGAAAATTATGCACTTTTCTCCTAATGCCTAGAACCTCACAAGAGAAATCCACAAATTCTTACAATGATCACATGAACCCCAATCACACTCCAAATACCAATTTATGGCAGACCACACGTGCTCCATCACTGATAAGCTCAAATAAGGGCTAGCTCTCTGGAGGGGATACCCCACACGTGGCCCTTCACACAAGGCACTTTCTCCATTCCCCACCACTCTGCTCCTTCTCAGAGGTCACTGTCAGTCCCACCCCTGCCCTTCCACTCCCTGCAGTTTTCTCTCCAAAAAAGATGGTAAATCAGTCTTTGTTGCCCTTACAGAAGCCCCTTCCCTTTCCCACCAACAAGTCTTTCTCTGGGTTTCTGCAAGGTACAAATGCAGTCTGAGAGATGGGCAGCCCATCTTTTCTGTAATTCTGCCTATCTGGCCAGTCTTCCTATTTTGGGTGGGTGGGGGGTTCAAATCCAGCCTCAGACACGTAATAATTACCTAGCTGTGTGAAAAAGACTGCCATTCTTTATTCTCTAATCTTTCTATAAAGTTACCTTTTATGGAAAGGTAGCTTAACCATTCAGTCCTCATAAGTGGATGGGTTGATCTCAACCTAATTTATTTTATACTTTTCTCTAATTTTTCCCAGACAATAAGACTTTACCCAAGTAGCCGGAATCTTGGTGTTCTATCAAACAATAGGCCAATAGACTCTCAGCTTCTGCATGTTGTGGATTTTACCTGATCCACTGATCAATCTATGTTTTAATTAGAACAAAATTGTTTTGAGAATTAATGCTCTCTGGTATGACTTGGTATTGCTCAGCCCTTTTTCTGTCTTTTTTTTTTCATCATTTCCTTTGAATTTCTTGACCTATTTTGTCTCCCTTTGAATTTCATTATTATTTTTTCCTAGTATCATAACATTATTCTTCAGAAGGCTGATTGGTAGGGCTTTGAAAAATTGGAAGAGAGATTGCCACATCTTTCTCTTTGCATTGCTGCTGCCTTGCACAGAGTAGGAGTTTACTAAAAATTTGCTGATTTGCATTAATTGTTAGAAAAATCTTACGGGTTGGCAGAGACCTTCAAGATCTGACTTCTCTGTCCTCATGGAGATGTTTACCTTCCAGTGGCCATAAGAGCTACTAACACATGGACACACTTTCTATCTCCATACTGTCCCACTGACACATCATGGAGATAGCTGAGCTCTAATGATCTATGAACTTTACACAATTGATAAGAAAAGTCTCAGGTTTCTGATAAGAATAATCCAGGCTAAGGTTCTTAGAAGGGACTTGGGTGACCTGAAACCACTGAAGATAATGCTTGACTGACAAGGGAAAGAAATATGTCTCCCTACTGAGGGAGCATAAAAGAAATTATGTCTCCCAGGAGGGAGTGTAAATGAACTCACCTAAAACCCAGCTGGGAGGAGTCCAGAAGTCATTCCCTGCTCAGGCCTCTTGTCTGGAGAAAAGGCACAGTCTTGGGGAGCTTGGGCTGGAGAAGAAGGGGTTTCCAAACCTGGCTTGTGGCTTCTAAATGAACCCCTCATTAGCACCTCTCACTCTCTCCCCCACACCTTTTCTCACCAGCAGGGTCCGTGCGGTAAAAGCTCAGAGCTCCCAGAGCCTGGCCCAGATCAGATTTAAATGGAATTGGGAAATATTTTATAAATAAAAGTATAATAAAACAGAGAGAGTGTTGCTATGTGGTTTTCTAAACCAATATGCACCCGCAGGGATCTGTGTGGACAGTTCAGGGCCCCTGTTTGACACTACTCCCCACTCCAGGAAACCCTTCCAATGATCTCCTGTTCTCTTTCTGAGCTGGCAATGGTGACCACTAAGGCCCCTGGGGCATTTTCTAGACCTCTGTCGAGGAGGGGTGGATGAGCCAGGAGTCTGGCTAGGTGTCCTGAAAATCCACACAATGGGAAGCCACCATTACCTCTACCAGTCATTTCATTCTGGAGTGTCAAATAGGTATTTAATGTATATTTGTTGACTGGTTGATTGAATGTACAAGATTAGCCACTGAGAAAGGAATAAGGCCAATCATCATGTATAGTAAGTGGGAGAGGGAAGGGGGGCGAGAAAGGGAAAGAAGAGTTGGGGTGTCTGCAGTCATGGCTCATTGCTCCACACCAGGATCACTCCCTCACAAACCTCTGTCTGTCCACTACTGGTGTTGAAATGCTCACCTTCCTCTCCAAGCATGAGTGCCAAGTCCTCCATAGTCCTGTTCCGGCCCAGTGTCCTTGCCTATGTGGGATGGACAGGAGTCCCTCGATGGCCCCCAATGCTGTCAGGGGCTGCTCCTCAAGGAAGATGCTGTCTTGGGTTCTGCACTCAGATCTCAGGGTTGATGGGATTCATTTTTGTATGGGAAAGGCTCCACCACCTTCACTGTCCAGGACAGTTGGAGGCTCAAAAGCAAGATCACTTTCCCTGGGATCTTCCTGTGGGGGCTCAGAGTCTACCTCAGTCACCTGGGAACTGAAGCTCTGGAGGCTGCAGAAGGGGCAGAGAAAGGAAGCACAATCCCCCTGCTCATCAGGACCTTCAGTGGCAGTCGCAGAGCCTGAGTGTAAAAACAGGCCAGTTAGGGGCAGCTACTTGGTGCAGTGGATAGAGCACTGGCCCTGGATTCAGGAGGACCTGAGTTCAAATCTAGCCTCAGACACGTAATAATTACCTAGCTGTGTGAACTTGGGAAAGTCACTAACCCCATTGCTTTACCAAAAAAAAAGACTATGAGCTCTTTAAGTCATTGTTTAGGGGTGGCTAGGTAACGCAGTGAATAAAGCATGGGCCTTGGAGTCAGGAATACCTGAGTTCAAATCCGGCCTCAGACACTTAATAATGACCTAGCTGTGTGGCCTTGGGCAAGCCACTTAACCCCATTTGCCTTGCAAAAACCTAAAAAACAAAAACGGGCTAGTGATGAGTTTCCTTCATTGGTCAAACTCTGAAGGAAAGCTCACCTTGCCACATAATGTGGGAGTCCATGAGGAGAAGGAACATTGAGTGATACATCTTTTTTCTCAAAGTAATACCCTGTTCACTAAAGAGGGAGGAGTTGAGATCACCTTCTCCTCTGGACAGGTGCACCTGCTAATGCATGCCTATGTGGTAAATTTCACTAGTGTGTGGGCCCAGAAGCTTTAAATGGATTAAAATGTAAACAAACTCACTTTTAAAAAACATTTATTACATTTTACTTTAAAAATGTAAACTTTACAAATGTATCACTTTTATTCAAATTTTTTCTTTTTGCTAAATGGAACATTAGACTCAATTACTTCTTCCACAGACTAAAACTACTGCAACTAACTGGATGGCACAGTGGACACTAGCTCGGGAAGATCTGGGTTCAAATCCAGCCTACTGCAACTAACTGGATGGCACAGTGGATACCAGCTCGGGAAGATCTGGGTTCAAACCCAGCCTCAGACTGGGGCAAGTCACTTGATCTCTGTTTCCTCATCTGTAAAACAGAGATTAAAAAAAAAGCACCATTATCTCAGGGTTAAAAACTGTAATGGTTTCAGCAGAGCATCTGGCACAATATAAATCTTGGCTTTAATCATGGTTATTGTGGTTTAGATGAATTCTTGGATAGTGTAACTGTCATAATTGAAAGAAGTGTGAAAAGAATTTCTTTGAAAAGCTGAACTTAGAAATATCAAATAAAATATGCATCTTCCTGTATAAAGTAAAATAGAAAAAAGAGGGTGCTACATGAATCTAAAGCTATTATGGGCAGTCTGACTTTTTTAATTCACAATAGATTCAAGATGTAACTTTGTTTTGATTGCATGTTATTTGGCTCCTTATTGGCTTAAAAACAACACCGGCAGTGTGAGAATGCCTGCCCTTTGATGTAGCAAACTTACTAAAATAAAATCTCTTGATCTAGGGTCAAGTTCCAAGATATATATCTATAAAAATAGATGATTAAAAACATGGACTACTGGAGTCCCTTTGATTTGGGGGTGCTTTCATCCCTGCTTTTCAGTGAGAGGTTTATGTAATTCTCTAAAGATCTTGGCAAGAGAAAAGAGTGGTTCCTTGTTTCTGTTTTTGACGTGACAAGTGAAAGCAAAATGCCAACATTTCATGTGCCCTGGCTGGTCTCAAGGAAGACGGAACTGCAGGCAACTTACACTTGTGTCAACACATCACCTTTCTCTCTAATCAAAGGAAGGGTGGATTATTCTTCCCCCCCCTTTAATTCATTTTATTTTTGTACAAATGATTTTTTTATACATTACTAAAATATTCTTGTTTAAGAGTAAACATAATGCCCCCTCCCCCCAAAAAATATGGACCCTCATGAGCAGTAAAGAGGAAAAACATGTGCTTCAGTCTGTTCCAGCAGCACCAGCTCCTCGCGGGTGGGTCACAGTGTTCCTAAGTCATCACAAAAGCTACTTCCATACTTTCCCACCGCCCGGCAGCTCCCCCCACATTCAACCTCCCCACCCTCGCTCTGCCCCTCTTCTAGGGTCCGAGTGGCGCGGCGGGCTGATCCCCGGCCCTGGGGCCAAGAGGCCCCGAGCCCACTGCCACCCCCGAGCCCCGCGACCACCCCGGAGCCCGCTACCACCCCCGAGCCCCGCGACCACCCCCGGGGCCCCGCTACCACCCCCGAGCCCCGCTACCACCCCCGGGGCCCCGCTACCACCCCCGGGGCCCCGCTACCACCCCCGAGCCCCGCATCCACCGGCCCTGGGTCCCGACAGGCCCCCCATTCCCAGCCCCTTGCAAGAAGTAAGCGGAACACGCGTCCCTCGCGCGCTGCCCCGCCCCGTCTCCCCACGGGCCTGCGCCGCGTCCGCTCGGGGCCCCTCCGGGGCGCGGGGTCCCGCCACCCCCCGCCTTCCCGAGGGCGCTGCTTCTTGAGTCGGCCACCCGCGCGGCCCTCCCTGCCACCTTGCGAGGACACTGCGGCCCGGGCCCCACGGGTGGGGGTCTGACTTCCAGCACGGAGCGGGCGGCGGAGCTGGCACTGTACCAGCGAGCAGCCTCAGCCGGCCGCGCGCGAAGAAGCGTCGCCCGCTTTTGTTCCCTGCCAAGTCGCTGACGCGGCTGCTCACGTAGCTCCGGGGCCCCACGTTCCGGGGAGAAGGCTCCCCACGTCGGGTCACACCTGCCGAGGGGGCGGGGCTGTTGGGTGACGCGATGCCCGCGGCGCACGCTCATCCTTCTGCCCGCCGGGCGCTCCCGCCGGCCCCGGAAGTCCCCGTGAGACCAAGAGGCGGCGGGGGCGGGGCGGCGCGTGCGCACTCCATCCCGCAGGCCCGCCCCCTGCAGCACACCCGGAAGAGCGATTCCCAAGGTCTCCGCCCTTCCGCTCCCGAGGAGCCTCCCGGCTGGCGGCTCTCAGTGCGCAGGCGCCGCGCGCCCCTCCCCCAGAGGCCCTGCTCCTCCCCTCCCCGGAGCCTCCGCGCCTGCGCCCTGCGAGGGGCCGGGCCCCAGGGCCGGGGGAGAGCGGGGCGCAGGGCCGGGGTGCCACGCACAGGGGCTCCGCCTTGGCTGCGCCCCTCCCGCCCTCCAGGACGGAGCGGCCTCCGAGCGGCTGGTTCCATGACGCCGAGCCCCGCGACACGTCCCCGCGGCCCCCCGGGCCCCGGCCCGTCTGTGCCCAAGCAGGCGCGGGCCGCATGGCACTGACCTTCGGGCCTGGTGTGGCCCCGGGGTGGCGGCCGCCCGGCCCACGGGGCCTCGGAGCTGGCAGCCCCGCAAGCCGGAGGGGCAGGACCCACGCGCGGACCTCCCTCCCTGCCCTCCGCCTGGGGCACATGCCCGGCTCCGTGCCCAGCCCCTCTGGCCCATCAGCACAGGCCCGCACCGCCCTTGTGCCCAGCACAGTGATGCCATCTGGGTCATCTTTGCCGGGGAAGGACAAGGTCCAGGGGTGGACCCGCACCCGCGGCCCACCCACGGACACCCCCGGATCACGGCTCCCTCTGCTCCCTTTCTGGTGGGAGCTTCCCTTTCACAGACAGGCCTGGGGGAATCAATCCCTGCAGCCACTGCAAAGGGGGGAGGGTCTCCTCTCTTTAAGCAAAAAAAACCGGGTCTTTTTTTTGGTTTTAGGTTTGTTTGGGGTTTTTTGCAAGGCAGCGGGGTTAAGTGACTTGTCCGAGGCCACACGGCTGGGTCATTATGAAGTGTCTGAGGTCAGATTGGAACCCAGGTCCTCCCGACTCCAGAGCCGCTGCTCCAGCCACTGCGCCCCCTGGCCAGCCCGACAAACTGGGTCTTTAAGAAACCTGCCTCCTAGATGCCATCAGGACGACTCCCCCAAAATCTGTGAGGGTCTCAGGTAACCCAGGAAGCCGGCAGTCGGGCCTAGGGAGGAGTCCTTCCAGCAGTCACCTACAAGATGGACGAGGACCCTTTGGCCCAGGATGCACACGTATGGAAAACCCCCCTCCTGCCGGTGCCCCTGTATCACGAGGCTCCCCCAAAAGTCTTCTGGCCTGCAGGATTGGGGGGTCTGGGTGACGTCATCCCACCCTGTCTTTAATAAAAGCCAAAGCGTAGGAAGCTCTCACCAGAATGACATCACGTAGCCCCTCCAGGCGGGCCTTGGCCCGCGAGCGTGGGCCGCGTCCTGGGGGCTCCCCTGCCCTCGCACCTCCTCTCCCCTCCACCTGTGTGTGTGTGTGTGTGGGGGGGGGGGTGATACCTGAGCGCATGCGCATTCCTCCCTCCCGCCTGGCCCTGAGCGGAACCAGGAAGAAGTTGGGTCTGCGCCTGCGCCGTCCTAGCCTCCCGCTCTGCAGGAGTCCGGAAGTGCGTCAGACCGGGGCCTCCCGCTCACATCGTGAGGTATTGTGGGAAATGACCAGGAAACAAACGCATACACACCCCGAAGCTTTGTGGGCATTCTGGGAAATGGAGTCTCGGCGCAGAAAACCTTTTCCGGCCCCCCCCAGCACGCGCAGTGCCCCGTCCCAGCCACGAGAGGGCGCGCTGGGCCTCTTTGCGAGGCGTCGCTGGCCAGGGTCCTGGACCCCGGCTTCTGTTCCCCAGGACCTGGAGCTGGTCCCCAGGGATGCTCCGCCCCCTCCATCCTGCCCTGGCCTGGCTCCTCCGGCGCAGCCTCTCCCTGCATTCCTTTTGTGTCCTCCGTAGGGAAGGGGCCTGCCTCTCCAAAGAGGGGACCCTCCCAGTCCATCCAGGGAAGATGCTGAGGATGCTCCTGGGGGAGCTGGTGGATGCCGACCCCCCGGCGGGTAGGGGCCCGATGGACGAGCACCTGTGGCACAGAAGGACGCCAGTCCTGCCTCCGGGAACTCCTGTTCCACTGAGGAAAACCACACGAGGTGGCCCCCTCACCTCTTGCCCAGAATCCCCAACAGTTGTCCTAAACGGTACCAAAGAAAGGTGGCTGATGAGAGAGGTAGTGCAGTAATCAGAGTAAACACTCAGATGGGGCAGTCTGAGGGGGGCATAAGACCCCCCCACCCCAGGGGTGATGACAGCAATCAGACCGAGGAAG
This sequence comes from Macrotis lagotis, assembly GCF_037893015.1. Classification (NCBI taxonomy): domain Eukaryota; kingdom Metazoa; phylum Chordata; class Mammalia; order Peramelemorphia; family Peramelidae; genus Macrotis; species Macrotis lagotis. The sequence continues at coordinate 264,257,256 of NC_133662.1, read as the reverse complement.
GGGGAGCCAAGAGTATGGAGGTGAAGTTTGGCTGACAGTTTTAGCTTGATCTGTCTGGGCGTGGGCTCTGGTCCCAGGCACCCAGGCAGCCTTTGGGTCAGGGTCTGGTCCCGGGGGTGTCCTGCTCACTCTGCTTTCTCTTGGCTTACTTCAATCTTAATATACATTATTCATGACGTTGAGGGATAGGGCCTCCATATTATTATTATTATTAATGTTATAGCTTTCAGTGACAGAGACTTTTGTTAGGAATGCCTCACCATCTGTGGCTTTGACTGCTTAAGGAATCTGAATTATGGCTTTCATCGACAGGGACCCCACACTAAGGTTTAGAAACAAGGGCATGGCTATGCGTATAAGCCCTTGGAAATCAGGAATAGAAACTAAACTAATTTCTGAAGTTCAGATTTGACCTCTTTTGCAGGCTGCTCAGCCATTTGATAAAGTCACAAAAAATGGAAATATTCTGTTTTAGAGGGTTGTGTAAATGGAGCACACAAAGGCTGCTTTCATGGAGCTAGGAGCTAGAATGAGCCATCTGGACAGCAATGTGTATGCAAAGAAAGTAGCAAAAAATGACCATTCCTTTTGACTCAGAGATTCCACTTCTATGTCGATGCCCCAGGACAGTCATTGGCTAAAAAGAGAAACTTCTTATAAACCCTGTTTCAAATTAAAATAATTACTATAAGTTTTTACAACTATTCCTGGTCAAACGTCGATTTTTCTTAGTTTATGGTGAGGAATAGAATGTATCCTCTTTAGACTTTATTTTTTTTTATTTTTTTTAGGGTTTTGCAAGGCAAATGGGGTTAAGTGACTTGCCCAAGACCACACAGCTAGGTCATTATTGAGTGTCTGGGACCAAATTTGAACTCAGGTCCTCCTGACTCCAGGGCCGGTGCTCTATCCACTGAGCCACCTAGCCATCCCCACATATGCAATTTTAAAGGAGACATGGACCTTCTCTTCAAGAAGCATAGCTACTCTTTCATTTTTTAAGAAATAAATTATAGGGTGGCTAGGTGGCGCAGTGGATAGAGCACTGGCCCTGGAGTCAGGAGGACCTGGGTTCAAATCCGACCTCAGACACTCAATAATGACCTAGCTGTGTGGCCTTGGGCAAGCCACTTAACCCCATTTGCCCTGCAAAAAAAAAACCCTTAAAGAAATAAATTATAGTTTGGTGTGTCTTTCTCTTAGACCTTAGCAACAACTTTCTAATCTTATCACTAGTTAAGTAGCCGCCCCCTCCTTAGACTTTAAAGGCAGCCAAGTGCACCCTCCTTGGTCCAGAAAAGAGCGGCATCCTTTATCATTTGAAAGGACTACTTGCCCCGCCCTCCATGTCCTTAACTAACCCCCCTAAATGGCAAAATAGCATGGCAGAGGGGTCCTTAGTGGATAGTGGATAGAACACCTAGAGTCCAGAGGACCTGAATTTGAATCCAGACCTCGGGAACATCACTTCACTCCGTGGCCTTGCAAAAAAGCCGCCCAAAATAGCATCGCAGAAAGATGGGGGTTTTGACATGCAACGGCAGAAGCGTCTGCAGGGCAGCTCAAGGTTCTGCTCGCCTCCCATTGCTCCTGCACACTCTTTCTGATCCCCCTCAACACGGAGGGTCACTACTCGAATGGCCAATAAAACGACGTGTCTAACCCATCTACTTTTTCTGTAATGTTACTTTACCCTCGTGTTTTAGGGTTTTTATAATTTGGGGGTTCACACCCGGCTTGAGCATCCCCCGATTGCCGTTGCTCGCCGCTCTCCGCTTGAGGGCGCTCGATTCCAGTCAGGGGAGGAGCCCGGAGAGGGGAACCTGCCGCCGGCTCCGGACTCCATTTCCCAGCAGGCACCGCGCTCTCGCCCTCCCCTCCCCCGCAACTTCCGGCCTGGTTTCTCGCGCGGGGGCCCTGGAGGGTCGGGGCGGAGTCAGGCAGCGCGCAGGCGCGGCCTCCCTCGCCCCGCCCCCCGGCCCCGTGACCGAGGCGGCGGCCCCGGTGGACACGCGTGGGGCGCTTCTCGTCGTTCTCAGTGACGCCTGGGCCAGACGCCGAGCCCGGGGACCCCCGCGGCCCCGCAGCGCTTCGGGGGGCGCTTGTGCCAGCTCCCTGGCCCGGGACGGCGCCCGCTGCCCCCGCCAGCTGCTGGGCATCACCGAGGCCGCCGCATGGCTCCCACTAAGCAGACACGAGGCACCCCGAGCCACGCATCACCCCACCCGCGGGAAGCTCCCCTGGCGAGGGGCGCTTGGGGGTGGTTCCGAGGGGAAGCGTCTGAGGCGGGGCGGCCCCAAGCGCCCCCACACCTTCGCATCCGCGTTCTTGGGCGAGCGCTCGCTGGCACCCTGTGGGCAAGGGCGACAGAGGGCGACCAGGAGTCCTTTCTGGCACCCTGTGGGCAAGGGCGACAGAGGGCGACCAGGAGCGCTCGCTGGCACCCTGTGGGCAAGGGCGGCAAAGGGCGACCAGGAGCGCTCGCTGGCACCCTGTGGGCAAGGGCGACAAAGGGTGACCAGGAACGCTCGCTGGCACCCTGTGGGCAAGGGCGACAAAGGGTGACCAGGAGTCCTTGCTGGCACCCTGTGGGCAAGGGCGACAAAGGGCGACCAGGAGCGCTCGCTGGCACCCTGCGGGCAAGGGCGGCAAAGGGCGACCAGGAGTCCTTTCTGGCACCCTGTGGGCAAGGGCGACAAAGGGGCGACCAGGAGCGCTCGCTGGCACCCTGTGGGCAAGGGCGACAAAGGGCGACCAGGAGCGCTTGCTGACGATCACAGCATGAAGGGGCGGTTCTTCGGAGGAGAAGTGCCAGCTCCAAGCAGAGACAGTGCTCCGCATCGGGAGTGGGCGAGGGCGGCTCTTTCTCCTTTTGCTTTTTATAGATTTTCATTGCTCTGTTTTTTGGTGTTTGGGGTTTTCTTGGTAAGGCAGTAGGATTAAATGACATCTGCAGAGTCACACACTAAGTATCAGGCGCCTGAATGTGAGCTCGGGTCCTGACTCCGGGGCCTCTCCATTGGGCCACCCAGACTGACACCGTCTTTTTGCTTTTGAATGGCAGCGTCACTTTCTGCCAGCATTCTTCCATTTTTGTGATGAGGGAGGGAGCAGATTCGTGTTGCTGAGCCTTTGGATTTATTAAGCATCATTTAATAAAGCCAGTTTCCTAACAAATCAGGACCCAGTCTCCTTGGCTGGCACTAGATTCCAAATACAGAAGCGGACAAATTTTTTTTAATGCCTTAAAGGAAAACAACTAACAGGACTTAGATCAGGTCACGAGAGTAAGTAATCTGACTTCTTATTAGAGGAAAGATTATGGGCTTTGCAAGTTGGGGACAAGCAGGTGCTATTCTCTGGAATCAGAAAGATTGCCCATGTCCCTCCCCACCAAGTATCTGTCCTGTTAAAGAAATAAGGAAGCAATAACTTTGACCAGAGTAGGGAGTTTTCAAATCATACGCAAGAATTGCTTGAGGATGTATAATTGTCAGAAAATTCCTTGCACCAGTCTTTGGATCTGATTGGTTACTGGTCAGCATTTCCTCGGTCCCACTTTTCAGCCACGCCAGACTACGTTCAAACAATGTAATAAAGTAGTTTCCCAGGACAAAAGTTGGACTAGATCCATAAGGTAATAGAAAAGGAACTGAGTTAGAAGATGGAATCAGTGAGGCCCACTCAATTCTCACACTTCCAGAGCTCCCATCATCCCATATATGTGGGTTGTTTTTTTTTTTTAGGTTTTTGGCAAGGCAAATGGGGTTAAGTGGCTTGCCCAAGGCCACACAGCCAGGTCATTATTAAGTGTCTAAGACCAGATTTGAACCCAGGTACTCCTGACTCCAAGGCCGGTGCTTTATCCACTATGCCACCTAGCCGCCCTATATGGGATTTTCAAGGCAATGGGGTTCAGTGGCTTGCCCAAGGCCACACAGCTAGGTCATTATTAAGTGTCTGAGACCAGATTTGAACTCAGGTACTCCTGACTCCAGGGCCCGTGCTCTATCTACTGTGCCACCTAGCCGCCCCCCATATATATGTTTTTTGAAGATAATGAAAAACAGGGAAAAAAATAAAACTGAGAAATTTAAAATGAAAAGATGTGTGATGTAGCATAATTGTGAATCTCCTTTACAGAGCTGAGCTATCTTTCAAGTCATGCTTCTCCTTTAGCATTTGTAATATTCCTTTTTTATTTTGTTGTAGTTTAATGGGCATCTACAATTCATTGCTAAATGTTTTATGTATGGAGACTTCCTTCCCATTAATGATTTCCTTTGGGTATGAAACTAGTATAATTTCTGGGTCAGAGGATACAGATGTTTTGGTCACTTTATTTGCACCATTTTAATTGCTTCCAAAATGCTCATACCTATTCAGAGCTCCACAAATAATACAGCAATATGTCTATGTTTATCTGTTTCTTCAACAATTTTAATTATCCCCTCTTTTATGGTTATTTTAATTTTGTTTATTTGTTCGCTTTCTAATTTTTAAAATGTACATTCCGTTCATTAATCCTCTCATTTTTATAATGCTTTGTTTTAATGCATATCCTTCAGTTATAAATTTTTCCTAAAAGCTACTTTTAGCCGTACCTCATTCTTTAGGATTTCATTTTTAGTTCTCCATTTCAGTCTGTGTCTTTTGCTCATGTTCCCTAAAGTGTTTTTTTTTTGTTCTATTGTGCTCATAAAACACAATATATTCACTATTTCTGTCTTTTAAAAAGTCTCTCTACCCTAATATATTTTTGAAAAAGTTACATGTGGGGACAGCTAGGTGGCATAGTGGATAGAGAACTGGCCTGTGAGTCAGGAGAATCTGAATTCAAATCCAACCTCACTCTTAATAATTACCTAGCTTTGTGACCTTGGACAAGTCATTTAACCCCATTGCTTTGCCAAAACAAAAATAAACAAAAGAAAAGGTTATGTGTGATACTGAGAGACACAAATTTTTTAATAGTCTCATTTTTAAAATGTGTGGTCTTTTAGTCTGGTTTTTCTAGAAGTTTGTCCAATGCTATATTTTTCCTTTTGTTTGTCTTTCTATTAACTTTGTTCAAATTTGAGAGAGGTGTTAAACTGTCCTGCTACTATGGTTGCTGTCTGTGCCCTCTTCAATTTAACTTTTCTATCATGAATTTGGATAATAAGACATTTGGGCCATGTGAGTTATCTTGTTATCTGTGATCTGTTGGGAGCCAGGGTCTCTAAGCTGTTTTACAGTCATAGCAGGAAGACTCAAGGCAGTCACACTGCCTGATGGAACAACATTTCCTTCTTCAGTACATATAGGGATTTCATGCATACCAATATTTATAGGTTTATTATTGATTACAATATTTACTCACCCTAATACTGGAATAATAAAGGAAGGATTTCAGAAAAACTCCTTGAATAAAACAGATTGTGAACTAACTCTGTCCAAATTTAACAGGACTGCCTCTCCCCGAGGCATACAAAAGGCTTCAACATTATGAAATCTCTGGAAAACCCAGCACTGGGAGTTCCAGGGAGATGTCAGAATATATACAGGGAAACCAGATACAAGATGGGTCAGATAGAATTCCAGGGAAATTAATAGTTTTGCCCCCCCTTACCATACACAGGAATCTATGAAAAAGATGGAGAGAAAATAGTTAGTACAGGTGACTGATATGTGAACTCCAGCAGCCTTAGTTTCATGGAAAAGAATAAGAAAGTCACAGAAACTGTGGTTTCTACCAACTAGGCCAGAAAGAAAAATTGGTTATTGTAAGAGTTAACAGATAGGTGGACAAAGCATAAAGACCCTCACTACAGACTGTTAAGGAAGTGTATCAAAAAACATTATCTACGCAAAAAAATATGAAAAACTCCATTAAAAGAATTGCTTGATTAATAACCCTAAATGAATTAACAATTATACAATGTAGTAATAAATAAGGTAACAGACAGGTTAAGGTCATCGGGGTCCGAGTAGGGATAAGAAATTAATTAACTATATGATTATTACTTAAACTTGTAATCACATGATTAAAACTTGTAACCATATGAACTATATGATTGATGATGAAAATTGTACACTCTTGTAACCAAGGAAATGATCTCAGCTTGCTTGCTTGAAACATACATGATTCTAAAACTATAAAAATAAATCCAAGCAGCTGACAGTCAACCTGCTCCTGCCTATACCCACTTGTTGACTCAACTCATTTCGCCGACTCTATCCCTCCTGTCAGGTTCTAAGAACCCCTCGGAGGCTGGACTCCCACAGTGATCCAATAGCATCTTTCAAGCAAAGATTTCTTAAAGGGAACTAATACAGGAGCTCTCTGGAATCTTTAGTGAGCAGAGCATCTCAGAGAGAAGCCTAAGTAGTTTTAATTAAAATCACATATCTGTAGGTCACTTAGCACAAACAACATCCACATGATGTGTGATTACTTTTGTCTCTTATTTTGTGAATTTGTACTTGATTTTTCTAGTAGCACAATGACAACTGCTGTTTTTGATTCCTTTGTTGCACAATGTATTCTGTTTTAGTCTCTTTTTTCCTGTATATATGATTGTTTTTAGGATGTCTTGAGGCCCCCAGTCCCTTTCAGTTCAGTGATTCTGCTATGAAAAATATTATCACATAGAATAAATAATAACGAGGGAAACTTTTCAGCAGAAAAGGACTAATTTTCCTTGAAGAAAAAGACTGCAAATTGCAACAGTTTCTAGACTTACGTGCAGTTTGAAAAGCTTGCCCCTCTCCTTCATGCCAGCCATTGATCAGGGTTACCATCTAATCAATACATTCCTCCCCATATCACTCTCTGATAATGTTTTCCCCACCCTGGTCATTATACCAGTGAGCACAGGGGAATGTACAGCAATATGTGTGAACTTCATTGAGCAGGCGCACTTGTAAAGGACAAGGACCCTGGGTCAACTCGGGACCAGATGGAGCAGGCTGATGAGGTTAGGGTTGATTCTTTGGTTTTACACTCACATAGCGGCACAACAGCCACAGGCAGACCCCAGTCTTTGTAATGTGTATGTACATTTTTAAACTCGCAGTCTCCTCTTACCTTCTGTGGAAGCCAAATGCCCTACAGTCCTCACATCCTGATACCACAAATGTACCTGGGGCTCATCGACTGCTCTTCCCCTTGACATGGAGCCAGCTGTCTTCTCTTCTCATCATACATTCCCTTAGTGATGTCTTCTACACTGAAGCTCTTCTGCATTAATTGTGTATAACAGTCCCCTTAAAACAGCTAGCTATTCACTGCCGTCTGTGATACTCGCTTCAGTTCTTGGGAGAGTGTCGTGTCCATCGCTGACTTAGGGCAACACCTGTTCAGGGCTGACATGAAAAAGATCGGCCTTTGTTTCCTGTGAAACCTTGCGGTCATTAAAGGAACTTTGTAATTTCTCCAATGCACCGTCCCTGCCTGTTGTCCAGTGATGTTCACCCCTGTGTAGGAGACCCGGAGGAGGTCGGAGTTGAAGAGGCGTTCATGGTGAGGTCCCCCCCACATGCCCCTGTTTGGGGATAATGCTGTGCTGATTGCCTGGATCCTTGAGGCATTACAGAGTCTTCTGGAAGATAGCTGAACGCTCTGGAGTCTGGCCTGATCATGCTTTGGAGAAAGGCCAAGTGAGAAGAGTGTCTGTGACCCAGCCTTTGAGTTAACAGCTTATTGATGGTACCTCTCTGGGACAGCTGGAATTAGGCCTGAAATTGTGACCCATTCTCCCATAAAAAAAAGAAAAAAAGAGTTTTGAGATCCTTTGTACCATCCACTGTGCTTTCTTAGTGGCCTACTGTCTTTGAATAGGAGTGAATTCTCAGACATCTTTCTATCCCCCTCACTATCCCATTTATCTATCTCTGTGTGGGGATCCCTGTTTCCAAACTGGATGTCATTTCCCTCTTGGTCAGAGGAGAAGCACCTTGGATGCCCAGTGGAAGAGACTAGGGAGTCTTTTATATAGGCCAGTGAGTGAAATAGTAGTCTTGGCAAGCATCTCCCTGAATCACTTATAATTTTAAAATGATGTTACCTAAGTGGTAGAGGTTAAGAGGGTTTTTAAAAAAGTTTTCTCACGTTGCTATATTGCTTCCTAAAAGACCTCACTATTTAATAGCACTTGTATAACTATATTTCAACTGCTATTGAATTTTATAACTCCTTTTAATGCATTTGATGAATATTAGAAATTTTTCATTTTAATGTTTATAGTTATTGAAGTTTAAACAGTTTTTATGATCATTATTGCTATTTGTTCTCCCCTAAAAATTTTTGATATCTTTTTTCAATGACCTTCAACTTTTTTCGTTTTAAATCTTAATTTTTTTTAAGCCAAGCTTGATAAATACCAATGAAAACTATCCTTTCCCTATATGAACAGTATTGCATTTGAAACTATGAATCCAGTTAGCTGGTTTTCTTTCTAAAAAAACATTTGATCAATTCAGTACATTAGCATCAAAGCTGGCCTGCTCATCTGTTGTTCCCTCAGAGTCATTTTCTCTTATTTCTTTCACAATTTTTAAAAATGTTTCATTGTCTCTCTTTCTTTTTGCATGACATCCTTCTGACCAAAAAAACTTTCCTTAACAAATATGCCTCAGCAGATGAAACAAACACTGTTTTCAAAATTCTATCTTTAACTTTGCATCTTTATTATTACTTCTATTTTCATGTCAATTGGGACTAACCCCTGAAACAAAGAATAAAAATGAGAGAGAAAAAAAGGATATCTAGAAAATTAAATAATGCATCCTTTTTGTATCCCCCAGGATTACCTGCCTCATAGTAAGCACTTAAGAGATGGTTTTTGAATGATTCGTATCTTGTAGTTGAGTTTTTGTCTTCAGTATGTCTTGATAGATTGACTCCCCCAAGTATTTTATGCGTTTTTAAAACTATTTGATTTCATCTTTTTCTGTAATTTTACCAAGAGTTTTTTTTATTGCTTCATAGACCTCCAAGTGGTTTTCCAAATTTTACTAAATATTCTACTACTTAAGTTACTAATTGTCTCAATTGCTTTCTTTATGATTTCCTGGAGTTTCCTAAGGAAACTATTATCACCAAACTGGAATATTTTAATCTCCTCTTTGCCAGTTCATCTAACTTTAGGCCGCCATTGCTGCAAAGCTGTAGAGGTTTTCAGATGATGTCATCACCTTCTTGTCTAGAACTGGTCGTCATTGGATATCAGGTCTTGGCAACTTTCTGTAGGCGTTGTCTCCGCTACTCTCTTTTGTCATTGTGGTTCTCAGTCTTGATTTGATCTTCTTTTAGCTATTTTCATCCAGATCTTGTAGTCAGTGACTGCTTTCGACCTTTCATCATGTATACCCCTCTTGCTTATGCAGATTACAAAATTTGGATTGGTTGGAAAGGGGAGAAGCATTTGGAACTTTAGTCTCACAACAAATTATGTTTCTGTCTTTTCTCTAAATATTTTTAAATGGATTATTTTTAATTTTTTAATATGACTGAAATTATTTTCCTTTTATTTTTTTATCAGAATTTTCCATTATTGCTTCCCTTACTTGAAAAGATAAATATATAAATTCTCCATAATTGAGACTTCTTTTACTTTAAATATTTCAAAGAATCATAACAGATCAGAGTTAGACAGAATCTCATTGACCTTCTAGTCCAATCCATGCTTTTTTTTTTAATGTTTTTGCAAGGCAAATGGGGTTAAGTAGCTTGCCCAAGGCCACACAAGTAGGTAATTATTAAGTGTCTGAGGCCAGATTTGAACTCAGGTCCTCCTGACTCCAGGGCTGGTGCTCTATCCACTGTGCCACCTAGCTGCCCCTGCAATCCATTCTTGATCAACTACGTACCCCACAGCATAGCTGAGAAATAAGCATCCAGCTTTTCTTTAAGTCGTGCAATGAGAAGAAATCCACTGCTTCCCAGAAGCATATTTCATTCCACCTTTGAAAAGCTTTAATTGTTAGAACATTTTACTTTAAAGCCTAAATGGCCTTCTTTGCAACTTGTACCTTTGCAATAATTAAAAACAGCTCTTCTGTCCCCTTTAAAGATTCTGCCAGAGGGATCACAGTACATAGAAGCCTGACCTTGGAGGACAGAAATCCTGAGATCAAGTTCTGAGTCAGACACCTTCTGGGGAAGCTGCCAACCTCCCAGGGCAAGAGTCAAGTCAGTATTAGTCATGGAAGTTCCTCAGTGAGATTGCCCTACACTCAGGTTATCCTCTGCCCAGTGGAAATGGAGAAAGGCTCCTTCAGGTTAAATGATTCTGTTTACTTTCACTGACTCATGGATGCTATCTTGCACCATGATGAAAGCACACTCCCTTTGGATGGTCTCCATGCCCTATCCACGATGTTGTTCCCCAAATTGTACAAAGAGTGCCTCTGTGGTTGGATCAGGGCAGGCTTATGTTCTTTCACATTGTGCACTTGTTCAGTGCTGTGCATGATGAAATATCACCTAATAAGTCCCATTGGATGCCACATCTTATGCTTTACTTAGATTTAGCATCCAGATAATTAAAATCCATGGATCTTTTTTTCAGATGAACTGCTATTTGGCCAAACCTTCCTTATTTTATATTTGTGGACATGAGTATTTGAACTTATTTCTCAACAAAATGGTTTATGATTTAAAAAAATATTTTCCTTCCATTCCATTAGTGACAAGACCAGCTTTGGGACCAAAGACTTGTGTCTAATAGAGGGCAATTGCATGGGAGCATCATCAGAGAAGATTCTGTCAAATGACATTGTCTATCATTTCCAGGTGAACAAAGCTGAGGAATATGGTGTGAACTTAGAGGAAAACAACAGCCAGGAGAGACAATCCACACAAGTAGCAAGTATTCCCAGAATGGTTTTTAAAGTCTTTTTTTTTTTTGGCCAGGCAGTGGGGTTAAGTGACTTGCCCAAGGCCACACAGCTAGGTAATTTTTAAATGTCTGAGGTTGGGTTTGAACTCAGGTCCTCCTGACTCCAGGGCTGGTACTCTATCCACTGTACCGCCTAGCTGATCCCCCAGAATCTAGGGGGACAGCTAGGCGGTACAGTGGATAGAGCACAGGCCCTGGAGTCAGGAGGACCTGAGTTCAAACCCAGCCTCAGACATTTAAAAATCACCTAGCCGTGTGGCCTTGGGCAAGTCACTTAACCCCATTTGCCTTGCAAAAACTAAAAACTTAAAAAAACAAAAAAGAAGCTTATTGTCATCTACAGCTAAGAGATGATTGGAGACAGCCAGTGATGGTCTAAAACCCTTAAAAAGACAAAAATTGATCTTTGAGCAATAACAGATTTAAAACTCATGGACAGTCAGTGGCATTCTGTTCTACATTAAAAGGCATCTTGAAATTTCAGAGTTCTGTGATTTTTTTGAGTACAGTAAAAAGACAAACAAAGAGACATTAAACTGTTCTGCTTGCCCTAGGTCAAAACTCTGAGCTATGGGATGGGACGCATTGAGATACATTTTTGTTCACAATGAGGAAATAATTCCTAAAGATCAGAATTGTCAAAAGAGGAGGGGACTGACTTGGGAAACAGTGGATTAGGCCTTCTGTAGAGTCCTCCTTGATTCAGGCTGAAGCAATCTAACAAACCTGTATTAAGCACCTATTAGCCAGGTACAACTGAGAAGACAGAAATTAGAATTGTAAGGGATGTGTGTGGAAAAGGATGACTGAAAAGTTGGCTGGAGCAGATAATGGTTAGGGAAGTGAAGTACCCAGCAAGCAGCAAGGCTATCGAATTTGCAGCCCATTCCATTCACTAACAGAAAGTTTGAACCAGGGTGGGAATCTAAAACTGAGTAGGTTCACTTCCTCAGTAATGGATGCTATTTTCCTGTCTATTCTGTGGAGTGTTTGAGGTAGGGAGAAGTGATTCAGTATTAGAGCAGATGGAAAGACATCTGGGGTAGATTGCTGGAAGGGATGTGGAGCAGGGTCTCATCTGCTCCCCTGGGACCTTCTCAATATGGGGGGAATGAGTTGAGTTTTCAGTTCTGCAACACCTCCTCCAAATAGGCCAGACCAGTTTTTCAAACCTAAGGTCCCTGCCCTATAACTGGGCTGGTTTTGCCTAGAAAACCAAATCAAACCACTGTCCATGAATACCAGGAACTAGGTACCCACTATCAACTTTTTTGGGATTCTTCAGTATGAAATTCAGTACCTTGGGGGATTCAGGACTTCCTATTTGCCTCTGCAGCTTCAATTACTGAATCAGAAACCAAACCGGTCAGATCATGAAAGCCCTTCAGATACTGATCATATCACCCCAGTCACATTCATGCAGTGCTATGAAAAGCTTAATCTTTCATTCAGATTTTTGTAGCTTTTGTTTATACAATCAATTTAGAGTCATTATTTCTATTCTATGATTTCTACATGTCAAAAAAATATAGATACTCAATGGTATGGAATGACTGACAGACATGTAATATAGTTGAAAACCACTTGAATGCTCACCTCCTTTTCCTATTAATCATTTCCCTATTAATTTTCAATATATTCTTAGGCAAACAAGAAGGTATTTTCCTTTGAATTAATAAAAATGAAAACTATTTCTTGATTAGATCCCTGTCCTCATTCCAGCTGACCTAGACCTTATACTCCTTTCCCTGTCTCAGAATTCCTAGTCTTTTATGTTTAGACAACACCAGTGTTATGGCTTGTGTTATTTTATAATAGCAAATCATAACTATTTGTAATGTGTCAGCAGTAAGAAAAATTCACAGAGTCACTTCTGTGCTCTTTAACAGCAGGGGAAAGAGAACAAATTTTTCTTCTGACTCCTGCCCCCAACTCAGCCTTGGAAACAGGATGATAATTCTCTCAGGATGGTAATCCAAGTCTCTCCAGAATTCTCTCTGGGATGTCTACTTACAAAAGTTAAACTCAGTTCTCTCACAATAACAACTGAATTTTGTCCTCTCGTGGATTCTTCTTAGTTCCAACCTCATAAAAACAAAAACTGAGTTTCTCACAAAATGCCCCCCTTCTATCTCTAGATCTGTAATCCTTTAGGCTTTTTTTTTAATAATTGCATCAGGTTTGGGAGGTGTGCGTGTAGAATTTGACCATTTGAACAGACTATGATGTAAATGATAGAATCCCCAACTCAAATCTTGAACTCAAAAAGACCTTGTCTGATTGAATCTCATTTTAATAGATAAAGAAACCAGATTCAGGAGAGTTAAATGTCAAATGGGTAGTAAGTGGCAGAACTGAAATTAGGGCTCAAGCCTCACAACTGCAACTTAAACATTAAAGTCCAATGAACCATATTGCCAAATATTTCAACATGGACAGGAGATATTAAGTCCAGATTGATATTTTCCTACAAATTCTACAATGTCTTTGACTTTTAGAGATTCATGAAAAAAATTGCTCCTGTCTCTTTTATTTCATTCAGTAATAGCACCCGAAATATAAAGCAAGCAAAAGTATCAATAATCTTGCCAGAAACTAGACTTGAAAATAGATGTTTGTTATCCTTTGGAGAACACATGGGATGCTCCGGATCAGCTGCCCGCTTCTCCCCAGCGAGCACAGTGTGTGAGGCCAGCTTGTCCCAAGGCCTTTTCATTTTAGGTAAACAGAACTTCTAAACACAAAATTGCCTACTTTGTTTTGTGCAGTTTAATCGGGGACTTTTGAATATCAGAACTGAAAGGATTAACTTCTCATGGGTGCTGGATCTGATTTCCAAGCAAACCCTAAACAAGAACAAGATTGAGTAGAGGATGGGGGAGGCATCTGGAAATTCAGACAAACAGAGATTTTACTCTGATTATTGTAAACCTATATTAATGGAGGAAATTAGCTGCATTATCACATGCTATTTGGTCCCCTATAATACATAGCCATAGGAGAGTGTATAATCATTGCTCATATTATGCGAATTCATGAAATGGTCAAGGGAGCTATAACTAGATTTGGCTCTCCAAAAAAGAGGGTGGTCATCCTATTTTACAAAAACGAATGTTCTTATGAGGATGATATTCTGTGTGATACTCTTTAGGCACAAATCTTGGATCACCACACATTTGGAATATATGACATAGAGCAATAAAAATTGTAGTTCACGGTTTCTAAAATTCCCATTACTTATATGATGCCATTGGACACTAGAGATGTCCATAGCAGGAGTTTGGAAGCAAATTAAACTGTTAGTCTAACCCCTATACAGGGAAAAGGACAGTTTTACTTGTTTGATAAATAAACTGGAACTGAAGCTGAATAAGATTCTTTTTCTTTAGGTGTGTTTTTTGCTTTTGTTTGTTTTTTTTTTATTTTTAGCAAGGCAATGGGGTTAAGTGGCTTGCCCAAGACCACACAGCTAGGTCATTATTAAGTGTCTGAGGTCAGATTTGAACTCAGGGCCTCCTGACTCCAGGGCTGGTGCTCTATCCACTGGGCCACCTAGCTGCCCCAAGATAGATCCTTTTGATATAAGTGAATCTGTGGAAAATGATGCATATGACATAATTATGAGCTGCTTACTGTATTGAAAGAAGAGTAAGTATTGCACTTCTAGCTGAAGGAATATTTGTAAATAGGTAGCTATATCACACATAGAGAAGACCGCTAGCATCTCTATTGTGCTTTGAAGTTGGCAAAGCACCCCATATCTATTACTGGTCCTCACAGTGAGAATTTATCATACTACAAACAAAAAAGGACAATACAGAAGGGAGAAAAGTTGCTTGGTTTCTTTACTATAGTTACTATAGTTTACTATAGTTAGCTTCCTTTTCCCTTACTCCTCATGCTACCCTCAAGATTTGATCAGGCTTCATCTCTCCAGCCATCCAAAAGCATCACCTTGGGTAAGCTGTGGCTTCCCTAGATTTGAAGTCTTTCTGGCTCAGGTGCCCCCTAAGCTGAGGCTGTCATTAAATAACTATATGGAGGTGACTAGGTGGCGCAGTGGATAGAGCACCAGCCCTGGAGTCAGGAGGACCTGAGTTCAAATCTGGCTTCAGACACTTAATAATGACCTAGCTGTGTGGCCTTGGGCAAGCCACTTAACCCCATTTGCCTTACAAAAAAAAATAACTATATGATAACTTTAAATAGCTATATAATAGCTATCAAGTAGACCAGAGTCTGGTTTGTTTACCGATCCTGTAGAGCAGGAGTGCGGAGAGTAAAGGGTATATTTAGAAACTATATAAAGTAAGAGATTTTTCCATCGTAGGTTTCCCAGTGTTATTGAAGTCTGATTAAATTGAAATGCTTGAGGAGGTAATGAGAGGAGATGCAGGAAGCAGCAGCAGGAGCCAAAGAAAACCTTAGCGGAAAAATGTGGGCATTTCAGGACTTGAACATGTTAGCTCTCCTGATATATACAGATGAAGAGAAGCAGCCGAAGAATAATTTCCAGACTTTAAACTGTGAGCCCAGTGTCCAAGGACTGTGGACTCTTGTTTTCTTTACTATTTACTTTTGCTCAACTATTTTAATTGCTGTCTTGATTAATCAAAACCTGGTCAGAAATCAAGCCAAACGACTGTCTTCTCAAAAAGAATGCAAGAGGGAGAAACCTTGGATATATTCTGTGGCTTTCATAAGAAAAAGAGGGAGCCAGAAAGTGGTTCCCTTGGATCCCAAAGCAGTGTGTCTCTAATGCCATCCTAAAACCATCACTTTGGACGGCATACACAGGTCTTCCCAATGAGAGCTCCCAGGTATTCAAAGTGAGGACTCCCATGAAAATAAAGAGTCCTCAAGACATCATCTGAGTTCATGTCATGAGGGGATGCCCCAAAGTATTTGTTCATTTTTAGTACAATTTTATGGATTTTATTTTTGTATCACCTACAGTACCCAATGTATCCTTCCCTTCTCTCCAGCCCAAAGAATTTAGGTAATTAGCCTAACATCAAACAGCAAGTGGCACAGGAAGAGTTTTAAGATCCAAATTCAGCCCTCTATTTGAGGCGCCATCCTGCAAGAGTCTCCTCCACCATATCCTGGACACGTGCTCAGGCCCTCCCAATCTCTGGCTGTGCCCACTCATCTCTTAATCATTCTAATTGTTGGAAAGTTCCTTACCTTAAGCCAAAATCCACCCCCACACAACCTTATTTTTCCCTCATTCTGCTGAGAGCTACACAGAATTAAATGAGTCATCCTTCTGGAGACAACCCCTATAATACCTCCTCGAACTTATCTTTTTCAGGCTTCCATCATTTTCCACTGACATGTCTAGACCCCCCCCATCTTATTCATGTTCCTCTAAATTTGGTGGGGCTCATTGGTGTCCCTTTGAGTGGGGAGCCTCATCTCAGCACCCTTCTCCAGATGGAGTCGGACCAGGACAGGCCTCAATGGGATTCCCCACTCCTACCATTCAGATATTAAGCTGCTATTAGTATAACTAAGAGGGAACCTTAGTCTTGTGGGGTTTTCCCAGCTCACATTTTCACCCTTGACAAATGTCCTCCAATGGTGCATTAAAATTTCTTTATTAATATTTTAGCACAAGCATTACTCCAAAAAAGCAAGACTAACATTTTTTTAAAGCTTTACAAAGGGGGGGGGAACCATTGTACTAGTGATGAGGGTCCCCCCCCGCAAGAAGCATTTTTTGATTTAATCAACAAATGTCGATCACCAACTAAATATATATATATATATATATATATATATATATATATATATATGTATGTATATGTTATGAATATGCATTTTGGGAAGAAAGGAAATCAATCCTTTGGCTTGAAATTCCTTGGTCTCTGACTCCTGAAAAGAACTTCAGTCTTCCTGATAAGGGACATCATAGCCCAGGGTATCACCCAGGGGAAAATGAGCAAAGAAGGTCCGGGCCAAATCATTGATCTGGTGGTAGGCTCCCAGCGTCTGAAAGTACTCGAAGTAGGACCAGAAGTCAGTAGTAGAGAAAGGCCAATAGGGCAAGGCTGGCAGCTCCGCAAAAGGATCTAATAAAAACAGAAATAATAATAATAATAATAATAACTAATCCTTATTATAGTCATTTAAAGTTTGTAAAGCTTTGTACATATATTTTCCCCCTCATAACAACTCTATGGCTATCATTAGCCTCAAGTGATGACGTTGCAGCCCAGAGATTTCAATGACTTACCCATAACCACAGGTCATTGGAGTAAAGGATTCGAACATGGGTCTTCTGCCTCCCCCTCCCATACACTATAAACTGTGCCCCCTAGCTGCCCCCCTCAGCACAGAATGAGCTCTTCCCAATGCTTCTTGCATGGAGAGGAAAGCAAGATTGTAGGTGGAAGGTAGGAGGAATGTCAAAGGTCAGTCTCCTTATTTTACAGATGAGGACACTAAGGCCCAGAGACGCTGCCCAAGGTTCCTGAGATAGTGAGTAGCAGAAGCCGGATTCCAACTCATGCCCCTGACCCCCTGCATCTCTGCCATGCTGCCTCCTAAAGCCACAGATCTCATTACTGCTTCAAAAAAGACTTCTGCTTACCTGAGGAAAATGAGATGAATTAGCACAAAGACCATTGCTTCAAGAAAGACCCGAGTTTGAGACTTTCTGGTTGTGTGACTTCAGATATGTCACCTTCCCTTGTCTGAACCTCAGTTACCATCTGTGAAATGGGAACAACTCCTCTGACATGACCTAACTCAGGGGCTTGAGGATAGGGAAAACCCTTTGCAGATCTTGAAGTGTTGTTATCAAAAGGTGAGCAATTCTGACTATGGCCAGAAGATACTATTCTGCCCTATCTGGAACTCCCAGGCTTGGGGGAGACAAGATAAGGGGCAGCTGGGGGACACAGTAGTTAGAATGATAGGCCTGGAGTCAGGAAGATGCATTTTCTTCAATTCAAATCTGGCCTTAGACACTTGTTAACTGTGTGATTCTGGATAAGTCACTTCACGCCTCAGTTTCCTCATCTGTAAAATGAACTGAAGAAGGAAAACTATTCCAGTAACTTATTTTTGAGGCAATTGGGGTTAAATGACTTGGCTAGGACACACAGTGAGTGGGCCCAAGGGACTTAGGCTGAATTCAAACTCAGGTCCTCCTGACTCCAGGGTCATAGTTCTATCCACTGCACCTCCTACCTCATTCCAGGATTTTTGCCAAGAAAACCCCAAATGGGATCGTGAAGAGTCAGAACCGCCACCACAACAAAAGAGCCGCCTGCGTGGGCTAAGAAAGGAGCAAGACAAAATAAAACATAATGAAATCCTTTCTGTGTCGTCCAGACAGAAAGGGCTCTGGGTCATGCGAGAATAAGAAATAATAATCATAGTTAATATGTCTGCAGCCCTTGAAGAGCAAAGCATTTTACTCATCTCATTTCATCTTCCTAAGACCCTGGGAGGTGGGTGCTATTCTTTCCCTCATTGTACAGATGAGGAAACTGAGGCTGAGCATAAGAGACACCCAACTGGTAAATGTTTAAGGCAGGATTTGAATTCAGAACTTTCTAACTCCAAGTACAGCACATTAATCTCCACCCACTTGGCCCTGGTGATAGACTGGTGAGAGCTGGCCTACTGCAAGAAGGCTTCATGTTGGGGGGGGGGGGGGTAGCTTTTCTTTTTAAGGTTTTTTTGCAAAGCAAATGGGGTTAAGTGGCTGGCCCAAGGCCACACAGCTAGGTCACTATTAAGTGTCTGAGACCGGATTTGAACTCAGGTCCTCCTGACTCTAGGGCTGGTACTCTATCCACTGCACCACCTAGCCACCCCAGGGTGGGGTAGCTTCTAAAGCTTCATGAATGACCACCGTCTGGATGGGGAGGGAGGGAACAAGCAACACAAACAGAGGTGCAGAGCAGCAAGGAATGGAAGTGCTTGGGGGCTTGGAGCCTCCAAGATTTGTGAAGGGCCCTGGGTTCAGTTTTCTGGACTTTGAAAGGATTCCAGATGTCATCCCTCTACAGAGGAAGAAACTGAGGCTCCAGGAGGTTCAGCACCTTGCTATTCGATCAACACATTAACCAACAAGTCTTTTTTTTTCTTTTTCTTTTTTTTTTAGGCATTTTCAAGGCAATGGGGTTAAGTGGCTTGCCCGAGGCCACACGGCTAGGCAATTACCAAGTGTCTGAGACCAGACTTGAACCCAGGCACTCCCGACTGCAGGGCTGGTGCCTTATCCACTGCACCACCTAGCCGCCCAACAAGTCTTAATAAATTAATTCATTAGCAGGATTACTGTGCTAGACCTGTGTTAGGCTGGCTAGGGACAGAGGGATAAATAATCCATCAGTCCCTGCTCTCCTGGAACAGACACAACAAATGGATGCATGACCCCCTGTTGTCCCTGCCCAAAGTTAACCTGAGTTTCCAAAGATGTGGGAGAGGTGACTGGGGACCTGGAGACGCGGTACTCATGGAGGTGGAGAAGCCGGGTTCAAATCCCACCTGTGTCCCTGAGCAAGCCTCAGTTTCCTCAGCCATCAAATGAGAGGCTGAACTGGAGAGTCGGGCTCTTTTCTAGCTCGAGAAGCCTTTTCAGAAAAGGTATGAAACAAGCTGGAACCCGATCGCCACTGTCTAGCCAATCTTTGCTGCCTCTGAGGATGGAAAAAGATGCCAGTGAACCCCGAGGAAGCCATCTGTCACAATGGAGAGGAGCCAGAGTCAGTGATCTAGAGAAGGACTCTCAGAAACAAAAGGTGGACGTGACTCTGAGGTTCTAGGGAGCAATGGCTAGAACACTCTACTTGAAGCTGGTGAGATCTGGGTTCAAATTCTGCACAGACACTCACCAGTGCTATGATCCTGGGCCAAGCAATCTCTTAACCTCCCCGTGGCCAGATTCCTCAAGGAAAGGTTTGGCCACAGAGTGGCTTAGAGATCGTTCACACACAGTCCCCTCATTTTGTATCCCTGCTCATCTAGGGCTGCCATGTCCCGTGAACGAATGTGGTAACTTAACACCGGGGAGAAGCCCAAGTGGGAGTGCCAACTGCTTTAAAATTCAGCACATTCAAAAGAAACCAAGCTGGTTTTATCTGAACTCCCCCGCTTCTCTGGCCAGTCTCCAGGGAGGACAGATACACAAAGCAAGGACAGAGGGTTGGGCCCATAGGCTGAGGCAGGAAGCAGAAACAGCTGACCTTTCATTTTCGAGAAGCACCCAGGGTTTGTGATTTGGCAAAAGTAAAGGATTCTCAAAGAAGAAAATCTTTATTCCTGCAGGGAGCTGTACTGTAAGTGGGGAGAGGGCGATGCAGCCTGGGAACCCGTCCCATGGGACCAGAGCTGGCTTATCTACAGGCTCCCTATAGCGCCCTCCCTCCAACCTGTCCTCAAGGTCATCTGGGAAATCGGCCCCCATTGGGGTTTGGTGCATGTGGGTCAATCCACTTCTTATTGGCTTTGTAGGATCTAGTGCTGGGAGGGCCCTTCACCCCCTCATTAGACTGATGAATCAACGCAACCAAGACCAGGGAGGGGAATGGGTCACAAAGGACGAGCGGGGCAGAAGTGGAAGTCCGGCTCTTTCCCACTTTGCCATTTCCTTTAAGACTCAGCTCAAACTCCAACTTGTGCAAGTCTTTCCAGAAGCCCCCCCCCCTCAAATGACCTGAATCTGTTGTGCATAAATTCTGTGCATCCTTCGGATTGTCTAGAATGTCAGCTCTTTGAGGAGAGACGAGTTCATTTTGCGTCTTGTATCTCATATCAATCTTTGTTGTTAAGTCAAGTCCAATACTCTGTGACCTCATTTGGGTTTCCTTGGCAGAGAGACCAAGGCAGTACCTCATCTCCTCCTCCAGCTCATTTTACAGATGAGGAAACTGAGGCAAACAGGCTGAAGTGACTTGCCTAGGGTCACACAACTTTTAAATATTTGAGGCTGAATTTGAACTCAGGTCCTCCTGACTCTAGGCCTGGTGCTCTACCACTGCCTCATTGATTGCTTAATCACTTGGCTCCATAATACTCCTTTAACTTCTTTGGTCTCCAGTCCTGAGCCAAAAACATTTTCTTGGCCCAAATATGCCAAACTCTGTGTCTACCTGCCACCGTTAATCTTTCATGTCTGTTTTTTGTATTGCCCTCTCTGGGCTTCTTTTAAAATGAAATTCTTCTGGAAGAACCAGACAGACTGATCTGCTATTTTACAGATGAGGAAACTGAGACCCGAGGGAGGGAAGTGACTTGCCCAAGATCACCAGGAGTAGAATTTGAACTCAGTTCCTCTGGACTCTTTTTCCTGCGCCATGATTTGGCTTATAAGAATGAGAAATGAGGTGGTGATAAAAATTTGCCATTGAAGTTTTTGCAATATGTTTCCTCCATAAACCCCCAAGTCCAGTAGGAAGGTAGTGCAGATATTTTCATCCGCCTTTTATGGGTAAAGTACATGCTACAGACACTAAGTGACTCGCCTGACCGCGCCAACAAAGTAAGTCTCAGGCCTGGGCTGGGACCTGCATCGCCTTTAGCTCTTCTAGCCTGCTATCAGCTCTATGAGGACACTGAATAGGAACAAAAACCCCAAGGACCACACAAATCTAGAGCTGGAAGGGACCTCAGAGACCACTGAATCCCATCCCCTTCTTTGACAGATGAAGAAACTGAGGCTCAGGTGGGTCTCCCACCATACCTTGAGCTGGATAGGAGCCCTGGCTGGGCCAGAGGTAGAGAAGCTGGGGGCCCCAAAGGCAAACTTGGCTCCCCTGCCAGTTCCCCCCCCCCCCAGCTTCCTGCTCCAGGGCCAGGTCTCTTCATACCTATCATCCTTTTTATTTACAGAATCACCTAAACTCTATGCTTTCCCAACCCGAAGTCACTGAAACCCAGAGCCAACAGACTCTCTTTGGTTTTGGCAAAAAAACACTCGATGCTGATGATGAGGATGCCAGTTAACAGTTTTTATGCCCTTATTTTATTCTGCCTAAAATAAGGAATGTTTCCCCTCTTCCTGGCTTTCTCCCCCCCCCATGTCTCCCCCTCCCACCCCTAATCCTTTTAAAAACCATACACACAGAGAGATGTGAGAAATGAGAACCATCCATTACCTCCATCTTCCTGGACCGGCTTGGCACCTACAAATAAAGAAGACGTGTATCACTGGGGGGTGGGGGGGAGTGAAGACCGCCACCAGCAGCTGGCTCCGTGTCAGCTTTCAGAGCCTTCAGAAAGAATCCATGTGCAAAAGACCCAGAAAGGGCAATGAACAGAGACATGTGGGCACGAGAGAGAGGAAGTCACCACAGTCCCTTGTGAAGCAAAGCATCCACAGAGGGCATGAATGCAGGCTTTCCCAAGATTTCTAAAAGCAGTTCATCCAGGCTCTCTTATTTGAGTGGAAAAAACAGCCAAACTGGATTCAGATGATCTACCTCTGTGACCTTGGGAAAGTTACCAAGGAGGCTACCAGTCTCCCTGGGACTTGGTTTCCTCACCTGTCAATCTAAAATGATCTCTAAAAACTTGTTTTTCAGTGTAAGCTTCTGAGGGCAGGAGCTGTTTCTTTGTCTCATTATTCCAGCGTAACCGGTCACTGGCTCACAGTGGGCACCTCTAAGGACCCTTCCAATCCTTGAGCAATGATCCTCCCAATAGCCCTTAGTATTATTATTATTAATAATTATTATTATTATTATTGTTCTGGCACTGCAAAGGAGGAAACCAAGGCTCCAGGTGGGTTAACGGCTTGCCCAGGCTCCCAAAGCTCCCGCCCAGGGGCTTTCCTCACTCCTCCTCTCCCAGCCGCATTCTCAGTCCCCAGCTCACCTGCCCCCATCAGCAGACAGAGGAAGAGTTCGCCGGCAATGTTGAATTTCATCTCTGGAAATCTCAAATGGCAGCTGTCCAACAAATGAAAAAGAGACCTGTCACCACTATCCCCCCATTTCTTTAAAATAAATTTTAAGTTCTTATGGATGCTTTTTACACCCCCATCTCTTTCCTAAGGACACCGGATCCCCTCAAACACTCATTCCATAGAATCCTCCCTTATAAACAAAGCAACAGATGGACGCTGAACATCCATGTCTGGCAGCTCACGAAAACCTTAGATCTCTTTAGGAAAAGAATCTCTCATTATTTTCATAGCAAGGAGGATCTGAATATAATTCCCAAAACAGGCTTCCCTCCTTTCTGTATAGCTATTTTAGAAGTTGCCAGTCAAGACTGTGAGTTTGAGTCCAGAAACCCAAGAAGTCGAACCTTTGTTTTCTCCCCCTGAGGTCAATTCCCATTTTTATCTCAGAAGTTACCTCTAGGCTGATTCAGCAGTCCTGCTTGAATAGGCTTCTGTTGATGATATAAAGAGGTGACTCTCTTCCCAAAGGCAGGGGGATAAGGAAAGGAGACGTCACTTCTTGAGGCACCAATCTGAAGTTTTCCTTCTCCAAAGAATTGGACTACAGTACCACTTGTGTTGAAAAAAAATAGAGAAATGAGCTCTGAGGGATCTCTATTGTGAATCCGAGAATGAAGGGTTCTCAAAAGGAATTTTTTTGCATTTCTTCACTTTTTTGTGTCACAAACTCCTTCTGGCCCAGGCTGTGGACCGACCCCTTATCAGAGTAAAGTTTTCAAATGCAATGAGAAAGGAAGCCAATTTTATTGAAATACGTTTAACAAAAACCCAACAATTTTACGCTGATGGATCCCAAGTCAAGAACCCTTGCATAAAGCTTCTAAGGCTGAACCCAATGTTGCCCAAATAAAATCTAATCTAATTAATTTTATTACATGAATTAAGGAAAATCCAATTGTATCATCATTTGCTAGTTGGAAGGAAAGCATGAATCCTTTCCTGCAACATTCCTGATAAATTCCTAGCTAGGGAATAGCAAAAGTTATGATTTTTATATGGATTAGTATTATATGTGAAATGAATTCAATAATAATTTAGTTTCTAGAGATTTGTTTTACAGACAGGCTCTAAGCCTGGGAAAACTAAGTACCAGAAGCCATCTACCAATCATGACAGGTCCTGCCCTGAATTGTGCTTGCTGGTATTATGTGGATTGGTATGACCGGTCTTATACTGTAACCCCCAAACTAACTATGCACTCAACTCTGCTGTTCCCATGGGACTCCAATTTGGATAGCCACAAATGAGGTGGTGCAGCGGATAGAGCACTGGCCTTGGAGTCAGGAGGATGGGAGTTCGAATCCAGCCTCAGACACTTGCCACTTACTAGTTGTGTGACCTTGGCCAAGTCATTTTAACCCTGATTGCCTTATATCTCCAATGACCCTGATCCATCTCTGGCCACTGGAACCAGGTGGCTCTGGAGGAGAAAGTGAGGCTGGTGAGCCCCCCGACTCAAATCCAATTCAAATGCTAGTCATGACATCACCTCCTTCTTATCATGGTCTTCTTCCAGAATGAAGGACAAACATCATCAATCTTTATATTGTCCTCCGTGGTGGGCTTGTCCTGGGAGGGTCACTGGAGCCCCCAGAATGCCTCTATGTACTCTGTGCCAGAACTTCATCAAGGCTGAGCTCCAAGGAGGGAGTTATCTTATGATGTGCAAATTGGGTCCTGACAAAGTGGTTCATAAACCCATTCTGCTCTCTGTCTCTGGCCTGCCTTGTCACACCCAGATTAGGGATGGCAATGAAAACTTAGTGTCCTTGAGTATTTAAATAGTAGGCTCTGAATTCAGGTATAAAGGTAAATTCTAATTATTCACCGTCCTTCATCCCAACATGAGTAAAATGGGCTCTAATTTAAAACAACAAATCCCAGAATGTAGGAATTAGAAGCTTCTATACCGGCTTGGTCCAGACCATCCATGGGGGAGAATCTCTACTTTCACAGACATGACAGGTGGCTTGGAGAACTAAGGAACAGGAGGAGATCGCTGCCTCTGGAAGTTGTTCATTCTGGGGAGCTGCTGGAAAAATATCTCCTCTTGTGGGAGGTGAGTGCTGAAATCAAGCCAAGAAATGATGGATGGAGGCAAGAACCTGGGAAGGGAAAGAAGTAGAAAAAAACTGCTGAACCAGATTAGGATGCTAAGAAGGCTTCTTAGAGACAAAATTATGTCAAAATGATAGAGAAATGATCCCTTTAAATATTGCAATCTCATACATTCTTTTTGGGCTATAAAATTTTTTTAAAAGGCATTCATTAGGGGGACTAGGTGGCGCAGTGGATAGAGCACTGGCTCTGGAGTCAGGAGGACCTGAGTTCAAATCCAACCTCAGACACTTAATAATGACCTAACTGTGTGGCCTTGGGCAAGCCACTTCACCCCATTTGCCTTGCAAAAATTAAAAAAAAAAAAAAAGTGTTCACTGTCCCATGTTTCCTTTAAAGTCATAAAAGTTGAATAAATTTAATTAAGCAGAGTCAGCATCTCATACATCCCCTAAGGAAACAAGCCCAAATGGTCTCTATGGGTAAACTGAGTCAAGTTCCATATTAAGCTCCATTAGAGAGTTCACAATAGGCTGATTATATGTCAACAAGATAATGGACTAATGGAAGACTATTGGGATCCCTCCTCTAACTTCTTATCTGAACAATGTTTGAGGCCTTGAGTAAATTTTCACATCCCATAAGGACAGATTTCAGCCAGTTTGATAATTAAGTTCCTAACTTCATCAGATGAACTCTATAGATAAACTAAGTCAGGCTCCAAATTAAATTACATTTAGAAGGATTCCCAATAGGAACAACCCTGATCCCCATAATAAAAATTAATAAATGGAACTAAATGATGAAAACTTATTCACATAATAGCCATGAATCTTGGCTCCTTTCCTTCCCACAGGCCCCCCTAAATGGAAGGCACAATCTGGAAGAAGCCAGAGACCCCAGGCTTTGCCTCTGCCTTAGAGAAGGACCAAATCACAGATCTGAATGATCCACTCCATATGGAAGATGATGCCAGCTCTCTGTTAATCACACAATTCACCTTCCAATGGAAAGAGGTGACCACCATGCGTAGAGCCCCAGGGAAATCAGGGCTACTAGGAGACCAGTGGCATTTCACGTCCAGCCACAGATCCTCCTTGTGAGCCCAGGTCATTGGGAATGTAATGGGAATTTTTGATTTTCTTTCATTACTTGAGACTCAGGAATATTCCTCCTGCAATCTTTGGTGGACTTCAAATCTGTCTTCATATTAACTTCACCTGACCAAGGGACGACTCTTCCTGACTCCTTGGTGACATGGAAATCCTCTTCCTCAATTAGCCCATCAGAAACCCTGTTAAAGCAGTTGAATCTGTAACCTGACTTAGTTTACCTAATAAAGTTGGTTTGATGTAAAGTTTGTTCCTCAGGCCCATGGGTGACTTCTGTCCACGATTTAGCTAAGAGGTGATCTTCCATTAGTGTGTAGCCTGTCCGCTGCAGGATCTAAACCACGGACAACCTACCAACGGGTGAACTTGGACGCCAAAAACCAAAGCAATGCAAGAAGCTGATGAGTAAGGGGCGGCTAGGTGGCGCAGTGGATAGAGCACCCGCCCTGGAGTCAGGAGGACCTGGGTTCAAATCCTACCACAGACATTTAATAATGACCTAGCCGTGTGGCCGTGGGCAAGCCACTGAACCCCGTTTGCCTTGCAAAAACCTAAAAAAAAAGTTGAGGAGTTTTCCTCGGCTAACATTTCATGTGGTGCAGTGGCCGAATGCTCACCAGCGCCTGCTGCCAGGCCACGGATGGGGTGTGCCAGGCCGTCCCGCTCTGGGGCACCCCCGGCAGTGGCCAGGCCTAGCACTGGTCATCCTCTCGGCTGCCCTCGGACCCGGGCAAAGGGAGGAGGGAAGAAGTGGGGCCTCACTGCGGCATCTGCGGTGGCAGGGGATGGGGCTCTCACACCTGAGGGGCCGCACCTGGCCCGGGCAGGGCCCGTGGGGGACCCAGGCCTGGGCGGCGCTCGTGGCCCGGCTCCAGGTGCTGCCAGGCCGGATCCCTGCCAGGCGCCCGCTACAGGTGCCCCGGGTACAGCTCGCGGGAACGGCGGCTTTCTGAGCCAAGGTGCCCGCGGCTGAGTTTGGCACCGGGGCCGGTGCCACCTCGGCTCCACGGCGCTTCACCCACCCTTCAGCGGCTTCCCCGGGTGGGCCGGGTGGGCGAGGGCGCCTGGACGCCGGCTCGCTCTCTTTTCAGGTCTGGCAAGGCCAGTGGCGTTAAGTGACCGGCCCAAGGCCACTCAGTGTCTGGGGCCGCATTTGAACCCAGGTCCTCCCGACTCCGCCCCCCGCGCCACCTAGCCGCCCCCCGCTGGTTCTCCTGAAAAACATGTGGGGCTCTGGGCGGCCCAGCGGCAGCCTGTGGCAGTGCCCGCGGAGGGCACCGACCCACGGACACGCGCGGCCCGCGCGGCCCGGCCCTTCCTCCCAGGGCCCGGGGGCGGGGCTAGGCGCCGGGACGCCCCGCCCCCTCCCCGCCCACCCGCGGCGCGGGGCGCAGGCGCAGAGCGTCCCCTCCCGGGGAGGCCCGACGTGCGCGTGCGCCTTCCCGCAGCCGGACTCCATTTCCCAGAATGCCCTCGGGCCCCCGGCGTGACTGGGCCCCGCCTTCCCGGAGCGCGGTGCATTGTGGGCGCGGTGCTCCGGGGCTCGGAGCCGGGACCCCGCGGTCTGACAGGTGAGGGCCGGGCTGGGGGAGGGGCGGGGCGCGGCGAGTGCGCAGGCGCAGCGCCCGGCGGCAGGCACGCGTGGCAGGAGCAGCACGCGCGTCCGTGTCTGAGGAGTGGCCGTGGGGGGCGGGGCGGGCGGCTGTGCCCCTGCCGCGGCGCCCCCCCGAGTGGGCACGTCGCGCCGCCCCCCCGCGGTCTGGTCACGGGGGGCCCGGCCCCCCGGGCCCCACGAGGAGCGAAGCCGCCAGCGCCCGTGGCTGCCCCCTCCCCCCAGGACACGAGCCCGCGGGGGCTGGGGGCCGCGCTCCCCGAGGGAGGCTTAAGATCTGGCGAGCGCGGGCCTGATGGTCCACGGAGGCCGTGAGCGCGGACTGCTCTGGCCCTGAGGGCGCCGGGCTGGCGCTGAGGGCACCGGGCTGGCTCTGGGGGTGCCCGGGCTGGCCCTGAGGGCACCGGGCTGGCACTGAGGACACGGGGCTGGCGCTGAAGGCACCGGGCTGGCACTCGGGGCACCAGGCTGGCACTGAGGGCACCGGGCTGGCACTGGGGGCACCGGGCTGGCTCTGGGGGTGCCCAGGCTGGCGCTGAGGGCACGGGGCTGGTCCCGCTTTCTAATGAACACAAACCGATCGTCCGGGCGGCAGGGCGCAGCGGGTAGAGCCCCGGCCCTGGAGGCAGGAGGAGCTGAGTTCAAGTGCGGCCTCAGACCCTTCAGACTGGCCTGGCCGCGGCCTTGGGCACTCACCTAACCCCACTGCTTTGCCAAAAACACCTAAAATAAAAGTTTCACCTAGAGAGAGCCTCCCCGTCTCTGACAATGCTGCTCGCTCTAAGGCGTTCTCAGGTCTTGAGGTTTGTTTCCCGATGAAACAGGCGTCGAAATGACCCATTTTATCTTCCGTCGCCCCTCTGCCCCGTCTGATCAGGGACTTGTTTCTATACCCGAGCTGAGAGATGGTTTTCTCCGACTGTTTCCCGTTTGGTCTCTGTTTATCCAAACCGCAGCCTTGCCCATCCCAGCTGTCTTTCCTCCCGTCTGCTGTGCCCTTCCCAGCAGTCTTTCTCAAAAACCGAGCCTCATCCTTAGCAGCTGGAGTCTGTGTCTCAAACAGCAGAGGAAAACTTCGTTTTTCTATTCATTGTGTATCTCATCAGTTCCATTAATTACATCTTTTTTTTAATCAGTCTCAAATTAGTTTGAGAATGAATGCTTTTTACTATAATTTGAAGTCTGGTCCTGCTAAGCTTTCTTCTTTCTCACCTTTTTCATTATTTCCTCAAATTTCTTGACCTTTCGGCTACAAAATGACTTTTCCTATTGTTTCTAATTCCATTAAAGTAATTCTTTGATAGTTTGATTAGTATGACATTGAATAAGTTCATTGATTTAGGCAGAATTCTTGTGAGCATTTCAATTCAGGTCTATATTTCTATAAGCAGTCGTTTTTAGTTATAGTTATATACTCATGTGGTCTTTGTAGGTAGATTTCAAGCATTTTACACGTTCTGTAGTAAATTTTTTTTTTTAGGTTTTTGCAAGACGATGGGGTCAAGTGGCTTGCCCAAGGCCACACGGCTAGGTCATTATTAAGTGTCTGAGACTGGATTTGAACCCAGGTCCTCCTGACTCCAGGACCTGTGCTCTATCCACTCACTGTGCCACCTAGCTGCCCCATTCTGTAGTAATTTTATATGCAATTTCTCTTTCTCTTCTATCTGGGTTTTATTGGTACTATAGAGAAACTCTAATCATTGGTATGGATTCATCTTACATCATATGATTTTGCCAGTTATTATTTCAACCAATTTTTAGCTGGCTCTCTAGGTTCTTTAAGAATGTCATTATATCATCTACAGAAAGTGAGAATTTCTTCTTTCAGTTTCTTTTTCTTGTCTTCTTGCTATTTTTTGTTCTAGGTCAAATAGAAATGGTGACATTGGATACCCTGTTTATTGGAAAGGATTCTCATTGATCCCAGCCTGTAGTGCCAGAGACACACTTCTCAGATGGGACCAAGACCTGAGCCTCAGAGTGAAGGGCCCCTTTGAAGTGATCTTGCTTTTGAGTTCCCAGATCTCACCTTTACCAGGAGGTGAAGGTGGTAGATGGTGTTTCCCAGAAAAATGTCTCCAGGCCAGGAGAAACTTCTTGTCCTGAGACCATTAGTCAGAATTCCAGGGCATCACCTGAAGTGAAGGAGCAGCCTTCTGTCTGCTGATGGTAAAGCAATTCCTGGTCATTCTGGCTGGATTTAGAGGACTAGACAAATGACCACATGGCCTTGGACTCAATGCTTAGGGAGAGAGGTGAGAATCCAGAAGGGTTTAATGGGGGAGCAGTAGCCCATCTGGGGGTACGGGTGGGGAGAGGCTACCTCCAACTTTTATTTCTCCTCCTAGCTTTGCTTCCCTTTAGGATATCATTATCCAGTTCAGGTCCTTTAGCATTTTCTGGCCTCTGAGCTAGCCTGTTAATTTCATAAACATTTATTAAGTGCCTACTATGTACCTTACCTGAAGGAAAGGATTGACTGAGTGAAAGCTCAACTGAAGGATAATGAAGGAAGAAGACATTTACTCCAAAAAATGTTACCATATTTTTATTCAGTGCTGAATAACAGCTGAGTCATAGAGGCAGAGAAGTTCCATAAAGGGATGATCCACTATGGGATTGAAAGTAGATGCACTTGGGTGTTCCTGAGGGTTTTGTTTAAGAGCTTGGGTTTAGGGTTGATCTCCCCTTGGCTTCTTTCTTCTTATCCAGCTCAAGACCCTGCTTTTCACCAAGACGGCAGCATGGAGGAAAAGGAAGAAGTGACTTTTGGGTTCCTCACAGCCAAGTTTCAGGTGAATTCAAGTTTACTTTCTCTTTCTTCTGTGTCACATTCATACCATAATATTGCTTAATGTATTGGAATACTTCTTTTATTTTCAGTGGCACCCTTTTATTTCAGTCTTCTTGAGGGATCTGAGCCTTGACGTTTTCCCTTGAAGCTTCTGGTTATTTTGAGAGATGATGCTGAGCTTATAGATCATGAAAGCTAGATTGATAGATTCTAAAATCATTGTATTTCTTTAAAAAAAATTGAATTTTATTTTATTTTTGGTACTGAAATCCCTCTCTTCCCTGCCTCTCCCATTGAGAAACAAGAAAAATAAAACCCATTACAAATTTGTATAGTCTGGCAAAACAAATTTCTCCATTAGTTATGTTAAAAAAAAAAAGAGAGGGGACAGCTAGGTGGCACAGTGGATAGAGCACTCACTGGCCTTGGAGTCAGGAGTACCTGAGTTCAAATCTGATCTCAGACACTTAATAATTACCTAGCTGTGTGGCCATGGGCAAGCCACTTAATCCCATTTGCCTTGCAAAAACCTAAAAAAAAAAGGAAAAAAAAGAGAGTGAACTAAATATGCAAATTCCTGCCTTAACTGTGTTTAAAATAAGGAGAATGAACTCAGTGTGCTTACATCTACACTCTGAACCCATCACTTCCCCATCCAGAGTCCTTTGGAATTGTAGTGGGTCTTTGTAGGGGTGAGTTACTCACTATCATTACATCATTGCTGTTACTGTGTACAGTGTTCTCCTGGTTCTGCTTACATCACTCAGCATCAGTTCATGCGAGTCTTTCCAGGCTTTTCTGAAACTATCCTGTTCCGGCACAGTGGATAAAGCACCAGCCCTGGAGTCAGGAGGACCTGGGTTCAAATGTGACCTCAGACACTTAATAATTACCTGTGTGACCTTGGGCAAGCCACTTAACCCCATTGCCTTGCAAAAACTAAAAAAACAAAACAAACTATCTTGTTTATTGTTCTTATCAAACAATAGTGCTCTATAACATTCAATTATGAAAACTTATTCAGCCAGTTCCCCAGTTGATGAGTATCCCCTCAATTTCCAAATTTTTGCCACCACAAAAAGAGCTGTGAGCAATATTTTTTTTTAGGTTTTTTTTTTTCAAGGCAAATGGGGTTAAGTAGCTTGCCCAAGGCCACACAGCTAGGCAATTATTAAGTGTCTGAGACCGGATTTGAACCCAGGTACTCCTGACTCCAGGGCCGGTGTTTTATCCACTGCGCCACCTAGCTGCCCCATGTGAGTAATATTTTTTATCATAATGGTCCTTTCCTTTTTCCTTTGATCTCTTTGAGATACAGACCTAGCAGTGGTATTGCTAGGTCAAAATGTAGACACAGTTTTACAGTCCTTTGAGTGTGGATCCAAAAGATTCTCCAGTTCACAACTCCACCAATAGTGTAAACTGTTTCCCCAAATCTCCTCTAGCATTTGTCCTCTTCTTTTTCTGTGATCTTAGCCATGTATGAGGCGGTTTGAATTTGCATTTCTTTAAACCCTAGTGACTTAGAGCATTTTTCATGTCACTGTTGTTTGTTAAATTGTTTTCGATTGTATCTGACTCTTCCTGATCCCATTTTTTTTTTTCTGGTAAAGATACTGTAGAGATTTGGCCATTTCCTTCTCTAGTTCATTTTACTGTGGAAGAGCTGAGGCAACCAGGATGAAGTGACTTGATCAGGGTCACATAGCTAGTTAAGCATCCAAGTTCGGATTTGAACTCGGCTCCTTCTGATTTCAGAGCTAGTGCTCTATTCATTGTACTACTTCACTGCTCCCTCACTGTTAATAACTCTGATTTTTTCCTTTGAAAATTGTCTGCAGGGGGGTGGCTAGGTGGCATAGTGGATAGAGCACCAGCCCTGGAATCAGGAGGACCTGAATTCAAATTCAGCCTCAGACATTAATAGTTACCTAGCTGTGTGGCCTTGGGCAAGCCACTTAATCCCATTGGCTTGCAAAAAGAAAAAAAAACCCAGCTGTTAGGAGTTTAATCATTTTTATTTATTTAATTGATTTTTCCCAATTTTATGTAAAGATAGTTCTCGACATTCATTTTTTTCCCTTTATTTTTTCCACGCTTATTTTTTGTGAAATTTTGAGTTTTGTATTTTTCTCCCTCCCTTCTTTCCTTCCTCCCTCCCTTTGACAATGAGTAATATGATACAGGTTAGGCCTAAAATTCATCTTTGTATAGTTTTCTCCTGTCCCCTACCCTAAGATATCAAGTAGTCTGATAGAGGTTATAAAGGAAGAACCATGTTACACATACTTCCATGTTAATCATGTGGTGGAAGAAGAATCAGAACAAAAGCAAAAACCACAAGAAACAAAAAAACCAACAAAAATTTTTAAAGTGAAAAATAGTCTGCTTTGGTGTGGATTCAGACTCCTTAGTCTTCTCTGGATGTGGAGGGCACTTTTTCTTTCACAGTTTTCTATCACAAATCTTTCGGAACTATCCTTGATCACTGAACTGCTGAGAGAAGCAGCATCCATCATAGCTGATTATCATGCAGAGTTGCTGTTAATGTGTACAATGTTCTCCTGTTCAGTCAGCATCAGTTCACACAAGTCTGCCAGCTAATCATTTCTTTTTTTTAATTAATTTTTATTAAAGTTATTATCTGAGTTTTACAATTTCCCCCCCCATCTTACTTCCCTCCCCCCACCCCCCCACAGAAAGCACTCTGTCAGTCTTTACTTTGTTTCCATGTTGTACCTTGATCCAAATTGGGTGTGATGAGAGAGAAATCAGATCCTTAAAGAAGAGAAGTCTAAGAGGTAACAAGATCAGACAATAAGATATCTGTTTTTTCCTAAATTAAAGGGAACAGTCCCTGCACTTTGTTCAAACTCCACAGCTCCTTATCTGGATACAGATGGCACTCTCCTCTGCAGACAGCCCAAAATTGTTCCCGATTGTTGCACTGATGGAATGAGCAAGTCCTTCAAGGTGGATCATCACCCCCATGTTGCTGTTGGGGTGTACAGTGTTTTTCTGGTTCTGCTCATCTCACTCAGCATCAATTCATGCAAATCCCTCCAGGTTTCCCTGAAATCCCGTCCCTCCTGGTTTCTAATAGAACAATAGTGTTCCATGACATACATATACCACAGTTTGCTAAGCCATTCCCCAATTGAAGGACATTTACTGGATTTCCAGTTCTTTGCCACCACAAACAGGGCTGCTATAAATATTTTTGTACAAGTAATGTTTTTACCCTTTTTCTTCATCTCTTCAGGGTATAGACCCGGTCAGCTAATCATTTCTTATAGAAGAATAGTAAGCACTCCATCACATTTATATTCTGTAACTTAAGTCATTCCCCTTGAAGGGCGTCCCCTCAATTTCCAATTCTTTCCAACTATGTTATGCCTAGTCTTGTACATGTGGTTTTTTTCCCTTTTTTTTTTAAATCTCTGAGATACAGACCTAGTAGTAGTATTGCTGAACCAAAGATATGCACAGTTTTATACCTGCTGGGCAAATTCCAAATTGCTCTCATTGGATGGATTAGTTTAGGACTCCACCAATAATGCATTGGTGTCCCAGTTTTTCCATATCCCTACTGGCATTTATCCTTAGGGAGTTTAATTCTTTTTTTTTTTTTAGGTTTTTGCAAGGCAAATGGGGTTAAGTGGCTTGCCCAAGGCCACACAGCTAAGTAATTATTAAGTGTCTGAGACTGGACCTGAACCCAGGTACTCCTGACTCCAAGGCTGGTGCTTTATCCACTGCGCCACCTAGCCGCCCCCAGGGAGTTTAATTCTTAAACTCTAGGGATAAAGGGTATTACAAAAGACAATCAGATAATTATGATTATTTGGAAATCTTTTGCACAAGCAAAATTTATATATCTGCAGTAAGAATAGTTGTGTTGGCTGAAAAAATATTATATTTCTCAGATAAGGGTTTGGTGTCCAAGATATGTAGACAATTACCAGAGATGTATGAGACCAAAAGCTATTCTCCTAGAGATAGTCAAAGGAAATAAAGAAATAGTTCTCAAAAGAAGAATCTCAATCTGTTAACAACTAAATGAAAGAATAACCCCACGTGACTAATAGCCAGAGAAATGCACATCAAAGCAACCTTAAGTTTTTCTTTGCATCCAGGAAATTGGCAAAGATAACTGAAGATGAGACTAGTCAATGTACAAGAGGTTGTTAAAAGACAGGTGCAGGAATATGCCATTTGGCCCATTCTGGAAAGCAATGTGAAATTATGGAAATAAGATGTGAAATGTCTACACCCTTTGATGCAAAGATTTCATTAATAGTGGTTTATATCTTAAATTGATGAAGAAGTTCTGATTGATGCCAAAATATTTATAGCAGTATTTTTTTGTGGTAGTAAAGATGCAAAGAAAGCTGCTTATTGATGGGGGGGGTATGTGGAATACGACTGCTATCAGGAAGGATGAAGGTAGAATACAGACAACAGAAAAGCTTATCTGAACTGATGCAAATTATGTGAGCTGAGCTGGAGAACCATCATGAGCAATGACAACAGAACCACCACAAAACAGTCAAAACTGAATCTTGTGAAACTCTAAATACCAGCTTAGTATCCAAGCAGAGGTGAAGGAAAAGACTCCTCTCCCCATTCCTTCTACAAATGAGTCTAAAACATTGTACACATTTTTTCAATACATTGATCAGGTTTCCTAACATTCTTTTTCCTCTTTTCCTCTTAAAAAAAAAACTTTTTTATAAACGATAGTTCAGGAAGACTAGGCAATGTCTAAAGAAAAGATATCCATGAAAATCTAAATCTATTTTTTTTAAAGTATAACTGAAAATTTAGTTGCCTTAAATCCTGCAGGGAGAATAAGGGATAAAAAAAAAGGCTGCACATATGCCTCAGGAGGAGGAGAAGGAGAGAAGGGCTCCCTGCATGAGTCTGTTGGGTGTTTTCAGGGAGGATACAGACAAGGATCCATGGAAGCAATGCTGGAGGGACTAGCTTCCCCAAAACTGAGCAGGGCCTGCCATTGTTCATAGATAGTCCAATAACTTGGAGATCATCTTCTTCCCGATTTCACAGTCCAGTGGAAAAGCGATGATCTTTCTTTGCGAGAGCAAAGGGCCATTAGCAGTTGGAAATGGAAAGAATGCCAAGCACAACTAGCCATGCCTGGGTTGGGTTCCCCAAAACCTCATGCCCAGAGGGGTTTGGTTAACAGTGGAGAGAGCTGGATTTCCTGAAGCTACCAGGAATTACTACTATTTTGAGAGAGATTACTATGTCAACTCTTGAGATGGATCCTAGTTCGGGGCTCTTCTAGGAAGAAAGGATAGGATTTTCTTGAGATTTACTTGTGGAAAGGACTTTTCAGGGTGACTGTGTTCAAAACTGAAAAGCTAGCCATAAGAGTCTAGGACAAAGGGGGCATACGAACCAAGTGTTGAGTAGGAATGTATTTGTTTTAGGGATCGGTGATGTTTGAGGATGTGGCTGTGGACTTTACCCGGGAGGAGTGGAGACACCTGGATTCTGCTCAGAGGAGCCTCTACAGGGAGGTGATGCTAGAAAACTATGAGAACCTCATCTCCCTCGGTAAGCACAGTGCCCCTGGGACAAGGAGGATATGGGCAATCTGAAATGTTGACCTTGTTGTCTAGGAAGATTCTAGACTTTTTATCCCTTCAGGAGAGTCCTAAGTCCTTATGGCCAATAAGCAGAGTGGTTCTGTTCTGTGTTCCTGGGGAAAGACCCTCCCATGCTATCAGTGACAATCTTATAGCTTCCTTGTGCCAGTCCCAATGCTTCAGTTTCTCTGATCCCTGGACCTCAGGTCAAAGATTTCTGCCAAAATCTCTGGGGAATTAGGATACCAGTTCCTCTTGAAAGGATTTCCTTCCCCTTCAGAGATTTCTGCATGAAATCTCTCTCTTTCTAGACTGGAAGCCCCATGAAGTAAGCCAGCAGGGATGACATCTTAACTAAACTTTCCATCTCCCTAATGCAGTTCTTTGCACCAGTAAATACTTACTGGCTGAAAGATTTAAAAGGAAAGAATTACAGTGACTGATGCTGAGAGAAGGAGCAGAACCAAGAGAAGAACATTGTATACATTAACAACAATAATGTGAGTTGATCAGCTTTGATGGGTGCAGCTCCTCTCAGTGGTTGAGAGCTGGGGCAACCCTGGGAGACCTGTCATGGATAACGCCCTCCACATCCAGATGAAAGAAAAAAGCCCGAAACCACAGAACCTGTTCAGTTTTTAAAAATTTCTCTAAGGTGGCTAGGTGGTGCAGTGGATAGTGCACCAACACTGGAGTCAGGAGTACCTGAGTTCAAATCCATCCTCAGACACTTAAAAATTAACCTAGTTGTGTGGCCTTGGGCAAGCCACTTAACCCCATTGCCTTACAAAAACTTAAAAAAAAAAATTCCTTTTAATGTTTTTCCTTCCTATCCCATGGTTTTCTTTATTTTCCCTAAGTTCTGATTCTCATAAAGAAAATGATTACTATCTAAACATGTTAAACACAAATGGTCATGTACAATGTTCACTAGACTGCTTGTCACTGCCGGGGGGAGGGTGGAAGAAAAGTGTGGTGACATAAATATGCAAGTGGATGAGTCGTGAAAAATTTTCATGTCAAGTAATTGGAAAAATAAAATAAAACATCAAAGAAAAAAAAGTGAAGTCCCAGAGGATATTGCAGGTCTGATCCCATCACTTCCATTTCCAGAAGTTCCTGATGGCCTGGCTCCAGTGCCATGTTACTCCTTTCATCACCTCTCCATCAGCCTTGACTTCCTACCTCCTGTCTTCTGGAGGCCTTTGAATAACCTTGACCCACCTCCTCAAGATTCTTTGTAATTGTTCTTTCTTTAGTGATATCTTTGAGACATTCCAGGAGGAATTCTGTTTTTCTCTGTATCTAAAGTATCTGGAGTAGTGCCTGGTACCTACATAACAGATGCTTAATGAATGTCTGAGGGATGAATCTGTGTTGAGATAGAAGGAAAAGTTTGAGCCTCTTTGCAGTCATTGCAAGCATTTAATGAACTCACTTAAACTAGATCTGTGACCTGTCCTCCCTTGCATTACAAAGCAGCACATGCTTCCAAGATTCCCTTGTCTCCTCAATGCTATCTAGCTTCTCTCTTTATCCATAGGGCTTCCAGTTTCCAAATTGGATGTGATCTCCCTGTTGGAGAGAGGAGAAGCCCCATGGAGGCCTGAGCGGGGAGGCCCAAGATGCTTCTGTCCAGGTGAGTAAATGAGTGAAAAGCACTTTAAGGGTCTTCCCCTTTGTCAGATCGGACAGGGAGCTCTTCTCTAACGTTTTAGGACTAGGGCAAAGACCAGGGCTGGCTAACAAGATGTCTTTCTTTTTCTTGAGCAGGTGGCTTTGCTGATCACTCTCTTTCTCCTTATATGTCCCTGTATCAGAAAAGAGATGAATGTTGTTTAGTTTTCATTGTTTTAAACAGACATTTAAAAATTGAATAACCATTGACAAAAGCATTCATATACATATATGTGTTATAGCTCTGTTTGGCGACTATTACGTTGTTTCTAGCTCTTTGCTTCTACAAAAGTGCTGCTTTGAACATTCTGTGATATATGTGAGCTTTCCTTCTGTCTTTGCCCTCTTTGAGATTTTTGCCTAAAGTGTATGGGCATTTTAGTTACTCTGCAGATATAATTCTAACTTGCTTTCCTGAATGATTGGATCAATTCATACCTCTACCATCAGGGTATTAATATGCCTCTTTGCACAGGCAACCAAGGAATTTTTCCAAATGTCTGTATACTTGAACCGAGAGAACCCATTTCTAGACCTATACTTCAAAAACATAAAGGTCCCATTTGTCCTTAGTAATTTGATTGAAATAGCTCCTAATCTAAACATTTTCTTAATATATAATCATTTTTATTATATTGGCTCAGCCCAGTAACAAATAGTCTGCCCCTCCAATCAACTAAAAGGTATTCATTTTGTTACAAGGTGTTTCAAAATGTCTTTTGAGTCTTGAATATGCCCTGGTATATTGACTTTCAGAAACTTTTGCCATTTATGTTTATTTTTATTGGTACTTTGTATTATTTCTTCTGAGATGTTGTACATTGACTCCCTAATATTTTATGCATTTTTTAGTTATTTTGAATGTGATTTTCCTTTATATTTTGCCTCTTGGATTATGTTCTTATCACACAGAAATGCTGTTAATTTTTTTGAATTTATTAAGTAGCCTGAACTTACCAAAGCTATTAATTAGGGGTGGCTAGGTGGCATAGTGGATAAAGCACCGGCCTTGGGGTCAGGAGTACCTGGGTTCAAGGTCTCAGACATTTAATAATTAATTACCTAGCTGTGTGGCCTTGGGCAAGCCACTTAACCCCATTTGCCTTGCAAAAACCTAAAAAAAAAAAAGCTATTGATTACTTCAGTTAGATTCTTTGCCAGTTCTTATGAGTCCTCTAAAGTAAATCATGTTATCATCAGCCAGTAGGGATAGTATATTATTTATTCCTTGCAATCTTACACTTTTCTATTGAATAATAGAGTTAGTTGAGCCCCTCCTCAGTGGCTTTCCTCTATTCTGCAGAGGATAATTCTATTTTTTCATTGAAGTATTTCTTTAATGACATCTACAGGTTTTTAATTAATTGAATATTGGCCACCTAAAGTACTCTGTTATTATCTCCTCCCCTATCTGGCTTTAATTCCTCTCAGCAATATTTGTTCTACTATTCCAGATTGAACATTTTTCTCCATGATGGAAGGGACCATTAAAGCTTTTTATAAAAGTTCTTTTTAGCATAACAAACAGTAGCTTAGTGACTTTTTTCACCTTTCTTTCAGAATCCTTTATTGAGGATAACACAGTTACAAGCAGAGATTCCCTTCTGATACAAACTATTTGCAAGGAAGAATCATCCAAGAAAAGATTGCCAAAGGATCCTGTCCAGTGTTCAAAGCTTAGAGAAGCTAGAGAAGATGGTAGTAATTTAAATAAACTAAGAAGTATCCAGGAAAGACCATCCAAACAAGTAGCAATCATGCCCAGAACAACTTTTAATAAAGGGAGTATGTCTCAGGGTAATAATCTAGGGAGAAATTTTAGTCTGGGCTCAGTCTTGGGTGCATTGTGGAAAGAAGGTATGGAGAAACGTTTCTACAAGTATAAGACACTTGGAAAGAGCTTCAGGGATTTTTCAGACCTGAATGTGTATAATAGATCCTCTTTAGAAAAAACCTTGGGTAGGTGTAGCTTGGGCTCGAAGCCCTTCAGTTACAGCTCAGATCTAATTAAATTTCATAGAATTCATAGTAAAGAAAAACTGCATGAAGACAATGAATATGAAAAAGCCTTTGACAGAAGACAAAATGTCACTGGCCCTCAGAGAATTGATACTGGAGAAAAACATTATGAACATAATCCATATGAGAAAGCCTTCAGGCCCAAGGAAATCTTGAATAAACATAAGAAATTTCATACTGGAATGAAACTCTTTGAATGTACTGAATGCGGAAAGTCCTTCAGGGAATCCACACTGGAGAGAAGCCTTTTGAATGTATTGAGTGTGGGAAAGGCTTCAGCCAGAGAGCCAACCTTGTGAGGCATCAGAGAACTCACACTGGAGTGAAACCCTTTAAATGTAATGACTGTGGGAAAACCTTTAGTCAAAGGGGACAGCTTATTTATCATCAGAGAATCCATACTGGAGAAAAACCCTTTGAGTGCAGTGAATGTGGGAAATGCTTCAGCCGGAGGGCAATCCTTATTACTCATCAGAGAATTCACACTGGAGAAAAACCTTTTGCATGTAATGAATGTGGGAAAGCCTTCAGTGAGAGTAAGGTACTCAAAAGCCATCAGAGAATTCACACTGGAGAAAAACCCTTTGAATGTAAGGAGTGTGGGAAAGCCTTTAGTCAGAGGGGGCTGCTTATTTATCACCAGAGAATCCATACTGGAGTGAAACCCTTTGAATGTAATGAATGTGGGAAAGCCTTCATTGAGAGTCAAGTATTGAAAAGCCATCAGAGAATTCATACTGGAGAGAAACCTTTTGAATGCAGTGAATGTGGCAAAGGCTTCAGCCAAAGGGGCCATCTTATTAGACACCAGAGAACCCATACCGGGGTGAAACCCTTTGAATGTAATGAATGCCAGAAAGCTTTCAGTCAGAGAGGAAACCTCATTTATCATCAGAGAATACATACTGGAGAGAAGCCCTTTGAATGTGGTGAATGTGGGAAAGGCTTCAGACAGAGGGCTGTCCTTATCACCCATCAGAGAACTCATACTGGAGTAAAACCCTTTGAATGTAATGAATGTGGAAAAGGATTCAGCCAGAGAGGACACCTCATTAGACATCAAAGAACCCATACCGGAGTGAAACCCTTTAAATGTAATGAATGTGGGAAAGGCTTTAGCCAGAGTGGACATCTTATTAAACATCAGAAAACTCATACTGGAGCAAAACATTTTGAATGTGATGAATTCCTTCAAGAACAGGTTATCCCAAAATAGCTGTCCATCAATTGGGGAATGATTAAATGTGTTGTGTCATATAAATAATGAAATACTACTGTGAGAAATGGAAAAGAATTCAAAGAAACATGATGATATGAACAAAAATTTATAACTTGCCTTTGCCCCTCCAGATGGTATACTCAAAATACAGAATCCCAGTAGTTGTCAAACAAGCTAATGAGCAGACCAGACCTTAACAGACCTATCTTGACCTTCCACGATGTCCAACCAAAGTAGATGAGCAGGCTTCTGGGGTTGGGTTGAAGATCGAATGCTGAAACATTGACATGGGCTGATGGGTCAGTAGAAAGGCAAGCTGCAAATGGGCAGCAAGGGTCATTTATTATTCAAGGTGAAGTAAGGAGAACCAAAAATACAAGTATATAAGATGAGGACAACAATAGAAACAGAACAAAAAAACCACTCAAATGTGGTGTAATTTTAATGACCCCAGATTGACTCCAGAGAAATGGGAAATGCACTTGTCTCCCTTTTTTTTTTTTTTGCAGAGATTGGGGGTGACTAGGGATAAATAGCCTTGTTAGATTATTTCAATTGGTTTTGCTAAATTGCTTCCTACCCTCCCCACCTTCATTCTTTGTAACTGGAGATAGCTCTCTGGGTAGAAAGGGGTGAAGATCATATGAAAACCTATCAAATGATTTGGTTTTTTGGGGTTTTTTTTAGGTTTTTGCAAGGCAAATGGGGTTAAGTGGCTTGCCCAAGGCCACACAGCTAGGTAATTATTAAGTGTCTGAGACCGGATTTGAACTCAGGTATTCCTGACTCCAGGGCTGGTGCTCTATCCACTGTGCCACCCAGCTGCCCCTATCAAATGTTTTTAAAAAGCTGCACTGCTAGAATAAGGTCATTTCTTTTATTGATTGATGGGGTTATTGTCTTATTGGTTCAGAGGTATTTACATGTTGTTCCCTCTCTTGGACTGTGAGCTCCTTGAGGGCAGGGACTGTTTGGCTTTTGTTTTTAACCTTTCTTTGTATCCATAGTGCATAGCACAGGGCCTGGCACTTTAGAAATGCTTATTGATTGACTACTAAGGTTAATGAAATATCACTGTTATAGTTTATATTGAAGTTAGTTAATAAAGTCTTTTTGTGGAAAAAACAGAGTAATGTAGGCTAGATAATCTTCAAATTCTATGTGTTCCAAACTGGTTGAATCATCAACTCCAAAGCTGATGATTCCATAGCATTAGTTATTCCATATCAGATAAAAAAGGCCCGTAAGGGAGTGCTCCAGGCTCCTGAAGACTCGGATGCCACACTTGTCAAACTTTCCACTCCTGCCTCTGTGCATTTTAAAAAAATATTTTGCAAATTTTTTTTTCTTTAACCTCATTGTAATTAAGTCTCCTCTGTTTGTCTTCTAAGTCTCTCCCCTCACCATTCAAAAAGTTTTTTAACGCGTAGGTGTGATCAGGCTAAATAGTCCAGCACTTTGGTCACGTCTGAAAATAGACATTTCATTCCGCGTCTCTCTACTCAGGATGTGGAAGACTTGGGCAATCATCATTCATTGCATTGAAAAAGGTACAGACAGGGACACAAACAAAGAGTTTTGGAACAACTACATTGGAACAACTGTTGGCTGTATAATTTTAAAAAGGCTGCAAATAATCAAAATCTGATTATATGTATATGATTTTTCAATGGTTTTGTATATGGAAATGATGTAAACAGGTAGACATAGTCTATATGAAGCTTCTATTAAATAATCAGGCACTGAGCTTTCTAAAAGGAGGCTGGACTGAAAGAACCTTCAAATGGAGGTCTATGGTCTTAGGAACTATAACCCTCTGTTTTTGTCAAGTTCAAAATAATAAAGATTTTATTTTTTAAAACCTGATGTCTCATCAATCTGGGTCATACCAAATAAAAGAAACAGGATCCAGAAGTGTTGTGACAGCCTTGAACATGGGGCTGAGTTTCAAAGGATGAAAATTAAACATAAATGTTAGAGCTTGTATTTGCAGTGAAAAAAAAATGTCAAAAATTTGAGATAGGAGAGACATGATTTTATGGTAAAATGAAAAAAAGATTTTGGGTGTTTTTAAAATTATTATTGGATTCAATGTGCATTAGACTCAATATGCATCTGTATTGTGATGTTGCAGCCAAAATATCTGAGGCAATCTTGGGTAAGTTAAGAAAGGCATAGTTTTCATGAATGAAGAAGTTATAAATCCACTGTAATCCTTTTTCCCCGCCCCGGTTATCCTTCTGTGACCACACTCTGGACCAGCACATTTTAAGGATGTTGACAAGCTGAATTTATTCCAGAGTTGGGGAGGGACTTGGCTTCTGCTATATTGGGGCTCTTTTCCCAAGGTGCTAACAAAAGACCCTGTTTGTGACCTTGCTGCTTCTGTCACTCTCTGCCCTCTTCTGGGATTTTCAAAATTGTCCAATATGCAAGGAAAAAAACCCACTGAGGCAGAGCTCTGAGCCCATGGTACTTTATCAAGGTCCATGGACCACCTCTAATGAAGTAAAGCTAGGATCTTCCTCATGATCTGAGATGCATACTCCCTTCCTCCAAGGCCTTGATACCTGGACAATGCAGGTAAACCGAGCTAAAAATACAGAACTTGGCCTTGTCCCTCCAGATAGTATACTCAAAATATAGAATCCCATTGGTTGCCAAACAAGACCTTAACAGACCTATGTTGACCTTCCACGATGTCCAACCAAAGTAGACGAGCTGGCTTCTTGGGTTGGGTTGAAGATCGGATGCCAAAACATCAACATGAGCTGATGGGCCAGTAGAAAGGCAAACTGCAAACGGGCAACCAGGGTCACTTATTGGTCAAGTGCTTACGGTCATCTCTCCCTGTTGGACAATAAAGGGACGGCTTGGGACAGAGGAGAGCTGGCGGGCTTTCCAGGTAATTGAGACACCTCTGCATAGCTGGGTTTGGTCACCATAACGAGTAAAAGCAAGGGTGGAGGTCACTGGTTAGCTTCTCATGATTAAGCAAGTTAACTTGGAATCTGCAGTTCACAGCTCTCTTGTTTAATTGCAGAACTGTGGAATCCTACCAAACTGATGAATACTGATGGAATAAAATGGATAAAGATAATCCATCAAGCACACTTATCTGGAGTTTTTGGATAGTGTTTGTGTTATGTCATCACCATCAGTGGGCAAATATTCTTTGTATTCCCTGATGTTAGGCATCATATGTGTTCCCTGTTTCCTTTGGAAATGATGTATCATTTCATGTGGTGCCTCAATAGTCCATTACTTCCCCCTAATCATAGATCCTTTCTTTCCTGAAAGAAGACCCTTCCATTCTATGGCATCTAGTTCCTACCCTAGTATGGCCTGGTCATTTCTAACTTCCAGGTTAACTCTGCTCTGATGCCAGGACCTTTGGTGGCTGTCTTGTTTGCCGATGCTTTCACTGTCAAAGGGTACACTTCCCCTAGGTTTCTGTTTTGCAGTGTTCTTACCTCAGTTTTTTCTTCCTTAGATCACTTCTTGCTACTGCTTCTGCCATATTAAGTTTTGTGCATTCATCCAGTAAGTGTTTAATTCTACACCACATTCTAATTTATCCTCGGTAAAATTATTTACTATACAGCACTTGGTATCTAATGACAAAAAAAAAAAAGTTACTTCA
Source organism: Macrotis lagotis (assembly GCF_037893015.1). Lineage (NCBI taxonomy): Eukaryota > Metazoa > Chordata > Mammalia > Peramelemorphia > Peramelidae > Macrotis > Macrotis lagotis. The sequence continues at coordinate 264,212,701 of NC_133662.1, read as the reverse complement.
GTGCAAAAAAACCCTTATAATAAAAAAAGGTAGAATTTAGGATAGGATGCCAGAAGAGCTGCTGTTATGGACAAGATCAAGCCTTTGCCTTTCCCATTGTATTTCCTGCTTCATATTCTAGATGCTATCTGGTTCTTGTCCTTCATTATCAAAGATGACCAAAATGACCTCTCTATGTTTGAGACAAATCAGTGTGCCCCACTGTGGCTGATCAGACCAGCGTGACCTCAGAATGCTTACCACATGTCGGGCACAAATAGTCCATGGGAACCCCTGGGGTGCTTCTCTAAACTTACGGATATCATGTTTCCTTTGAGCTGCTTCTAGTCTATCTTCCTCAGAGGGCAGCCTCTTCTCTCATGAGGGTGTGACATTGCCAGGGTCCTGTGCCAGTGTCTCCCAGGCTGTACAATCAATTTCTTTTTCCTTAGGATTTTGCAAGGCAAATGGGGTTAAGTGGCTTGCCCAAGGCCACACAGCTAGATAATTATTAAGTGTCTGAGATCGGATTTGAACCCAGGGACTCCTGACTCCAGGGCTGGTGCTTTATCCACTGCACCACCTAGCCACCCCCTGTATAATCAATTCTGATGATGATGTTTCTTGAAGACATCAGGGGAGTGATGCTGTGACAAGCACATGAATTAGATTTGAGTGAGGGGGTGCTGGGCTTAGCCTCCCGCCTCACTTTCTCCTCCAGAGCCATTTGGGTCCAGTGGCCAGATAGGGATCAGGACAACTAGAGAGGTAATTGGGGTTAAGTGACTTGCCCAAGGTCACACAGTGATGTGTCTGAGGCTGAATTCAAACTCCTGTCCTCCTGACTCCAAGGCCAGTATTCTATTCGCTGTGTTATCTAGCTGGCCCAACAATTCTAAAGTTTTTTTTTTTTAATGCAAGGCAATGGGGTTAAGTGGCTTGCCCAAGGCCACACAGCTAGGTAATCATTAAGTGAGGCTTGATTTGAACTCAGGTCCTCCTGACTCCAGGACCGGTGCTCTATTCATAAGCCACCTAGCCGGCCCAATTCTAAAGTTCTTAAGAGAGATGTTCAGGGTCTAACTGAAGGCATCAAGATGCTTTTCTTGTATTAGAAATGAGAACATGCCTATTTGATATGTTTCGTGAAGATTTTTTTCACAGTCCTAATTCTCTCTTTTGTGGATTCTCAGAAATGTTGGTTTTCAAGTGTTGGGTCTCCATCTTTCAGACTTGCTTCTCTCCACCTCACTCCCCCTCATTCAATCCTATTCATTCAGTTTCACTGATGTCCTTATAACATCCGAGTAACTGAACTGGATAATTTTTGGCTTTTTTTTCTTTGAAAGCCAATGGGGGTTAATGACTTGCCCAGGATCACACAGCTAGGTAATAAGTGTCTGAGACCAGTTTTGAATTCAGGTCCTCCTGACTCCAGGGTCAGTGCTCTATCCACTGCATTACCTGGCTGCCCCATGAATTGGGTTTCAGTATCAGTTTCCAAAAATGTGGCCCTGGGGTGTGACCCATGTGACCTCAAACCTGCTCCCTGTACCTATTCTCACTAAAGAACATCGACTTTCATCCCTGAGGAGCTCCTTGGTCTGCAGGTATCTACACATAGCGCTCTGACACTTTAGGGTGGAAAAGCTGCAGCTTTCACAATACACTTAAACAATTTGCCTGCTAAATGCAGACTTGCATTATGACAATTTTTGAGTCATTAGTGTGTATTTGGCCAGTTCTAATGTTCAAGCAGTGACTTTCTTCATTAAGCTTTCGCTCCCTTTTTAATGCCTCGTTTACAAATTACAAATTTATTTTTTCCTGTCTTTACTCCCTAGTTCTTGTTTTTCACATATTCTCCACCGTTCTCATTTGATTTCAAAAAAACTTTTTAAAAGTCTTCAGGTCCGCCAGTGTTGGGGGCGGGGGGAAGAGGCTTGGAGGTCGCTTAGTGGGGGAAACATAATCCCCTTATAAAGGAATGTTACAGAACTCGGCCCCTCATTGAGTAAGAGTTCATGGGAGGGAGGACAGAGGGGATAAAAGGGTCTGCTGAGAGGTGGGGGGGAGCGGGAATGTGATCACAGAAGAATAAAGACTCATGACCCACCTCAGGCGCTCTGTCTGGTTCTTCCCCCATCAAAGAGTGGGGGCCGGAGGTACCCCGAAGACTCATCATGCGTTGGACTGGTGAGTAAGAGGACGGACTAGCATAAAGAAGCCGGCGGTGTAAATAAAAACCCGGCACACTAGTGTCCAATTTGCCCTTTTTTCTTTTGAGGCATTGCTTGTAGATATCTTCAAGTCATTGTCTTCTGTGTGTCTTGAGCTTCCTTGGCACCGTAGCTGCTCTTGGTCTTTGGGTTCTCTTTGTGTTCGCTCATTGTTCTTTTCCTGGGCTTCATGCGGGGTTCTAGGCACTTTGGAAGGAAAGTCTGGCTTCACCCTCCATCGTTCCAGGTCTTAGTGCTTCCATAGTTCAGTCTGGGGACACTGGTTTTTAATACTTCCAGACTGATGTGGTTTACTCATGATCTTAGACAATGCAGGTTGGGTTGTTGATGTGGTTAAGTTTCAGTGGTCTTCTGATGGACTTTGCTGGCTTAACTCACGGGGAGTTTAATCTCTCACAGAGAGATTAAGTTACTGGCTCCCTTTTTTGGGGGGGGGTTAATCCTGTCCAGGGAATTCTGCAGACTGAGCCTCTGGGTCAGAGGCTAGAATTGAACTACTGTGCTGATCTTGGGCACTGAGCCACACTATGCTTTTGGAACATGTTCCATGCCAATTCACAGCCAGAACTGCCCCTCTCAGCCAGGATGGCAGGGACCAACAGAACCAAAGCATAGCCTGTGGACCTGCCCCTGGGGTTAGTTCAGGGATCCCTTGGGAAGGCTCAGTAGACCTCTGGTCTCCAGTGTTTTATCAATCTTTCCATCTGATTCTGCTGCCCTAGTCTGGAAAAGTGACTCACTGTGACTTTTTCTTGGATTTCTGAAGAATTTGGTTTGGAGCATTTTCTGGTGTCCTTCATTCTCCAAGAGGACTATGGCATCTGGGAAGTGATGCTGCAACATGCAAATGGACTGAAGGGAGAAGGGGTTGTGCAATGCCAACAGCCTCACTTGCTCCTCTGGGGCATCTGGGTTCAGTGAGGAATGAGGGTGACAGGAGAAGCGTCCCCTGCAGTGGGGGCCCTGGCCTTTTCAAGCTAAGGTCTTTAACTGGTCTGACTGAGGCAACTCCCTTGATGAAATTATAGCAAGTTAAAAAGAAATTAAGCAAGAAACTAATCTGGGAGAGGAAGACCCTCAGGGTTTCTGTTCAAAATGGCATTTTTGCTTTCAGTCTGAGTCATACTGTAGCTGTGTTTGGTTAGGCCTCATTCAGACTTGGAAGGCAAAAGTGGAAATAAAAATTTATTAAAAGAAGTTACAACACATAAAAGGATTTGGTAGAGAGAGGGAGGGAGAGAGGGAGGGGGAGAGGGAGAGAGAGAACAGCAGAGAAGCGTTGGCAGGGCCCCGGGCTGCTGGAGAAGCCGGCCTGAGCTGGGGTGCAGCCGGGGCCGAAGCGGAGCGCCCTCTCACCGGAGCAGGAATGCGGTGGGGCTGAAGCCAAGTTTTACCTTAAACCAGCGATGGTACACCAAGAATGGGGGGTGTCTCCGCCCAAGAGGCCTTCAAGGTCCCAGTGGCCCCGGCCCCTGCTGGGTCCCCGCCGCCTGGGGGTCCAGGTAAGCCGGGCTTGGCCCGGGGCCCCGGCCCCCCGCTTCTCTCCGGCCTCCCCGACACCTGGCGGAGGCCCGGCCCCACGCCCCGGGCTGCGGCCCCAGGACCAGGCCTGGCTGGAGCGCGGCTTCCACCCGGGCAGGGCAGGCGGGGTGCCCGGGACCCCACGTCGGGGCCCCCCTCGCGTCCCAGCCCGGGGTGCCGGCCCCGCGGGACACGGGGTCGGGGGTCACAGCGGCCCCCAGGTCAGGTGCACACACCTGCGGGGGGCGGCGCCCCTGCTCGCTGCAGCCCGGGCCCCTCAGTGAGCCCCAAACTTGCAGGGGGCGGGGCCGTGCCCCGCTGGGCGCTTTCCCACTTCCCCGTGGCCCCCGAGGGCCCGCCGGGGTTCCCCCGCTTCCCCGCGGATCCCTGGGGGCCGCAGCGGACGGCGAGGTCCCCAAATTAAAGGCAATGTCCGCGCTCTGTTCCGGCCGCTCAGCGCTTCCTCTGTGCACAGACGGGGGTCTCCGTCCCCCGCAGCCCCCCGAGGAATGAGTGAGAGCAGGGGGGCCCTCTGGGGGAGGGGCAGCCGCCCGGCGTCCCGGGCCTGGGCGGGGACTACATCTCCCGGAATGCCACGGGAGCCGCCCCGGCGCGCGGGGCATCTCGGGAAGGAGGGGCGGGGAGGGGCCGAGCCCCCGGGAGAAGGGGGAGCCCGAGCGGAGGCCCCGCAGCGAGGGGAGTGTGCGCCTGCGCGAGCCCCCCCCCCCGGGACACGTGACTTCCCGCGGCGCGCCCCGCCCCCTCAGAACCCCCCCCCCAGCCCAGGGCCTGGAACTGGGTCCGGGGGGAGCCGGGCCTCCCCCGCCCGCGGCGCCCCCCCCCCCGGGCTGCGCGGCCCGGGCCCGGGGCGGGTCTCTCGCAGCGACCTTGACCTCTGCACCCCGGGGCTGCCGCGCCCGTCCCGGCGGACCCCCCGCGGGGGCGCCCTTCAGCTCGGGCCGGGGGCGGGGCTCGGGGCTGGGGTCGCGCTGCTCCTCCTCCTCCTCCTCCTCCTCGGCGCTCCGCGGCTGCAGAGACAAGACAAGGGGCTGCTGGGGGCCGCGGGCCGGACACGGCCACGTTCACGTTCGCAGCCTCCATCAGAGGCGGCGCCGCGGCCGCCCCGCCCCGGCCCGGCCCGGCCCGGCCAGCCCTCCTTCCCCCGGCCCGGCCCGGCCCGGCCCCGCCAGCCCTCCTTCCCCCGGCCCGGCCCGGCCCCGCCAGCCCTCCTTCCCCCGGCCCGGCCCGACCCGGCCCGGCCCCGCCAGCCCTCCTTCCCCCGGCCCGGCCCGACCTCCCGGGCCGCCGCCTCAGCGCCGCGCGCAGCACGGACGCCCGCCTACACCCGACACCCACCGGGGAGCCCCCGCACCCCCGGGGCGCAGACTGCCTTCAGGTCTGAGGGTCTCCCCTTGAACTCCGGCTGTTCCTAGGCCACATGGCAGACCTTCGGGTACTTGAAGATAGTCCCTGGGAGTCTGGTCTTGTCCCTGCTAAACCTCTGAGGTCATAAGGCGCCGAGCCAGGTGCCTCCATGGTCCAGGGCTGCCTTCTGCAAGAGATCCACTCGTCAGCATCCTTCACTGCCGTGTCTAAAGACATCAAACGCACTGCTATGAGGAGAGAACAGTGGGGCCAGCACTCCCTCATTCCTAAAGATCTCACTTCCTCTTGCCCTAAGAGTTCACCAGAACTTTTGGATACAATTTCAACCTAATATCAATAGACAGTTCCCATCTTGGCTTTTTAGAAAGATTTCTTCTTCCATTTTCCCCCAATTTTATGCTTTGAAATTCTAGACTTTCCAGATCTCACTGAATCCTGGTTACCCTCCAACATAGAATTCTGTCAGACACACACTTGATAAGCACGGCTGGCACGGATCCCTAAATCCAAAATGTCAAAACAGCAGATCCCTGGAAATCTTCACTGAAAGCTTTCCAATCCATAACTGAATCATCACCGATTACTCTTTAGGATGTATCAGTTTGGGATCCATCTAAGGGGAGCATTTTCCAATCAATAGCTCCACAAGAATAACATAAGACATGGTCAGAAACTTTGCTGAAATGTGGTAAACACAGCTGTATTTCCCTGACCAAAAGGGAGGAAACCAATCAAAAAAGAAAATAACGACTCTAGCATGTTCCCAACCTTTGAAAAGTCCCACATCCCCTAATTACCAACAAACCTGCATCTCAATTCAATATGAAGAGAAATAAATTCTAGGGTTTACAATTAAAATGTACAAATAAAATGAAAATTTCACAAACTATTATTTGGCATATAACATTTTTTAACCATAGTTGTTAAAGAGTTAACAAGAAAGAACTAAATATGTGAATCCCTTGATAGGTTCATTATAAGCAACAGTCTGATCTTGGTGTAGTTTTTGAAAGACATGCATCTGCTTCCAAAGGAAGAACTGATGTGTATAGAATAATTTTACATATATTTATGTGTAGGTATGTACATATATGTTTAAATACATATTCATCTTTACCTGAAGGGAAAAGCAAGCTGTACATGGTAGATATGCTGTTCCACATGGCAACGTATTTTTTATTGCATTGTTATGGAAATGCTTTTGTTCCATAAATTGAAAAGAAAGAAAGAAGGGATGCAAGGTATGATTTTCCTCTATTGATTCTTCCTTCCTGATAGGGCAGCTAGATGATGCAGTGGATAAACTACTGTCCGTGCAGTCAGGAGGACTTTGAATTTGACCTCAGACAACTGAAAGTTACCCCTCATTGCCTCACATCCAGGGTCATCTCCAGTCATCCCGATTCCTATCTGCCCACTGGACAGAGGTGACTCTGGAGGAGAAAGTGAGATGGCGACAGCATAGCACCCCCTCACACAAATCTAATTCACATGCTAGTCATGGCATCACCTCCCTGATATCACGGAATCTTCTTCAACAATGAAGGCCAAACATTATCCTGATAGATATTAAACAATTGTGAGAAGAGAACTTAAAAACATGTCTCTTTTCAAATGTATTAGAAGAGAGGTATCAAGAGACCTACTCACTGCTGGCCTACAAACTGCCTATAGTACAAAATTCCCAAATACAGTTCAAACCACATTAAAATACAATGAGGAAATGTTTAATAAAATTATAACATTAATAATGTTACCTTCTGGATTTCTAGGTCAATATGCAATTTATAAGGATCAGTTTCTGTTTAACTTTGACACCCCAGTACTCTAATAGGCCCCCCTTTTCATCCTACCCTAGTTTTTCTGCCACTCTCTCATAATCTACAATATAGTAGACGGATATAAGATTGAAAAAATATAGATATATGTATAATTTTTTAACTAATCATTTGGAATAGATTAAGATATTCCCTATATCCTCTTCAAAAGTTTCTCCTATTTCCTTATGTGTATCTTAGGATAGGAACCCATGGCCTAGAATAACCTTTTCATTGAGTTTATTTTTTACATTTTTTTTGGCAAGGAAATGGGGTTAAATGACTTGCCCAAGGCCATAAAGCTAGGTAATGATTAAGTGTCTGAGGCTGGATTTGAACTCAGGTCCTCCTGACTTCAGGGCTGGTACTCTGTCCACTGCACCACCTAGCTGCCTCTCATTGAGTTTGCTTTTGAAGAAAATTTAATATATCAATCTATTTTGTTTTGACATCACTTCCGTTCTCAAAGATTCCTAACCACATCCACAGAAGATCACTTACTTCAACAGAAGAGTTGAAGTTCCCCAAAGAAAGTCCAAGAGTATATGCAACATTACACATTTCTATTCATCCCTCTCCCCCTTCTGAAAAGGAATGAGATATATTTTTTGATGTCCTGAGTCAAATTAAGTTATTAGAAGTAAATATAATTCACTTTTGGTTGTTTCTTCTTTCCATTTCCATTGCTGTGTATATCGTTGTTCCTGCTCACTTTGTCTCAAATCAATGGAAATAATTTTTCCATATTGTTTTGAATACCTCATATCCATTTTTTTTGTACAGGGAAGAATTACTTCATTATATTAATCTACTACAATCTGTTCATTCATCCCTAATAATGAGCATTGACTGTCACTTAGCCCATTCTTGAAGCCAATTCACAGAATCATAGAATTTGAGAGTTGAGATGGTCATGCAATGGTCATACAATCCATTCCTAAATAAAACTATATTGTGAAACCATATTATATGGAAATATTCAATAAATGGTCATCCAGTGGTCAACCCACCACCTCCCTAGGGAGTCTATTAAACATTTTTAATTCTTAAGGAATGAGAACAAGTCTAAACAACTTTGCAACATTCACAAACAACATTCTAGTTCTTTCCTACAGAGCGAAATAGAATGTCTAATCTACCTCTCACAAGACAGCTTTTCAGGGTGGCTAGGTGGCATAGTGGATAAAGCACCAGCCCTAGAGTCAGGAGTACCCGGGTTCAAATCTGGTCTCAGACACTTAATAATTACCTAGTTGTGTGGCCTTGGGCACGCCACTGAACCCTGTTTGCCTTGGAAAAACCTAAAAAAAAAAACAAGACAGCTTTTCAAATATCACATCAAATCCCTGTTTTCTCTACTCCAGAATAAACATGTCCAGTTTCTCCAAGTCCATTTCTCAGGACTTGGACTCAAGGCCCTTCATCATCCTAGCTGCCCAGCTCTGAATCTAACTTCCCTACATCAAAAGCAACAAGATGTCCAGCAAATCAGAATTCACAATATTCAGATGATGCCAGAATTTGCAAAGCATTGTTACTAATTCCTAGAATCCATGTTTCACTTAAGGTAGCCTGAGAGCACATTAGGTTTTTTAGTTTTCCACATCACACTGTTGATTTCACATTGATTTTGAAAGGCACTGAAGCTCCAAGGTATTTTTTTCACAATGATACTCATCATCTTATTTGTGAAACTTAATGTTATAGCATAAGATTTAGCTTTATCTCTACAGAATTTTACCTAACTAGATTCCTTTCAGTATCCCAGCTTTGCAATATTCTTCTGAATCCTAACTTATCTGGGGTGGATTCTCTGCATCTCAATTTTCCAGCAAATGTGACAAACATGTTATTATATCAGCCTTTCTCCAAGTCATGGTCATAAAAGGTAAGCAACCAGAGCCAAGAACAGGCTCCTACAGCACTGCATGGAGATCTTCTACAAGGCTAACACTGAGCCACAAAAACTAGACTTTGTATTTATTTTAATCAAAATGCTTCACTCCAGTATGAATTCTCTGATGTATATTAAGAGGCTTCCTCTCTCTGAAGGCTTTCTTACATTCATTATAAGCAAAGGATTTCTGTACAGTTTTAATTTTCTGGCAATTTGGGGGTATTTCACATTTAATGAAGGTTGTCTCATGTTCTCTTTGTTCAAAGGGCTGTTCAACAGTGTGATTTCTATGATGAGCAATAAGAGTAGCCTTCCTACTGAAAGCTATGCCACATTCATTACATGCAAAGGGTTTCTCACCAGTATGAGTTCTCTCATGTCTAAGAAGGCTTCCCTTCTGTGTGAAAGCTTTCCCACAGTCACTACATTCAAAGGGTTTCTCTCCAGTATGAGTTCTCTGATGGTTAATAAGACTTCCCTTCTCACTGAAGGCTTTCCCACAGACATTACATTCAAAGGGTTTCTCTCCTGTATGACTTCTCTGATGTATATTAAGGCTTCCCTTCCCACTGAAAGCTTTTCCACAGTCATTACATTGAAAAGGTTTCTCTCTAGTATGAATTCTCTGATGTATAGTAAGGTTTACCCTTTGCCTAAATCCTTTCCCACAGTCAATACATTCAAAAGGTTTCTCTCCAGTATGAATTCTCTGATGGTTGTTAAGACTTTCCTTCTCACTGAAAGCTTTCCCACAATCATTACATTCAAAGGGTTTCTCTCCAGTATGAGTTCTCGCATGTCTAATAAGGCTTCCCTTCTGACTGAAAGCTTTCCCACAGACATTACATTCAAAGGGTTTCTCTCCAGTATGAGTTCTCTGATGGTTATTAAGGCTTCTCTGTTCACTAAAGGATTTTCCACATTCATTACATGGGAAGGGTTTCTCTCCAGTATGAGTTCTCTGATGTGCAATAAAGTTGGCCCTTTTACTAAAGGCTTTCCCACATTCTTCACATGCAAAAAGGTTCGCTCTAGTATGAATTCGTTTATGGCTATTGAGGCTTCTCCGCTCACTGAAGGCTTTCCCACATTCATTACAAGAAAAGGGTTTTTCTCCAGTATGAATTCTCTGATGTGCAACAAAATTTTGCCTTTCACTGAAAGCTTTGCCACAGTCATTACACGTAAAAGGTTTTTCTCCGGTATGACTTCTCTGATGTGAAATAAGGCTTACTCTCTGGTTGAAGGCTTTCCCACAGTCATTACATTGAAAGGGTTTTTCTCCAGTATGAGTTCTTTGATGGGTAACAAGACTGGCCCTTTGGCTAAAGGCTTTCCCACAGTCATTACACTGAAAGGGTTTCTCTCCAGTATGGGTTCTTTGATGGATAACAAGACTGGCCCTTTGGCTAAAGGCTTTCCCACATTCATTACAGGTAAAGGTTTTCTCTCCAGTATGAGTTCTTTGATGTCTATTGAGGCTTCCCTTCTCATTAAAAGCTTTCCCACATTCATTACATGCAAAGGTTTTCTCTCCAGTATGAATTCTCTGATGTGTAATAAGGCTTCCGCTCTGCCTGAAAGTTTTCCCACATTCACTGCAGGCAAAGGGTTTATCTCCAGTATGAATTCTCTGATGGCTATTAAGGCTTCCCTTCTCACTGAAGGCTTTCCCACAGTCATTACATTCAAAGGGTTTTTCTCCAGTATGAGTTCTTTGATGTGCAATAAGGTGTGCTCTCCTACTGAACGCTTTGCCACATTCATTACATTCAAAAGGTTTCTTTCCAGTATGAGTCCTCTTATGTGTAGTAAGGTTTGCTCTGTGCCTGAATCTTTTCCCACATTCATTACATGAAAAGGGTTTCTCTCCAGTATGAGTTCTCTGATGAGTAGTAAGGTTTGCCTTCCGCCTGAATCCTTTCCCACAGTCATTGCATACAAAGGGTTTCTCTATAGAATGACTTCTCTGATGTGAAATAAGGTTTCTCCTCTGGTTGAAGAGTTTTCCACAGTCCTTACAAGGAAAGGATTTCTTTCTACTATGAGTAAGGATTCCCTTGTCACTGAAGGCTTGTTCACAGTCATTACCTTCAAAGGCTTTTTTTGCAGTATGAATGATCTGATGTCTACTAAGGTGACACCTTTCCCTGAAGGCTTTCCCACACTCCATACATTCAAAGGGTTTCTCTCCACTATGAATGCCTTGGTGACTTTTGAGTATTTGACTGTCACTAAAGGTTTTCCCACATTCATTACATGCAAAGAGTTTTTCTATAGAATAAGTCTTCTGATGATTAATATGGCTTTCCTTGTGGTTAAGGCGTTTCTGAAATTCATTATATTTACAAGTTTTCTCTCCGGTATGAATTCGCTGATGTCTATAAAAGTGTTCCTTAATATTAAAAGCTTTTCCACAAGTTTTACATTCATAAGGTTTCTTTCTAAAATGAATCCTGTTATGTCTCTTAAGGAATTTCCTCTTACTGAAGGCTTTTCCACATTTGTTACATTCAAAAGGTTTCTCCCTTAAATCACTTCTTTTATGTTTAGTGAAACTTCCCTTGTAGCTGAAGGCTAGCTCATATTCCTTATATTCCTGTTTCTTTCTATGATGTTGGTCAATAAGATTTGACCTCCTGCCAATGGATTTGCCGCATTTATTGTGCTTATATCGATTCTCTCTATGTATTCTACAAAATTTAATTAGGTCTGAGTGGTACCTAAAGGGCTTCTTACATTGGGTATACTTAGAAACCTTCTTCCCTAAAGAGAATTTATTTGATTTGATGCTTACTCCAAGTGTCTTAGAGAAGACTGACCCAAAGCTAAATCTTCTCCCAAATATACTACTTTGAGGTCCAGTTCCTTTCTTAAAAGTTGTTCTGGGAATAATGGCAATTTGTCTGAACGGTCTCTTCAGGTTGCCTTTTTGTTTTTTCAAATTAGCATCATATTTTCCAGCTTTCTCCATCTTGCCTTGCCAGGGTGCACCCTTGGGTAGCCTTTTCTTGAATGATGCTTCCATGAAAATGTTCTGCATCAGACTTGAGTTCCTTGTTTTAAATTTGATTTTGTTTCTAAAGGAAGCTGAAAAAATAAAACAAAAAAAGAATCACTTACTTTGTTTCTTCCTTAAGGATATGATTTCTCTCTCATCACACTCAATTTGTATCCATGTACAACATGGAAATAATGTAAAGACTGGCAAACTGCTTTCTGTGGGGGGGGGGGGGGAGTGGGGGGAGGGGCATAAGATTGGGGGAAAAATTGTAAAACTCAAAATAAATAAAATCTTTAATTAAAGAATCACCTGTCACTGACTCTATACTGAGAGCAAGAAAGTTTCTTTAAAGTAAGTTCTAGTCTCTGTCTCATCCAGTTAGGATAATGATGCTCAATTTGACCCAAGCAGAAAAAGAACTGTTTATGTGAACTGAAGTCAAAGACTGAAAACAAAAGATAGGAAAAGAGCACTTAGCTGCCTAGGACTCAGAGACTTGTAATCCAGTTCATTATAGATAGCAATAAATAGATCTATAGATTATAGATAGCAATTATAGATAGCAATAAAAAACACATGGAACTTCTGTATAACTAAAAAGTGGAAATTCACACAGAAAGGGAAAAATTACCACAGAAAATTTGCTCAAATGAAAAAATATGAAACTTAGAATCTATATAGAAAAAAGTAACAGATTAGAACAGTATAAGCAATTGAAGAAATCTTAAGAATTACTAGGCTTTCCCAAAATTGGGAAAATCAAAATAATCAAACCATTATATTTCAATGTGTGTGTATGTATATATTCATTTATGCATATATATATATACATAATATATACACATATATACATATTTACACATCTTTTTTTTTTTTTAAGTTTTTTGCAAGGCAAATGGGGTTAAGTGGCTTGCCCAAGGCCACACGGCTAGGTCATTATTAAGTGTCTAAGGCCGTATGTGAACTCAGGTACTCCTGACTCCAGGGCCGGTGCTCTATCCATTGTGCCACCTAGCCACCCCCGACACATATCTTTTAAATGACCAAAATTACTTTAAAAAAAAGGCAGACTAAAACAATTTATTGACTGTCAATTTATAATTACAAATTTGCACAGGCCCATTGTTTTTAATCTGCTACACTTGATTCAGTAATTAATATATTAAATATCTAAAATATGAAATTATTAAGTAAGAATAAAATGAAATAATTAAAACAGCTGTGAGAAAGATATGACCTAGCATATAATAGTAATATGACTTGTTATGAAAACAAAAAATCATAAATTACAAAAAATCATAAACTGAATTTGGTATATGATTTTTAGGGTTTTGTTAAGAGAATAACTTCATTATATTTTTATTTTTTAAAATTCAGTTTTATTTTAAGCTCTGTAATTTCTCACCCAGTCCTTACTCCTTGAGAAGTCAAAAAATCTAATCCATTATAAATATGTAAAGCCAGGCAAAATATTTAAGAATAATTTTTTAAAAAATTGAAATAGATTTGAATAAATATATGATAATCCAATGATATTTATAAATAATATAGCTTTTAGAGAAAGAGCTAATAGTATACATGATAATTAGGCTTCAAAGAGATCTCAACAATTAAAGCAAGAAGTTAAAATTCATAAGAAATAGAAGGAAGGGGGTCGGCTAGGTGGCACAGTGGATAGAGCACCGGCCCTGGAGTCAGGAGTACCTGGGTTCAAATCTGGTCTCAGACACTTAATAATTACCTAGCCGTGTGGCCTTGGGCAAGCCACTTAACCCCATTGCCTTGAAAAAAAACCTAAAAAAGAGATAGAAGGAAGGGGCAGCTAGGTGGCACAGTAGATAAAGCACCGGCCTTGGAGTCAGGAGTACTTGGGTTCAGATCTGGTCTCAGACACTTAATAATTACCTAGCTGTGTGGCCTTGGGCAAGCTACTATAACCCAATTGGCCTTGCACAAACCTTAAAAAAAAATCAAGTTAGCTACCTAAAATGAATGACCAAAAATCCCACAAAAATACTATATTTTAAGAAATTACAAATAATAACTGTTCAGGAGACAATGTAAAATGAAAGTTCCAAGGAACATCCTACAATAGTCCAGAGTTTTATGAAAGAGAAAATAAAGTTAAGAAGCCAAAAGCAAAAATTAAAGTAGCAATGGACCACAGTCACCATCACATTAAAATTTGGCAGCTACCAATATAATAAGGAAGAAATTCTGGAATGTATTGCAAAAGCCAAAAGGTTATAGGCATTCAACCAAGAAAACTTATTATCCTCCAAAGCTTAATAAAAATCCAACAGGGTAAAAAAATGGACCTTAAGAAAATACAGAATTTTTAAGTATTCCTGATGAAAAGATCATAACTAAATTGATACTATGAATCATATTCACAGGAGTCAAGAGAAATCTAGAAAGGTAAAAACATTTGAGTTAAAGGAAGGGGTTAGAAGACAAGGGAAAAGCTTATATTCACTAGATGGAACAGACTCTAATAGGCTAATAGAGCCTTCATGTCTTTCAAAATCATAGAGGGAGCTAAATAAAATAACAGAGGGGTTGGAAAAGGAGCTGACGTTTTTTTAATTCACAAGAGAGTAAAGAAAGGGAGGTAAAAGGAATTCGGTAGGTATATATAAAGAAGAAAAGACATTAATGAAATCAGCAAGAAAAAAAAGAAAATTTCCAAAAAAAAAATAAAGGAAATCATTAGAAACTATAAACTACTTACTGGAAGGTTAGAAACTAAAGCTGAAGCTGAAATACATTGGCTATATAATGAGATGATAAGACATACTGGAAAAGATTCTGATGATAACAAAGATTGAAAGCAAAAGCATAAGAGCATGGCAGAGGATGAGATGGATAGCCAGTGTTATGGAAACAACGGATATAAGCTTGGACAGACTTGAAATACAGTAGAGGATAGAAGGGCCTGCTTTGCACTAGTCCATGGGATCAGGAAGAGTCGAACCCAACTGAATGACTGAATAACAACCTTTTGAATAATTCTATTTCAACCAAATAGATGACTTCAGTGAAACAATAATATTCAACAAAAAATAAAGGTAGAGAATTTAATAGAACAAGAAATAGAAAATTTAAGGAATTATCAGCAAAAGAAAATTATAAATGAACATGCAAAGAAAAAACTCCAGATGAATTTATAAGTGAGTTCTATTAAACACACAAAGGATAACTGGTTCCACAAACTTTATATGGAAGTACATTTCTATGATAATGTTTTTTTGCTTGTTTTTTTTTTAGGTTTTTGCAAGGCAAATGGGGTTAAGTGGCTTGCCCAAGGCCACAGCTAGGTGATTATTAAGTGTCTGAGGCTGGATTTGAACTCAGGTCCTCCTGACTCCAGGGCTGGTGCTCTATCCACTGTGCCATCTAGCTACCCCGCCCCCAACCAGAACAATTTTTACAATACCTTAATGAAAAACAAATTTGATAAATCCATGTATAATGTCATGCCACAATTCTATGCTGATTAAGTAATCCACCTGATGGGGGGCCCTCAAGGAGAGGGCCTCAAGGCCAACATTTTCAGGCACAGTGATTGTGTGGGTTTGCTTTGGTAAATCCTACTTATTTGTCATAAAGGGTTTTTAAACCCTTTGGAGTCATTTGGAAATTAAGAGAGATACGAGTGTTACCTCTCAAAAAAGGAAAGTAGAGACCCTGCAGCATTTTTAAGAATGGACTTATGAGGGGTGGTTAGGTTGCACAGTGGATAGAGCACTGGCCCTGGAATCAGGAGGACCTGAGTTCAAATCTGACCTCAGACACCTAGCTGTGTGGCCTTGGGCAAGCCACTTAACCCTATTGCCTTGCCAAAAAACCTAAAAAGAAAAATGGACTTATGAGAACAAGGGATGATCAGGAAGATAGAAAGATACAGAGGGAAATTTGTTAACCAATGAGTTAATTTCCTATAGAATTTTAAAAAAGAAAGAAGGAATGAGGAGATGTGGGCTGGCACAGACAATTCACTTTGAATTCTTTGTATATTAAGAGATTCATGCTTGCCTGTTCTGTTTTGTTGAAAAACACAACAACCTATATTTAAGAAAAAAATAAGACAAAGGGAAAGGTTCCATATTTACCAAAATAATAACAATGGTAGTTTCCAAAGTAATAAAGAACTTCTGACAAAAAATAAGACTACTGACTGTGGAATGGTCAACAGAAATCAGAGCACAAGAATGCTGAGTGAAATGAAACCAGGAAAACAATATATATAATGATTAGACCATTAAATAGAAAAAACAATAACATTCTCATAAATGAAGGCTGTATAATTATAAAAATCAAATTTGGACCAGAAGATGAGGTGAGAAAATGTGTATCACTTCATCTGCAAAGATAGTGTAGATCATTGAACAAATGATTGAACTCAAAAGATTTTGTTAATTTACAGGAAATTATTTTTTCTCCTTAATTTTTATTCTTTGGAAGAAGGGATGGCACATTAGGAGAAATGAACAATGCAAACATGGTCAATGATTATATCTAATTTATTTGACTACATTTCCTTTTTTTTTTTCTCTTCCTAACGACAAAGTGGATATGTTACTATTTATCTGTTTGTCAGGTTCCAAACAACAAAAAATAAATTCAAATTTCAAAAAAAGGAAATAAAGGTGATATAAAAGTAAAAGAGAGCAATAAAAAGAAAGGAGAAAAATGTTTTAAAAGGAATGTTAATTAGTAAGAGGCATGAGGAAAACTTTAAACTCTCCAAATTTGTAAAAAGGGAAATGACAATATTTCTGGAAGAGATTATCAAATCCATTCAATTAAAAACATTTGTAAAATTGAATTTTGGAGAGCTTTTATTCATGTGCTATCACAATATTAATTGCAAATCATCAAGTTCTTCCACCATGGATCCAAATGAAGGCACCTCCATGATGGATGGAACAGGGGGCGGCTAGGTGGCACAGTGGATAGAGCACCAGCCCTGGAGTCAGGAGTACCTGAGTTCAAATCCAACCTCAGACACTTAATAATGACCTAACTGTGTGGCCTTGGGCAAGTCACTTAACCCTACTGCCTAGCCAAAAAAAAAAAAACAAACCCTAAAAAAAAAAAACCATAATGGATGGAACATAAAACTAGATAGAGGCTACTGACTCCCATCACCTCCCAGCTGTTCACTTACCCAGAAAAGACCCTCTGGGGTCTCTGTCCTCAGGACTCCATGCTGCTTTCTGCTTCTCCAACAGGGAGGTCATGTCTAGTCTGGAAATGGGAATCCCTGCACACGAGAACAGAAGTCATTCAGAATTTAATTCATCAATGACAAATAAGGTGTAGATGAGGGTGGTCTGAAGCAGTCTGGTCTCTCAATAGAGCAGGGGTCCCAACTCTAGATCCCATTTCTTGTCCACCTCTGCTGTCTGTCCCAGACATGCTACCTGGGTGACAAGCTCCACAGGTTCTTCCTCCAAAGGCACCTTGCAACCTAGATAACAGCTCTTCTTCCTGCACCTGGTCTTTCCTTCCCAGATGGCTCTCCACCAGAACAATGGGCCCCCCAAGGAGCAGACCCAGAAGGACTTCATTGTTTTTAGTCTGGACTCTGGGCTGGATCTACTCAGTTCCAGAGGAGAACTGCACTGGAAAGTCAGAGCTGAGAACAGTTAGTCCAGAGTGCCTTAAGGAAAAGGCAAAGCTCTTTCAAAGCCAAATTTCCCTTGGCTTTGCTCTCATTCCCACATTCTACCAGTCTTGCACTATGGGAGGAGAGCTGAGGACACCCACACAAATTTCTCAGGCAATCAAAGTGAAGAGAAGACAAAGACTGTCCATCTCTTCATCAGAGTGGGCATTTTCAGTGGCTCTCCCTCCTGCCTGGGCTTGGCATCTTTCTCACCTGTCTCTTGGCTTCCTTCCTTTAGGTCACAAATAAAATCCCTCCTTCTACCACAACCCAATCCAAATCCCCCTTAATTGCAGAACCTTTCCTCTGTGGATTGTCTCAAATCTGCTCAGTCTACTTTGTACATAGCAGTTTGCATGCTGTCCCTCCCATCTGATCCTGAGCTCCTTGAGAGCAGGGATGGTCTTTGCCTTTCTTTGTAGGCCTTGTTGGTAGCAGAATGCCTGGCTCAAAGGAGGGGCTTGACAGATGTTTGCTTACTGGACTGAGCAGGCTATGTAACAGGGAAGCTATGAGGAATACCAAAGTACAGGATCAAAAGACATTATTGTAGAAATACGTTAGGAAGAGGAGCTGGCAGGAGATAGGGGAGGATGATGGCAAGCAGACTGACCAAGAGCTCCTGGTCATCTCACCATCCAGGTCCAAGAGAAAAAAAGGCATGATGGGTGAGGTGCAGCCAGAATGTGAGGCAGACCCTGGACAAACTTCAGGAAGAATCCTGGCAAACTCCACATAGGGCAGTGAGGGCAGAGAGCGATTTCACCGTGCAGCACTGGGGGAATGTCCTAATCCCAGATGAGTGTGAGCGTCAGTAGCATAATCAGCCCTTTGGACCCACAGACCTTTCCAGGGAGGTCTCAGCTTGGGTACAGACACTGGGCATGCCCACAAAAACTGCCTCCACTCAGAAAACCACAGAGACATATAGGAGAGAAAACAAGGTGTTCAAAAAATAAGCATCAGGTCCTTTGGGGAGGAGGCACAATCCTTTGTGTAGAGCAGGAGAGGGAGAGGGGGTCCTCAATTAGGAAGGGACACTTCACTTGTACAAGAACCTGGAGACAGGAGGTCAAATGTATGTGTGTTTGAGGAAAGGTGGGTAGACTGTTCCCTGGGATCCAGAGAAGGCAACCTCAAGTGATGTGTGGAAAGCCAGAAGGGCGGGTGTAAAGGGTTAAAGTTAAGAATGCTGGCCATCAAGTTCTCTTGAGAAAACATGAGACCCAGATGTTTGCACAAGGTCAGAATGCTCTGATAACAGCAAATATCTGAGTGTGCTCTGTACTCAGGAAGGAGCTCTGGTCCTTCTTTACTTAACTATTATTTTACTCCTTTGAAGTTGATAGAAAAGAGAACATCTATTGTGAAAGAGGAAGCCTGGGAGTAATCCTTGAGTTATACTGCACTGCATACCTAAAAGAGGCCAATAAAGTCCAAAGAGTGGTCTCGCATGTATAAAAAAAGGACTGTCTGCTTGCAAAGGCAGAGATGTAGTGTCCTGTTAATAAAACCTGTTACGCATCTCTCCTGGTTGAACTCTCATTATTGAACACGCTGGCCGGCTGTGTCCGTTTGGCACCAATGAAGACCTTGGAAAGGTAGGACCTGGCTGCCCCAAAGGAAAAGTCAAAGGACTTTTCAAGTGGCGCCCCGAACAGGGACGAGGGTGGGGGATAGGGCAGGATAGGAACCAAGATCCTGTCTAAACAGAAAGACAGGAAGTAGTGAGAGTACCCCGAGAAAAACATCAGGAAGATGGGGAATTCATTACTCATAATTAAACCAGAAGAACAGGAAGTTTGGGCTCCACAATTATATAAAACTGTAAAGAAGCAAGGAGTAACTATAAAGAGTTTCATAGAAAGAATTCAGACTGTTTCACCAGGGTTTTGAGATACAGAATTAACCCTTGAAAAATGGAAAATAGGAGAACAGATGACTAACTCCAAACAAGAAGGCCCTGATTATCTTAAAGAACTTGATTTCTTGATAATTGGTATAGTGAAAAATGTTTTGGGGGGAATGGAGCGACATAAAAGACATTTCTCTATAGAAAGCCAAACAGACAATAAAACTGTACAAGATAAAAAGGAAATAGAAAAAAAGAAATAAAGTTAGACAGGAGAATGAAATTTGGCCTCTTCCTCCCCTACCAGCTTCTTCTTAATAGTTTAAGAGAGAATCTCCCCTCACGGCATTCCTGAGATGTCAGGAATTTGCCATTGGTCTGTGTTTGTGGATATGTGTTGAGATTGTCAGTTTGGAAAATTCTGTTGTGTTTGTGTGATCTGTGCTTGTGCCTCATCTGTCTTCATGTGTTTAGATTGTCTGTTTACTTGTGTGTTCGGGTTCTTCTATTCATTTGCTAGATGGAGAGAAAAGTTCCCCTAAAATTGTCCTCATTTAAATTGCTGCTCTTTGTTATTTTGGGTGGCTAGATTTTTAGGCATCTAATGCCCTCACTGGCTCTCCCCTTGAGCCTGCTTTCTGTGAGTAATCTGATCCCCCTCCTCTTCAGCCCTTCCAAGAGGGATTTCTAAATTTTTATTTTTAAAAAGGAATGGATTTTGGTGTTAAATTGACTGAGGTCAAACTACTCACCCTGTTATATTACTATTATGAGAAGGGCGCCCCCATTCCTTGTTTATGTTCCCTTCTCTTTCCTATTCTTCATTCTGTGCTGCCAGAGTGTTTCCCCCTCCCTCCCCCTTTCAGGAGGGAGAGCTACTTCAGGAAGAATTAGTAAAGTAAGTGTTAAAAAGGACCTTATTTTGAAGTTAAGGAAACAGCAACTATTACCAAATATATTAAATAAAGAAATGCTATTTTAATTTGAAAATAGGGAAAATAAATTTCAGAAAGCCAAGAGAGTCAGGTTAATCCTAAAGTGCATAATGTGGTTACCAAAATGCCCATATAGGGGAAACTAAATGACTTTCGTGGGATTGATTAAAGGATTTCCTGTGTGCTTCCAGAAACAATTGGGAGGAATCTGGCTGGGCACTGAATGGAATTACACTAAAAGTATCGTACCTGCTGATAGATGGTGTACTCAGATTGTGGATGGAAGGATGTATTTGGGGGATGTTGCTGTAAAAACAACTAAGAATTCTAGACAAATTGACACCAGGAAATATCACTTATATACATGGAGATTAAATGGTACTGAGATACCTTTGAATGAAACTAAACAATACCAAGGGAACAGGTTAAGGTCTTCTTGAAATTCTATTCTTCCTCATAATTTGTCACTTATGTATCATTATCCTGGTTTCATGCCCTTTCAATATTGTCATACTCATCAGTGCATCAAAGTACCTTTAGACTTTATGAATTATATAGAATATTTAATATCTTGTCATAATACCAGAAGAGACATGCAAGACAGAGGAGCAGTAAATTATCCTCGACTGCAATATATACATGGATCTGGAATAGAAGTTAAAGGGATAGAAAAACTTGTTGCATCAGTTGGGGGACATACTATGCAAGGAATGCTTGAATTGGTTAATACTGATATAAGAAATAATATAACTAGTAATATCACTATTTAGTGCTAGGGTATGCTTGGGTGAGGAATATGCATTTTTAGTAGAAGGAAAATCTAATATTACATTAACTAAATATTCTGATGGGGTGTTCAATTTAACATGTATAAATTGTTTAGTAAGAACCTGCACAGGCCCTAAATTTGTTGTAGGTAGAAAAGTTTTCATAGTAACATGACCACATTATGCATTTACTATTGTAAAAACAAAAAACTGGTATAGAACACGTAGTGATCATATTTTTGAGACAATGAGAAAATATTATCCTTTCAACAGAGAAACAGAAGATGTATTTCTTGTGTTATATTGGGAATTACCTTATTGGTGGAAGCTATTGCAGCATCCACAGCTTTGGCTTTATCTGTCTCTAATACTCAGAATCAAATTGTGGAGGCACAGGAATTACAGATGTTGACGAAAAATGTATCACAAGGCTTTAAAAATCAATTAC
The DNA here is from genome assembly GCF_037893015.1 of Macrotis lagotis. NCBI lineage: Eukaryota > Metazoa > Chordata > Mammalia > Peramelemorphia > Peramelidae > Macrotis > Macrotis lagotis. Next base: position 264,191,184 of record NC_133662.1, on the reverse strand, counting down.
AGATAGACAAACAGTTTCATGCAGCGATATCTCAATTGCAAAAGGCTACTCTGTATATGGGAGAAGAAATTCAATATTTGGCTTTACAACAAAAATTACACTGTGACTACAGGTATAATCAATACTGTCTTACAAAAGCTAAATATAATGAATCTCAGGTGGCCTGGAATATTATTAGAGCACAATTACATGGGCTAAGATTGGACAATGATACTTTGGAATTGACTAGGCTAGCACAAATCGCTGATGATATCGCACAAGCATCTTCTGATGACATAAGACCTGATCAGATAGCAAATAGGTTAATTTCCTTCTTTCATTCACCCCATGATGGGCTGTTGCATTTTATGTTACCTTATGTTGTGTTTGGTGCTGGACTTTTATTGTTCTGCATCTGTTTGTCACTGTAATGACTGATCTATATGTCAATCCACCAAGGCAACTCTTTCCATGAGATCTGTGAGCACTTTGTGCTTAAACAAGAAAGGGGAAATGTAAAGGGTTAAAGTTAAGAATGCTGGCCATCAAGTTCTCTTGAGAAAACATGAGACCCAGATGTTTGCACAAGGTCAGAATGCTCTGATAACAGCAAATATCTGAGTGTGCTCTGTACTCAGGAAGGAGCTCTGATCCTTCTTTACTTAACCCTTAGCTTACTCCTTTGAAGTTGATAGAAAAGAGAACATCTATTGTGAAAGAGGAAGCCTGGGAATAATCCTTGAGTTATACTGCATTGCATACCTAAAAGAGGCCAATAAAGTCCAAAAGAGTGGTCTCGCATGTATAAAAAAGGACTGTCTGCTTGCAAAGGCAGAGATATAGTGTCCTGTTAATAAAACCTGTTATGCATCTCTCCTGGTTGAACTCTCATTATTGAACACGCTGACTGGCCGTGTCCATTTGGTGCCAATGAAGACCTTGGAAAGGTAGGACCCAGCTGCCCCGAAGAAAAAGTCAAAGGACTTTTCAGGCAGGCAGAGCCCATGCCATGAAGGGCTGTGGATGCTAAAGTGAGGATGGTAGGACAGTTAATCCAGAGCATTCTCTCCAGTGGCCACTAAGGGGCCAGGACACAACCAAAGAGACAGACAGTCTGGAATCTTTTGGTCAGAACCCAGTTCTGCATTTCCCACGGGGAGAGCCACACTTACCCACAGAGACTAGGTTCTCCAGGTTCTCCAGCATCACCTCCCTGTACAGAGCCCTCTGGGCAGAATTCAGGCACCTCCACTCCTTCCGGCTGAAGTCCACAGTCACATCCTTGAATGTCACAGATTCCTGAACCAAATACATTCATCCTTAGCCAGGTTCCTCACTCCAGATAGCTGCAGCTCTAACTGTTTTGGGCTTCAGTGATAGAAACAGTAGCTTTGTGTACATTAGGTTATTCATGTCACCCCAACAATCCTCTCCTAAGGAACCCCCCCCAAAACCAGGCCCTTTACTCCTAAAGCCCCAAACCACATCAGAGAATCTGCCTCCCTCTGACCACTGAGTGCACAACACCAACATTGGCAATCCCAGCCCAAATATTAATTCTCCTTTGGTACAATTGGGCAATCCCTCTTCATTACTGACCAACTGGTTCAGGAGGCAACATCCCAACAAAGGCTAAAGCAAACTTTGAGTTCTCAATGATATTTTTAAATATAATGACACTCATCTTTCTTTCATGTACTTGGAGAGAGCTCTGGAATTTATTATGGAATTTATTAAAAGAATCACATATTATTATATAGCCGGCAGGTTAAACAAGTTGGCCATGGTATCCCCCTGCACATTTGACTCGAATTTCTGATTTCTGTGGCATTGGGGTATTTAATAGAAAGTTATTTGCAAAATGCTGCATATTCCTTCCTCCTACTTTCATCAAGGATGCCCCAACTAGGAACAGGGTTTTTCTGGGGATGATTTTATAAAGATAGGAAAATAAATCCTGGACAAAATCCTTTCTGATGGCTATTGTTTTTGAAGTAATAACACCCCATCATCTACCCCAAGATGCTAACAATGTACTTTCTTTAAATGCTCTCAGTTCTGGACAAACTTGAACACAGGCCACCCCCTCACTCATGGCTGCTCTCTTTCAAGGTCTTCTGTTTTAGGGTCTCCTCTCTTTCTTCATGGAGAATGTGAGAAATTGGTTCAAGTGAGCAAAAAGAAGGTATCACAGATTTCCAGACAAAGGCTTCCAAACTATAGTTTGTCCTCATTCTTGTTTCAGCCATAAACACTGTCAGGATGATTTGGTTTAATAGGGTCTCAGGCCAAGTTGTCTGTAAATCTGCTTTTCCCACAAAGACTTAATGCTGTTTTAGGAAATGATTCTTTGGCCAATTAGAGACATGCAATGGAGCCCAGAGGCATCTGGTCTGGAGCAGAGAGAGAGAGAGAGGTAGGCACAGAGGACATATACCCCTGAGAAGTGGTCATTCAACCACAGGTAGAAGCCCCCTGGAAGGACATCTCTCCACCTGCTGAGGCATCACTCCTGCCTTCTGACAACTCTTATTTTCTGGAAGCCTCACAAAATCATATGGTCACTTATTTTGATGTCCACTCATGATCCTAGTGGTGTCTGCTAGGCCTAAACACAGCCAATCAATGATCTCTTCCTTATGGAATGTCCAATAAATACATTGGTCCAGCTCTCTTGGGACCCTGCAATCTTCTCCAACCCAAACTTTCCATATCAATTCAAAAGATCCCTGATAAGAAGTGAAGCCCCTGCTCTACCCTGGACAACCTCCTCTAGATAGTCTGCTGCTGGGTCTTTAAAGGGAATACAAAGACCCAGAATGTGGACCCATGAGGAGGCCCCCACAGAAAGTGGCCACTGACTCTTTTAGGCAGCTTCTTTGGTACAATTGGGCAATCCCTCTCCATTACTGATCAACTGGTTCAGGAGGCAACATCCCAACAAAGGCTACATTTTCTTCCCTGTAGCTACATATCCCCACTCATTGAAAATAAGATCTCTGGGGGAGAGGAGCTTCACTGGCCCATAGGAAGCACTTAATGAGGTTTGCTGAACTGAAAGGAGGAGAGAAAGGGAAGAGCAAAGAAGGGGTTAAGGAAACAATTTGAACTCACCTGAAATGTGGCTTTGATGAAACCTGGAGTCATTCCCTCCTGATCCTCCATCCTGCTGCTGATGGAAGAGGAAGGTCTCTAGAAGGCTGAGATGGAGCAGAAAGGAGTCATAAGGAACAGAGACCAGCTTGGCTTATGTCTTAGACAACCACCTGAGATTCCCTCCCCAAGCCCTTCAGCATCATCAGTGCTGCACTCTGGCTCATCCCTCCATCCACCTGCTCTAACCATCTTACAGAACTGTCAATTACAGTTGAAGAATGACCAGGTGGACTCCCTACCCCTTCCACCTTGACACAGGCTGTCCAAGCTGTGACAGGGGGAATGCAGGTGAGCTAATGCTGCTTATGAAGAAGTAGGGAAGAGAGCAAGGGAGACAAGACCTGGGGTCAGCTGCTTGGAATGTCCATCTCCACTTGGCTGCTGATATCCTTCACAAAACCTCTCCTGAGCCATCTGTTTTTAGATGGTACTCCATCTCAGGTTTCAGGCCAAGTCTATCATAGTCATGACCTCAATGCTACTATCCCAACATGACTTCAGAATATTTTACTCCAGCCAGGATGATCTTCCCTTACCTTCTCCCAACCTGAGATAAATAAAATTTTACAAAAACATGTTTGGTGAGAAAGTATTTTTTACAAAGGGGCAGATCTTTCTCTTTTATGTTAATCAATAAGAAGAGAGCAAGGTGACCTGTGGGTGAAGGAGCAGGACAAACCACCGCAGCTTCTTCGTCATATATGACTATGTGCTTGAACCTTAAGAAGGTTAGAGCCCTCCAAACCATCAGCTCTGCTTCCAGCCTGAGTCCAGAAGTCATCCCAGGGGAATTCTGTGAAGAGCAGGGTCTGACGTCCCTGACACCACTACAACTACCCCACCCCCCACCTTACAGAAGGAGACAGGGAAGTCCAGAGCCCAAAAGGGCAGCATCCCACAGACCTCTACAGACACCAAGCAGGGGAACAATCCTTGTGGAAATGTGTCTAGTCAACAGCCTTGGCTAGTGAGGCAGCAGCCACAGCTAGTGAAGACCCAGAAATGCCTGTGGCACCATAACGTGGTTTAGCATCAGAAACCGAGGATCTCCTCCAGGAAGCCAGATTCGCTGGCCCTAGGATCACTGGCCTTTTCTATCTGCTCTGAAGCTGAAAGCTCCTGAATGCCTGTTCTTTCCCCCGTTAAGAGGGGAGTTCTCAGAAGGCAGTCTTTGTCTCCCTCCCTTTTTTATCTCCCCACTTTTTCAATCTCCAGCAACTGCCATAGAAAAGTCTTCATAAATGTTTCTATCTCATCATCAATCTTGGATTCATAATAAGGGAAGAAAGACCAGTTTGCTCCAGGTTGAAAAAGACTTAAAATGGGACCAGGAGAATTTTATTTTTTCTTCTATGTTATAGAAGTAACTTGCAAAGGATGAATGGGGGGATGGGACCTTGAGGGGGGGAAGTCAAAGTTGAGCAACATGGGAATGAACTGGCTTGGGGGTGCTAGGAGTGGGTCCCAGAGGTGACAGGAACCAGATGGAGAGGGTGGGGAAGGAGGGAAGAGGGTCTGAGATAATGAGGCAATTTGTGGTGTGAGAAGGTGAACCCCACCCCCCGTCCCCAGCCCGTGGGGGGAAATAAAAGGCATAACTTTTCATTTTCGGATGACTGCAAAAAATTATGAGTTAATTCAGAGTCCTTTAGCAAGGTGAAAAATGAAGTTTCCAAGAAGACAGTTAAGCTGAAGCCCAGAAGAGACGGCTGCGCGCCGGCTTGGGGAGACAGGGGCAGCTACGGGTGGGAGGCGGCAGGGGGAGAGGACGGCGGGGGTCAGCGCCTGGGAGAGGGGCGCAGCTCGGCCGCAGGGACGTGAAGGGGGGCTCTGCCCTCTCCCAAGGGGCGCAGCTCGGCCGCAGGGACGTGAAGGGGGGCTCTGCCCTCCCCCAAGGGGCGCAGCTCGGCCGCAGGGACGTGAAGGGGGGCTCTGCCCTCCCCCAAGGGGCGCAGCTCGGCCGCAGGGACGTGAAGGGGGGCTCTGCCCTCCCCCAAGGGGCGCAGCTCGGCCGCAGGGACGTGAAGGGGGGCTCTGCCCTCTCCCAAGGGGCGCAGCTCGGCGGATTATAAGCTCCCATCGTAATCGAAGGCTGAGAAATTACGGCCTGGCTGAAGCCGGCTGGGGTGCCTGGTGACGTCACGGGTGGACCCCAATCCGGACAGACTCCAGGGAGACATCCCGCGGCGGGGGAGAACCAGGGAGAAGCTCAGAGACCCCCATGTCACCAGGCGGGTCTGCGCCCCGAGAGCCCGGGGTTACAGTCGCCTCCCTGCCTGGGGGGTCTGCAGAGACCCCGAAGTGAGGGCGGGGAGGAGCTGGACGGACACGCGGACACACACCGGGCCGGCTCCCCTCGGGCGCTCGCCCCTCCGCAGGCCGGCGGCCAGCACCATGGACAGCCGCCCGGGGCCGGCGCTGGGCGACGCGGCGCGCGTGCGCAGTCCCAGGAGGTCGCCGTCCCGCGCACTCGGCCTTCGCTCGGACCGCGGGAGCCGGGCCGCGCGTGCGCACCGACGGTCTTGGCGGGGCCCCGCCCGGACCCCTTGGGGCAGCTCAGGGAGGGGGAGGGGCCGCGCCGGTACCTGTCCTCGCTCCTGCCCTGGGCGGCTCCGAGGGAGCGGGCAGCCGGGCCCAGGCCGCGGAGAGCCGGCGGCGCGTGCGCTCTTCCTCCCCGGCCCGGCGCGGCTCCGCGAGCGGCGGAAGGACCGTTCCCATCATGCCTTGCACTCGCCATTCACTCGTTCCACGGACAGTGCGGAGCGGCGAGGCCTGGGAGTGGGTCCTGCCGCAGTGCATTCCGGGAAGTAGAGTGCGGAAGCCCGACGCTCCAGCCTGAGTGCGCTCTACAGTCCTCGGCCTAAACTGCATTTCCCAGAAGGCACCGCAGCCCTCCTGCCTAAAGCGTTGAGTCTGCGCACTCTGCCCACTTAGGTGGCCCCTCGCAGCCCCAGTGCGCTGACCCTTCTCTGGGCCTGGCAGGGTGGAGGAGGGCAGACCCCGCACCCCCTTAGCGACGCCACTAAGAGCCCCGGCCTGGCGGGGCTCCCTGGCGGTGCAGCCGGCGCTGGGGCTGAGGCTTGATGCAGTTCCGGGGGGACGCCGGTCTTTGCAGCCTGGCTGCGGGGCCTGGCGGGGAGGAAGCGCGGAGCTTCCGGTGGAGCCGCTTCCGGGGCGGCGAGGGCGCGGCCGCTGTTGCTATGGAGACGCGGGGCGGGGGCCGCGTGGCCGTGGGCAGGTGGCTGAGCGGCGCTCTCTGACAGGCGCCAGCCGGGGTCCAAATCCGAGTCTCGGGGAGCCCACCGGGGCCCCTCACACGGGCCCTCCCCCTCGTCACATGGTCCCGTCGAAAAAGGATGCCAGATGACCAGTCATAAAACAAAATGCGAAATAACCAAAAGCTTGAGCCGAAATCATAAACAGCGAAAAGCAGAAACCATCATTTCTGGAACAAAAGGAAAATCCGCGTCCGATCTTGTTTTGGTCTCATTTTAAGCGGAATTAGTATCGTTGCTCTAGGACCGACTGCAGAGTGTTTAAATGGTTCTAGGCCCCCTTCCTATATGCTGGAAGACTTGGCCCTTGTGAGACAAACGCCACCTTTCTGTTATCCCTTTCATCAGAGGGCTCAGAACGCCATGTTCGTTATCAGGAAATCCAATATTTTCAGAATTTTGTGTAACACAACTTAGGCCACTGTTATGGTTGCCCCCAGCCCTGCCACCAAGGGCCTGCCATTTCCAGACGTAGCCCCCTGCGGTGCCCGACACCCTGTTTACAAACCCCCCTTGCCCCCAAGCCGGCGCCTGTCACTGCAACGACTTGGCCCTGTCTCCCATGGGGGCAAGGCCCCAGGTGAAGCAGTGGCCAGGTAGGATATTAGATGGTGATAAGGAGCAAACAAGGTGGAGGGTTTTCAGCCCAAATTCTTGCGGCCTCCTGGAGTGCTCGTCAGGAGTGACCCTTAGGAGGCCGCTGAGAGACCTTTCCTCAGCTCCGAGGTCTCCAACCCCGAAAATCTGCATGGAAATTCACCCATTTGCCATATGCACCCCTGGTCCTGGTCCTGGTCCCGGTCCTGGTCCCGGTCCTGGTCCTGGTGAGAACTCTGGTATAGTAAGTGGGAGACTGGACGCGGCTGAACTCCCCTTACTGGACAAGCCTCCTGGCTTGGTCTGTCTCTGGTTAACCCTTTTCTTGTGAGGGGGACCATGTCCCACCTGTGTCTCTGTTTTGTTGTGTCATTGCCAGCCTTTTTGAAAGTCTACACTATGGGACAGTCCCTGTCTCCTCCAACTCCTTTAGACGCTGTTCTGAGGAGTTTTTCTGTGTTGAAAAGGGACCTTATTTTGAAGTTAAAGAGACAGGAAGGAGTTAATGAAAAAGAATAGTGGAACAGAACATTAAGGGAAAATGTAAGTTGAATAGTCTGAGTAAGAGGTTCTGAAAGTACTGGGAAGAGAATCAAGGCATAGAGACAATCGGAGTTTTTGAACCATTTGTAACCATTGGTTAAAGCATGTAGAGGGAAGATTTGAGCAGGGTTGATATTGTATAAGTAAAAGAATTGCTTTGGGGGATTTGGGGAGCCTTGGAAGGTGATTTCAAAATCAATTAAGGGGGGGGTTAGTTTTTTTTTATTTTAATGTTTTATGGCTTCTCCAGAGTTATAGGAGGAAAAAAGAATGAATGGAAATGCTGTGATAGGGACTGAATGGCCTTGGTGGAGGCTGGCAGTCAGGATGGACTGTGAGTTCTAATCAAGCTTTAGAATTATTAACAAGAGGAATTGGGAAACACTAATTCCAAATATGTTTTGGGGTATAGTTCATGTATCTGGGAAAAATCTGGGGTAAGTAATGATAAATAGTAAAGGTACAGAATTAATACATATTCCTGGGTGGCTGGGTGGTCCAGTGGATAGAGCACTGGCCCTGGAGTCAGGACGACCTGAGTTTAAATCTGGGTTCAGACACTTAATAATGACCTAGCTGTGAGGCCTTGGGCAAGCCACTTAACCCCATTGGCCTTGTAGAAAAAAACTTAAAAAAATGTAGGACAATACATATTCCTTTAATATCTCAAATTGAGGGGACTCTCCAATCCCCAGAATAAAATGGTCTATTAAGAAATGTTGGTCAGTAAAGATAGAAAACTCTCATAAGTGAGAGCAATGAGAAGGTAGAATTGCAATGATAAAGCTAAAAAGAATTTGCAAACTTTTTTAGGTTTTGAAAAAGAAAGTGATTTAAGGAATTCAAGAGAAGTACAAAGAAACTTCTAATCATAAAAAGGGATTTTTTCCCACAACTGGTCTTAAGGATTTTTCTGGATTACAAAATTCTAGGGAGTAAAGGGAAAATACATGAAATTGAAATATGTAGTGAAAAAATAGTACTTTGTATGAGAACAGATTTAAACAATTTCTTTGAGAATTTAAAATTGGGTTCAATGTAGTTTATTTATTATATATGTAAATGTAACACTAGCTGAGTAAAAAAGTGCACATTGGGCTTTTGAAATTATATGTAGAAGACAAATTATGGAGGAATTTTATTTTGTTTTGAAAATAGAAAAAAAGAAAATAGAAGTGTATTTGGAAGAAGAGATAAATAAGCTCCTAAAGCACAAATTCAGAAAAGGTTTGTGTGTAAAAGATACTTAATTATAAGGTTAACTTTAAGAAAATCTGTTGGTTTGTTTTGCTTTGAGAGAATGGGGGTCAGAATGGCATGAAAACTTTGTTTCATACAGGTTAAGGATTTAATGTTTAAATTTTAAAGAAGTAAAATTGCAGATTTCTTCCCCCATGCTAAATGCAGATTCAGAAGGAGAGTGTTAACTGCAAGATATCCTTTCCAATAATGTTGTATAAATGTGGGGGGGGGCTTTGGAATATGATTAGGAAATTAAAAATTATGTAATCCTAATTAGATGATTTATCAATGAATAAAATATTGTAGTGTTATCAAACATGTGATCTACCTTTGGAAATATAAACTATTTTACTGTAATATGGTCAAACCTGAAATTAATGATCGATTGCTTTGTAGGGATAATGAGGGAAATTCTCAAAAGTCATTACTATCTGGGTTCCCTGGCAAGCCAGGTATTCATCCAGAACATCCCAAAACCAAAAACCTCTACCAGTTCTACCAACCACTCAAGTTTTCTATCGATGGGAATGGAAGAACAAACTTCACTCAGTGCCACCATCCTGAGGGGTCACAAGAACTAACATAGGATACATGAGAACTTCAATATGAATTGTTGCAGAGTGAAGAATGCCACTGGGGATTAACAGATATGCTGGCAGTAACTGCAAAAGAAATGTCACTTCTCAGGAAAATACACAGGTGAAAAGGTCATGAGCTGGCATGAAAACAAACAGGATGACTTATTTCCATCTTGTAAAAATCATCTTAAAAAATCATCTTACGGGGCAGCTAGGTGGCACAGTGGATAAAGCACCGGCCCTGGAGTCAGGAGTATCTGGGTTCAAATCCGGTCTCAGACACTTAATAATTACCTAGCCGTGTGGCCTTGGGCAAGTCACTTAACCCCATTGCCTTGAAAAAAAAACCTAAAAAAGAAATAGAAGGAAAGGGCAGCTAGGTGGCACAGTGGATAAAGCACTGGCCCTGGGGTCAGGAGTACCTGGGTTCAAATCTGGTCTCAGACACTTAATAATTACCTAGCCATGTGGCCTTGAGCAAGCCACTTAACCCCATTTGCCTTGCAAAAAAAAAAAAAACCTAAAAAAAATCATCTTAAAAAATCCATAAACATGACCGTTTCATACCTTACTTCCACCCACTGAATTCACGATTGATTGCTGTCCTTTACATTCAAAGACCATGATATCAAATAAATGATGGTATAACTTGCACATTATGTTTATTAGTTAGGGGAATGTTGTGCAAAGATATTCTTCTTACTGATTATTCCAAAATCATCCCACCCCATGGACTGATTTGATAGGAAACAGAACTCCTGATGATGGCCTCCTGGAAACTGGGAGTCTTTGGCTTTTTGGAAACAGTGTTTTCTACTCCCTGTACAATCAAACTCCACACAGAACCAAAAACTTGGTTTCCCAGAAGCTGACTTGGGGGGGTCACAGGAATAAAACCGCTACTAGCTATTCAGCATTGTTTATAGTTGGACCTATGACAGTATCTGATTGTCTTTGAACCTCTGACTTTTGTTCTTGATTAGTGAAAACATTCTTGGCAAACTTTTTCACAGATATCAAAAGCTCTGCTGAAAATAGGTAAACCTATGTACAACATTTCTCTGCCACAGGAATGGAGTGAAGCAATCAAAAGAGAAAATAACTTCAGTCTAGCAGTTTCTCAACCTTTTTTAATTCTCCGCAGCCCATAATTTCCAATATAGCTTCTTGTATTTTTATTCCATATAAAAAGAAGTAAATTCTAGGGTTTACAATTAAAATGGGCATAATGAACAAATTTAAAATTTTCATAAAACATTTGGTACATAATTTTTAAATCATATTTGAGAAATATTTATCTGGAAAGAACAAAATAAAGAAATGAAGCCCTGATAGTTTCATTATAACCAATAGATTTCTCCTTGGTGTAGGTTTTGAAAGTGACGCAATCTATAGTTAAGAGGAAGAAATGATAAAGACCGAGATCGAATTTGAACTCAGGTCCTCCTGACTCCAGGTGCTCTATCCACTGCGCCACCTAGCTGCTCCATCTCAAGCCCTTTCAATGAAACCTCCTCTGGCAAGAACTGAATACCCTTCCCCACCCTGGACACCCTTCTCTGGATATCCTGCTGGGGCTATGGAAGAAATACAATTCCTCAGAAGGAGGACCAATGAGGAGGTCTCCATGGAAGGTGGTCATTGTCTCTCCTAGGCAACTTCTTCTCTTCCTCTCTCCTTCTTTTATTCCTACCCCTTCTTTCCTCTCCTTTTGTCTCTGCCACTCTTTCTTACAATCTCTGCTATCTCTTCCCGTGGATAAATAGAAAGGACATTGGAGGAGGGGAAATCCTTCATGAAGTTTGCTGAACAGAATGAAAAAGAGAAAGGGAAAAAGGGAAGACAGAAGGAAGAGTAGAAAAGGGAATCAGGGAACAACTTAAACTCACCCGAAATGTAGTGTTGATGAAACCCAAAGTCATTCCCTCCTGATCCTCCATCCTGCTGCTGGCGGAAGGGCAGGGCCTCTAGAAGGCTGAGTTGGAGCAGAAAGAAGGCATGAGGGACAGAGACCAGTTTGGCTTGTGTCTCTTAGACAAGCCCTCACAATTATCTGGGACTCATTCACCCCCCAAGTCCTTCAGTATCATCAATGCTGCACCCTAGCTCTTCCCTCTTATCCACCTGCTTTATCCATCTTACAGAATTGTCAATCACAGAAAAAGAATGTCAAGGTAGATATCCCTACCCCTTCCATCTTGACATGAGCCATCCAACCTGTCACAAGCCCTGTAAGCTAATGCTGCTAGTGGAGCAGCATGGAAAGAGAGCAAGAAAGACAAGACCTGGGGTCAGCTGCTGGCACTGTCCATCTCTGACTGGCTACTGAGTTCCTTCACAAAACCTCTCCTGAGCCATCAGTTTTCCTGCCCCCCTTCTTCCTGCCAGTCTTTTGAAATGCTCACCTCTTACCCTGAGTACTCAAACTGAGTCCTCCATAGTCATGACCTCCATGCTATTCTCCCAACATGACTTCAAAACAGCTTGGTCCAGTCAAGACGAGAAATTGCTGGAACTTCCAGGATCTCTTCTTTCACAGGCTCTGCCCTGAAGATCCAGGATAAAGGGTCAGGGCAAGAGCCTTCTTCTGGGAGAGTGCCCCATCACCTCCCCTTCCAGTAAAACAGGGACCTGGGGTCTCAAAAATTAAAATCAGTTCAATTGAGGCCCTCTCAATTGAAGTCTCTAGGGCCCTGGGGGATGGAGGATGGAGGAGCCAGAAGAGGCCTGAAATCACACTCACATATTGGAACTTGGGTTCTTTTGAGACCTCCATAGTCCTCCTGGGCATACAAATGAACTGCCTGTGAATTTTGTTCTTTTAAGGAATATTTAAGAAAAAACTCTTGTGTGTTCTGCATCTACAGAAGAGAAACCAGACCTGATGTTCTAATGAAATGGTCAGCAATTCCTAAGAAGCCATGGGCCATCATTATCATTACACAGACTCACACATACACACATACAAAAACACTCACAAACACATTTTGTTCAGGATGGGTAACCTGCTGAACTTTTTTAGATCATTTAATGAATAACAATAATAAAAGACATCATTTTCATTTATTTAACTAAAGAAGGCAAACCTTACATTATCTTAGATTCTATTTGAATTTTCAAGTGAATGTTGTAAAGAGCTCCTTTTAATCATACTCTTCCCTTTAAAATAAACTTCAGCATACCCTCTAAGGATGGGATTTCAGAGAAGCCTGGAAAGGCTTGCAAGAATTGATGCTGACTCTAAATCATTAATTATTAGAGAAATGCAAATTAAAGCTTCTCTGAGGTACCACCTCACACCTCTCAGATTGGCCAGTATGACCAGGAAGGATAATGATCATTGTTGGAAGGGATGTAGGAAATCTGGGACACTATTACACTGTCGGTGGAGCTGTGAACTCATCCAACTCTTCTGGAGAGCTATTTGGAACTATGCCCAAAGGGCAACAAAAATGAGCATACCCTTTGACCCAGCAATACCACTACTGGGTCTATACCCTGAAGAGATGAGGAAAAAGGGTAAAAACATTACTTGTACAAAAATATTTATAGCAGCCCTGTTTGTGGTGGCAAAGAACTGGAAATCCAGTAAATATCCTTCAATTGGGGAATAGCTTAGCAAACTGTGGTCTATGTATGTCATGGAACACTATTGTTCTATTAGAAACCAGTAGGGACGGGATTTCAGGGAAACCTGGAGGGATTTGCAAGAATGGATGCTGAGTGAGATGAGCAGAACCAGAAAAACACTGTACACCCTAACAGCAACATGGGAGTGACGTTCAACCTTGAAGGACTGGCTCATTCCATCAGTGCAACAATCAGGAACAATTTTGGGCTGTCTGCAAAGGAGAGTGCCAGCTGTATCCAGATAAGGAGCTGTGGAGTTTGAACGAAGTGCAAGAACTATTCCCCTTAATTTAGAAAAAACAAACAGATATCTAATTGTCTAATCTTGTTATCTTTTAGAATTCTCTTCTCATTAAGGATCTGATTTCTCTCTCATTACACCCAATTTGGATCAAGGTACAACATGGAAACAAAGTAAAGACTGACAGAGTGCTTTCTGTGGGGGGGTGGAGGAGGGAAGCAAGATGGGAGAAAATTGTAAAACTCAAATAATATCTTTAAAAAAAATAAATTAAAAAAAAGAATTGATGCTGAGTAAGAGGAGCAGAACCAGAAGAACACTGTACACCTCTAACAGCAACATGGAGGTGATGATCACCAACTTCAATGGACTTGCTCATTCCAACAGTATACTAATGAGGGACAATTTAGTGCTATCTGCAATGGAGAATACCATCTGTATCCTGAGAAGGAACTGTGGAGTTTAAACAAAGACCAAAGACTATTACCTTCAAACTTTAAAAAAAAAAATTATCTTATGTACTTCATGATTTTGCTATCTCTAACATTTTATTTTTTCCTTAACTATATGATTTCTCAACACATTCAGTTTTGAGCAATGCATAGCATGAAACCAATGTAAAGATTACCAGACTGCCTTCTTTGGTGGGAAGAGTGGGAGGGAAAGGAAGATGGAGGGAAAATTGCAAAATTTAAACCTTACAAAAAAACATAGGTAGAAACTACTATTGTATATAATTGGAAAACAAATCAAATATTTATATAATAAAAAAAAGAATACCCTCCAAGCCTCATTTCTCTGGCTAAAAAAATGACCACCTCCCTTGACCTCCCATTTCATTATCCAGATCAACATAGGAGGGTAATGGCCTGGTGACCAGAGGCCTGTCTTTTTCAATCATATGTCATGGTTTTTGCCTTTTCTGCATTTATCAATGGAGACCTTGGAAAACAAATGAAGAGAGGAGTCAAGAGAGGAACAAAACTTTACTAAATTTTTCCTGAACAGGCTGGAGGCCACTAACAGAAGAGGCACAGACAGGCCTCTTGAAGTACAAAGGAAAAAGGCAGAAACTGCACCAGACTGAACATACTGGGCTCCCCAAGCAGAAAGCAGGGTGGAGGGTCTGGGACAGAATGAAGACCTAGTCCGTGGACTTCCCTTCTTCCTGCAACATCAGCATCTCACAGAAGTAGTTGAAGGGAAATGAAAAAGGAAAGAGATAAGGAAGCAGAAACCGATCACAGAGGAGGTCACTGGAAGACCCCAGAGAATGGAAGACACCCCAGTCCCAGACAGGCTTAAGACCCCAGCACAGAGGGTGTGCCTAAATACACCAGAACCTCGCTGTCCAGAACTATGCAGACCTAGACACACAACAAAGCACTAACCCTTACACGCGTGTACCTTAGTGTAGACCTGGGCCGCAGACATACTCAGATCCCCCAAGCAGTCCCTATATGCCAGGCTCTGTGCAGATGGAGAGAAAAGACAGACTCTACGCTCAAGAATTCTCCTCTTAGAGGGGAGACAACATGTAAACAACTGTATACAAACACGATCTAGCCAGGAGGAAGTAGAAATAATCACTAGAGGGAAGAGTTGAGGATGAAGAGGGATTGGGAAAGGTTTCCTGTAGAAGGTGGATGTTACAGAGGGGGCAGCTAGGTGGCACAGAGGATAGAACACCGGCCCTGGAGTCAAGAGGACCTGAGTTCAAATCTAATGTCAGACACTTAATAATTGCCTAGCTGTGTGACCTTGGGTAAGTCATTAACCCCACTGCCTTAAATAAATAAATAAAATTTAAAAAAAGAAGTCCACAAGAGATGTGGCACAAGCAAAGCGGCCCAGAGATGTTGCTGAGGTGAGATCCACCACCGATGCTGGCAGAGGTAAAATGGGCAGGCCTTGGCGACAGCTTCACTGCTGGAGGTGAGGGAGTAGAGCTTGAGGCTGAAACTCAGAGCAAGCCTCCAAGGTGTCCATGAGGATGGGAAGATGTGAGTGACGGGGTCAGCAGACAGGTGAGGTCTGGGAAATAACCTTGGAGAATAATCAGTGCGCAGGAATCGAATTTAGGGGAGTTCAGGAGATCACCAAGTGAAAGGGGTACAGCCCGAGGGACGAGGGCCGGCGGCAGGGGCTGCAGGACGTTCAAGGTTGACCTAGGAGGTGGAGGACACACGTGGAAGGGTGCCCTTGAGGGAGGGAGATACACCAAGAGTGTTCGTGGTGGCTTCACGAGTGGTGCCAAGGGGCAGCGGGTACCAGGCGGGCAAGCGGAGTCAGGAGGAGGGGAGGGGGTGGGCAGAAGGGGCGGCTCGGCCTCCTGGGCCCCCACTCAAGAGCTCACACACGTGGCCTTTCACGCTGTCAACAACAAGCCAGAGCCACAGCGCCCACAAGTAGGGCTGCGCGTGCGCACTGTCACCAGAGACAGTGCCCCGCCCTCCCTCAGCTCGGCGGGGGGGAGGGGGAAGACGAGACGGCGCGTGCGCAGTCACCAGAGACAGTGCCCCGCCTTCCCTCAGCTCGGCGGGGGGGGGGGGGGGGGGAGACGAGACGGCGCGTGCGCACTGTCACCAGAGACAGTGCCCCGCCTTCCCTCAGCTCGGCGGGGAGGGAAGACGAGACGGCGCGTGCGCAGTCACCAGAGACAGTGCCCCGCCTTCCCTCAGCTCGGCGGGGGGAGGGGGAAGACGAGACGGCGCGTGCGCATAGACGGTCACCTCAGGCTCAGTATGGCCTCCTGGGGCCCCCTCACCCCATACACCTAGAGGGAACGCGGAGGGGGCCGCGCCGGTACCTTTCCTTGCCCGCTCCCCCGGGCGGCTCCGAGGGAGCGAGCCGCAGGGCCGCCTCTTGTTCAGCCGGGCAGAGCGGCCTCGGGAGAGGCGGAAGAGTCGTCCCCCGTGCTGCAGTTTAGTCGGAGGTTATATATTGCCCGCTGAGCCAATCCCGCGGCGCGGCTCTCCGCAGAGCATTCTGGGACGGAGAGTGCGGAAGCCTGCCCGGCCTTTAGAACCATTGGCGCAGACTACATCTCCCAGGAAGCACCGCCGCCCTCTGACGCTGTTCGAGAACCTTTTAGAGCTGTCGGGGCGGGGCGCGCCCGCCTTCTCGTCTCTTAGACCCCCTCCGCAAGCGGCGCCGCCTCCTCGGACCCAAACCCCCGCCATGATCGGATGTTTCGGGCCCAGCCCACGCTGGCTTCCTCCCCCGGACCTCGCGGCTCCGGTTCGTGACCCTGCGGCCCCACGTGCCTACCACGTGTGACCTGAGGGGGAGGGGAGAGCCGCCCCGCCCCCGTGACGGGCCCGGAAGAGCTCAGGCCGGCCGCGCCCCCTGGCGGTGCAGCTGGGTGTGGCCGAGGCGTGGTGCCTGACCCGGGGGCTGTGTCGGGACTTCTTCCGGGGCAGCGCGGCCCACGCCGGCCTCAGGCTCCCTTCTTTCGCGTGACGTCATGCACACCTCCCCCCATTCCGCAGCCGGGTTTGGGGTCCGGAGCGCCCCGAGTGTAGGCGCTATCCGGGAGCGCGGCCCTCCCGCCCCCCGACCTGGCCACGCGGGGCCGGGGCGCTGCAGGGCCGAGGGGAGGGGCTGAGGCCAGGATTACTTATTTCTTTTTTAGGGTTTTTTTTTTTTGCAACGGGGTTCAGTGCTTTGCCCAAGGCCACCCAGCTAGGTCATTATGAAGTGTCTCAGGCTGGATTTGAACCCAGGTCCTCCTGACTCCAGGGCTTGTACTCTATCCACTGCACCACCCAGCCGCCCCTGAGGCCATGATTATTAAGGATTATTTGGCCTATGTCTTTGGGCAACTCACTTAACCCCACTCCTTGCAAGAAACAAAGTTTTTTCTTATCTTCCCTCCCATTAGCTTGTAAACTTCTTTACAACCTGTGAATTCAAGTCTAGACCTTTCTTACCTCCAAATCGGAGAGTTGGCAAATTCTTCACAAAATGAACGTAGATCCTTAAACGCCCTACCCATCCCTGTTTCCCGTCTTCAAAACCGTTATTAGTTTCTCTCCAGGCATTTGGAGCTGTTTTTCCCCTCTATTTGGTAGTAGTATTAAATAAATTGTTATAACAGCTTGGTGACTTCAAAATTCTACCCCCTCACTCCGTTCCTCCCTCTCTTTGTTTTGTTTGAGATTTTTTTCCATCTTCTTTCCCAACATGAACTATGTTTTCATGATTGCCCATGTAGAACCTATATCAAATTGGTTACTGTCTCAGGGGAAGGGAGGGAAGGAGGAGGGGCAGAATTTGGAATTCAAAATATTGAAAACAAGCAAGGATTCTGGGAAAATGGCAGAATAAGATAGGAAATAACTGGGCTTTAAAATTCTCCCCTCAAAATGGGAAAATATCACTTCAAAATGAATTTTCCATGGCAGAAATAATGAAAAGTCAGGGCAGTTTTCCTCCTGGGGAAAGACTTGATTGACCTTGTGGGGCAGAAGTTTGGCCTGATTAAAGTGCAAAAGCCTCTAACTAGACTATTGGATAAGCAAAGAAGCCCTGTGGGTGGTTGAGTTGGATGCCAGCTGAAATTTTCAACTTATGGACAGCTGGATGGTTGGTTGGTTCTTGTCCTTCATTTTCAGGGGGTTTTTTTGTTTTGTTTTGTTTTGCAAGGCAAATGGGGTTAAGTGGCTTGCCCAAGGCCACACAGCTAGGTAATTAATTAGTAAGTCTCTGAGACCAGATTTGAACCCAGGTACTCCTGACTCCAAGGCCGGTGCTTTATCCACTACGCCACCTAGCCACCCTTGTCCTTCATTTTCAAAGAAGACCAGTATTTGGGAGCCTCCGAAAGAAAGTGTGGGAGAGAAGAGGAATTAGATTGACCACCAGACTGCGGGTCTACAGAGCTGTTGTGCTGATCTCATTGCTATTTGCCTATGAAACCTGGACAGGCTACCAGCACCATGCCAGGAAACTGAATTGCTTCCATTTAAATTGTTTTAGGAAGATTCTTAAGATCACCTAGCAGGAGAAATACCAGACACTGAAGGCCTTTCTCAGCTAAACTGCCTGGCATTGCAACATTACCACAGAGAACGCAACTACAATGGACTGGACATGTTCTTAGAATGCCAGACATACACTTGCCAAAAAAACTTTTTATGGAGAACTCACCCAGGGCAAGCACTCACAAGGGGATCAGAAGAAGTGATACTGAGACCCCCTGAAGGTCTCATTGAACTTTAGAATTGATTATAAAGCATGGGAGACACTGGCACAGGACCATCCAGCATGGCATGCCCTCATCAATGAGGGGGCTCTAGTCCATGAGCCAGGCAGAATGGAAGTAGCTCAAAGGAAACATGACATCCTTAAGTTTAGAGCAAACACCCCAGGTGTTTACATGGACTATTTGTGCCCAACCTTCAGTAGAGCATTCTGAGCTCATATTGGGCTGAGCAGCCACAGATGGACATTACCATTTGTCTCAAACAATAGTTATGTCATTTTGCATGGTTGAATAGGGAAAGATTGAAGGATTTATTGTCTAGGGAGCCAGGCCCAGTTATGCTGACCAGATCCAGTCCCAGGCTATGGCCATAGATGAGGAAAAACAACCAAGTGAGTTGGGCAGCAATGAGGACCCTGCGGGCTCCAGATACAGGGAACAAGAGTATTTGCAAGGACAGTATGGCTGGGGGCCCTTGCCACAGCTCAAGGATGGAGAAGCATCTCCTGGGTTGGATCCTCCCCAGCTCAGAAAATAACAGCCTGAAAAATGTGAACCCTGAGGCATCATCTCCCATCCCTTAGGACTGGAACCTCACTAAAATAATGAGCCAGGGGGAAAATAAAAATAAAAATGAGTATGCAAAAGAGAAAAAAACCTGACCATAGATGCTATTGAAAAGGTAGAGAATATCTGGATTCCTAATTAGAAGAAGACAGAGAAGTTACAAAGTCATTCCTGCTTCACGAACAAATGTCAAATGGGCACAATTCAAATATGGTCTCAGATACTTGATAGTTGTTATCATGTGACCTTTGACAAGTCACTTAACGCCATTGCACCACAAACAAAAAAATACCAAGACTGTGGGGAAGAGACAAAGAAATAATGAAACAAAGTCAAAAGAATGAAAAAAGGGAATGTGAAATAATCCCATTAGAAAAAGAACTCAAAGTCATTTAACCCCATTACCTTGCAAACAGCAACAACAATAATAATGATATAAGAAAAAAGCTTAATGGCAAAAACAACGTATGACAGAAACTAGATATAGACTAGCAGCTCACACTGTATACATCATAAGGTCAAAATAGGTACATAATTTACACAGGATAATATCATGAACAAATTAAGAAAGGAATAGTTTTTGTCAGATTTATGGATAAGGGAGAAATTTAGGAACAAAGAAGATACAGAGTGCCTGACAAAATGTAAAATAAATTTTGATTATATAAAATTTTAAAAGATTTTGCACAAACAAAACCAATGCAGTCAAAATTATAAGAAAAGAAAAATGGAGGAAAGTTTTGGCAACAAATATCTCTAATAAAGGCTTTATTTCTCATATAAATATATGTAAAGGACTGAGTCAAATTTATAAAAATACAAGTCATTCCCCAATTGACAAACAGTAAAGGATATGAACAGACAGTTCAATGCTATAGTCATGAAAAAATACACTGAATCATTACTGTTCAGAGAAAAGTATCTGTGGGAGGCAAAGGATTCTGGTACATTGAGTGCCCTGACGTGTATACAATGTGCAACAATGGTAACAACAATTTTAATGACCACACAGGATCTTATGGGTCTTATCTGTTTCCTGATATGCTGGCTCTAGATATACAGCTACAATAGGGAAACAACTACAATGAATGAATAACAGAACATCTCCAGAAGGAAACTGCAGTAAAAGAGAATTAACTTATTTTCTACTGCATAACAAGGTCATTTGGATTTTAAAATCAGTATGATTATGGAAGTATGATGACCTTATTATGCTTTCCCCATTTTCCGTGAGGAAAAAGAGATTTAAACAGCTAGAATAGTATCCAAGAGATTTCAGTTTGTTAAGAGACAGAAGGGATCTTATTGATCACCTAGTGCAAATCTGTCTTTTTACAAAGAGAGAAACTGAGACATGGGGGTAGGGGAGGGGAATAATTTTGTGAAATTTAAGAACAGGTGGGAACTTTTCACACTGCTCTTAACTGCTTGGTTTGTAGGCAAATTTGATAAAATAAAAATTCATACTTTGAAAAAAAAGAAAACATTAAAAACAGCAAAATGATCAACCTTGATGGACTTGCTCATTCCATCAGTGCAACAACCAGGGACAATGTTGGTCTATCTGCAATGGTGATTATCATCTGTATCCAGAGAAAGAATTGTGGACTTTGAACAAAAACCTGACTATTACCTTCAAATTAGAAAAAAAAAAAACTTATCTTATGTAATTTTGCTATCTCATACTTTATTTTTCTTCCTTAAGGATATGACTTCTCTCTCATCACATTCAACTCAGATCAATGTACATGGAAACATTGTAAAGACTAAGAGACCGCCTTCTGTAAGGGGTGGGGGGAGGGAAGCAAGAATGGGGGGGAATTGTAAAACTCAAAAATAAAATCTTTCTAAAAAAATGTTTAGGTCAAATAGTTAAAACAGTTCAAAAAGTTATTGAGGAGGGGCAGCTAGGTGGTGTAGTGGATAAAGCACCGGCCCTGAAGTCAGGAGTACTTGGGTTCAAATCCGTTCTCAGACAATATTATTACCTAGCTGTGTGGCCTTGGGCAAGTCACTTAACCCCGTTTGCCTTGCAAAAGCCTAAAAAAAAAGTTATTGAGAAGAATGCTTTAAAAAGCAGAATTGGCCAGATGGAAAAAAAGATAAGAAAGCTCTGTGAGGAAAACAAATCCTTCAAATGTACAATGGAGCTAAAGGAAGCTGGTGACTGCGAGAAATCAAGACACAAAAATTCAACACTAAAAGAATGAAAAACTGGAAGAAAATTTGAAATATCCCATTGAAAAAAACAACTGAACTGGAAAACAGATGCAGAAGAGATAATTTAAAAATCATTGGGCTACCTGAAAGTTATAATCAGGAAAAATGCCTTGACCTCATTTTTTTTTCAGGTTTTTTTTTTTTGCAAGGCAAATGAGGTGAAGTAGCTTGCCCAAGGCCAACATAGCTAGGTAATTAAGTGTCTGAGACTGGATTTGAACCCAGCTACTCCTGACTCCAGGGCTGGTGCTTTATCCACTGTGCCACCTGGCTGCCCCCTGACCTCATTTTTAAAGAATTTCTATAGGAAAATTGCCCTGATATCCTAGAAGCAGAGCATAAAATTACAATTGAGAGAATCCATGGATCTCCTACTAAAAGATCCCCCAAAAAAACCCCCAGGAATACTGTAGCCAAGTCAAGTTCCAGAACTCCCAAGTCAAAGAGAAAATATTACAAGCAGCCAGAAGGAAACAGTTCAAATATTGTGGAGCTACAGTCAGGATCACACAGGATCAGCATCCATGTTAAGGGCTTGTAGGGTTTGGAATATAATATTCTGGAAGGCAAGAGTTTGGAATGCAACCAAGAATGAACCATTGTGGAGAGCAATTTGGAACCATGTCTAAAGAGCAATAAAACTGTGCCTATCCTTTGATGCAGCAATACCACTACTGGCCTGTATTAGATATCATAAAAAAGGAAAAAAGGTCCCAAAAGTGCAAAAATATTTATTGCAATTCTTTTTGTGGTGGTAAAGAAATGGAAATTGAGGGGATGCCCATCAATTGGGGAATGGCTGAACAAATTATTATACATGAATGTGATAGAGTACTAGTGTTCTTTGAGGAATCATGAGAACTTCAGAAAAGCATGGAAAGACTGGCATGAACTGACAGTGACTGAAGTGAGCAAAACCAGAATATTGTACTCATTAATAACAACTCTTCATGATGATCAAATATGATAGTCTTAGCTCTCTCAGCAGTACAAAGACCAAAAACAATTCTAAAAGTTTTGTGATGAGGGGCAGCTAGGTGGCCCAGTGGTTGGAGCATTGACCCTGGAGTCAGGAGAATCTGATTTCAAATCTGACCTCAGACACTTAACAATTACCTAGCTGTGTGGCCTTAGACAAGTGACTTAACACCACTACCTTGCAACACCCCCCCCCAAAAAAAATGAATGCTGAAAACAATCTTTATATATAATTACCAAAAAAAGGGAAAGAAAAACAGTCAATCTGAACTACACAGGATTCAGTTTTGAATTTTATTTCCATTATTGTGTATATTGTTGGTCCTGCTTACTTTATACTGAATCAGTTGAAATAATTTTTTCCAAATTTCTCTGAATTCCTCATATTCATCCTTTTGTGTCAGGGACCCAGCTCTGGACCTTGGCCACCTATGCAATAGGAGATGCCTGGGGATACGAACCCACCCACATGGCTTCTAGGAACACCCTGGTAACAGGACTCACTCTGCCCATGAGGGAGGTACAGGGGAGGAGCTCAGGACTATAAAAGAGAGAAGGCTGGCTGCTATGTAAGCAATAAAGACCTGCTTGTTAGACTGCTACTGGGTGCTCTGTCTAGCTATTGCCCTCCGTCCCCAAGGAGGGTCTGTACGTCCAAAAACCGACCGGTCCATGACATCTGGAGACCTGGGAAAGCTATGTATCTAGGTGAAGGCTCAGGATAGGAGCCCGAGCACTTTTGTACAGGTAAGAATTATTCAATTATATTCATCTAGTACCATTTGTTTATCCAATCCCAATCAATAGGGATTGACTTTCACATAGCATTCTTGAAGTAAATACACTGAATCCATAGAATTTGAGAGTTGAAATGTACTTCAGTGATAATCCAGTCCATTCCCAAACCCAAAGAGAAACTATCCAACAAATGGTTCATCCAAATTGTGCTTGAAAACCTCCAAAGAGGAGGAACCTGCCACCTCCCTGGGCAGCCTATTATATTTCTTCAAATTGTAATGAAGCTTTTTTCTGATAAGTCTAAATTAATATCTTTGCAATATCTACACAATGCTCCTAGTTTTGTCCTATAGCACCAAACAATAAGACTAATACTTGAAAACAGAATCATGCCTGTTTTTTCTTCACAAGGGTTGTAAGCACATCCAATTTTAAGCAAATTCCCCAGGACTTGGACTCAAAGTCTTTCATCATCCTAGTTTCCCTACTCTAAATCTTAGGCACTTCTTTCAATAACCTGGTGACCAGCAAATCAGAATTCAAACTATTCAGATAATGCCAGAGGAGTGCAAAGCAGTGTTAACTATTAGCTCCTTAATTCCTAGAATCCATGTTTCACTTAAAGATTACATCAGGGTTTTTGTCTTCCACATCACACTGCTGATTCATGTTGAGTTTGTAGGCCACTAAAAGGCCAAGATAATCTGTTCAGGATTGCTATCCAACCACACCTCATCTTATATTTGTGAAACTGAATTTTGTACTCTAGCATAAGCCTTACCTTTAGCCCTACTGAATTCCACTTTACTAGAGTCATCCCAGGATTCCAGAGCTTGTGAATATCTTTCTGGATCCTAACTCTCATCTGAGGTGGCAGCTCTTCTCAATTGCAAATATGAGGAGCACCTTCTCCAAGTTACAGACATAAATGTTAAACAATGAGTCAAGAAAAGACTTGCATCCTTGCACTAGAGACAAGGCTAACACTAACATTAAAAACTAGTCTTTCTATTTATTACAAGCAAAATGCTTCACTCCAGTATGAATTCTTTGATGGGTAATAAGATAGTTCTTCTCTCTGAAGGCTTTCTTACATTCATGACAAGAAAAAGGTTTCTGTATAGTTTTAATTCTCTGGCAATTTGGGGGTATTTCCCTCTTAATAAATGTTTCCCCCTGTTCTCTATGTTCAAAGGGGTGTTCAATAGTATGAATTTTCTGATGGGCAATAAGGTTTGCCCTCCTACTGAAAGCTATACCACATTCATTACATGGAAAGGGTTTCTCTCCAGTATGACTTCTCTGATGTCTAACAAGGTTTGCCCTCCCACTGAATGCCTTTCCACATTGATTACATGCATAGGGTTTCTCCCCAGTATGAGTTCTCTCATGTCTAATGAGATTTGCTCTCCCACTGAAAGCCTTTCCACATTCATTACACATAAAGGGTTTCTCTCCAGTGTGAGTTCTCTGATGTCTATTAAGGCTTCCCTTCTCACTGAAAGCTTTCCTACAGTGACTACATTCATAGGGTTTTTCTCCAGTATGAGTTCTCTGATGGGTAATAAAGTGTCCCCTCTCACTGAAGGCTTTCCCACATTCATTACAAACAAAGGGTTTATCTCCAGTATGACTTCTCTGATGTGTAATAAGGTTCCTCCTTCGTCTAAAGGCTTTCCCACAATCATTGCATGGAAAAGGTTTCTCGCCAGTATGAGTTCTCTGATGGGTAGTAAGACTGGCCTTCTGGCTAAAAGCTTTCCCACACTCATGACATGAAAATCTTTTCTCTCCAGTATGAATTCTTTGATGTCTATTAAGGCTTCCCCGCTCACTGAAGGCTTTCCCACATTCACTACACGGAAAGGGCTTCTCTCCAGTATGACTTCTCTGATGTGTAATAAAGTATCCCTTCCCACTAAAAGCTTTTCCACACTCATTACATGTAAAGGGCTTTTCTCCAGTATGAATTCTCTGATGAGTAATAAGGTTTCCCCTCACACTAAAAGCTTTCCCACACTCAGTACAGTTAAAGGGTTTCTCTCCAGTATGAATTCTCTGATGGGTAAGAAGGCTTCCCTTTTGTCTAAAAGCTTTCCCACATGCATTACATTCAAAAGGTTTCTCTCCAGTATGAGTTCTCTGATGACTAATAAGGTTTTCCCTCCGACTAAAGTCTTTTCCACATTCATTACATTCAAAGGGTTTCTCGCCAGTATGAATTCTTTGATGTGCAATGAGGTTCCCCCTCTCACTGAAGGCCTTCCCACAGTGATTACAGTCAAAGGGTTTTTCTCCAGTATGACTCCTATGATGATAAATAAGGCTTGCCCTCTGACTACAAGCTTGTCCACATTCATTACAGGCAAAAGGTTTCTCTCCAGTATGAGTTCTCTGGTGAGTAGTGAGGTTTCCCCTCTGGCTGAAAGTTTTGCCACAGTCAATACAAGCAAACGGTTTCTCTCTAGTATGAGTTCTCCAATGACTATTAAGGTTTTCCCTCCGGTTGAAACCTTTCCCACATTCTTTACATTCAAAGGGTTTCTCTCCAGTATGAATTCTTTGATGTCTATTAAGACTTCCCCTCTCACTGAAGGCTTTCCCACATTCATTACATTCAAATGGCTTCTCTCCAGTATGAATTCTCTGATGTACAATAAAATGTCCACTCTCACTGAAGGCTTTCCCACATTCATTACATTCAAAGGGTTTCTCTCCAGTATGAATCCTCTGGTGTCTATTAAGGCGTCCCTTTTCACTGAAGCCTTTCCCACACTCATTACATGCAAATAGTTTCTCTCTAGAATGAGCTTTCTGATGACTAATAAGGTTTTCCCTGTGGTTGAAAGTCTTTGTACACTCATTATTTTCAACTAATTTCTCTCTCGTATGAATTCTCTGGTGCCTATAAAGGTTTTCCTTAAAATAAAAATCTTTCCCACAAGCTTTGTATTCAAAAGGTTTCTGTTCTGTATGAAGTCTCTTGTGGATAGTAAAATGTCCACTCTTACTGAAACCTTTTCCACACTCACTATTTTTCAAGCATTTCTCTCCAGTATGAATCCTTTCATGTTTATTATGGCACTGCCTCTTAATGAAGGTTTTCCTACAGTTGTTACATTCAAAGAGTTTCTCTCTAGTATGAATTCCCTGATGAGCAATGTATTCCTTCTTGCTGAAAGTTTTTCCAAACTCCCTGCATTTAAAAGGTTTCCCTCTAATATGAATTCTCTTATGTTCAGTCAAGATTCCCTTGTAGCAGAAGGCTTTCTCATGTTCCTTGTACTCATAATTGTCTTTATTCTGTTGGTCAATAAAATCTGACTTTCTTCCAATGGTTTTGCCACATTTATTGTGTTTATATTGCTTCTCTCTAGCATGTATTTTATGAAATTTAATCAGGTCTGAGTGGTACCTAAAGGGCTTCTTAGATCTAGTATACTTAAAAACATACTTCCCCAAGGAGAATGTATTATGAGTAATTAGAGTAAGAAAATCTTTGATGCCCTTTCCAAGTGGCTTATACTTACAGAGATTTTCCCCCATTATTTCTCTCCAAAGTTCAACAAAAACTGACCCAAAGCTAAATCTTCCAAATATCTTACTCTGAGGTCTACAACCTTTGTTAAAATTTGCTCTGGAAGTGATTATTACTTGTCTGGATTGTCTCTCTAGGTTGCCCTTTGCTTTTTCTACATTAACATCATATTTTTCAGCTTTGTCCATCTTGCAATGCCAGGTTGCACATTTCAGTAATCTCTTCTTGGATGATACTTCCATGTAAATGTTCTGTAGCAGACTTGAGTTTCTGGTATTCAATTTCATCCTGTTACTAAGGGAATCTGGAAAAAAAAAAAGAATCACTCACCCCTGATCTTTTACTCAAAGCAATAGCAATAAACCTTTTTTTTAGATAAATTCCAATTTCTGTCTCCTCTAGTGAGGACAATGAGCTATCAAACACTCAGAGAAGAACTGGTTCCATTATATAAATTTTATTTGTAAAAACACTTCTAGGATACTAATATACTTTTGTTACTTAAACCTAGGAGACATAACTCAGAGTATATATTACAGTGAATAAAGCCTGATGAATTTTTGAAACAAAGTATTATATACTGGCAAAGGAGCTATATAGTAACATATAAGAAAGAGTAAACACTATGATGAGATGGAATTTATATTAGGAATGACTTAGCAGTTCAATGTTTTAGAAAAACTATTAAGATAATTGGTCAAATTAATAACAAAAGCAATTTTTAAAAGTCATGATTCAAACAACAGGTACCAAAAAGGCTATGCACTAAAGACAACACCCATTTTCCTGAAAAAAAATCTAAAAAAACCCCCACAAGATTAAATAATCCTCTCTTTAAAGCAAACAGGATCTACCAAAACAAATATGCAGCATAATATTTATTAGAGAAACTCTAGAGACATTTCCAGGAAGACCAACAGTAAAGCAAGGAATTTCATTATCACCACTATTATTTATTAGTAGAAATGTTCATTATACCAATAAGAAAGAAAAAGAAAACGAGGGAATAAACATAGGCAAAGAAGAAGGAAAATTATTAATTTTTTAAGATATGGTAATCTCTTTAAAGATGCCTAGAGATTCAACCATAAAAACGAACTGAAACAATGTTAGTAAAATAAAAATTTATAAAATAAATCCACCTATTATGTATATAGAGAGAAATTACATTCAATATAAACAGAGAAAATATAAATCTTTGAGAGTCTAACTTCTAAGACACATAAAATCATATGAACACATTTATAAAACATTCTTTAGAGAAATAGACAAATATTTTGGACATATTAATAACTTATGTTTGGGATAGTGCTAACATTAAAAAATTGCCAATATTAAAAAAAATATTTGCCAATATCCAAAAGCTATTTGTTTAGTGCCATACCAATCAAACCACCAAGAGATTACATGATAGAACCAAAAATAAGTGATAAGCTCATATATGAAGGAATAAAAGGCCAAAAATCTTAAAGGAAACAACAAAAAAGCAGTAAGGAAATGGGTACACAAATGCCAGTAGCATATTACAAAGTAGTAATGATCAAAATTATTTGGTACATTGCTAAAAAACAAAGTTGTCAATCACTGGATCAGATTAGGTATACAACATAGAAAAACAAACACAATAATAGAATCTTCAACAGCAACTGGCACAGTAAGGTGGTAACATTAGTTTAGCAGAAATTACATTTAGATCACAACTATCATATAATTCATGATCATATGGGGAATAGACAGAAAAAATGAAAATAAAACAGATGATTTTGAGGCATAACACTAAAAAAGGATTTGCACAAACAAAATCAATGCAGTTGAAATTAGATGGGAAAGAGCCAGGGAAAGAAATCTTTGAATTAATTGATAAAAGTTATATAAAATATGAATGCATGAAATGTATGAGAACAAAAACCATCCCCCCCCCAAAAAAATGTACGGAGAATCAGAACAATTTATAAAGAAAAACAAATTTGAACAATCCCTGAGCAATGTCATGGAACAACTCAGAGGTGATGAAGGCATACACCACCTCACAAGTGGAGTATTCAGGTGCAGAAAGTCTCCAGGCCTATAACCTTAGACAAAGTCAATTGTATTTATATGGCATAAAGGTGTTTTATATGGAAAGTCATGTGGAAAGAAGAATTAAATGAATGATATCCTTCAGAAAGAAGAGACATTGTACCATGAACTAAGGAGAATAATGAGTAGGAAGAAATAGAGGAAAATTTAGTAATCAATGAGTTAAATTTAGTATAAAATTTCAAAAAGAAATAAACACGATGTAGAAGTGGGATTATATAGATCTCAATTCATTGTATGTTAGGAGATTCATATTTGCCTGATCCATGCCAATTTTAATAAACCAAATCAACCTAAAAAAATAAGACAGAAGGAAAGGTTCCAAATATAAAACTATATTCATAATGGAAATTTCTGTAGTAGTAAAGAATTCATGACAAAGAAGAAGGCAAATGTTTGGTAGAATGACACAAAAAAATCATAGCCAATGTATGTTAAGTTTAATAGAAACAAGAAAATAATTATATGTACTGACTAGAAAATAAATTAAAAAAACCAATATTTCCATAAATTGAAGGCTTTAAAATTATAATAATCAATCTTAGATCACAAGATGGGATGAGAAACATTAAATCCTTTCTTTATCTGCAAAGATGGGGGGATTATGAGTGTGGCTCATTGAACATATGATCAGATTCCAATGATGTGTTAATTTATTCAAAACATTTTTTCCTCATTAATTTTTATTCTTTGCAACAATAAATGGCTCATTAGGAGAAATGTGTACTTTTAGCATGGCCAATGATTAAATCTAACTTATTTTACTATATTTCCTTTTTTTTCCTAATGGCATGTGTGTATATACATACATACATATATACATACATATATATTTCTATTTGTGTTTGTCAAGTTCCAAATAACAAAAGATAAAATTTAAAATCCAAATTTCAAAAAAAAAGGAAAATAAAGATGATATAATTGAAAAGGTTGTCAACGAAAAGAAGTAAGAATTTTTTTAAAAAGGCATATATATATGTATCAAGAGGCATGAGGAAAATTGTTTAAATTCTTCAAGAATTTTGTAAAGGCAAATGATAATCTCTCCGAGACAGCATATCAAATTCATCCAATTAAGAAAAATTTATAAAACTGATTACTAGAGAGCAATGATTACTGTGCTACCACAATATAAAACTCAAGGTCCCACCTTGGATCCAAGTGAAGGCACCTCCATAATAGTGGGACAGAAAACAAGGCAAAGGCTTCTGACTCCCACCACCTCCCAGTAGTTCACTTACCTAGACAAGACCCTCTGGGACCTCCATCCTTGGAACTTCCAGAAACTTCTTGGTTCTTCAACAGGGAGGTCATGTCCAATCTGGAAATGGGAATCCCTGCCCATGAGAACAGAAGACATTCAGAATTTAACTCATCAAGGATTAGCAGGGTGCAGACAATGACCAGAGGGTGGTCTGAAGTAGTCTGGTCTCCCAATGGAGCAGGGGTCCGAACTCTAGATCCAATTTCTTGCCCACCCCTGCTGTCTTTCCCAGACATACTACCTGGGTGACAAGCTCCATGGGCTCTTCATCCAAAGGTACTTTGCAGCCTAGACAACAGCTCTTCTTCCTGCAACTGGTCTTTCCTCCTCAGAGTGTTCCCAGATCCTTCCCAGATAGCTCTCCACCAGAATAATGGGTCCCTCAAGGAGAAGACCCAGAGGGACTTTATTGTCCTCAGCCTGGACTCTGGGCTGGATCTACTCAGTCCTAAAGAACTGCACTGGAAAGCCAGTGCTGAGAATGGCTAGTCTGGACTGCATCAAGGAAAGGGCAAAGCTCTTTCAATGCCAAGCTTCCCCTGGCTTTATTCTCATTCCCACATTCTACCAGTCCTGCACTATGGGAGGGGAGCTGAGGACCCCCATGCAAGTTTCTCAGGCAATCAGAGTGGTGAATAGAAGACAAAGAGTGGAGGGGGGGGTGGGAGGAGTGTTGGATGCTGGCTTCCTGGCAATTACTTCAACAAAACCCATCCATCTTCCAATCAGAGTGGGCATTTTCAGTGGCTCTCCCTCCTGCCTGGGCTTGGCATCTTCCCTCACTTGTCTCTTGGCTTCCTTCCTTTAGGTCACAAATAAAATCCCTCCTTCTACCACAACCCAATCCTAATCCCCCTTAATTGCAGCACCTTTTCTCTGTGGATTGTCTCAAATCTGCTCAGTCTCCTTTGTACACAGCAGTTTGCATGCTGTCCCTCCCATCTGATCCTGAGCTCCTTAAGAGCAAGGATGGTCTTGCCTTTCTTTGTAGGCCTTGCTGGTAGCAGAGTGCCTGGCCCATAGGAGGGCTTGACAGATGTTTGCTTACTGGACAGAGCAGGCTGTGTAACACGGAAGCTACCCAAAGTATGGGATCAAAAAACATCATTGAGGGGCAACTAGGTGGGAGTCAAGAGGACCTGAGTTCAAATCTAGACTCAGACACTTAATAATTGCCTAGCTGTATGACCTTTGACAAGTCACTTAACCCCAATGACTTAAAAAAAAGAAATGGTTGAAGAAATATATTAGGAAGAGGAGCTGGCAGGAGAAAGAGGAGGATGATGGCAAGAAGACTGCCCAAAAGCTCCTGGTCATCTCACCATGCAGGTCCAAGAGGAAAAAAAAGAAGGCCTGGCAGGTGAGGTGGAGCCAGAATGTGAGGTAGACCCTGGACAAACTTCAGGGAGAACCCTGGCAAGCTCCACAGGGCAGTGAGGGCAGAGAGCAATTTCACCCTGCAGCATTGGGGAACTTCCTAATCC
The DNA here is from genome assembly GCF_037893015.1 of Macrotis lagotis. Taxonomy (NCBI): domain Eukaryota; kingdom Metazoa; phylum Chordata; class Mammalia; order Peramelemorphia; family Peramelidae; genus Macrotis; species Macrotis lagotis. The sequence continues at coordinate 264,159,869 of NC_133662.1, read as the reverse complement.
CAGATGAGTGTGAGGGTCAGGAGGATAATCACCTCTTTGGACCCACTCTATACTAAGAGAAAGACCTTTCCAGGGTGGCCCAACCTGGGTACAGACACTGGGCATGCCCACAAAAACTGCCTCCACTCAGAAAATCACAGAGACACATAGGAGGGAAAACAGTGTTCAAAAAATAAGCATCAGGTCCCTTGGGGAGGAGGCACAATCCTTTGTGTAGACCAGGAGAGGGAGAGGGGGTCCTCAATTAGGGAGGGACAAGAACCTGGAGACAGGAGGTTGAATGTACTGTGTGTTTGAGGAAAGGTGGCCAGGCTGCGCCCCAGGATCCAGAGAAGGCAAACTCAAGTGATGTGTGGAAAGCCAGAAGGGCAGGCAGAGCCCATGCCATGAAGGGCTGTGGATGGATACTAAAGAGGGGATGGTAGGACAGTTTAATCCAGAGCATTCTCTCCAGCAACCACTAAGGGGCCAGGACACAACCAAAGAGACAGACAGTCTGGAATCTTTTGGTCATAACCCAGTCCTGCATTTCCCATGGGGAGAGCCGCACTTACCCACAGAGACCAGGTTCTCCAGGTTCTCCAGCATCACTTCCCTGTATAGAGCCCTCTGGGCAGGATTCAGGCACCTCCACTCCTTCCAGCTGAAGTCCACAGACACATCCTTGAATGTCACAGACTCCTGAACCAAACACATTCATCCTTAGCCAGGTTCCTCACTCCAGATAGCTGCAGCTCTAATTGTGTTGGACTTCAGTGATAGAAACAGTAGCTTTGTGTACATTAGGTTATTCATGTCACCCCGACAATCCTCTCCTAAGGAACCCCCCCCCCCCCAAACCAGGCCCTTTACTCCTAAAGCCCCAAACCACATCAGAAAATCTGCCTCCCTCTGACCACTGAGTGCACAATACCAACATAGGCAATCCCAGCCCAAATATTAATTCTCCTTTGGCACAACTGGGCAATACCTCTCCTTTACTGACCAACTGGTTCAGGAGGCAACATTCCAACAAAGGCTAAAACAAGCTTCGCGTTCTCAATGATACATTTAAACATTAACGGTCCTTGGTTTCTCTCAGCACACCACCTTCTTGGTTCCTTGGTGATAACTTGGAAAACTGGCATTTGGAAATCAAATACTCTTTTATAGTCAACTATTTACACAAGTGGGCCCTGGTATTTCTGCCCCTTTTATTTCACTTTCTATTGAGTTGTATTATCTAATACAAGCTATTTGCAAAATACAGCTTGCTCCTCCCTCCTACTTTCATCAAGTATGCCTCCATGGGAAAATGTTGTAGAGAGAGAAAACCAACTCCAGTATCAGTTGTTCATGAAATTTTTTTTGATGGATTTCTCTTTTAGAATAACAGGAGTGGCTAGGTGGTGCAGTGGATAGAGCACTGGCCTTGGAATCAGGAGTACCTGGGTTCAAATCCAGCATCAGACACTTAATAATTACCTAGCTGTGTGGCCTTGGGCAAGCCACTTAACCCCATTTTCCTTGCAAAAAAAAAGAAAAACTAAAAAAAAAAAGAAGTAATAACACCCCATCATCTTTGCTAAAAAACTAACTGTTCTTTATTGGAATTTGAAAATCTACTTCAAGATTCTCATCCCTGGGCAGCCTTGGGCACAGATCCTCTTTCCCATGCCTGGTCTTTTTTCAAGGTCTTCTGTTTTAGGGTCTCCTCTCTTTCTGGAGGATGTGAAAAATTGCCTTCAATGTCACCGAGGCTGTCAGAGATCTCCAGAAAAAGACTTCCAAAGCTGTAGTCTGTCCTCATTCTTGTTTCAGCCATAAACACTGTGAGGATGAATTGGTTTAATTGGGTCTCAGGGAAGTTATCTATAAATCTGCTCTTCCCATTAATACTTAATGCTATTTTAGGAAGTGATTTTTTGGTCAGTTAGGGCTGCAAGGAAACCCAGAGGCATCCGGTCTAGGGCAGACAGAAGAGGGAGCACAGGTCATGATACCCCTAAGAAGTGGTCATTAAGGTTCACACAGAAGATTCCAGTGAAGTACAATATCAATGTTTGTGAAATTCCTGTATAGAAAGGGATTCCTGACATACATCTGGGCCCTGAGAAACTCCTTAGAAATATAACTTTGGCTAGGTACCCCTGAGTCTGAAAATAACTGGACAGGACCCAAATACTTGACTCTGGGGTCACAGATATTCCATTAATTTGCAATATCGATATTTGTGTATAGTCTGACTGGATCCAGATGCTTGACCCTGGGGTCATGGATATACCATGAGTTGTCTAAAACTTTACAAAGCACCCTTGTAAGCCTAATTACCTTGCTGTATCTGTTAAACCCCGTCTGTGCCTCCCTCTGCCCCAGAGGTAGCTGGAACCATGAGGTAGTAATTTCCACCCCCCCCAAACCTGTAGGAAGTCTGTGAATTCCTGATCCCCTCCATCTCAGAAAATATGTTCTAACATTACACAAAGACCCTGACCGCCTTCTCACCCCTATCTATATGGAACCTTATGACAGGACAATATATCTAACTGCTGTCTTTGCTTCTGTATCCTGCTTGCTCTCAGTACTCCCCCTCTCCTCCAAAACACTATAAAAAGCCTATCCCCTGAACACTCGGGTACTCAATCCCTAGACAGTCCCCGGGAATAAAGATCTCCAATCTTATCAAATTCTGGTCTCCATCTCGCTCTTTGGGCACAACACCAGGAAGGGCATCACCCTACCTGGTCAGGCATGTATCTTCTGACAGCTCTCATTTTCACGAAGCCTGTTCTCATAAAACTATATGGTCACCTCTTCTGATGTCCACTCATTAGTCCTAGTGAAGCCTGCTGGGGTCAAACACAGCCAGTCTACCTCTTCCTCATGAATGTCCAATGAATACACTGGCCCAGCTCTCTATCTTTTCCAACCCAAGCTTTCCAAGCACATTCAATGAATCCTCCTCTAGCAAGAATTGAAGTCCCTTTTCCACCCTAAACAAATCTCCTTTGGACATTCTCCTGCTGGGGTTTTGGAGGAAATACAATTCCTGTAGAAGGTGGATCCACAAGGAGGTCCCCTGAGTGGGTGGCCTCTGTTTCTCCTAGGCCCATGTCCTCTATTCCTCCCTCCCAATCTCTATTCCTGTTCCTTCTTTCTTCTCTTCTATCTCTGGCACTGTCTCTTTCTTATAGTCTTTGCTTTCAATTCCCTGTGGATACAAATCTTCATCCATCAGTGGAGGAGAGGAGTTTCACTTTCACTGGCCCATTTAATGATGTTTGCTGAACTGAATAGAGGAAAGGGAAGAGCAGAGAAGGGTCAGGGAACAATTTGAACTCACCTGAAATGAGTCTTTGATGAAACCTGGAGTCATTCCCACCTGATCCTGCATCCTGCTGCTGGGGAAAGGGCAGGGTCTCTAGAAGGCTGAGCTGAAGCAGAAAGAAAGCATGAGGGGCAGAGACCAGTTTGGCTTGTGTCTTAGACAACCACCTGAGATTCACTCCCCAAGCCCTTCAGCATCATCAGTGCTGCACCCTGGCTCATCCCTCCATCCACCTGCTCTAACCATCTTACAGAATTGTCAATCACAGCTGAAGAATGACTAAGTGGACTCCCTACCCCTTCCACCTTGACACAGGCTGTCCAACCTGTGACAGGGCCTGCCAAGGAGTGCAGGTGAGCTGATACTGCTTAAGAAGAAGTAGGGAAGAGAGCAAGGGAGACAAGACCTGGGGTCAGCTGCTGATACTGTCCATCTCTGTCCTTCACAAACTCTCTCCTGAGTCATCTGTTTTCCTGCCTCCCTTCTCCCTGCCAGTCCTTTGGAAATGCTCACCTCTTATCCCAAGTACTCAGGCCAAGTCCTCCCTAGTCATGGCTTCCACACTATTCTCCCAACATGACTTCAAAATAACTTAGACCAGTCACGATGACCAGGAATTGCTGGAAGTTCTAAGATCTTTTCCTTCACATCAAGCCCTCCCTAAAGATCCAGGATAAAGGGTCAGGGAAAGAGTCTTCTCCTGGGGCACCCACATCACTTTCTCTTTCCAGTAAATAGGGACTTGGGGGCTCAAAAGCAAGATCACTTCAACTGAGGCCTTCTCTGGAGGGACACATCTTCACCTCCAACTGTCCAGTGTTAACCCTGGTGCTGCCAGCTGGGGCCCTGAGGACACTACCTGGGGCTGCTCAGCCAGAGAGGCTGGAGACAGCAGAAGAGGCCTGAATCACACTCACATATTGTAACTTGGGTTCTTTTGAGACCTCCATAGTCCTAGGCATGCAAACGAATTGCCTATGAATTTTGTTCTTTAAAGAATATTTATGGGGAAAAACCTCTTGTATGCTTTGTACTTATAGGAGTGAAAACCAGACCCGATGGGCTAATGAAATGGGCAGCAATCTCGTAGGCCATGGGCATTACTGAGGAATGTTCTGGTCATGACAACACATCATCTTCATTATCACACAGAAACACAATCTCATAGACACATAGAAACACACACACACACACACAAAATGATATGCACATTTTGTTCAGAGTGAGTAACCAGGGTAACTTTTTAAGATGACCATTTAATGAATAATTTAGTAATAATGAACATTATTTTTATTTAGCAAGCTTAAAGAAGGCAAATCATACCTAATCTTAGTTTCTTCTTAAATTTTGAAGTGAACTTTGCTTTAAAATACATACTTTAAGGGGCAGCTAGGTGGTCCAGTGGATAGAGCACCGGCCCTGGAGTCAGGAGGACCTGAGTTCAAATCTGACCTCAGACACTTAATAATTACCTAGCTGTGTGGCCCTGGGCAACCCACTTAACCCCATTGCCTTGCAAAATCAAAAACAAACAAACAAAAAAAAACCCCAAAACTAAAATACATACTTTACAAAGAAGCTTTTTTAATCAAGCACTTGCCCTTAAAATAAAATTCATAATATCCTCTTAAGCCTCATCTTGGCTAGAAAAATATACCTCTTCCCATGGCCCCACATTTCATTATCAAGGCCATCATTGGAAATCATGTCCTAGTGACCAGAGCCATATCTTTTTCTTTTTTTTTTTTTTTAGGTTTTTGCAAGGCAATGGGGTTAAGTGGCTTGTCCAAGGCCACACAGCTAGGTAATTATTAAGTGTCTGAGGCCAGATTTGAACTCAGGGACTCCTGACTCCAGGGCCGGTGCTCTATCCACTGGACCACCTAGCTGCCCCTATCTTTTTCAATCATGTTATGATTTTTACCATTTCTGTCCTTATCAATAGAGAACCTGAAAATCAAAGTAAAGAGAGGAGTCAAAGAAAAACAAAAATGTCAATGAATTTTTCTTGAATAGGCTGGAGACCACTAATAGAAAAGGCAAAGGCCTCCTGAGATTAAAAAGGAGAAAGGCAGAAATTCCACCAGAATGAACGAACTGGGCTCCCCAAGTAGAAAGCAGGGAGCAATGTCTTAGACAGAATGAGGACCCAAATCAGTAGACATCCCTTCCTATTCTAGCACCAAAATCTCACAGAAGTAGTTGAAAGGAAATGAGGAAGGAATGAGGGAAGGAAGCAAGACCTGATAGCACATGATGTAGCTGGAAGATTCCAGAGAATGGAAGCTACCCCAGCCCCAGGCAGGCTCAAGATCCCAGTGACTCCCAGAACAGAAGGGTGTAACTAAACACACCAGAACCACACCAGCCAGAACTATGCACATTCATATCCACCTGAACCTTCATACCTTCCAAGATAGAGACACACATCCAAGAACTAACCATTGCATTATGCACCTTACATGCAGACCTGGACAGCATGTTTACTCAGATCCACCAAACAACTAATAAGCATTTCTTAATGAGTCAGACAGTAAATACTGTTCAATTCCTAAGTCCTCCTATATGCGTACAAAGACAAAAGACAGGCCCTGCTCTTAAGAAGTTCAAATTCTAAGAGAGGAAACAACATGTAAATAAATACAAACAAGCTTGGAATAGGATGAACTGGAAATAATCAGAAGGAAGGGTCTAGGATGGAAAATGATTGGGAAAGTCTTCTAGAACAGGGGTGGGGAATCTTTGCCTGTTGGTCTGACATTGCCAAGACAACTACAGGTGGAACTAGAAGCTTTTTAGGAATAAATTAATTACTTGATTAAATATCATCCCCAAAGTATGTTATAAATATCCAAATGGCCCTCAATGTAAAAAGGTTCCCCACCCTTTTGTAGAATGTAGAATTTTATGTAAACATGAGGGAAATCAGGAATACCAGAAGGCAGAGAGATGAGGGGAAAAAGCCTTCCAGGAATAGAGGTGGGGGGCAATCAGTGTTGCTGATCTTCAGAATATGGATGGGTTGTAATGCAGAAGAAAACTAAAAAGTGTGAGTGGGGGGCTATGGTGGTGGTAGATTAAGTAGTGGGTGATGTGATCAGAGCTGTACTTTAGGAAAATCACTTTAGGGCTAAGTACAAGATGAACTGAAGTGAAAAGATATTTGAGACAGGAAGATCCCACCCTGCACCCCCAAACCCCACTGGCTACTGTATTAGTCAAAGTTTGAGGTTCTGTACCAGGGTGGTGGAAATACAAAGGAAGAGAAGAGGGGTGAATAGGAGAGATGCTGCAGAGGTGAAATTGAACAAGAGATGTCACAGAGGCAAAATAGACAGGTTTTGGCAACAATTTGTATTTTGGGGGTGAGGGAGTGAAGACTTTGAGGATGATAGGTTATAAATTTGAGTGCCAAAAAGATGGTAGAATTGTGGAACCTTGGCAATAATAATAAAAAAAGTTCAGAAGGAGGGAAGGTTTTATAGAAAATAAAGTCAAATTAGATACCCAGAGTTTAAGAAATCTAGCTCAACATGTCCAACAGGCAACTGGAAATGTGAGATTGGGGAAGGAGAAGAGGGCTCCAAGAAAGAACCTGTGAGATATTCAAGATTCAGAAAATGAGAAAGCAGGAAAAGAACTCAGAAAGAGTGAGTAGTGTCCCAAGGGATAAAGAGAGGATAGTCAACATAAATATAGGTAAATGAAATGAGATTTCTATGGCTCTCTGGGTTTGGGTTGGTATCATCATTTGATAATCATCAATCTAATATAAATAAAATTTTAAAGCATGAAGTATTTTACTTTATTTTTAGGTTTTTGCAAGGCCATGGGGTTAAGCGGCTTGCCCAAGGCCACACAGCTAGGTGATTACTAAGTGTCTGAGGTTGGATTTGAACTCAGGTCCTCCTGACTCCATGGTTGGTGCTCTATCCACTGGGCCACCTAGCTGCCTCCATGAAGTGTGTCTGATAGGGTAAACTATAATTTGGTCTTGGAGTTATGCCTAAGAGAGATCCTGAGATATAAAAATACAAATCTGGGGAAAAGTCCTTCCATTCCCTCCTCCCGGTCGGACCTTGTGATAAGGTGTGCCTGAGAAGGATCTGGTGCCGAAGAAGGGCGGCCCTGCCTCCCTCGTCCCTACGGGGCAGATGGCCTTCTTTATCCAAGTTCCTACCTCATTCCAACCTCCTTAAGCCCTGAAGGAGAAGGGCCTCCTCCCCTTGGGTCTCACCTGCAAGTCCCGGCCCAACCGAGGGTCACCGGGTCATCAAGGGGGGTCACTGTCTTCCACTTGGGCCAGCCCCGCTTTCCCAGGGACGGCCTTGCGGCTGGGCCCCGGCGCCTCACCCATTCCCCACCTGTGTGCTGCCAGTAATTAAAACCGGGCTTCGGGGCTCTCTGCGCAGTGTTTGCAGGGAAGCATTTCTTTGTCCTTCGCATCATCCATAATAAAGCGGGGGGACCTGAGGGGGCAGGGGAGGGGCCCCGTCCTGGAACCCCAAGGCGGCCGCCAGCTCCGCCCCCACCGGGCCCAGGAGTCATCCCGGGGGATGGCAGGGTCTGGGGTCGCTGCCACCCCCCAGCTGACAGGCGCCACGGAGCCCCAGCCCCGGCGGGCAGCACCCCCAGGCCCCTGCAGCCGCGGAGCGGGGCGCCCTCCTGGCGGAGATGGGCCTGGGGTCCGGAGAGGCACGTGGCGGGGAGGTGACGTCAGCAGGGGTGGGGGAGGGGGCCCGGGGCACCCGCGCCCACGCTCCGTTCACGTGAGAAGGCGGAGCCATCGGGTCGCGCGTGCGCAGACAGCGCCCACGGCCACGTGGTGGCCCCAGCAAGGGAAGGGCTGAGGAGGATGTGGGCAGGCGCATGCGCGGTGCCCCGCCCTCACTGCCTGGCACTGAGGAAGGGGGAGGGGAAGCAGGCGCGTGCTCGGTCTTACCTCTCCTTCCTCCCTCAGCTGTGGGCCTCCGGGCGCCGGCAGCAGGACCCTGGAGCCGAGTCGGGGCCGAGCTTCCGCTCCCCACCCGCCTCTGGCTCCCCGGAGCCGCGGCGCACTCAGAAGCGAAGGACCATTCCCATAATACCCTTCACTCAGCGATACTGCGGGCCCTCCGCAAAGCCTTCTGGGAAATAGAGTGCGGACAGCCCATGTCCCCGCCTGCGCGCCTCGAGAATCCTAGGCGGAAACTACGTCTCCCAGCAGGCACCGCGGCGCTCCTCCCCAAAGCATTGCTTCCGCTCCTTGACGAGCCTTTCACGGAGAGCGCCCCCTCCCTGAGGTCCCCGCTAAGACCCCCCACGTGCTTTCTCTGGGTCACGTGGCCTGACCAGGAAGGAGGAGAGCGGGCCCCGCCCCTCGCCCCCAGGAGCCACCCTGGGTCTCTTAGTGCAGACATTAAGACCCCAGGATCCCTTTCTTTTTTCTTTACTATATTTGGAGGGTTTTTTTTTTAACAGGAAACATTCACTTTTGCAGCATCTTGTTGCACATCGTCCCTCCTCCACTCCCCCCTTTGCTGAACAGCCTGGATTCCCGGAGAGGTCTTATGGATGCTCTCAAGATATTAGTCATGTGGTGAAAGAGGAATAAGGGAAAAGCCATGAGAAAGTTGGAGGTCGTCTGCTCTGGTCGTGCTCGGGCCCCCCAGCTCCTCCCCTGGATATGAAGGAATAAGGAAACATGACATGACGAGGGGTTTTTAAGTTTTATTTTTTATTCATTTAAGGCAATGGGGTTAAGTGACTCACCAAAGGTCACACAGCTAGGTAATTATGAAGTGTCTGAGGCTGGATTTGAACTCAGGCCCTCCCGACTCCGGGGCCGATGGGCCACCTGGCGACCCCACCATGACCTGATGTTTACAGAATCATAGAATCTGAGAACCTGCAATCCCTTCCTGTGTCAAACAGGATGAGCTGGGCCAAGACTAGCGGCTGGACATTCTGCTGATCATCAGGAATACAAATGGAAAACCCATCACCTCAAAGGACTCGGGCACAGGCTGACTGGGGAGATAAGGGCAGAGCTGCGCTGCCAGCCCCCAGCCTTGGCACTTCAGGCTCCGCCCCCTTCACTCTGCATCAGTCCATGGAGGGCTTTCTAGGCTTTTCTGGAGTTCCCTGGCTCAGAATTTCTTTTCTTTTTCCAATTGATATTTTACTTTCTTTTTCTAATTATATGTTATAAAACTTTTTTCAACATTCTTCCACATGAATATGCGTATTTATAAGTTAATAATTTCCCTCCACCCTCCCTTCCCACCCCCTCTCCCCTCAGTAGCAAGCAGTCTGGTGAGTATTATATATTCCTTTGTGTTTAACATGTCTACAGATGAGTCATTTAATGGATAAGAAATTAGGACTAAGGGAAAGGAAAGAAAACCATGATAGGAAATGTGTGGGATAAAAATCCACGTAAAAAATATAAAGACTCCTCTGAGCAAAAAGGAAAATTGATTTTGGCTTTTCTGGAGAAAAGGGCATACTCCAAATGTCACAAAGGTAGTGAAGACCAAGAAGCTGCCCCAAGGTGACTGTCAAGCAAGATTATGTTTGAGAACCTGCAATCACTTCCTGTGCCAAGTAGGATGAGCCCTCTCCTAAGCATAGTCTTAAGGGCAATAGTCTGTCTTGGTTTTAATGATTCTTAACCCTGAGAGGACTTCACTAGGAATGTTAACTCTTAAGAGGGAATATTCCACTCAGAAGGGAAAACATAGGAAACATTTTTAAAAAGTGAATTCTGTAGTTTGCTTGATTTTTTTTTGTTTGCTTTTTTTTCATCCAGATGTGGATGGCATTGTCCATAACAGACTGTCCCAGCTCCCTGAACTGCTGAGAGCGGCTGCTTCCATCAAGGTTGATCAACTCAATGTTGTTGTTGATATATATAATGTTCTCTTGGTTCTGCTCTCTTTGCTCAGCATCAAATTCCATAAGTCATTCTATGCGTCTCTAGAGTATGACCATTTATGATTTCTTATAGATAAATGATACTCCATCACATTCATATCCAACAGTTTGTTCAGCCATTCCCCAATGGATGGGCATCCTCTCAGTTTCCAGTTCTTTGCCACCACAAAAACAGGCTCAGGATTTCTTACAGGTTGGGAGTGCTCTGCCACTATTCATGGACCACATCACGTGCCACAACTTGTTCAGCCATTCCACATTTAATGGGCATCCCCTCAGTCTCCATACATTCAAAAAGAGTTGCTATAAATAAGGTCCTTTTCTCCTTCTTTATGTTCTCTTTGGGACAGACCTAGACGTGGTATTGCTAGGTCAGAGGGTAAAAAGTTTTATCCTTTCGGACATAGTTCCAAATTGCTCTCCAGCATGGTTGAATAAGTTCAAAAGTTCACTAAAAGTACATTAGTGTCCAAGTTTTCCCACATCCTCTCCAACAATGATCATTTTCCTTTTTGTCATCTTAATGGGGGGAGCGGTGTCAATAAAATTTAGTGATGATCTTGCAGGGCCGGGGCCAAAATGTTGGCATGGAAGCGGGGATTCCTAGAAGCTCTTCCCCAGAACACTCTAAATGCCATAAAATGATGACTCTAATCAAATTCT